>NC_092814.1:263345300-263992800 GCF_023375885.2 Dermacentor andersoni
ACATCATCGTCGTTTCGTCGTCATACAGTCATGGTCTTGCATTCCTTGTCATATTGTATTCGTGACGACGCCGCGATCGTTCCATCGTCATCATTCTAACATTGTCATGCAACTTTCGTCATGCCGTCGTCGTCGTGCTGTCGTTTTATTAACGCCATCACTTCAGAAACGTCATCCCATTGTCGTCATGCCATCGTCATCATTCCTTCTTCGTCAGTCTGCCGTAATTTGCTGTCGTCATTCAATTGGGATTACGCCGCCATTCTTATACCATTGCCAATATTGCGTCGCCATCAATTTCTGTCACGCATATGGTGTCACGCCGTCGACGCCTCGCCATCGTCGTCAAATCCCGCTTTGTCCCCCGGTGGTCGTCAGAGCGTCGTCGTTACGCCATTGATGTCATACGCTCGTCGTCATTCCATTGCCCGCATGTCAACGTGATCACGCTGTCGTCGTTATACCATAGTCATCACTTGACAATCGTCATCTGACTGTCGTCATGCCGCCTTTGTCATTCCGTCGACGTCATTCGTTCTTCGCCATTGCTTCATCGTCAAGCCTCCGTGCTCATGGACGACCTTGGCAAGCGAGTGTCATAGTGAGTTGGGACGATATCAGAGTATGTCGCATATATCAAAACAACGCAAGTCTCAGAATGAAGGCTACAGATGTTAAATAATCGTGACTTAAGAAATACGGCGTTTCGGTAAATTACTAGAATACTAATCGCATTACGACCGACAGTCATCATTGTGAGATGAGTTCTGTTGTAAATTGTTTTTCATTCCTCAACTGGGAGACCAAACGCGGCTGGGGACGGAACCCACGAGCTCGCGTTTTAAAAGAATATGGGGTTTTACGTGCCAAAACGACTTTCTGATTATGAGGCACGCCATAGTGGAGGACTGGAAATTTCGAACGTGCACCTAAATCTAAGGACATGGGTGTTTTCGCACTTCGCCTACATCAAAATGCGGCCGCCGTGGCCGGGATTCGATCCCGCGACCTCGAGCTCAGCAGCCCAACACCATAGCCACTGAGCAACCACGGCGGGTAAGAGCTCGCGCTTAGTATAGCTATTGCAGAACAGCCGATAATTGAATACGCGAGCTCTTGCAGAGAAGCATAACTGCGGGCTGAAGAGCAGGTCACTAGTAAAGTACAATATGAAACGAACAGTTATGCAGTAGCATAACGTCGCTATGAAATAACAGAAAAAAAAGTGAAACGGGCGAGGGCTCTAAGATGCTAAACGCACAGAGCCCAATGACGCGAATAAGATGGTGAGCTGACGTTTTTCGAAAAGCACTTTCGGTGCACGGTGTGTAACGCGCGAGAAAATATGCCTCGTAATATAACTGTAATAACTAATAACTGCAGCTGTAGTGAAATAAAAAAAAATAATTTAACTTCTCTTGAGTGATTCTTCTCTTTTGGAGTGGTGCCTGGTGCTGAATGCTGGTGCGGTATCTGAATGCTACTCACATCATCTGTCACGCGATATGTCACCCTGCAGCCGAATTTCGTTCAATAACCAGCCACTGACGGCGAACGCCTTCTGCATTCGGAAAAACGTCGAACATCTTTTATGCGGCAGTTGTTCTCGTGAGCGGATGAGAAGAGAGCACTCTGCATCGCCCCAAAACATGCCTGCACAACGCCTAAACAAACAGCACTAGTATTAAAAGCGCTACCGGTAGCTGTATCCAGGCGATGAATAAAGACAGAAAGAAAGAAAAAATAAATGCCCAGATCCAACGCTCATCTTGGAATCGATGTGAAGCGAAGCTTTCGCGAAGCGGTTAATCAAACGCTATAAATTTGCCCGTTTCGTTCCTGCGTCTTTGGCGAAAAGAAAACTGGCGCGCGCTTGCTCTCTCGCGCGCTCATGCTACTTTTGAGACCGGGGGCCCGTAGACGGCAAGTTCACCCACCATGATGGAAGAAGGATCCTAAGGCTTGGCCCGACATGTAGGGTATTTTGAAACACAACGCTTATATATTTTCCAGATTTGCAAGAACATAGAAAGGATGATAACAAGTTCAGTTCGAGTTCAAACTGCCGATCTGTGAACAAAGCGACCGTCTCCTCTTTTATCGCTTCCGTCATCCCGGTGACGTTATATTTCTCCAATCCGATGCTAGGGAACAGGTGGCATCATCTTCGGCGAATCCAGAGGTTTGCAGCCCTTTTTCTCCGAGTAGAGCTTAGCCCAAAACACATGCACGTACGAAGGATACGTGGGTGTTAGGGCTGGAGTGTTTGCGGTGAGGAAGAGATGCTATTTCTGCAGCCCTTGTATACATATATTATATAGGGAGCACGGCTCAGCATCTGTGGGGAGAGGAATAGTGGGTGGAAAAGATGGGAAAAAGGTAGAGAGGGGTGGGGAGAGGGTAGAGCAGTGTCCCTGGTTCGGGACGTGTGCCAGGAGTCCTCTACAGCCGGTCGTCCAGCAATGTATCCTCAAGAAAGCGAAGAACTGCCCTGAAGACCTGGCTGTGGCGGTGGGCTGGGAAGCAGAAAACGCTCGCGTGAACAGGGAAAGAGGGAAACACACATGAGGACCCACAATGACCCCGTCTCAGAGACATTTTGCGCTCGTTTGTCTTCCATATGACCACCTGCGTGTCCAACTCGCGCTTTTCTTGGTCGTCCCGGAGATGAGAAGGAAAAGAGAAAGACGCACATGTCATCGACGAGAGAGCTCGCACCCCTTTCAGTCGACACACCTTGACCCGTTACGGGTGCAGTAATTAGCTGGCGCTCCTCTACTGTGCTTGGGCTGCTTTGCTGCTTATTATTAGCGGCTGTATTATTTATCCGTGACACTCCCTTTGCTAGAAGCTCCTCGCCTCGCCGCAGGGATTAAAGGGCGAAAGTCGTCGATAAACAGCCGCATATTCATGCCCCGTGACGTCGGTCGGTGACATGGTACCGGGGAACCAACGCACGATCAAAACGTTACACAACGTGAAACAAAGGGGACGATCATCTCAAAGAGCTGGTTAGCGTTGGCAACGATAGCAGCACACGTGCGATTGAGGCCTAATGGTTAGAGCATTGGGGTGCTATGCTGGGGGACCGAGGTTCGGTTCCACCAGCGGGCACGCAATTGATTTTTTTTATAAGAGTGATCTATTCGGCAAGATAGCAGCAGCATCCAGCAGTCACGATTAGTAAAGTCCGGGAGGGTTCTCAAAGGAAGCTTCGCTTTAATAACGAAACCAAGAGTAATAACTCATCCCGTATACAGAATTCCTACATCCGCACAAACACCGCGTCACTGACAGAACAGTCGCTTGACTTACAGAGGAATTCCCGGCACCCTCTTTGAGCGTGGCTCAGGTGTGCGCGCACGCGGTGTGTCGCACGCCTACAAGCGGTCATACTCAGCATTCTCTGCAAGGGGAAAAAAAGAGGAAGATACCAACACTGAGGATGCATTTTGGTAGACAACATATAGAATACGAAGCACCTTCATTGCTAAATCGCTTACATGGTCTCATAGATTCTGAATACACATTCTAATACCATGGCCAAATCCATTAAGTAAAAATTAAATTAAATTATGGGGTTTTACGTGCCAAAACCACTTTCTGATTAGCAGGCACGCCGTAGGGGAGGACTCCGGAAATTTCGACCACCTGGGTTTCTTCAACGTGCACCTAAATCTTAGTACACGGGTGTTTTCGCATTTCGCCCCCATCGAAATGCGGCCGTCGTGGCCGGGATAGCCAAATCCATCCTGACACGCCATGAAATTCCGTTTGCCTAAATAATGAAGTACTTTGTATTTGTCTTGTCACACTCCATGTCATTTTGCATTGTGTGGTGCAAATGCTTTTGCTTTATTTCACCTTATGTACGAGTATGTGTTAAATTAGTTATGCGAATGCTGACAATGTTCCATGACTTATGCCACAACTGCGTTTTTGTTCTATCTTTTTTTCTTATTCTTCTACTGCGAAAGATATTTTTTCTTCTCTCGAAATGATTACAGGTACATTATTCTGTCATGTTCATCGACCTGCGTGCCGAATTGTAGTAGAAGCAGAGACATTTTGTCAGGCTAAGTAGTCTTTAGCCTCTGCTCCTGTTTCTGTTAGCAGGCAGGACAAATAAACTTCAAACTGAAATGGGGGCCTGGTAGCGTGGGCATACTATATTACTCAATATAATAACGGGCCCTGCACTGACGGGATATATGGTGCAACGATTCACCGCGGAGCTGCAGTCGCAAGCACTGCAGATTGCTAGCGCAAGGCGGGATGCGCAGCATGACACGCGCGGACTCTCGAACAGCCGAGCCTGCATAACCCCCCTCGTTATTCCTCGTGGGCAAGGAAGAAAAAGGCAAGCGGCATCGTACAAACCCAGCGGCTTTCCTGCGCATACACTGTATGTGCGACACGAGGCACTCGGGGGTTGCCGACGCCTGCTGTGGCACGTGTATTGAGATGCCACTCACGTTGCCGTATCGCCTTTCTCGAGAGGTCGGGACGGGTAGCTTAGTTCCTCCGGCCAACATCTCCTCCTCCGTTTCATGAACGACCTACCTCTCGGAGCAGGTAAAAACCACGACGGAAAAGACAAAAACGCCGTTCACTTCGGCATACAGCGGCGTTGAGAGAGAGCGACGAAAGCCTCGTAGCGCGTGGCTGTTTGTCTGGGAGCTAGTTTTACTTTCTGGCTATTTATTTAGGATGCAGTTGTTCATGTTAGTGACACGTGTGTGTGTGTGTGTGTGTGTGTGTGTGTGTGTGTGTGTGTGTGTGTGTGTGTGTGTGTGTGTGTGTGTGTGTGTGTGTGTGTGTGTGTGTGTCACACACACGCACACTCTTTGTGAGACTTTGTGTCTCTCGCGCACTCATCCACGATTTGGTCGCGCGGTTTACCAGTAAGCCTCCTTACGTTCTCGCACGTGCGTGATGTGGAGACAAAGGCAAGCCTCAGGCTTTCACACAAAGTCTACTAGAGTTGCTTTTTTTTTTCCACGTCTTTCTTTTTCTTTTTTACTACCAGTGTTAAGTACCGGATAAGGACAACAAACAAGTGAACGTTCAACTAGCGCCAAATAAAGCTGATAGAATAAGTTGCAATCCATTTCGTGCATCCTTTTGCATTGTTTATCTCTTTCCAGTACAAAGTGCAGAAATAAAGGTGGGGAGCAACCGACGAGCCCACTTCATCGTCTTGTTATACTAGAGGCAAATCTGGCGCTGGTGTCTGCTTGATTCGTGGTCGTTGAGTATAGTACATGCAGTTGTCTGAAATTCGCCTGTCTCCCGTCGAACTCCCCTGTAGCTTCTAACATTTGCTTTCTTTAACTTGATTCCTTCTCAGAGAGAGAGAGAGAGAGAGAGAGAGAAGTGATAGAGGGAGGCAGAGATGTTAACCAGGCTGAGCCCGTTGGGTTGCACTCTCCGCTGGGGAGGGATCAAGGGGATTGAAACATGAGAAGGAGGAGAGAAGTTCAGAGTATATGCCCAGAGACACACACGCAGTGAAGCGTTCATCGTTCGGTGCATCGCAAGCAGTTACACAGGGTAGTGCATCTCAAGAAGTTCAGCAGCGCTTTAGTGGCCTTCCATATCGCAGATGCATGCCTAAGGCCGCAGTCCTATAGGACCTTCTCTTCTGCAAAAGACCCATCATTTAATTTTCCTAAAGCCGTTTGAAGTGCAAACCCCCTGATATTCATATGATAGGCGGTCACGCAATAGGCGCGTTAATGCTTCTTCTGTGCCTGCTTCTCTCCTCCTTCGCACCTCTGAGTCCTCTTTCCTCCTTTCTCACTCCAAGGTAGCCGACCAAGCCAAGCCTTATTAATTTGCCTGCCTTTCCCTTATGGCTTCTCTTTCTCTCTCTCTCTCTCTATTTCTTCTGTGTCACATGTACTACAGCTCCCTGTCGGCTTTTCTACTGAACAGGCGTTCCTAAAAGCAGCACCTATTCGCCGGCTTCACAGTAAGTATGCTTCAGAGGAAACGGCAGACACGTCTGCCGTTTCTGAGTCTTTCTTTCGTCCAGGTATCATTTCGCAGTTTTTGTTACCTGAAGCTGATATGTACCAAACTTGCCCGATGCAATTTTTATCGCAGCACAACCCCGGTAGCCACATAATTATCATGTCAAGATTTCACTTCTTTATTTCCGTCTTTATATCCTCCCATATCTCCTGTCTTTGTGTCGTCTGCTCATTATATTCATTATTCATTATATTAATTATTATTTGACATGCACCCATTAGCCCCACAGCAACTAGTACTATCGAATACCTCAGTTGTTCTTGTCTCTATTCGCTTGACTATTCAAAATTTTCTACGTGCTATTTTGTTAATATAGGTAAGAATTCAGTGCTCACGTGTGATTTAGCTTTCAGCCTAATATGTGGCAAAAAAAAGTAAATGGCAAAGCGTACAGTATATATCAAATTTGAAGAAAAGAGAAACGACATATGTGCAAGAAGATATAAACAGTTAACGCAACATCCGAACAATGTCACATCCTGACCACATTCCCGGCGGTTTCGAGAGAAGCTGCACATTCTGTGTCAGCCGTCGCATGTCACTGACCTTGACAATTCCTGTAATGCTCGCCTGGAAGCGTAAACAGGATGCTCTTAGCCTGCCAGGTGTTACGACAATTTCGTGATTTTAGGCTGAAATATTTAGGAAAGAATACCTCGAAAAAAATATTTTTTTTTGTAAAATACTGTATGGGATACGGCTCTCCCCTAAAACGAGAAAAGTAATAATAATAAAGAGAGCCACAATACTAAACAAAAGAAAATAGGATACGTTTTCTGCCGCACCAGCAATATTTCTTGCGGCAGCCGCATAATTTTCTTACTGATATAGATATATAACGCTTTTTAACAGATCTCCGGTGTACGCTATTTATTTCCTTACTCGAGCTTTTATGCACGGTCCTATTTACAATGTTTGTTGCGCTTGTTGCATAAAAGGATTCATCTTCAAGAGATAGATGGAGAGAGAGAGATAAAAGCAAAAAAAAAATGAGAGCTAGGTTAACCAGACGATATCTATGGTTGGTTACCCTGTACCGAGGAAGAGGGAAGGGTAATCTTCATAACATGATATACAGGGTGTTTCACCGAACACTTTCAAAATTAAAAAAAAAAATTGCCTGTGGCAGATAGCACAGTTCTAGTCCATGAGCCAGTCAACTCTAAGGCGGGCATTACTTGCGCAAAGAATTGAAATGGATAATCGACTAATTAACACCAATTCAATAATTCAGTTTTCAACTAATTACCTTATGGCACATATTGCAATTTACAAATTCTAGCGGGTGAGACTGCAAGGCATATCCACTTGAACATAATTTTGTGCATGACACCATTTACAAGATATGTGCCGTCAAACTTGCGGTAAAAATGCACTGTCGTTCCACTTACTTTCTTATCAAAACGTCGTTTTATGCATTGAAGCACAGAACTAACTGGAACGCCAATGCATTTCTCCGCACATATCGGGAATCAATATCTCGAAACTGGTGTCACCCTGAGAATTCGTTCCAGGTGGATCCACCTCGCGAACTGCTCGGCTAGAATTTGTAAATTGAAATATGTGCCATAAGATAATTAGTCAAAACCTAATTAGTGATAGTTTGTTAATTCTTAGATTATGTACTTGAATTTTCTGTTCAAGTAATGTCCGCCTCTTATGGTAGACCAGCTCATGGACTAGAACAGTGTTATTTGCCACGGGAAATAAAAAAAAAAATTTGTTTGAAAGTGTTCGCTGAAACATCCGGTATATAACCGTCCCACTTAATGCAGCTTCTTCAAAACTCGTTATGCTACGGTAATTACCATATTTACAACCACTTATGCCGGAGATCTCAGACTTCTTCAGGGCAAACAAGTACGGCGTCTGGTTCGTGGAACGCAGTTCTGTGTTCCCGTTAACGAATGACAGTTACGCGTATTCCAGATATGTGCCCCCTATACTGGGCTTTCACATGGCTTCCCCAATTCTTGGAAGCTGCGGTTAGTACTTAATCGGCACTTTGCCGTAGATAACGAAATATGGAATTTGAGTATGTTGCCAGCCATCATCCGCTGCAATTCCTTTAACTGCGCGTTGAGTGGGCCCGCTAAAGCTTTCCCATGCGTCCTTGCATGCAAAGGGACACAAAAGCCCTTCTGCGTTTTTTTGAAGGACACTGGATTGTATGAACGCTTGAGACAATGGAAATCCCTCTGCGACTGACCGTGAATGACTATTATTTTTATTTTCTCTCCTTATCTGTTTTTCCCTTTTCCCCCTGCCCAAGTAGGACAGCCAACCGGGCACGTCCTTGGTTAACCTCCCTACATTTCCCTCTTCGTTTCTCTCTCTCGCCGGCCTCCCAACGCCAACCCCATCCGTTTGCTTCACTTACTGCGACACTATGTTTCCTGGGTTATCTTCGAAATATTCACTGCAATCGGTCCCCCAGGTGGCGGCAGCATCTCCGAGGCAGCCGTGCTACATTTCCTCTCGCCGCGTTGCCGTCTGTTGCTTAAGCATGGGATCGAAGGTCGGTGCACGTCGTTCGAGGAACTATAGGGCTCGGACACGGTCCGGAATCAATTGCCAGCGACATGAGCATGAGACGTATAAGCGACTGGAGTGCGACCATAAATGGCGGGAGAAACAGCATCGGCGAGTGCGTAGCCGAGTGCGTAAAGCTTCAGGAGAACTTATACCCGAAACTGTACATATCGTCGTAGCGCTAAAGCGAAAACTCGTTGGCCTTGCACGGGCCTTTTGTTACTGCTGATATTGCACAAGTTTCGCATTTTGTCTGATGCTATGCCTTTGCTTCGAATTTTATTCTACACTATATTTTATTGCTCTCTATTTCTCGTGCCTCGCCGCATATAAGGGCAGCTCAGAGCGCGATGGATCGCAGCGCTCAACAACAGCCCTGAGGATCATGAAGGCCGTTGCGACGCTGCCGGCAAAGCATAACCGAAACCACTTCCGTTGCCAGTATTTTCCAGCAACCGACTTTTTCCACATGTGCCAGTTGGTTCAACGTTAAAGTATAACAGCCTGTAGCTATGGCGTACGCCACGAACCCGACAGTAGCTTGTACGTCTAGTGCCCACATCACGCAATGGGTCCTCGCTTCAACTGCAACAATTGCAGCAAGGGCACTCCCGAGAAATTTCAAGCAAATCTCGGTTTAGCCGCTACACACACATTGTGTGTATGCCACCGATGGTTTGGTTCCCTCGTCACAAAAGTGCACTGCCAGTGTGGTCTTTGATTCTCGTGATACAGACGCAGCATGAGGCCTGCAACGGGCATATAACCGCCATACGTGTCAGATTAAGCGGTGGATGTCGCCTTTACCTTGTGGACAACCTTTACATTGTTTGAATGGCACTATTTCCCCAGTTACTTGGTGCACGCAGGAATGCGCTTAACCGTAACTTGTAAACGTCAGTGGTAGGTTCTTTGGAACGGGTCTCTATGCTGTATTAATTTCTTGCCTAATAGTTATCATTTTTTTGTTGTTGTTGCTGTTACGGCTGTTTGCGCTAAGTTTGCGTACTTGTCGCGCACTCAGCGCAGGCATGAGAACCAGACTCGCGGTCGTGCGCGAACTTCGTCACACACGAATGTGTCTCACTTTTGTCGTGTACACGGGACGCCGGCGCGCTCCTTCTGCCGCCGACTTGGGCCGACACCGAAAGCGGCGCAATGTTACGTCATTGAGTGTCTCATTAATGTCTCAGTGAACGTGGTACAACGTCCTGCTACGGATAAGCGGTATACCTGGTAGCTTCGGCATTGATGAATATATTGTAGCCGTTTTGGAGCGCCCTCTTCGCAAATAATCGAGATTTTTCTGTTATTACTACTATTAAAGCCAAGAGAAGGGAGGCGCAGTCCAGGACGGCAGAAGACTAGGTGGGGTAATGAAATTAGGAAATTCGCAGGGGCTATAGCTGGAATCGGTCGGCGCAGGACAGGGATAATTGGAGATCTTAGGGAGAGGCCTTCGTCCTGCAGTGGAGATAAAATACACTGATTATTATTATTATTATTATTATTATTATTATTATTATTATTATTATTATTATTATATAAAGCAGGCGACCGAACATATCGAACCGGACATTCAAGCGTAAACAATGGCATTTCACGTCTTAATATGTGTCGATCTTTATGCCTTTATAAAATACACGCATTGCTCGATAATCTTCTCTTTCATGTTATTTTGTTTTCTGGGGTATAGTGCGGAGGGGTACGTACTAAGCACTACAAAGGGCATTCTGCGTGCATGCAAATGTTCCAGTGGTTATGTAATTCTTTCTTGATCAAGCAGAAGTAACTTCTTCAGAAAATGAAGTCACGCACTCGTGTGAAGCCCGCTGCGCCCAAGCTATCCATCCGGCTACATGTGCTTGACGCTACTGCGTTCTACGTTTGCTGTCATGTGACGCGACTAGGACACGTGCGCACTCGCCATCCTCATAAAGGCATGCAAAGACCCGCAAGTGACAGCGGAAACGCACAAGACACGTTGTTCTCGACGCCCTTCACTTGGGGACGCTAGTATGCTCATTACGTTCCGCAAATAACGCTTCGCATCTCTCCGCGCGTGCGCACAGTGGGTCTCGACACCGTGTCCTTTTCCATCGCGCTCACCGTAAACAACGAGCGAGCATTTTCATTGCCAATCGTCGTCACAAAGGAAAAAGAAAGAAAGCACCGTATTTTGCCGCTCGAGAATCCGGAAATGAGGAGCCTTTGAACGATTAATTTTGTTACGCTCTTGTTGCACGGTGGCTTCGCCCGAAGGGCATTGCGCGGGGGCTGCGACGCTTCGAGACTGCGCGCCGCGTGTGGGCCGACGAGTGCGCCATGTGCAGCAGCATGCGAGCGCCGCAGCTGGCGCTGAGGGCTGCGCCGCGCCAGCGCGGCGAGCGTGACAAGCTTCGCGCCTTAACAGTGCGCTTTTCGAACGATTTTACGCCGCAGTGACCTCGCCGCAGTGCGCCCGGGGCGGAAATTTAGTCATCGAGACCCGCAACGCCGCCACTGCAGGAATGTGCCGGCGTTGCCAGAGCGAGCCGACCTAGCTGCGCGTTCTGCGCGACCCCAGACGGGGCTGCCGGCGCTAATTGCGCTGGGTGCCGTTATGTCCAGTAATTGAAGTAATTGGTGACCATTCACATTGCGCGTCCACGCCTCGTTGGGACAAAAAGTCATATCCATCCGTGCCCGCGGATGAGAAAAAGTTCCAGAGTCGCCAGCCGCCACGTGCTGCTGAGCACGAGGTCGCGGGTTCGACTCCCGGTGGAAGTGACCGCGTTCCGATGGGGACGCAACGCATGGACGTTCGCGTATCGTGCTTTAGGTGCGCGTTCGAAACTATACGCAGGATCACAGTTAATTCGGAAAGCGCCGCGCTTCTCTCATGTAGTGTTGGTTTAGCGTATACCTTAAAACTGATCAATGACGCAAGTGCTCCGGTACTCAGCTGCTACGGTCAGCTCAAACGTACGACACCGGTTTCTTTCATTGCACCTAGGGATTCGTCTCAAGCACTTGTTGTCCGTCCGGCGCGTGTTCCTTCCTTTCTCTGTTACGTATACCGCCCCCTCAGACAAACTCTCACCGCGCACACGCACGCGCTTGTATACGCGCGTTCGCTCATAGACACGCGGAGACGCGGCCGCGTTTCGAAGGTTGCCAAAAGCAAAAGCGCTCGTGTACCTAATTTCAGTGCGCGTTAGAGATCTGAAGTTAGTCAAAATTATCCCTGAGCCCCCAAGTACGGCGTGTCTCATCGCCCACTAGCTTTTGGTACGTTAAACCCCCGAATTAAACAAATAAAAAACAGATTACTTGTTATCTCAGGGCAAATGGCTATAATCTGCGTACGTTCACTCAGGTATAGGCGAAAACATTTAATATGTTCCAATAATGGCTGTGCTTACGGTTACGTTGCATACGAAGCAAATAAGCGGTGGCTCACTAGCCAGCGAGTGATGGCGCCTGCATTAATAATCGCTGCAGTAAAGGGATACGAAAATTCTATACGTATACCTTCAATGAATGAAAAAGCAACTACTGTTACAAACTTTCCGGGCGGTTTGCGGCGCAGACTGCCAGAGACTGCCATTGTGTTTTCTATATGGGGCTAACTAACTTCGGAGAACGGGAACAATGAGGAAAGCACCATGTGCTTCGCAAAAGAAAGAACAAGAAAGAACACGCACGTTCGCACCTGCGCGCGACCCCGTGTACATTAGCATATTAAGCGAGTGCGCGAACGTACACTCTTTATCGTGGCCGTGGGGGTGAGGCTAATTCGCTTGTCTTGGTTGAGAACGTATTATTTTAAGAACAGTTTCTCATGTCTGCGTACCCGTTTATTAACAAGCCTTTGAAGAAGAAAGAAAAACAGAAAGGGAGATTTCAAAAGGTTGTAGGCTAACAAAGCGACAGCGTTGCCGCATACACACGGTCATGTAAAAAAAAAAAAAATTCGCCCCGACTTTTGTCATCGCGGTGCGAGTGTATAAAATGTTAAACAATATCGTGGAAAACTGTTATGGAACAGTCTTGGAAACATAAAGAACGACGCACACACACACACACACACGCACACGCGCACGCACACACGCACACACACACGCACGCACACACACGCACGCACACGCACGCACACACACACACACACACACACACACACACACGCACGCACGCACGCAAGCACGCACGCACACACACACACACAGACAGACAGACAGAGAGAAAAGCATTCGCACACAGAAAACGTCATTTGTACGCGTTTTAGAAAGCCTAGTCAAGGAACCTCTGTACGCATGAGCCTCGTCTTGTGCCGCTCTGGACGCGTTTGGCCCAACCTTGAGCCTTTCCTGTTGGCACTGGAGCCTTGACTCGCCCTGATGGTGTGCATGGTGTCCGGCGCGGACGTGTAACTCGCAGTCTGAGACCGTCAACGTCACCTTATTGTATTTTCTGTTGAAACAAAAGGCTACAAATGTCCTCGAATTTCGGAAAGATGGCGCCTCGAGTGCGAGTCGCACGGAAGCAAGTGAGGAGACAAGGCTCCGGTCTGCTCGCGTTTCCCAACTACCATTTCAGCTTTGCTGAGTGGACAACGGCAGCGGTCCATTGTTCGTGCCGAAGCATGTCATCGTCGCATCACTTGCTGGTGAAACAAGAGAAAAAAAATAATAAAACACACGGGCTTGATGCCGTTTCGTAGGCGGATGCTTTTCCGGCTGAAAAGCGGGAGCATCGGCGATTTCTTTCCCCTGTGGAACTTGCGGGCTGCCAATTGTTTTGAACAACGTTATCTTCTATTTATGCAGTAACAGCCGAAAGAGGCTCTCGACCAAATTGGTACACCAGCGCATTGGCACTGTTCTTATTTTCTTTCTTTCTTCTTGCTTTACTTTAAAATCGCTTATTGTGGTTTTTCCTACTGGGCCTCCCACATTCATATTATCCTGACATGTTCAGTTAGGAACAACCGCATCACCGAAAGAAAGGTTTCATTTTAAAGCTAAGCTTTCTTTGCCTACTTTTCCTGGTTATCGCGTGGCTTCCTGGCTGCTGGGTGCTGTTGGGTCAGTCACTATCTCGGCGGATATATTTGTAGATATATATATGCGAATGTTATATGTAACTACCAGCGAAGTGGCTTACGCAACTTTGTGTACTGACCAAGCACGTAGATAATTACTATACTAGTCATTATAAGAACTTCTTCCCCAAAGCATGAACATATAAGGTCGGCTCGCAAGCATTTGTAACGCACACCACTATAGTTATGGGATGTTTAATTATATTTAATGGATTCTTGTATTCACTTCATTTACTTTGACTTATTCACTAAGTATGCACTTGTTCACTAAGTATTCACGTATTCCAGCTCTTGTCAAATCCACCAGGCTGGAGATGTCCCCACTACGATCCTTACATACCACCCGTAACTTAGGCGTCAGTCCACAGATATATGTCTAAAGCACATCGATTTGTTAGTGTAATGGTTATTTATATTCCGTAGATGTTTTGCTTTACTTTTGATTATTTAGCCACTTGGTATGTGCCACTGGAAATGGGCCCGTTCTTGACCGATCCTCCAGAATGGACATGCCCCATTGTGATGCAAGAGGTATGGAGCCGCAGAATGTTGCTTGATACGTGGCGTACTTTTCTAAGCATAGACGGTGTCATCATTATTCTACCCTTAGCAAGCATTACAGATCGCCTTCGTCGTCTAAATGACATCGTTACATATACTTCTCACATTGTGCATCCGCCTCACAGCTTGTGAACGGTGCTGTACACAAAGAACGAAAAATTGCACGGTAATGAAGTTGGCACCTTTGTGGTAGATAAGCATAAATATTCCACGAGATTGCACGATGCATATCGAATGAAAGCAAACGAAATTCTACTCTTTGCCGTTAGTTGTAAAGCACGAAGTTCTGCGGTCGAAAGTATCAGATACATACTGTGTATCAGATGCACGTCTTCGCTAACGCATTGAAAGCGAGCTCTTCCAATGCGAGCGTAGGCGAAGTTTATTAACATGGCAGATGCTGGGCCTCCAGCAGCGGGCCGCGTACTTTCAGCGTGAAACAATCTGCTTCGAACGAGTGCAGTGCCTTCTTTACAAGCGCGCTGTTATTTGTGCCCGCTATGCAAGCGCGTGTATAGCTGTGGCAATGCCCTTCCGGTGCTTTCACGCGAATACGCGCGCCAAAAGAGCGAGCACTAAAGCTGCTAGCGATGTGCCAAAGGCGCTTTGAACGCTGCTTGCGAAACATATGGGAGTTGCGTCGCTTCCTTTGTTTGTAGCGCGATTTTGTTTAATCATTTTTTTTAATATATCATCGTTTTGTAATGACACAAGCCCGAACCCGTCTCTCTAGCTTGTCGGTTGCCTAACGCAACGTTTGTAGGACTACAAGAGGGATCACAGGCTTTTGCGAAGCAGGCTGTATAGCACAGTTCTGAGAAACTACATGTATACAATTTCTCGAAGAACAGAGCATGATACGCTCGGTGTGCACAACAAGCACGCGATTTACCGAAAGAGTTCTTTGGTTCTGTTTTCTTTTTTTTTTTCTTCAGAGATGCCTTGCAGCTATTTCCAAGACGTATCAAACGCGTAACCGGTCGTTAGTACTAGCATAAGCCCCGCTGTATGAAGTCGCTACTGTCGAAATTATTTTTCCATAAAAATTCATCTACATCCAGTAGCTGTATCGAACAACTTCCGAAAAATTCTACAGCTTCGTTTGTTTGGTTGGTTACTTGTGTTTTCAGAGACAGGGAATTTTATTTCAGAAGTAACTTTCTTCCCGCCTACCAGAGGTCATTGCACAAAGCTACCCCAAAATCGTTTAGTGAGAATATCGCAAAAGAGGAAACTCATGCTGGCGCAGTGCGCACGTGCGGAAGAGTTCGCAGCGCTGTAACGCACACATACATCGCGAAAGATAAGCAAGCATATGAAACTTCTTTCTTCGACCTTGCAAAGCTGGCCAAATGAGGAAACCCACGAGGGGAGTCTTCTTACGCGGACTTTCATGCCCATTGAGTGGGACACCATCATTTTTGCTGGGGTTATGACCGCCCCGACCATGAGTTTCTAGAGCGTGTAAACGGTGCCCTTGGAAGTGCGTCTTGCACCGTCTTCCGTAGGCCGCTCTGGTTAGGAACTATTTGCTTCGAGCATGCGTGGCCAGATGAGTCGATAGCCACTACTCGCGCTTTTCGCCGTGCAAGTAGCTTTCGCTGCAACAACTAGGGTACCTCGATGTCAGCGCCGCCTCCCGCCTTTCGTGGCATCGAGGCGCCAACGATATCGCCATGCACCAGGGGAGCCTCAGTAGTAGCCAAGACACCAAGCTAAGGCGTCGCTTTTCTTACTGGTCTGCGAGTAAGGCATCGGTTTCTGAGAAGAAGTCTCGACCCAGCGACGTCCGTCAGGCGGCGGAGATGCACGTTGTTATCGCCCCGCTGCACCAATCAATTGTGCGGTGTATGCCTGTTCTTGACGTGTCCTGTACTGTTGAGTAACTGTACACCATGGATGGACAGCGTAGGTGGACGGTGGAGCGCGCGACCAGATGCTCGCAGCTGCGTCCTGCACAGCTGCGCTCTTGATGATGGCGATCATGTCTACTGGCATTCCCTTCGAAACGGAGTGGGGACTCTTTGGTCCATGCTGCTGTACCCCAGCTCGCAGCAGTCGGCGATTGTACCGGACGCCGGTGAAATCCTCGAAGTGTCGGGTTCGGCTTTCGTTGACGTTCAAAATTTTCAATTATATGGGGCGCTCCAGGTGAATTTCCGCCGTCATCGTCGGCGCGTCGCCGTGAAGTTTCGTATGAAGTCCCAGGTACGAGTAGGACAACATCGCGCCCGCGCCGTATGCTATAGGTGCGAGAAAAAGGAAGCAAGGGTGAGCCGAGTAGGATGGTGGCTTGGTGCGGCGACGCCTTCTCGCACGCGCAAGGGAGGAAGGCGGTGAGGGTGCGACTTTTTGTGTGTGCAAGGGGAGGGGGGGGAGCGAAGAGATGTGCGCGAGATAGGAGGGGGCGCGGAGACGAGGCAGCCTAGCGCACGTTCTCCGCTTCTGCTGCGGCGCGGACGCGCGCGTCTCACCTAGCAGGTAACCAGCGGTGGGTTCAACCGACCCGATGCAGCTGACGGTTTCGCGTGTGCTGTGTTATCGCGCGCCTAGTTCGCGCTGAAACTAGAGGCTGCACGAAGGGGAATTCACTCGCCGCTGCTGCCGCTCTGCATCACGCCAGCATTGTAACTGCGAATGTCCAGAGTCATCGAGTGAGATGGTTTATATTTGCTTGTACGCGCGCGACACTGTGCTTGTTAGTGTTGTGTATTAGTAAGCGAATGTTTCAAGCAGTTTTACAGCTGACAAAATTATAACCTTACTTCGTACAATTGTCTAATTATTTGCTATCGCAATAAAGGTTTCACCTTTCGGGTGAAACTGCAACTTTTTTGTCTGCGTTTTGCGCTGCCACCGTGTATGGCAGTGCGTGTGCGTGACCTTCTTGCCTTCAGCGTTGAACAGTGGGAGAGTGCGCATAAGTTTCTTTTTACTGGGCCTCTGCGTCGCCGTTTGATATTGCGGTGTTCACTTTTGTCAGTGATGGCAGAGGCCGAGCCTGTGGCAGCTGTTGCCGCCTATTCGCCTGGTGGTCACGATGTGCTGATTGTTGTTACGGCAAACCTGAAAACGCCAGGCGTTCCCAAAAGCTCACTCTTGGCTCTTCGCGACTATGGTCAAGAAGTGTTGTTTCTAACTGCAATTAGGAAAACTGTATTCGCACGGGTTTTCCTTATGTCTGTCTTTAGAAAATGGCGGACATCCTTTCGGCCGTACCAAAACATTTTACAGTAAGCCGCTTTTCGATAACTGGCTCTCATGAACGAGAAGGCCACATCGTCGCTGCTGTTTCGTCCATTGATGCAGTCCCATTAAACACAGCACGAAGTAAAATCATCCGGTGTCGACTGCAGCTGGAATGATTCTGTCACTTTCCAGATAAAAAAAATGCGCACATACACAAACCGCGGCACCGAACGATCCCGCAGCAGCTGCGCAATATAGGGCCACCGCGGCTTGGTGGTGTTACGACTTTGCACCGCTGCACCACTATTACGACTTTGAGGTGGTCCCGTAGCGCTCGTCACCCGTTTCGTGACAGAGCGTTGGTAGCGAAGACTCCGAGTCAGGCGTCGGTGAGAATAACAAAAGGGACTTTATACACTATATACAGGTCATTATACAGGACATGAAGGGATCGGCGCTGGGGCCGAGAGCTCACAGCAAACGCGACTGTTCCCGCACGGCGACGTCCGTCGAAAACGCGTGACACATCTCACTCCAGTCGAGAGCGGCACTCAGCTCCCGGTGGGTCGGCGGATCCTGTTTTCCAGGCGGCGCGTCGCGGCTTATAAGCCCCGAGAAACTATTGTCACTCAAACGGCCCAATACAAAGCCAGCACTCGACGGTCGTCCGAGAGGTCCAACCAGCGACCGCGCTGGCCACCCCGTTCAAAGTTGGCGGGCGTGGTGACCTCCCGGCAAAGGGAGGTACGGCGCCGGGCTGTCTGGCACTTGGTGGCACGTTTGGGCATGTTGCTCGCCGACACTTCTCCGCAGGACACCGCTGCCTGACGGCTCAGCATCTTGACTTGTCAAGGGAGAATTAGGGCGCTGTGCCTTTCGGCGCAGCCCCGGGTTTGTCCAAAGGGCGCTCGCAGGATAAATTCTGCATCTTGTAGATTCGGAATCCGGGCTGGTGGTAATGGCACAACAGTGGGGCCCCTTGTCGTGGCATCATCTGTATTTGCCCGAAGGAATGAATGTACGAGGGGAGAACAATGCCTGGTCGCGTCTTCAGGCATCAACGCCTCAATTATTTTTTGTTGCACCGTAGTCGCACCGTTCATCCTGCTAACGTGTGCCAGCTCATTTCTAGGGCTGTTTCATCGTTCGCTTTCAGACATCCTAGAAAATTCGTACTTTTGATGTCCGTTTGAGACTATGCTACGGAGCATTGCCCCGAACTTCAAGTAAAAAAAAAATGACGTTTCGTCCGAAAGGCGAAGCATCGATTGCGACAGCAATTAGCAGACAGCTACACGAAGTAAGGATAGTAGTTTTGTCGGCCGCATAAACTGGGATACATTCGCTTAGTATCTGAATTAACAAGCATGGTGTCAGCGCCCATAAGCATGAACACATCACACTCGATGAGCGCGGACGCTCGCTGTCAAACGCTGGTGTGACCAAGCGCGGCAGCAGCAGTGAGCGAAGTGACCGTCGTGCGGTCGATCGCTTGAACGCGAGTACGGCGAGAACACAACGCGCGCAAAGCTATGAGCCGTCTGCAGAACCCTTTCAGGATACGGCGCGCGCGACCGCGTGCGGCCGGGATAAGTGCGCACTTGTTGGCGGAGTTGAAGCCGCTCCCTCCCGCACGTTCTCCCCGCTTTCCTCTCAACGCAGTTGAGAAATACGCAGTTGCTGCCGCAGCACAACGCCGACCCCCCTCCTCCTTACCTTCCCGGCCTCCACGGCCTATCGCGCGACGGGAGACTGCGCGTTTGCTTTCCGCTTTCCTCCCACGCGCGCGCCAGATTGCGCCGCGATCGTCGGCTTCCCTCGCGCGCTTTCACTCGCACATATAGCATACGAAGCGCGGCAACGGCAAGAACGCGCCTGCAGTGTCCATATAATTGTTGCAATAAAAAAAAATATGATTGTACGTTGCTCTAGTTAAATCATGTAATGCAGACAGATATACATTCGATGAGAACATGGGAATTCACTAACAAGCTCCGCCCACAAAACCGCCCTACCTTTTGCCTCTGTGCCGGCGCGCTCCAAAAGCGAGTTCCCGAGGGATGGCGATGCTGGCAGTTTGCCTCCGCTGTGGTGTCAAGAAATAGAGTCGACATAATAGACAGGCGCATTCATGTAATTCTCTTTGAGTAGGACAGCGGTGCATTAGCAAATGGATTTTTAGGTGGTCACCAACAATACAGGTGTGCAGCTCTGGTGGACGTGTCGTCGAGTAGCCAAAGAAGCACGACCGCAGCTCGCGACATGGTTCATGTCCATTGCATCACTTTCTCACGCAACTCATTGAGTCTTAGGTATACGCAAACCCAGAAAGTTGAGTAAAACTAAAGCACTGCGGTCGTGGGTAAACGGCGACAAGCTGATTGGATGGGATAGAAACAGTTCAATAGCGATATCCAAGACGCCTAACTCTGCCTTTCTTTTCACGCTTTTCTATACATTGAATCCTAGCAAGCACTTAGCTTTGAAGATGGTGTTCTTAATCTTCACCCGAACACGGCTGCTGTCGGAAGAAGCGACGCTGGCAGCAGCCTCCGGTCACTTACCTGCAATTGTCAGGTTCTGACAGCCTGCTGTTCTCTCTCTCTCTCTCTCTCTGTTATCTTTATCTCGCTTTTTTTTCTCGTCCGTCTCAGAAAAATGTAGCAGCCACGCACAGCTCGGTTTTCCCGGGGTTAATGACCGAGGATATATTACAGGTGAGAGGCTACACATAGAAACGCTTCGTTGTGACCTAGCGGCAGGCTTAGCGTGCGCTGGAATGTTCGTAGGAGCTACGTTTTAATGCCAGTTCCCGCTCTACTGCTGCAGTGACTGGAGATAACAAAGTCGTTGAACTCATCGACAGCTGGCGAATAGCGGCCGGTTCTGGGTACTGAGGGGGTCGTGGCAAAATTATATAGCAGGGAGAGACAGAGATCGATCGTCTGACAAAGGGATGTTTGACAGACGGACAGGTTCGAAGCAGGACACTTCAGGATCATCCCATTTAGATTTTATGGAAAGTGAAATTCTTATTACAGATTGGTACTAGCACAAAACTACCACACAGACACAGACACACACAAACGAAAGGACTGAGTTCTACTGTCAACTCACAAATATGCTATAGTATATAACAGATGCAAAGAGAGGATGGATTCGCACACAGTAAATTCATTGGCATGCGTTACTTGAGACAAGTTATGGGTTTCTTTTCTTCACTTCTTTCTTTCTTCACTTGTTCCTATCTTTCTTTCTGATTGGGGCGTGCAGTTTATCTCGTGCCGTTTTACTTTTTGAATCACTTATGTATACCACATTACTGCAATGATAAGTACGCATTGTGGTGAATGGAGTCACGTCCAGTGGTTTTTTGGTATCAGTAGCAATCTCTCAGCCTTATCACTTCAATATATTTCACCAAAGCGACAGACTTTAGGAATCACAAAGTATTCCATGGCTCAAGGCAAAGCAGTATTCGTGCATACACCTCAGTATCTATTCGCACATGCATGAATGTCAGTAGAACTGTGTAATATACAGAGTGTCCCAGCTAACATTAGCCACAGTTTAACAATGTACTAATGCCACGCAGCTAGACAGAACCAATGCAATGTTGTTTGCCATCGCTTGGAGATACTGAAATTATTGTTCGCATTCCGCCTAATTAGATAATTAGTGCTAATTAATTGATCGACTTCTCAAATATTGTAATTAAATGCAAAGTGTCAATTCGAAAATGGCAGAGGGAGGTGAAAAACTGCCGATACAGCTTTCTGTTGCTCGATACGTGTTACATAAACGTCTTTTTCCGAACGTGCAAGAAGCCCGCGAATGCACGCGAAGTGCCTCTAGCGGACAGTCGCAAGGCAATTTTGCGTGCATTGGGAATTCTGCCTTCTTTCTTTCTTTCTTTCTTTCATTCTTTCTTTCTTTTTTTTTTTTTTTTTGGGGGGGGGGGGGGCGGCATATTAACGCTTTAGATGCGTTAATATGCTGGGCACTAAGAGTAATTGTTTAATACGATTATTTTGTAGCCTATATCAGACTTTTTTGTCGACGAACTGTCGACTTCGCCACACTGAACGTACAAAGTGAGGAAAACAAGGTTACAGTACCTGCATTCGACAACTTTATTTATTTCGACCATATTTACGCTTACAATAGAATTTTTATTAGGAAACCGTAACCCTAAATAAAACCAGGGACTATATTCACAAAACGTTCTTACGTTATAACTGTCCTTAAGAGAAAATTCCTCCCAATCCTGATGCTGGGTGTATCATTATACCGTAGGCACGTGTACAATGGCAAAGAACACTTACGAAGGAAACTACTTCTGAATTCAGACTGAGGAGCGCATATGCGCACCTTGTTTTGTATAAATACAATGTCAAGATTGGGGCCGACAGATGGAAACGCACTGTGACGTAAAAGTGGTATGAATTAACCGACGTAAGGTGCCTCAGAATACGTTGTGGGGCTAGTTAGTTCATATCTTTCAGAAGATGACGCGCCTCAGACAGGCTGGCTGACGTTTTGATAGGTGGACCTTTCTTTGTGAGAGGGGACCTTGTCATCGTTGGCATGTAAGTTGTCACGTTGTCATGTAAGTGTCAGTGTAAGTGACGTCACATGGCGTCGCTGTGGGTGGTGGCTATATTTAAAAAAAGTAACTGCGGTCATTTCTTTCTTTACGAATAGCCGCAATGCAGAACGACACCACGTGATGTCACTCTACTAATCCGTTAAATTTAACATGCCAAGGATGGGAAAGATAGGTTCCCCTATCGAAGCGTGGGCCAGCCCGAACGAGCCACGTTACTCCTGGTTTTAGTTAGGGCACTCATGCTGATCTTATGGCCCGAGAAGTGCTAGGTTGCTGCTCCCGCATCAGGCGGCGCATTACAAGATAGTGAAGAATGCAACTGTTATGTCTTGCCTCTGATCTGTCTTATTGAAATCATGTTTTCACCGCTATATCGAAATCTCTTTTACCTCCGGGTCGGAAAGCTTCTCGGAGCAGCCTTTCCTGTCCCTGGTATTTCGTCAGCAGCACTAAAGGTTCTGATGCGCTTATAAAGAAACGCAATATGGATTTGAAGTACCATGTGAGCAGTATAATAGTAGAGGAATGAAAGTTGTGATGCCCTATATATTCACGGCACTGTCTCCGACCAAAGAATGTGGTGTCCAAGTATGGCGTTCTCAGCCAAGAACAGACTCATCCGAGTCCGTCCGCCGATTCAGGAGAAAGTAGATATAAGCAAACAAGGCGTTGCCATGTTAAGTACATTAAGAAATTTCGCCCTTGTAGCCAAGGCGTGGTGCACAATACTACCACGACTTAATTGTGGCCGGCGCTACATTTGCCTAACAGGGTCTTGTTTGAATATGCGGCGATGAGAGCATAGCAATTATTTGAAGTGCCCTCCATATTCACACCTTGTACAGCAGCATTGTCGTCGGCAGTGTGGATGCAAGGCGCTTTTCAGTGAAACCATGCACGGTGCAGCTTCGACATCCTTTCAATCGAACAAGTGAAATATTGCAGGGAAGTTTATTTTATTGGCAAATCACGGGGACATGTGTGTGAATTCGCTCTCTGTATACGCCTTAAGCCTGGCTGAGATTTTATATCCTGACCACAAATGTCATTCTTTCGCACTTTCGTCGACGTCTTTGTTTTTGTAGAAGTGAAATTTTCTTTCTTTTTTTATGTCGCGCAGTACGTGCG
Organism: Dermacentor andersoni; assembly: GCF_023375885.2. Taxonomy (NCBI): domain Eukaryota; kingdom Metazoa; phylum Arthropoda; class Arachnida; order Ixodida; family Ixodidae; genus Dermacentor; species Dermacentor andersoni. The sequence continues at coordinate 263,368,439 of NC_092814.1, forward strand.
CGTATTCTTCCGGTTTAATTTAAGCTCGCGGTATCCTAATAAAAGAGCCACTTATAAGTATAGCAATCACGTTCGTCTCGTTCTTCCATACTTGCGCTCCATTTTTTGGGCTACAGTTTAATATGGTAAACCTACACCAACTTGCCAAATTTTCGTTTCCTTAAAGCTTTTTATCACTTTCATCGCAATCTTTTGGTGCGCCATCGAACAAAAATAGAAAATGTAGCAGATATTACATGCAAACGAAAAAGAACGGGTCATTGAGCAATAGTCTCTTCGCCTTTAATTGTACGTAAAGACAAAAACTCTGAGCTATAGTATAATTGAGTGTGCGTGCGTGCGTGCACAACTGTGGTGGTTTCCGCAGGTACGTGGTCTATATAGCTTGGAGAACGGAACTTCAAGAAAAATGGAAGAGAAGGTCGCCAGCCGCTATAGTATAGGAGCTGAATTCGCATCAAAACAACACCGCAAATATTCGCAACTAAAACTGGGGCCTCTTGTCCCGAAGGTGCACAGCGCCTTGCGAGGGACGCCGTATTGTGGGGCTGCGGATTAACATGGACCACCTCCAGGTTTTTCAACGTGCCTGCGAAGCACGGTACACTTGAGTTTTTTTCGCATTGGGCCCCCATTGGAATGCGGCCGCGCACCACGTGCCGGGATCGAGCCCGCGACCTCGTGCTCAGCAGCGCAGTGCCATAGCCACTGAGCTACCACGGCGGGTACTGAACTTTAGAAACTGTGGCTGGAGTGTCGTTTGTCAATACGAAAGTTGCATGGTGAGTTGGGAACTACGCGAAGCAAATTGTAGCTGACGATGGAAGTTTCGCCAAAAGCGGCTGGATGTGACGCGCAGAAACGATGTTAGGCGACTTGTCACTTTAATTTGAGGGCTAAATTTTAAGGCAAAAGCCTTATATGCCCCATAAAGCAAAAAATGCGTTAACATCCGGCGTTAACATCCGATAGATACCAAAACCTACGTATCCCGATCCCTAGGTACATTCTAGACAGGTTCGAAGTGGCCCCCGTGCCCCGAAACGTCCATACCGTCCACAACGAGGGCAGACGCAAGGCCAGAGCAGCAGCGATCCTCAATCAGATCAAGCAACAAGACATCAAAGCAAGCTTTGTCGACGCCGCGGAGTACAGCGATGGGAAGACCTTTGCCGTCGTCGTGGTCGACTCCAGTGGCACAATTTTCAATAGCACCTCGATTCGCACTTCAGATCCCGAAGCCGCCGAGCGAGCCGCCATCGCCCTCGCCCTATATAGACGGTCGTGGGTCCGAGATATGTAGCGATTCCAAAACGGCAGTTAGGGCTTTTCAGAAGGATTGCATCGCCGAGCAAGCTGCTCGTCTTCTTCGCGTCTCGAGTGCGTATGCTCTGACGCATCATTCGATTCACTGGTTTCCCGCTCACGTAGGGTCGGTAGAGTGTGCTCCCGCGACGCTCAATGAGTCTGCTCATGAGGCTGCGCATGACCTCACCGACCGCGCTTCCTCTGTAAGGACCGCCGACTCCCCTCCCCGCTGCGACCACAGGGACGCTCCCGCTACTCAAAACGAGGTTATGAAATTCTTCTACATGTCTAGAAGGGCCTTTCTACCCCCTCACCCCAAGTTGAATCGGGCGCAAGCCGTTTCTCTTAGACTCTTACAGACCGGCACATATCCGTGTCTGGCGGTTCTACACGAAGTTTACCCCGACGTATATGGTGACGATGCCTGCCCATCCTGCAGGCAGACCTCCACTCTAGCGCACATGCTCTGGGAGTGCGGGCCGAGATACCCCAAGTTCATCAAGGAGGAGTGGGACTCGCTTCTGCGTAGCCCCGCTCTAGACAAGCAAATGCTGGCTGTCCGGCGTACCCGCGACCTAGCCCGCGGGCTAGACCTGCCGGTCCCGACGGGGTACTAGCCGGGTGCGCGACTAGTTCGCGTGCTCGTCGGACCTCCAATAAAGGTCTTTCACTCGCTCAACCCACGTGTCCAAATGACGACGTCATGTTCCCGGCGCTGGACCCGCTGTGGCTCGCACTGCGAAATCCCACGGCGAAGTAAAGTTAATAAAGGTGAATTACGGTGCATCAAGGTGGATTAAAGTGGATTAAGATTGATTAAGAATTCTACAAATTGGAAGCAAGATGGATTAAGGTGGATTAAGGTAGAGTTTTAATTTAAGGTGACAACTTTGAAGACGCCATAGTGCTTTTGCATTCAAATCACGTAAGGATACTACGTGACTACATAAGGGACTCAACTTTTTAGGGCTTAAAGGCCCCCGTAAAAATATTAGCAAATAATATACATTGTCCGAAATATTTCTTCGTCGTGCAGGTATGAGGTAATTACATCTGGCACGGTCATCAACGCGTGCACGGTCCGCACGGATAGTCCTGAGGCGGCCGAGCAGGCGGCCATCAGTCTTGCACTCCTAGAAGACAACAAAAGCTTGATACTGCGACTCCAAGAGAGCAATTCTGTACTTCGGAACAGAGAGCATATCCCCGACCGTCGGCAGAATACTTGGTACTCATCACCTCACCCCACACTACATCAATTGGTTCCCTGCACACATGGGACCATTGGAGGGGCCGCTCCCTCACCTCAACGAGACGGCACACGAGGCCGCACGAGACCTAAGTCACCGTGCGAGCCCTGACTCCCTCTCGGCAGGATGGGAGAGCGAGTGCGACCCGCTCGTCACTTACAACGATCTCAGCCAGCATTATAAGTTAGTCAAGAGAACCATGCCCCTACCGCACAAAGCACTCAATAAAGCACAAGAAGCCACAAACAGGCGGCTTCAGACGGGCACCTACCCATGCCCGGCCTTCCTGCACAAAATCTTTCCGGACGCGCACCCTCACAATGCGTGTCGCTACTGTCAGGATATAGCTAGCCTTGCTCACACGTTCTGGGGTTGCCCCCTGGCGCGCCGGGGGCCAGGACCGCCAAGGAAGAGTGGGACCGAGCTCTACGCAGCTCGGACCTTGAATCACAGCTCTGGGCGGTCCATCGGGCCCGCAACACAGCGGACGTGGAAGCGGCCCGCTGCGCACTAATCACGCGCACCAACGGACCTCATGAAAGTTATTCATCCATCCATCCATCGCATTTTCATCTGTACTCTAAAAGAACTTTCATCTTCTTTGAAACATGCATTTGTGAGGCATGGTGTAACTAATAAATGTAGTGCTTAGAAACTCAAAGTGAGCCGGCTGTAATTGATGAAAGGGCAATGCAATCTAAACTGTGTTGTTTTGCCTGAAAAAAAAAGAAAGAAAGAAAAAGGCTCGTCATTCATTTTTTTTCCTTGGTCCTTGGGCACAGAGAGAGAGAGAGAGAGAGGAGGTAGCTTAATGAGATTTGGAAAGGTTAGCCTAGCGGCAGGCCTGATATGCTAACTCCAAGAGAGATGGTGAGAGATGAAAGAAAGGGATGCAGAGAAAAATGGTATCTACACAATAATTAACGTAAGTTTACTGAAACTTTCTGACACTGACATGTCTGGTACAAATGGCTGTCACGGCTAGCTGCCAGTAGTCGGGCTTTTTTCCACGCAGAGACGCCACGCTAGGTGTCGACGGCTTGGAGGCCGTAATTAACGGGGACGCTTAACAACAGCCAGAACGCAACAACCAACACCAAATAACGTACGTGCGAGTGTGACAGCCCTAGTTTGCAGGCTAATGCAATCGGATACACTGCGTTATATACAGTGACGGCGCGGGCAAGCCGTCGAGCGAACGAATTAGCCGCCCTAACTTGGCACAAGGCGCGCGACTATTGCAAGCGACGTACGCACAGTTACTCTTTTGGCTGCGACCAACTATTACTTGGAGCCTCTCTTCCTGCTTTTTCAACCACGTCATAACGTGCTGTGTGTCCATTTCCTGTTTCCCTTCGGCACTGCTGACGTGCGCTTCGGCGTATGTCGATAATAATTCATAAGAAGAAATTAACCCTGAACGCGTAGTTATTTCTTTATGTCCACGAGTTTAACGTACATCTCCGCATTCGCGCAGTGGCGCCATCGCCCAGTGCAAAGTCACCGCTGGCCACTGCTAGGCAGCGCACCAGCAGTGAAACATACTTGGACCAACGTTGGGAAAAAAAAAAACAGGCAGGCACATCGGTCTGACGCTTGGAATGTATTGCGAAAGCGCTGCCACGACACAGCAGTGGCCCGTTGTTTGCGACCAGGACTGGGCCAATCGTATGGCTGATGCTGCGATTGAAAGGATGTTCCACATCCGCCGCCATGACTGTGAGTGCTCTGGCTGACCCTACTAGAGCATTTGCCGATCAGCTGTCGAGATAAGCAAGATACGATTAGAGCATTGGCAGGAAAAAAGCAGGGAAGAGATTGATAGGACCGGACCCGTTACAGGCATACGTAATCGTACAAAGTGGACAGGGAACTTTTAAGGAAGAGAAAGAAAATCAACGACATTTAGACGAAATGCTAGACTGGAAAGCATGTTGATTAACTCAGGCAGGCTAGGTGGCTATTTGTAACGACCCCGTTTCAAAGGAAATGCCAATGAATAATATTTATTTATTTATTTATTTATTTATTTATTTATTTATTTATTTATTTATTTACAATACCTTAAAGGTTCATTGAAGGGCATTGAGTAAGGGGGTAACAGTTTCTACAGAACAGAATAAAAGTTAGCATCAAATAAAAAAAAATTCCCCGACGATTACCATACTCCCTAGTGCGAATTTCGAGCGCAGCTGTTTAGGTGTTCCGAATTCGCGATATATTGTGGCAACCAATTTGATTCTGGACAATGTGCTTTCGGCGGCGGTGCTGAGGCTGAGCCTCCGCTCGGGCAACTCGCTTAGCAGCAGCGGCAGACGAAGCATTTCCACCGTCGCTCGTTGTTCAGAAAGAAAGCGTGAACACGGGAACGCGTGGCTCGCGCCGAGCGAATTCTCTAGCGGCGGCGGCGCCACAGGCGAAGTAGCGCATGCGCTGTGGGTCCGAAGCCCACGCCAGGGCTTTGTTTCCGTGCTGGTTGCATGCTTGATGGCAAGCCGCTTTCCCCCTCCCCCTTTTTGCCATACCCTCCTCCGCTTTCCACCTTCTGGCTACGCTGCACATCTCCACTCGCTTTCCTCCTCGCGTCTTCATTCCCTCCCCCGCTCCGCTTGGCGTTCGCTTTCAAATTTCGCTATGCTCGTTCTCTCGGCTACGCCGACGCCGAGGATGACGCTCGCCTCAGGAACGGGCGCCTGAGAGCTGCGCTCGAAAGCAAAGCACAAAGCAAAGGTTATAAGTAGTACATAGCAACATCATCATACGATGCTGTCAAAGCGCGTATTCAGGTTATCACGAAAAGTTTCGCGGTTTGACATGGATGCAATGTGGTCCGCAAGATTGTTCCAATGTGCAAGAGCGCGAGGCAATGATGATGAGTTAAATGCCTGCGTTTGACCATATGTCTGCACGATACTGAGCGCGTTGTTGAAGGCGTCGTGACGTGCGCACAGGTGCACGAATCGGTAGATGTTGATAGTTATTTACATAAGTGTACCTGTGAAAGAGCCATAGAAGACCGATTATGCGACGAGTTTCCAATGACTGGAGGGAAATGCCTTTTTTTTTTATTCGGGTAACGCTAGAAAGATGGTCGTACTTACGCGAGATGAATCTGGCTGGTCCGTTCTGAGCAGTTTCCAACATGCTCACAAGGTACTCCTAATATGGTGACCATGTGGATGAAGCGAATCCTAGTTGTGGACAAACATAGGTTAGATATGCTAATTTACCAACATAAGAAGGTGTGTGACGCAAGTTTCTACGCAGATAATCAAAATACTTGGAAGCTTTAGTAAATATAGCTGCTGCATGCGTAGCCCAGGAAAGATTAGGTGTAAGGTTGATGCCTGGATATTTGTACGATGGAGTATTACAAATTATGGTATTATTAATCGAATGGGGAAATACTGAGTTTGCGCGTTTATGGCTAAACGAAATTGACTTGCATTTGGAGGCATTAAGGGACATCTGCCAACTCTTGCACCAACTATAGGTTAGGTCAAGGCCATTATAATAAGAAAACAAGAATAAGAAAAACAAAAAAACGGGGCCCGGATTCGCAATGGGCTCTGACGAGAATTGTTCGAATTCCTGCCAATCCTGGTGCACATACTATTCGTGAGGGCGCGCGGCCAATTGCAAAGATCGCTTGCGAATCGCAAAGCAATAAAAAAACCACTTGAATGCTTCTTTGGAGACAGTGGCATTTGTGACGATTAATAACTCTTCCGAATCATTTGTAATAGTTCCTCATTTTACATCGTCTATGTAAAACTATGGCCGACATGCTGCAGCCGCCGTCTGCTTTAAATGATTAGATTCCAGAGTTTTACGTGCCAAAAAACCATGATGTGATTACGAGGCACATGGTAGTGAGGGGCTCCAGGTTAATTTCGACCACCAGCTGGGCTTCTTTAACGTGCCCGCATCGAAATGCTTGAGCCGCGGCTGGGATTTGGTCCCGCACCTTCCGGCTTAGCAGGACAACGCTTAAGGTCCAGCACGTCACCACGGCATGTGACCTGCTCTGGCCCGTTCGTAGTTTTAACGCTCTTCAGTGACGTGAACTACCGGGTGTTTCAGAGAACGCTTTAAAAAAAAATTCAAGTATTGCCTGGGGCAGATAGCACAATTCTAGTCCATGAGCTGGTCTACTCGACGAGGCGGACATCACTTGCACAAAAAAATCGATATGCATAACCGACCAATTAACGAAAAATGCACTAGAGAGAGAGAGAGAGAGAATGAAGAGGAAAGGCAGGGAGGTTAACCAGATATGAGTCTCCGGTTTGCTACCCTACCCTGGGGATGGGGGATAGGGGTTAGAAAGATGACAGAGAGGAAAACGCTAAAAAAAAGGGGAAAAAAACACGCACACGTGGAGACACGCACACAAAGGCGTTCCAGTTAAAGTCGTTCACACAGGCCGGTAGATCGCAAAAAGCGCAATAGCGCTTGCACGGCCTTCTTCTGTGACGGTAGGTCCTTTCGATGTTGTAGAATTCTTTTTTCGGATAGCGGTTGGTCGTCCAGTTGGTCAAATTCGTGGCGAAGGCATGCCCTCTGTGGACTGTACTGCGGGCAGGCGCACAGAATATGGCCAATTGATTCTTCATGGCCGCAGTGGTCACAGGTTGGGCTGTCGGTAATCCCTATGCGGAATGCATAGGCTTTGGTAAAGGCAACGCCCAACCAAAGTCGATATAAAAGCGTGGCGTCTCTACGGCGAAGCTGTGATGGCGCTCGAAGACTTAGTGTGGGATCAAGTGAGTACAGTCGCGTATTTCTTAAATGTGGCTCATTCCACTGCGACGCGGCGCACTGCCGAGCAAGTACGCGGAGCTTCCGTGCCGCGTCAGTTCTAGAAAGAGGAATTGGGATGTGGCGCTCCTCAGTATGGGCTGAGCGGGCAGCGGGATCCGCCCGTTCATTGCCGATAATCCCGCAGTGACTTGGAAGCCACTGAAAGGTTATTTCATGGCCTGCATCACTTATATGTTGTAACGTCTCTGTAATATGGAATATTAGTTGTTCGTGCGGTCTGCGTCGTAAAGGTGACAGTAGAGACTGCAGTGCCGCCTTCGAATCGCAGAATATTGTCCACTTGTGTGGTGGTTCATCACCAATGTGATGAAGGGCAGTAAAGAGCGCTGCGAGCTCTGCTGCCGTCGATGTTGTCGCGTGGGTCGGCTTAAATTTGATTGTTGTAGCTTTCGGTGCATGGTATGACGATTGCCGCCGCGGAGCTGCTTGGAAGGACAGATCCATCAGTGTAAATATGCGTATAGTCACGGTAGTTCTCGTACAAATATAGTAGCGTGAGCTTCCACTATCTGTCATTCCACTGTCTAAGGGCTGGCGATGATAGATCAGCTTTTTTCGAGATACCAGGTATTGTGAGGTTGATTTTTGGCTGAGCGAGGCACCATGGAGGAATCGAAGGTCTCGCAGCCGGAGTGAAACAAGCTGGCAATGATTCATCATATGCCGTTATCGTTTGGCTGAAAGATGTGTGTGGTCTGTCCGACGTTAGGGAGGCCAAGTGGTGACGAGGAGTCCTCGCCAGATGCCTTATATGGGTCCTGAGTACTTCAATTTCAATGTGGGTCCTGACAAGGGGGTCTCCAGCGATTGCTATCGTAGCCACTGTTGAAGCACTCTGAGGCAGGCCTAGACAGATCCGGAGCCCTTGCTGAAGACTTTGTATTGTGCGTAGATTTGTTTTACCTGTGTTGTTTATGCAGCCAAAGTTCATTACTGGAGGCGAAAGATACCAGAGCTCTGCCTCTTGCGTTGATCATCGGACTTCCCCAGAGTGTATGATGGGCGTTGAAATCTCCAATGATGACCCAGGGATTGGAAGTTGAGGAAAGGATGTCTTGTAGTCTTTTGTAATCAAATCGACTTGACGGAGATAGGTAGGCGCCCACAAAAGTAAAGGCCAAATTCTTTTTCCTTACGTTTAGGCATATATATTGATTATTGTCATTAGGTGGTACAGGCTGATGAGTGTAGGTGAGGTCACGGCGAATAAACACCATAACCTTACTGTTTTCACAAACAGTTGACGGCATAAATGATTCATATCCAGAAAGCCTGATTGTGTTCGATAAGTTCGGCTCGCAAATGACGATAATGGGAAACATATTGGTGTACGCGAAGCGACGGAAATCCGAAAGGCGTGCTCTGAGTCCGCGCGCATTCCACTGAAAAATAGCTGCTTGTCGGACCTCTTCCCTAAACGACCGTGGCTGAAGCGCACTTCTGGCAGACGGTGTGTGCAAGTTTCTTAGCAACACGCGAATGGCATTCATGAAAGGCCTAATAAGTGCTATCACTTGCTCATATGTTTTCCGCGACTCCTCGGATACAGCACCTCGCTGTACTGGGGGCGGCTTCTTCTGCGGCTCTTCTGCGGCTCTTCTGGCGGTCGTGTACGCTGTTGGAATCGTACCGCTGGCACGAGTTGTTGGGGTCTCGGTGCTGACGCCCGTTATTGCCAATGGGTCGCAAGCCCCAAGGGTAGCGTTGGCCTGGCGGCCTGGGGCACTGGAAGCATCCGAAGGTCCCGGCAAAGCATGAGAAGACTGGTAACAGAACAACTTGTTTATTCTAACATAGCAAAAGAGCGGCCGGTCAGGTCGACCGGAGTGGAGAGACGGGAGAGCACGTAACTCAATAGTACAAATCGGAGCCTCTCCTCTGGCGTCCGGTGGCAGCTGCTCTTATACTCTCGGCGTCGCGGTCCAAAAGGGAAGGAGGGAAGGTCACGGGATGAAGGTCACGGGACGGCGCAGCAGGGGCCCACGACGGCGCGAGCGGTTGAGCCGAGAGACCTCCAGGCCCCTCATTCGGGGAACTCCGCTCCCCGGCTGCCGCGCTTTGACAAGCGAGGGCACACACACACACACGCACACACGAAGACACGTGGCACTGAAACACGCCTGGACACGCTTGGCGGGTAGGCGTTGCGGCGTCGTTGAACGGGCCAAAATGTCCGCCGCTTTGAACAAAGCCCCGGCGTCCGTTGCATCCGCGCCGGCATTACCGCGCGTTGAAGGCGAAACGTAACAGACCGCCCCGCCGGGGGAAGGAGATCCCGAAGGTCAGGGGACTGCATCCGCTGTCCGGAGGGATGTCGCTCGATGATGCTCATAACCGGAGTTGGGCGTCCTTGGGCGTTTCTTGAGCGCAGCGCACAGAGAAGGCCTCGTTCTCACGTTCAGGTGCACACAGGACACTGCAAAGTGACTTCGGGAGAGTTGACATTTTGTTCTCGTTTCCGGCAAGCGTTAGAACCACGCCAAAAGTCAACCGCTCAGTCAGCAAGCACGGCACAACCCTCACTAAGCCCTGCCAGGCTCTTCCCCCTTTTATACTGCTGCCTAGTTCCTTACAGTAGTTTAGCAGCACTCAGAACGCGTCCACAAATCGGAAAAATTGCACTAAAAAGCACATCATCACTTTGAAACACTACACAAAAGCAATAAGTTAAAAAAAAATCCTGCCTCAGGAAGAAAAACATCAGTAACAAGCAATTTTGAGGCTGATTCCCACGTTAGGGGCTTCGACTTAAGCCATCGGCGTTACCGTTGAGACTCCCCTTTTTGTAACGCACCTCGAAGGAATATTGTTGCAAAGCGAGGCTCCAGCGCAGGAGGCGGCCATTTTTGGGAGAGATGGTCTGCAGCCATTGGAGAGGGCAGTGATCCGTTTCAATGATAAACCTCGAGCCAGCTAGGTAACATGACAATTTCTGAACGGCCCACACGATACACGCACACTCTTTCTCGGTGGCGCTATACGCCTGCTCACGACTCGTCAGCTTACGACTAGCATACAGGACGGGGTGTTCTACTTCTCCATTTTCCCATTGGCACAGTACAACGCCCATGCCTCGCTCACTAGCATCACACTGAACAACGAACCCTTTTGTGTAGTCGGGCGATCGTAGCACCGGCTGGCTTGTTAGGGCGCTCTTTAGGGCGCTAAAAGCCCTTTCCTTCGTCTCCTCCCAGACGACTGTTTGCGGCTCTGTCTTTCTTAGAGCATCCGTCAAGGGAGCCGCGATATCAGAGTACCTGGGGATGTACCTCTGATAGTAGCCGGCGACACCTAAGAACGACCGAATATCGGTCTTCGTGCGCGGTTGCGGGAAGTCTCGCACAGCGGCCACCTTTATTTCAGAGGGGCGGCGTCGACCCCGACCAATCACGTGTCCGAGGTAGACAACCTCTGCCTGTGCTAACTGGCACTTGGGAGCCTTGACTGTCAAGCCCGCATCGCGCAGGCGGGTTAGCACTGCCCGCAAGTGCGCCATATGTTCAGGCCAGGATGCGGAGAATATCGCTACGTCGTCTAGATACGGTAAAGCGAATTCTTGCTGTCCCCGCAACACTTTATCCATGAGGCTTGAAAAACAGTATGGCGCGTTCTTCAAACCAAAACTCAAAACTTTAGGACGGAATGTCCCCATTGGTGAAATGAACGCCGCATACCTACTAGCCTCTTCTGTAAGTGGAACCTGCCAATAACCCCTGACAAGATCTAGGGTGGAAATAAACTGAGCGCTACTCACTCTCTCAAGGCGCTCCTCGATGTTAGGGATCGGATAAATTTGATCCTTAGTGATGGAATTAAGCCTGCGGTAGTCGACGCAAGGACGAGGTTCCTTGCCCGGTACCTCAACTAAAATCAAAGGGGAGGTATAATCACTCTCACCCGCTTCAATAACACCGAGCTGTAGCATTTTCTTTACCTCAGCCTCCATAATATCGCTCTGGCGGGGTGACACCCGGTACGCCTTGGATCGTACTGGCTCTGGGGAGGTAAGTTCTATGTCATGAGTAAGGACAGAAGTCCTACCAGGCCTCTCAGAGAACAGACCTTGAAACTCTTGTAAGAGCTGGTGTAGTTCGGTTTTCTGCTCAGGCGACAGCGATGCTTTACTTATTAAGTCACTAATGACTTGATCGGTGTCTTTCCTGTTTGTCACTGAGCCTAGTCCCGGAAGCTCGACCGGAAGCTCTTCTAACTTTCCCGCATCGGGAATTTCCTCTCCAGTATCTGGTGCCTTTAACGCTACAGGCTCAATTTTATCCCGTTCGGGCGTGCTCTGAATACTAGCTTGCTGCGCCTCTGACCCTTTTTCAACGTTCAACAACGTCGGTCCCGCAACTACCGCCTTTGTAGCGAGCTCCCGAACCTTCGATCTGGTTAAGGCCTGAACGCTAGCCTCACCAAACAAAAGCCCCTTCTCGCGCAGGAGGTGATCGGACCTGTTCGAAAATAGGTACGGGTACTGGGGGGGCAGCATAGATGACACTGCGGCCTCCGTCTCAAGTGCTCCGAAAGGTCCTTCAATAAGCACTTTTGCTACCGGCAGACACACGCTCTGAGCTTCCACTGCTTGCTTGATCCATGCGCACTCGCCCGTGAACATATCGGGTTCTACGTAAGAGGGGTGAACTACATCCATTGTAGCTGCGGAATCGCGAAGCACTCGGCACTCTTTCCCGTTCACGAGGAGGTCTCGCATGTAAGGCTCGAGAAGCTTGATGTTCTCGTCAGTGCTGCCTAATGAAAAAAACACGACTTTTGGTTTTGTTTCTGGGCACTGCGCCGAAAAGTGACCCGGCTTCTGGCACGTATAACACAGGCGCGCTTGCCTCGCCTCGAACCGCTTTCTGCGTTCGGCTTCGGCTGCCGCCGTCTCCTTACGTTCGGTCGGACACTGCGCCGAAAAGTGACCCGGCTTCTGGCACGTATAACAAAGGCGCGCTTGCCTCGCCTCGAACCGCTTTCTGCGTTCGGCTTCGGTTGCCGCCGTCTCCGTACGTTCGGTCGGACTGCTTTCACTCGCATCCGAACTACGTGTGTCCCCCTTTGCTCTCATGGGCGTGAACTTTGGCCTCTCAAACTTGGAGCCAAATTCACCCTTTTGACCGTCCTTAGCTCCACGAGCCCGACGCGTCACAAACTCCTCGGCTAACTCAGCGGCTCTAGCCACCGTACTAACGTCTGGCCTATCCAAGACCCAGTACCGCACGTTCTCAGGTAACCGACTATAAAACTGTTCTAGCCCGAAACACTGCAGAACTTTCTCGTGGTCACCAAACGCTTTCTCTTCTTTGAGCCACTCCTGCATGTTTGACATAAGCCTGTACGCAAACTCTGTATATGACTCACTTTTGCCTTTCTCATTTTCCCGAAACTTCCGACGGAACGCCTCCGCTGACAGCCGGTACTTTTTTAGCAGACTCGATTTCACTTTGTCGAAATCCTCTGCCTCCTCTCTCTCCAAGCGAGCGACTACGTCGGCCGCCTCGCCGGGTAGCAAAGTGAGCAAGCGCTGTGGCCACGTTTCCCGAGAGAACCCCTGCTTCTCGCACGTTCGCTCAAAGTTAACCAGGAACAAACCAATGTCCTCTCCAAGCTTAAACGGCCGCATCAGGTCAGTCATTTTGAACAATACTCGTTCTCCTGCACCGTGTGCCTGACTTCCATTACGAGCGCGTTCTATCTCTACCTCGAGACGCTTCATTTCCAAAGCGTGTTGACGGTCGCGCTCTTCTTTTTCTTTCTCTTTTTGTTCTTTAAGTTCGCGCTCATCTTTCTCTTTCTGTTCTTTAAGTTCGCGCTCCTGTTTCTCTTTCTGTTCTTTAAGTTCACGCTCCTGTCTTTTTGCCGTCTCCCTCTCCTCAATGGTCTCAAGGCATTCCGACAGCTCGTCATCCTCAGCTTCTAACTCAAGAATAGCCCTTAGCAGTTCTGGTTTTCTGAGTTTGTCTGAGACATCCAGACCCAACTCTCTCGCAAGCTCCAGCAATTTCGGTTTGCGCAACGACTTCAAATCCATGGCTGCTCTGAATGCTGCTTTCTCTACTGCCTACTATTGTCTTGCCGCAAACTAACCCGGTAGCAACGACAACCACAATTACCAGCTCTGTTTCTAACACTAACAAAAGCCTGGCAAAACTCAGAAGAAGAAAGTCCCGCACTCACCAAACCTCGCAGCCAAGACTTCAGCGCAGTCGTTCCGCTGCAGGCAACCAGTCATCACACAGGGCTCGTTGCGCTGCTCCCGGATGGTCGTTGTGCTGCTCAGCATACAGTCAACCGCATCTCTTCGCTGCTGGCCTCCGTTGTCGCGATCTCACCGCTGGCAACCAGATGTTGGAACCGTACCGCTGGCACGAGTTGTTGGGGTCTCGGTGCTGACGCCCGTTATTGCCAATGGGTCGCAAGCCCCAAGGGTAGCGTTGGCCTGGCGGCCTGGGGCACTGGAAGCATCCGAAGGTCCCGGCAAAGCATGAGAAGACTGGTAACAGAACAACTTGTTTATTCTAACATAGCAAAAGAGCGGCCGGTCAGGTCGACCGGAGTGGAGAGACGGGAGAGCACGTAACTCAATAGTACAAATCGGAGCCTCTCCTCTGGCGTCCGGTGGCAGCTGCTCTTATACTCTCGGCGTCGCGGTCCAAAAGGGAAGGAGGGAAGGTCACGGGATGAAGGTCACGGGACGGCGCAGCAGGGGCCCACGACGGCGCGAGCGGTTGAGCCGAGAGACCTCCAGGCCCCTCATTCGGGGAACTCCGCTCCCCGGCTGCCGCGCTTTGACAAGCGAGGGCACACACACACACACGCACACACGAAGACACGTGGCACTGAAACACGCCTGGACACGCTTGGCGGGTAGGCGTTGCGGCGTCGTTGAACGGGCCAAAATGTCCGCCGCTTTGAACAAAGCCCCGGCGTCCGTTGCATCCGCGCCGGCATTACCGCGCGTTGAAGGCGAAACGTAACAACGCGGAAGTGGGGGCCATTCCTTTGCGGAGAGAGATCTGGCAGTTTTCTTCCTTCCAACATCGGTGTTCGGAGTGCTGGAAACTTCCGCTGATGATGCTGCTTGACGAGTTGACCTTTCCTGAAAGCTTGATGTTTTCCGTCGTGAAGACCTTCGACGGTGACGCCGTTTTCGCTGTACTTTCACAGCGGCCTCTTTGTGGGTAGAGTTGTCCCTCACCATTTCTTTAAAAATGGTGATCTCTTTCTTGATCTGGGGACAGTCTTTGGAAGAGGCGCAGTGATCACCCTGACAGTTAGGACACTTCAACTTGATTGCGCTGCAGTTGTCTTCTGAGTGGGGTTCGGCACATCGAGGGCACACGACCGAATTTCTGCAGACACCCTTCACATGGCCAATCTTCTGATAATTGAAGCATTGCATTGGTCTTGGAATAAATGGTCTAACCTGGTGGCGAAAGTGGCCGACCGTCACTAGGGTGGAAGGCAGTCGCCTTTGAACTTTAGCCTCACACAACGTGCGTTGCCGAGGCGACAAACATGCACAATGACGTTGTGTTCACTTGCTGGTTTTATGAGAACTGGGAGGTCTGCATTAGGAATTTCATTGTCAATGTCATAGATGACTCCTGTTATTGTGGCACCATTCGTTGGTACGATGGATCGGACCTTGATGTTTCCCAGCTGCGTTACGTGTTGTAGTATGGTCAGCGCGCTCGGGTTCATCACATCGATTGCCAGCATGTTTCGCCTAGTGTTTATCCTGACATCCTTGATCTCGTTTGGCACGGTGTTTTCTAGATACACGGAGAGTGCTTGCCTGTTGAGGACGCGCTGGTTATCGGTAGCGTTCTGTGGCACAAACAGGATGGAGTGAGGCCATCGTTGAGGCGCTGTTTTCACAGTGTTCGAGCTGGACGCCGAAGATGAGTTGATAATTCTTCGTTTAGCCTTGCGGTACTGGACAAGTCGAAAGCTGTCTTCCGAGGATTCATCACCTGATGCGGAGTACAGCTCTGTGTCCTCGCTACCACTCGAAGTATTTCCTCGCTTCCTCGAACCGATGTCCGCGGGTGAAAGGGTACCGGGAGGATCCTCGGGGTGTTGTACATCCATCACCGCGATGGAGGGGGCGGTAGACCCCACAGGTGCAGTGAGAAGTCCAGAAAAGCACAGAGACGGGCGAGATGTGTTCCGCAAGAGAAGCGCTAATTACGTTTTTTTCTAATTACCTTAGCTCACATATTGCAATTTACAATTTCTAGCCGGGGAGTTCACAAGGTTGATGCACTTGGAAAGAATTCTCAGGTTGACACTGGTTTCGATACATTAATTTCCGAACTTTGCAGAAAAATGCATCCATTGGCGTTCCAGTTACTTTGTGCTTCAGTGCATTAAACAACGCTTTGTTAAGAAAGTAAGTAGAACGACACTGCATTTTCACCACATGTTTGACGATGCATATCTAGTAAACGGTGTCATCCACACAATTCTTTTCAAGTGTATAGACCGTGCAGTCTCCCCGCTAGAGTTTGTACATTGCAATATCTGCCACAAGGGAATTGCTTTAAGCTTAATTTGAGGATTTCTGGTAATTAATAGATTATGTATTTAAATTTTCGGTACAAGTAATGTCGGCCTCTTTGAGGAACCATCTCAGAGCCTAGAATTGGGCTATTTGCTACAGACATTTATTTTTTTAATTTTTAAGGTGTTCGCTGAAACACCCTGTATAATACGTCGTCGCCAAATTGACTTCCGATAATATCTGTGTTCACGGAAGACTTCAGTTGCGCACGTGGCTCGCCTCAAGCACTGATACCGCCGGTCCCGCTCGGCGCGCTTCCTCCGCCCCAGAAAAAAAAAAAAGAAAGAATGCAACGCTGCTGTGCAGCTTGATTGGATGAAGGTGAAGGGAGGGGTCGCGTGAGATAGGCCATTGTTCGCGCTTAGTAGCGGCAATCTCTAGCGCTCCTGTTGTCATCTTTCTCATTGTAAAAATCCCATTCGCCCGCAACAATATTAACGAGACAAAAATACAAGCACTACTACGGGTTTTGTGTGTTTGCACCCTTTACATTATCCGGACAGCGAGTTTATATGTACACAAGGCGGCAAGTTCATTGCAATTAACAGTTTCGCCCCCGCGAAAATCGTCGATTGTTAGAGTCACCTAAAATAACGAGGGTCGTATTAACAAAACACTGCTCTAGCATCATAAACATTCCCCGCAGTTAAAGCCGAGAGCCGAGGCCCCAAGGGAGAGCAAACCCGGAAACGCTTATCTCCATTCTAAGCAGGCGAGCGAAAAGATTATTTCCTCAGGATTTAAAAGTTGGAGACGGAACAAAAACTAATTTCCCCGCAATACCGTCGTCATTCGCATCCTTGTCGTCTTCTCGCCGCAAGCAGTACAAATCAGCAGTACACGAATTATACATATGAATACACAACCGGTATGACGCACACGCACACGCACGCGCGCGCACACACACACACACACACACACACACACACACACACACACACACACACACACACACACACACACACACACACACACACACACACACACACACACACACACACACACACACACACACACACACACGCGCGCGCGCGCGCGCGCGCCAGCATGCAACAAGGAGAATAAAGACGCAACAAACCCACAGAAAGCAGCTTAGTGCAATTAAAGAGGAATGAAGCGATTGTTGTCGCGGGGGAATGCAGAATGCAAGCGAGCGTATCAGCCTGAGATAGAAGGCCTCGAGAGACGACAAGATGTAGAAGCGTGGGCAATATTCTTCGTCGCGTCGTTCCAGTGCATGTTGTCATGCGCTCATCTGGTGCTTAATTATTAGCAAAGTACCCCACCACTGAGCTTCGAAAACGCCATCGTACCCGCTTGGCGTCAATTGTAGCGGTGCGCGTTGCTACAGTAGGGGGAAGGGGGGGGGGGGGGCGGGTCACTGAAAGGCGGGACCCAAGTTGAAGGCGAAGCCGTTTACAATGAACGTGAAGAAACGACATCTCGCGCACGTTACAGCCATGGCTACAACAAGTTGTAGACTGAGGTGATTCACGCACGAAATTCCCGTAGTATGCCAATTCCACTGTCGCAACGGAACCGCTGTCTAGTTATGTACGTGCACGTACTTGTATATCTACTAAGAAAAAATCGAACCTTTTTACTTTCCCCAGCACATTGGCTAACCACCCCGTCTTTCCTCCCCTTCTCTCTCTCTCTCTCTCTCTGACATAGCACTCGCCAGGTTCAATTTACAGAAGCCACGCATGGGATACATAACCTGAACCGGAAACTTCAAAAGAATTGACAGTCACTTTAGTATACTTACGTGATTTGTATGCGAAATCATTCAAAACCACCTTAATCCACTTTAATCTCCCTTAATTCACTTTAATTCACCTTCATTCACTTTACTTCGCTCTCTATACAAACTGTCTATTGACTTCAAGGGTCCCAGAAAACTGTAAGAATGCAAACATTCTACTAATCCGCAAAAAGGGAGACGTTAAAGAATTGAAAAATTATAGGCCATTTAGCTTACTTCCAGTATTATATAGAATATTTACCACGATAATCTACAATAGAATAAGGGTAACACTGGACTTCAGTCAACCAAAGGAACAAGCTGGCTTCAGGAAGGGATTCTCTACAATGTATCACATCCATATCATTAATCAGGTTATCGAGAAATCTGCAGAGTAGAATAAGCCTCTCTATATGGCTTTCACAGATTACGAAAAAGCGTTTGATTCAGTAGAGATACCAGCAGTCATAGAGGCGTTACGTAATCAAAGAGTACAGATTGCTTACGTAAATACCTTGGAAAATATCTACAGAGGTTCCACAGCTACCGTAATTCTACGCAATAAAAGCAGGAAGATACATACAAAGAAAGGGGCCAGACATAATCTCTCCAAGGGAAACATAATCTCTCCAATGCTATTCACTGCGTGCTTAAAAGAAGTATTCAAGCTATTGAACTGTGAAGGCTTAGGAGTAAGGATCGACGGCGAATATCTCAGCAACCTTCAGTTTGCCGATGACATTGTTCTATTCAGCAACACTGCAGACGAGTTACAACAAATGATTGAGAACCTTAACAGAGAGAGTGTGAGAGCGGGGTTGAAGATTAATATGCAGATGACAAAGATAATCATGAATAGCCGGGCAAGGGAACAAGAGTTCAGGATCGCCAGCCAGCCTCTAGAGGCTGGGAAGGAGTACGTTTACCTAGGTCAACTAATCACAGAGAACTATGGTCATGAGAAGGAAATTTACAAAAGAATAAAGAGGGGTTGGATCACGTACGGCAGACATTGTCAGCTCCTGAATGGCAGCTTACCATTATCATTGAAAAGGAAGATGTACAATCGGTGCATTTTATTGGCGCTGACATATGGGGCAGAAGCTTGGAGACTGACAAAGAAGCTTGAGAACAAGTTAAGGACCGCGCAATGAGCTTTGGAACAAAGAATGCTAGGCATAAAGTTAAGAGACAGAAAGAGAACGGTTTGGATTAGAGAGCAAAATGGGGTATAGCCGTTATTCTAATTAACATTGAGAGAGAAAAATGGAGCTGGGCAGGTCATGTAATGCGCAGGCTAGATAACCGGTGGACCATTAGGGTTACGGATTGGGTGCCAAGAGAAGGGAAGCACAGTCGAGGACGGCAGAAGACTAGGTGGGGCGATGAAATTAGGAAATTCGCGGGCTATAGTTGGAATCGGTTGACGCCGGACAGGGGTAATTGGAGATCGCCTTCGCCCTGCAGTGTAATATGATTATGATGATGAAGATGATGATGATTATGATGATGATGAATTCACTTAACTCCCGCTTAAGTCCCCTTACTTTAACTTCCCAACTCTACCTTAATCCACCTTGCTCTAACGACTTTAATCCACAATTACCGTATTTACTCGATTCTAAGCACCCCCTTTTTTTCACGATCGCGATGCCCAAAGTGAGGGGGGGTGGTGTGCTTAGATTCGAAAAATCTAGAATTCCCCCCCCCCTCCCTCTTTTCGCTGCGACATCACGACGAGACGGGTGCGAGAAATAACATTTTATTTTGCAAACACGCAAAAGAAAAATTGGTGCAGACAGTGAACCCACCGCTTGTGTCGGAAGCTCAGTTACTATAACTGCCACTCGAGTTCATCGCACCGCTTGAACGGCCGCTCTCCTTGTCCCACAGCAGATCGTCTTCCGTTCCTTCGAAGTGGTTTGTGATCGAGCACTTCTTAAATGATTTGACCACAACGTCTACTTGGGCCCGCTTCCAAGCGTCCGAAATCCACATTGCGATGGTTGATGGGGGCGCTTTCTGCAGCTTTCGCCGTACAGCCGTACAGTCCGGCTGTACGGCGTACTCGCTCCGCGGACGCCGTGCCACCTCGGCACTCCGACGGCTCCGGCTCGATGACAGAGGGAGCAAGCGCTCTTGGCGGCCTTGGCTACGCGCTCTTCCTAACGAATAGGAAGGTGCTTAGATTCGCATGCAAACTTGTTTCCCAATTTTTTCGCGAAAATGGAGGGGGGGTGCTTAGAATCGGGGGGGTGCTTAGAATCGCGAAAATACGGTAATCCAACTGAATCCACTTTATTCCACCTTAATCCACCTTAAGTCCTCTTAGTTCACTTTGGTTCACCTTCATTCACTTTACTACACCTTAATTCACCTTACTTCACCAGCCGCGGTTGCATAGTCGCTACGGTGCTGGGCTGCTAAGCACGAGGTCGCGGGATCGAATCGCGGCAGCGGCAATTAGATGGGGTCAAAATGCGAAAATACCCTTGTACTTGGATTTAGGTGCACGTTAAAGAACCTCAGGTGGTCCAAAATCGGTGGTCCAAAGTCCCACTACGGCGTGCCTCCTAGTCAGATCGTGCTTTTAGGACGTAAAACTCCATTATTTAATTTTACCTTTACTTCGCTGTAATTCGCTTCAAATCACATTAATCCACCATAATTACTGCTAATTAATGCTGTTGTACCATTTATTATTTTCTGTACCACCATTGAGGTCATACACGACGCTGACGACGTCACTTCGCCCTCATTGGCTGAGCCGTCACGTGACCAACGGCGCACGCACTAGGGCACACGTTTATTCAGCCAGACCACTGCGACATGACGTGTGCAATGACGCACGAACTAGACACACCTTTACTCAACGAGAACCGTGGAGCCTCCGTGGCGTCGGGGATGCGTGCTCGTGTCGCACCTCGAAGGTCTGGGATCGATTTCCACCCTGGCAGACGTTTACCAAATTCTATGTTCGAAGGCATTAATTTGCTTCGTTTTCAGGAACCACCGTGATAAATTCGACGTTAATGCGAGCATTTTTTTTTTACGTGTTGTTGCTCTTTGCGCCGTCGGCCATTTATGGTACCATCGCTTGGTCACGCCGGATTTTCAGCCTCATGGGACATATGTTTTCGCATTAAAGTGAGCGAGTGTTGGGAAGGTGAATCCTGGTCCGGCAAAAGTCATCCCACTGCCTATAGTACCGGCCGCAGATTGAAATATTTGATTAGCTCTCTGCATTGCACTTTCTTTTAGGGAAAGTGAGCTCGCGAACGGCTGATCAGAGGCCTGTTCGTGACTCCGCTCTACACTCTTAAACAAATGTACACCCTTTGGGGTGTATATTTGCCACACAACTATAATCGTCATCTGTCTTGCTTGCGTTTCCTTTCTTGAAAATGCTGCGCTGGCTACTTTCCTGTCGAGGATGCTCTGTCATACTGATAACGCACATGCCGTTCATGACTTGCAAGTATACCGGGCTCGCAGCGTTAAACGAAGGAAATGCGGACAAAACAGATGACGATTATCGTTGTTTGTCAAGATAAGCCTCAAAGAGTGTAGTTTTGTCTAAGAGTATATGGAGCTTTGTAGGAGCGTCGAGTTAGCGAAAAATAGGACAGCCCGTGCGGCAGCTATTGTGAGTTTTCGTATGCATATAAATATGTTCGATGTTAGCGGTTTGTTCTAGCTGGAACGTTCGTGGCGGTGCGTTCGCATATCTACTCCGATACACACACGCAAAAAAGAAAAGAGAAACAGAAAAGTGTGAGAGCGCGCAAGACTCCAGTGTTAGCTTCTAGGAGAAAACAGATTGAGAGATGAGCACGATCCACGGAAAAGTATTCGAAATTCTGCTGGATCGCAAGTATCCTGACAGTCAACGCTCTCGATTTGCAGTCAGCTAATGTCTCACATTTGATCCTTCAACCGCGCAAACTAATTAAGCAGAGATGCACAGAATTTCTCGAAGCGGACAACTCAGTTCATCCCAGATTTCGGAGGAAAGGCAAACGTTCGAAGGTGCAGTGACCTATACAATGGAATCCTGCTGCGTGCTACAGCCATTTTTTCCCCTGGTTCTCGTTAATTTCCTGAATTAGTAAAACAAATGATAAGCTTTAATGAATTTACCTTTTCCTTATTTGGAATTTGTAAGAATTGACAGTCGCGCTTATTTTGGAGTGAATGCTGCTTGGTTCTTCTCCCAAATCGCAAGCGTTACTAATAAAGCATTCATTGCTAAGTTAATTCAGTTAAATCCTAGTTTCGGTAAGGAACTGTAGCTTTTTGAAGGGCTTCTATAAATCTGTGTGGGAATGAAATGTATGTATATATATATATATATATATATATATATATATATATATATATATATATTCGGTATAAAAGTATATTGCATAGGTACATAAATACCCAAGAAGGCGGATGGGAGGAAGGCCGCCGCGGCAGATTAATTGAAAGCGTCGCGCGTGTAATGCGAAGGGTGCGGGTTTGGCTTCCACCTGCGTAGCAATTCGCCTTTCCAACCGCTTGCATTTTCCTGTACCTCATTATTAAGGCGACAGCCTTGACGGGCTCGTTGCAATGGCTCATACCCGAAAAAAAGCGACGTCCAGTCCAGTGAGACAAAGTACATCCTCGTCAGGTATGGCTCATACTCGCAAGCAAAAAATGCAATCGCTGAATATGAATGAAGAAACGAAAGAAAGAAAGAAAACCAGAACGAAAGAAAGAACGAAAGAAAGAGCGAAAGAAAGAAGGAAAGAAAGAGAGAACGAAAGAAAGAACGAAAGAACCTTTAGGTAGGGCATTAGGTGCTCGCATGTGTCGTTTAGGAGGCCGACCTACAGTACCATACGTTTACTTCACACTGCGGCTCGTCATGTCTTGAAAGAAGTCTGACGCATCTGATCACGCAGCCTTAGTGCAGTACCGAGGGTGCCAGCAGCCTTTCGCCTTCACGTGTTACTGGAGTGTCACATGCTGCCGAACGTCTTCCTTATTAATTAGTGTTCCTTCGATTTCTGTGACATCATTGCCTGTTTGCTTCATACCATTGAAGACGGAGGCACTTGACAACCGCGACACCACGTGGCTGGCAAACATTGTGGCGCATCGATCCTGACTAAGCATGTATTTTTACTTTGGGTGTGCTAAAAAAATTGCCGTTATATACAAGGCATTTCCTGAGGACCGTAAGCATGGCTTGCTTGATATTTTCACGTTGTAGTAACGGCGTAAGACAAGGGCCCACATTCACAAGAATGCTTTTACGCTGGAATAGTTCGTAAGAACAAATTTCAGGCAATCCTGATAGGGGAACGTATTATTAGCGAGCGGGGGGGGGGGGGGGGGGGGGCAGCTAATGACAGTGAACACTTACGAACGAAGAGGTTTACGAATACGGCGCCAGAAACCCTGCCAAAAGTGCGAGGTAGGCATCTGAGCCCGCGTTCGCAAAAAAAAAAAAGAAGGAAAGAAAGAAAGAAAGAGGAGAAGAAAAATATTACGCTGGAATGGTTCCTAAGAATCAATTTGAGCCAATTCTTACACGGGAAATATCATTAGCGCAAAAAGGGGCGGGGGGGGGGGGGGGGGGGCGGTGCAGCCAATGGCAATGAGTACTTATTTCCTGAAGTTTTTTTTTTCTTTAATACACTGCCTATTGAACGAATGGTGAAGTTTAGCAAGCAGTGACAAACTTTACCAATCATGTAATGCAGTTGATAGCCCCATGAGATACGCAGTGAACTGTACGCTGCGATGAACTGCATGTTCATATGCATGTTTATCCCCGCACGGTAAAAGGATCGAGACGCTCGGGCGGAGAAATGGCCGGCATGCCTTTGCACTAGGCCAGATCCGCCCGTATAGATTGCACCGTCCGCCGTCACTTATTAATGAAGAGGTTTGCAAATATCGCACCAGAAAACACTGCCACGAGTGTGAGGTAAGAATATGGGCCCGCATTCACAAAAAGTAATCTGCTACGCTAAATTGTTCGTAAGAGAACACTTCAGCCAATCCTGATCCTAGTTAGTGAAGGCGGCTGGCTAATGGAAAAGAGCCCTTACGAACAAAAAGCTTTGTGAATTCTGCCCCAGAAGGGCATCATCGCTTGCGTGCGTAGAGCATGCAGTCGCAGAGCCGTGACGGTGTGCGTCACGTTACTTTCTGGCTCTTTTAATGCTGTACATCTATTATTCAACAAATGTACCAAGCAGTGATCCATAACTCGAACTCAACGAGGCCGCCCATACATTAGCACCGCGGGTGATATGTCGCCATTAGTGGTTCTTGACGGGATACAGCTAAAGTGACAGGCCAGCTGTTTCGTGTCACTTCTCTCTTTGTCTCTTATTATTATTATTATTATTTTTATTTTTTTGCATGCAGCACCGCGGCTTTTACGGGCTGGTGAGAAGAAACGGTGATGTTCTGCCCCTGTGTTTATTGGTCTTTCATTTCCGCGCCATCGCCTCCCCCCCCCCCCCCCCCCTTTGCTTGGCGTTTGATTATATTCACTTTCTAAGCAACATTTCATTAAACGCTTTTTAATCATACAAAAGCGCGTTTGTTTTGCTTTGCTTGAACCTTACTTTTGTTCCCCATATGTCTACAATTTTCGTTTAGTTTGGAACACCTTCAATCAAACACTGTCTGTACAATGTGTAGGGTGACCTGTCACTGATGTGATTCGTGTTAATATTACGGTTTGCTGTCTCATCGACGCCTCACAGAACAGTGCTAGTGCACTCAATGACGCATGGAGGAAAATGCAATGTTTTCTCTTAGAGGTCGCTTATGATCAGTCGCGAACAGTATCTCTTATTTATTTATTTATTTATTTATTTATTTATTTATTTTTCATTCGTTCATTATTTCATTCGTTCACTCAATTGTTGATTCTCTACGCCCGCGGTGGCTGTGAAAAATTGATTGATTGAAAACTTTATTATTCCACCGAGCTGGGGTGCCCACCTATTAATCTACACTTAGGTAGGGGGGGGGAGGGGGGGACGAAGCAATCCCCGCGCCTTGAGGACGGTGAGTCTTCACGGCCTCAACGGCCCCTTGTGAAAAAGCCCCACCCCTTGCGAAGTCGAAAGAAGGAGTGCATTCTATTGAAAAGAACTTTTTTTTTTCTGCGCATTGCCCAGCTTGTTGAATGCTGCAAGCGAGTTTCAGTTTACAGTTTCAGTTTATTTTTCATTCAAGATACATAGTTGGCTGCTATTAGCATACAGGTGAGGGTCCCACTTGAACACTTGCGTTTATAAAATGCTCAACTTCTGGCTGCCGTCGCGATGTGCTGCTGAGTAAGTTCCAGTGACTTGGTCTTTCACTAACTTCACTCGCTGACGTCGAGCCGCAAACGGTACCCACAGCACATAGCGGCGGCTGACAGCCCGACATGTGACACGTTCAACTGTGAGGACCCATTTACACACGTTCGTGTCGGCGCCCACGCTATATGCCGCCAATTAAAACGCGAGTAACACGCGCAGTGCTTGATACCACTATTAGAACAGAAAAGTCTATATGTCAGTGCTCTCGAAGTAACACCAGCAGGAAGGCTGTAATAAATAGCCTGCTGCGAAGAACAGTGTCAACTCTTACTAAAGGCAGCTTTTTTTTTTTTTTTTCATAATGCGGAACACCCAGAAACCGTAAATGCTGCCAAACAGAGGCAGGAACAATTAGGAACAGATAGACGCTACGCTCTTCTGCTTAACTTACGCAAATTAAATAAAGGAAACAGTAATTAAGGCAGGCCAATACCATGAGCACCGCAAAGTTTCACGTCGTTCCGTTCAGCCGCTCTTGTGTTATGCAGGAAAAGAGAAAACAAAAAGACACACTGAAAACTGCGTGAGGGCGTTATTGGCATTTTTTAATGTTAAAGTTAAATGAATTCCAGTATTTTTGATACAGTCAAAACTCGATCGATTGAAACGCGGTTTCACGAAGTTCCCGATCTAACGAAGAAATTTCCATTCCCCGACAAGTGCACATATGGTTCAATGTTATCATCAAATCATCAACCCGAATTAACGAAACAAACTTGGCCGAACTCGAACTAACGAAGATTTTCCTGAAATAATAAAGTTAAAAAACCGGTGACTTCTTTCTAAGTTAGACGCAGACAGGTTCTTCTTCGAATGTCCGTACTAAAACTATCGCGTTAAGGCATCTAGGCGCCTTGGCAGGCACATACCCACAATATTTATCGGGGGGGGGGGGGGGGGGGGGGGGTAACCCAAGGTAACTTTTCTATGCAAATGAGGGGGGTACCTAAACTAGCACAAATGTGAATAACGCCCACCATTCGCCATAAACACGCGTAAACCTACAAAAGAGAAATTAAATAAGGTGTACTTTACAGATACGCCCCTGTGCAACATATCTCTCCTTCACTTGGCAAACAAAGAACCACGTCAAATGGACTCGCGCAGGAAAGAAGCGCAGGAAGAACACTGCCAAGAACAAGTAAACAAGCGCAAGAGTAAAATCAAGATTACTTTGGTAGAATAGAACGTAAAAAAAAGCAGTTGGCAACAAAGGCACACGGACCGCGCGGAGTTGTCTTACTCCGCCAGCCAATCACAGCAGCAAAAAAATCGTCGTCGTGCAGCCTTTTCAAAATGGCGTCGCACTTGATACCTCCGGAGCGTCTGCTGTTCTTGAAGAGTTTTTTCATCGGCAGAAGCAATTAGGTGTGCAACAGACATGGACAAAATGTATGGAGTCTGAGC
This sequence comes from Dermacentor andersoni, assembly GCF_023375885.2. NCBI lineage: Eukaryota > Metazoa > Arthropoda > Arachnida > Ixodida > Ixodidae > Dermacentor > Dermacentor andersoni. The sequence goes on from NC_092814.1 coordinate 263,394,899, forward strand.
ATTTCACTCTTCGAAAGTCTGCGATGCAGTTCATTTCACTGCCGAACCCGTTTTACTCATGAAACTTCACTGCCAACTGAAGTGAAACTTCACAACAAATAGTTGTAGCGAAGCAAGCATGTTATTTCAGTTCAATAAAGAATTAGGCATTCCTCATTCGACTATAAGAGGCGATGGTAAAGGTATAAAATAACGCACTAATAATTAAATTTTTTTTATTTACCGCCTTATTTTGGTAACAGAAAAAGTTTGAAGCACGAATTATTTGCAGTCTCGCGGAGGAACAGTGGCTGGCGCTTATGAGGGCGTGGGCGGGGTTTCATTGCAGGCTTAAGTTGTATCCGACTACAGTAGCGTTTTTTGAATTAGCTCTGAAAGAATTATACAGAAATATATGTTTGTGGAACAATCACAGATCTTCAGGATCCTTCGTTTACTGCTCTAACAAGTTAAGTACCACAACCGACTCATATTGCTATTTGGGAAGTTACGTAAGGATGCGTGGTCGCCAGTCTCTTACAACCGCGTATGGCGCAGGAAGCTGCAATTCTACGCGTACTGGGCTCACCGTGGAAGGTTAGAAAAACACCCACATAAGCACAGCAGAGAAGTGGCTACGTTAGGCGGCTCGAATGATAAGTGTAGAAGCGTCATTCAGAACACACGGAATTGTCCTCCATTTCCGGCGGCATTTTCTCTACTTCCTTTTTAAATAAAAAGATGTTGATCCATAAATATTTTCAAAAACAACGGTTAAATTTGTTAATTTTCGCTTTTCCTTCCTGTTTGGCTGTTGCCTTGGCTCTCTCCCTTAGTAGATCGCTTAATTTCTTCAATCCTTGCGACTCTTGTTTCCAGTTGGCAATTTCGCACGAAAAGAGCTGTACAATTACAGAAAAACTAGACAAGTTAACGGGTGACAGTCATATTGCCTATGAGTTTAATGGTTATTGCAGGGTTTGATGATGGACGCTGTCTCGCATTATTTTATTTTCCGCCTTATCTAACCCATATCACGGGTATATGGTTCCGAGCATCTGTCAGCGTCGCGGCGAGCCGTCACTCGAGGAAATAATGAAACAAAAGAAAAGTTAAACGCGATTGGCATTTTCTGTGGCCGCAACTCGTTCCACGTGCATATATACAGACCAGCTGACCACAAACTGAATCCCTTTCCTGGTCTCTGGATTAGTCTAAACGAAGAAGGTTGAACTAACGAAGCAACAACGATGCGCGTGACCCTTGAATAGACGGCGACAACTGAATGCATCTCGAGTTAATCGCGCGGGCACCAAATTGATGAGGAAACTGGCCTTTACATCCCAGGAGACGCCGATAACTACCGCCATCCAAAAGGAGTGAAAAAGGCAGCAAAATGTTGACCGCCGAATAGCTGACAAGTCGCAACATTGATTTGGCGGCGCTTTCGGAATGTGTGTTAGAAGTGGTGGCGTGGGCCGGGGGAAGCGGGCCCCACCGGGCCCCCTCTTGGGTACGTGCCTGCGCCGTGGTCCCATCCCTAGCTCGATTATGACGAGGCTGCAAGCCGCGCCCATGCACAGAACAACCGACTCAGCACCGCCTCGGTATAGGGGCGGCGGTGGTTGCTTTGGTTATTTCATGGTTTATGCGACAGATGGCTGGATAAGCGGCAAATACAATGCCGCGGCAGGTTTTGCGTGTCGCCACGTTACAATTTTGGATTTCGAATGACCGAAAAATTCCTTTCTCAATTTTACGAACTTCCCGATTTAAGAAATAATTCGAGTGGGGTCATCACTTCGTTAAATTGATTGTCGACTGTATTACGCACAGTCTACAGACAGCCACTCTTTACGCAAATGTTCAAGAACGTCCTTACTAACTGAAAACATTATTAGTCGCTCTTGCTTAATTTGAAAAATGTGACACATAGGCTTCGCAAAATGATAATATAATGTTTTATGCTGTTTGAATTTTAACACGTGCTTCAGCTCGCTGGCATTGAGGCGACGCCGTGTTGGGTAGTATAATGGCGTGATCGCCGATTTGCTCAGTCTTATCATTTATAACAGCTAAATGCAACGTCAGAGTACAGCAAGGATGCCGACGTAAGTTTGCAGACAACGCAAACGACAGACCGTTCAGTTTTAATGCAGATAAGATAGATACGATGGCAACTGTTTCACTTGTGATGGTTACATTCACGTAGATAGATAATTTAAGTTCACTCTGCCACAAGCAGATCTGCTTTTTTTTAATAATACTATCGAAACCCGCAGGGAAAGAAAAATGAAGTTGAGGGCACGCGAATGCGAGCGCTCGTTCCAGCGCCATCTGATAACTGACGATTGACCAAAAATTAAACCGTCACTTTTTTCTGTGTCTTCAACATCGTTTAAGGCGCCGAAACCCGGGAACGAACCCAGGCTTCAAAGCTTCCAACGTTTTTCGTTTGTAAAAAACTGGTGGCCAGTTTTTTATTAGTTTACTGCCTTTACTGAAACGTTGGTAATCACCACGGACACTTTATGAAAACAGCAATATACCTTTGCTGTGATTTCTCATGCCCCAAAGTTCGACTGTCATCAAATATATTTGTGCGTCTAATGCGTTTTGCTGCGAACGGGAGTTATTAGCTTGCAAATAGGCCGATCGTGTTCGTTCATCGCGCTTTGGTTCAATAACGTCACGAACTAATCTAAAGAGAGAGATTTCCCAGCAGGTGTATAAGTTATACCTCGGTTCATACCAACGACCACACTGCAGTTTGGAGTCAACCATCCCAACAATTATAGGCCACAGCCGTTATCTCGCACGAGGGAAAAGGTAATGGTTGTATGGTTAGATCGCCCTAACAGATCGGAATATGTCAAGCGTGAGCAAAATTGATAGCGTCGTGAAAGTAACAATGTCTGTAATACAGCTGTGAGAACAACAGTACCTATAGAGCCAGACATTTAAAAGTCGCGCCCTTTCTACCAGTTTGCCGTATATAGTTCTCCTTAGGGAGTTCAGTCTGGAGTATGTATTCGCGCCACCTCGCAGAAGGATTGCTAACCATGCGCATCCTGCAGTCTTGCCGATGGACGACATGGCTTTGTATCTGCACTGTAAACGGAAACAACTCCCAGGTGGGAGTATAATGCTTGTCCTCTAGCAATCGCCCGGTTGGGAGTTTATTGTGCTCCGTATGATCGGAGTAGAATTTTTACTCCGTGCGAGCTGAATTTTTGCGTGGAACCATGGGAGCTTTTTTTCTGTCTTTTTTGTTTTTTGTTTTGCAACAGACGGAGTTTTTTCGAGGTGCAACGGAAGCATAAAAAAAGGTACTGCGTTAGTGAGCGCGAAGATGTTTATATGCAGAGGCTACTGCTCAAATTTGGAAACATACACACAATGCCGCGTTAAATTCAACGAAGCAAGTCAATGAAAGCACATAAATCACGACATACATAAACATTTCAGAAACTCCCAATGCAGAACTTTGAAAGACATCCGACGTACACGCGATACTCAAGAAGCAATGCTGCCAGTATATATATATAGCCACTATACTGTGCGCCTCGAAACCACCTAGCGAGTAGCTGTGCTGTTTTCAGAATTACGACTCACATGCTCGTTCATACAAGATCTGCCTCGTTGAAATTAACAGAATACCTTAATCCACACAAGAATTTTAATCCAGAATAGTGAAAGAAACCGTTAATAGCGTAATTTTTTCAAAATTAGCGTGCCATTCTTTGAGTGTTGAAGCGACTTCGCACACTGCCGGCGTTCGCGGCCAAAAAGTAGTGCGTTAGTTACGGTAAGCAATAAAAATTTAAGTGCGTGTGCTTCATAGCAAAATTAAATTTTTGCGATATAGTGGTAGCGTAGCAAGACATTGTTACGTGTGAGCATGGCCCGCAGCAGCCGACGTAACACCGAAAAGTGCGCAGTCATACATTTTCTACACCGCACTACATGCTCAGCGTCCAAGTAATTTCTCTCGGTTGTGAAAAGGAGCTACATCGCTGACCTGTCGAGTAAATCCTTAAGCTCGGAGCCAGCAGGCATGCTTCTAAATCAGTGTCTGGGATAGAGCATAATGTTAATGCAAGATCGGAAGCAACGACGGGACCAAAGCTATATGCGTGATAACAATTCGATTCACATCGCTCAGTAAGAAGCTTTATTTACAGTACGCATATACTTATGTCCTACCGTTTTTCTTGGGCGGCAATATCCGTACACAGATACATAAAAACAGTTACTTGCACTGCGGTGTTTCGGACTGGCAACACAGCAGCGCAACTAACTTGGGGTACGCCATTCATGTGCGACTAGCACGGACGTCGTCGCTCGAACAGTGGCTGCTGTTGCCATTGCTACGCGGTCCTTTGAAACATTACACCGGACGTTGTCAGCATGTACCTAAAAGGGCATAAAAGTCGCATTTCACGTACTGAAGAACACAAGCCACGGTCACGCAGTAAGAAAAAACAGTCAGAACCTGAGCCGACATCACGAGCCAGTGAGCAGCTTCGAGGTATACCTAGCATTTTTCCGCATTTGAAACCGTTGCTCTTGCATTCGTCGTTGTCAGCAAAGTGATCAGAGCTAACGTACTTGAACCTGAGATACAGTGAGCTTCATGCACGCCTGTAACACTTTCTGGAAGGAAATACCGGAAAAAAATTGACGAAACGCTGTCACGGAACGACACTTCACAGATGTCAACAAACCGTCAGCCATGAGCACTGCCGACTCCGCCGAACGCGCCTGGTCACTGGCCAGTCGCACAGCTTCATGGGAAGCGCCACATGACCAACCTGTTTCGGTGGAGGGGAGTTTTTTAAAACTCCCTGTCGGAGTTTGCACAGGAGAACAAGATTTTGAAGAGGAACAAAATCGCGTCATGTCGCATTAATCCTCCCACAGCTAGCCAACGGAGTGAAACGAGGGAATGGCACTGTTTTGCTCCCATAAATCTGCGTAAATATTCGAGGAGGGGAGGTTTTAGGGCACATCACCTGTTAAAAACTCCCAGGCAGGTTTATCTTCGTTTACAGTGGCATGCGTGCTGCCGCGGCGTCAGCAGGGTACCTGAAACCTGAACCGGCGTCCGCGCCGATGCGTACTTTATGCCAGCGTAAATGACATCTGTGGTCATAATCCATAATAAGTATTTCAATTTTTCATTCTATTGCAGTTCGGTTATTGCTTCGAACAAAGCTTACGCCCCCGCTATCGCATGGTGTCGGCTACGCGGCGGAATAGATGAGAATAAGTGAACAGACTGGTCATAGCGCTTGCATTTACGAGACGTTTCTTACGCTATGGAGCTATTGCTATACAGGAACAGGTGCCGCACGGTCGTGGCGTTGCACGCATTATTATACGGAAGGCGGCCAGCCAATGGCAAACAGCACTTACGAGCGAAATACACGCGAATCGGCGGGGCTCGGGTGAAAATAATCCTCCTAAAACACGTCCAATGATTTCGACAAAGGGGAGTCTATATATACGCTGCGTGTGCGCAGTAGCGTATGCATACAGCTACACAAAATTACAACCACGTCATGTGTAGACCGGCGGCGTTGTCGAGGAGTCCCTTCTGTGGGCAATACAATTCTATCACAGTTATTCAGGAGCGGAGCTGTAGGGGCGCGGGATTCTTCCAAAGGTGACGCGGAGCAACCAATCGAGGGACTGGTTGCTCAATTATTGCTCTTCCCAGTAATTGAGTGAGCGATCAGATACTCACGAGAGCTCTGGGGTTTTATTTTCTTTTTTTCTGCAATAGAAATTATACGGACACTCGAGGCGCGTTCTTGCGGTCCTGGTAGTTACGGCGCACGCGCGAGCCGCGCGTCGAACGCTAGAAGGTTTCCAGAGACGTTCGGCTGCCAAAACGACGACGACGAGCGGACGTCACTCGAACGGCTCGATCTGGCTGCTGGCACAGCACGCATTGTGGCGTCTCGGCTGCAGGGGAGCCGCGTGCATGACCACACAGCGGTGCACGCACTGATCTGAGCGGAACGGAACGCCGAGCTAAATTTATCTATAATGACTTCCACTGGAAACTGACAAACGCGCCGACGATTTCTTCCGTCGGTCTCGCGCACCATCGAGTTGACCGCGCCGATGAGCGTTGCGACATATGCCAGTGATACTTGCCGGTTCCATGCTGCAAAGCATACGTCTCGTGTGCTGCGTCGCGCCATGTCGCCTACCCGCGCATGGTTAGGACACCGTGCGGATCGAGAGCGATAGAGTGCCACCCTAAACCTTGCTATGGCTTTCAATGCCTCGCCTTCGGCCGAAACTGCCTTTTTTTGACCGCGCAATGCGTGTCGCAGCCCTCACAGTTGCTCGTCAATGTTGTCGTACGTGCACGGGAAGCAAAACACAATGACACGCCGCCGTCGTATTTAGAGCATTCAGCTGCGTGAGCCAACTACGAATTTACAACTGTATACGAACCTATCCGGCGTTACAATGTTTTGGGAGTGCGAACACGTGGCCGGCACTAACAAAGCCGTGTGCACGCTGGATGTGTTCGTGCAACCAAGCGCCGGCCAGCCTGCAGTAGTTTACTACTACTGTAGTAGTAAACAGTAACGAGGAATACGGCTGTAGCCAATAACAAACAGTTCTCATAGAAAATTTTTTTGTTTATTCGGCCCGTTCGTGTATATATTACGTCCAATGTACTTCGCGGCTGACAAAATAAAATGCAATTTTATTTGTGCATGCATAGGTAGCAATAAACCGTGCGTCAAAGAAACCGTGCATGTCATGGTAGTAGTGAAATGTAATACATATTTTTTACTACCTAATGAATAATTAGTTATTCACACAAAAGTCGTGGTTTAACGTCCAAGCGCGACATTTTAGCGACGCCGTCATCTGGGCTTTCTTTAACACGTCCCTGTAGACCCGTAAGAGGGTCTTCAGGTTCCGCACCCTTCGGAATGTCGCTGCCATAGCATGTGGGTTTGCATGCCGCGATTTCGCACTCAGTAGCAGCAGAAGGGCCTACATAAGCCACGGAACCATTACGTAAAGTAGGGCGGCCGCAGAAAGCATATTTGCATAATTCTTTCGCAATTATTTAATATTCAGTTAATCGAAGAGCGTGCGTGCATGATCCATGCCATGCAAATTAGGGGGTTGCCTTTTGTTCACTCGAGTATATGGTATACAGGACGGAGAGTGGCACACTGAGTCCGTCAATGGGCAATTGCGCCGATGCGTTTGCCGTCTGCATATATCTTTCAACGGCGCATGCATTCGCTTCCCGTCCGAAATCTCATACGGGAGCCGGAAATTGCGGGCATTGAAAATCGCCGCTTGGCCGCTGCATTGTGGCTATAGCCGACAATTTCACTATGACGCTCTGCATTGTGCTGGATTGGTGCGAGGGGTTCGGGGCCGGGGGGGGGGGGGGGCGAAGTTGGAAGCAGGGTGAATGTCGTGAGCGCGCCACGTGGGCTTACATAATAACATGGACGTCGCAAGTGTTACTTATCTATATGTGTCACAACAAATATACGAGAACGTACGTTTGATTAAAGATAAAACGGACGGGAAAATGAAAGAGGGAAATGAATCTCATCGACTTATAAATCGACGCCTCGATCGCTACCGGCTCTCGTTGTGCGTGACCCGCATGCTCAAAGCATTATATGAAGCAACTGCCTAGGCGGTTGAACGCTGCGGCGCGGTCACAATAAATGACGTCAGGCGCGGATCTCGAATGTGATGAAGTTAATTAAAAGAAACGCAGTCGAGCAAGATGGCAAAACTGGCTCTGGTGCCCTTTTCGCCGTCAGCTTATACGCGCCACGGATGAGATCGACCTCGAACACAACTCGGCACAGGGTCCCGCCCGCGGAAATGTGAACGCCTCGCCATCGGTACAGTTTGACTCTCGCTTCGTTCCCACAGTTGAGAGGCGGCTTTTTTGCCGACGGGGCTTCCTCTGTTTACCTCCTGTCACGAAGGAGACGAACGGTGCGGTTTGGCGGTGACACGCTTCCCTCACGCGTGCACCGCATGCACCTCTCGCGGGATTTTCGCTGGGCATCAATGGCAAGGACCACGCAGAAGGTAAACGAAATCTGCCTTATGCGCATGCACTGCACTTCCACTAGGACCGCATGCAGCGCGTGCAGTGCGTACTAGCGCTCGCACGGGGCGTGGTCGGACTGACATCTATGGAGAACGTGAAGTGAGCGTGCCGCGCTTGGTATACACCACGGGGCCTCCGGCGGACCGCGCGACCGTCATGCAACGTGGTGGTCACCCGCGCGTTTGGCAACAAGCACCTGTTCGCCTTTCGTGAAAGGAAAGAAAGCAAACAGGAAGCATGAACGGCTGCCTTGTGCCGCCGTGACAGGAGGCATGACCGAAGTGTTGACTGGAACACAGATGCGCAGGTCCGTGAGCGGCGTGTTTGTGTCACACAGAGTGTATACCAATGCCAGCCTGTGTCCGCGTTACAGGTGCTACCATTTGTTCCGTGGGGGGCGGGGGGGGGGGGGGGGGGGGGGTGCCAGACCCAACGGCTGCTCCGACCTGGCATGCGAGAGCGAGCGAGCTGATTGACCGGGCACTGATATAATCTCGAACGGGTGGGGTGGGCCTCTCACCGAAGGAATCGGGAAACTATACCATGAAGCCGAGCATAGTGAGGATGAAAAAAAGTGGAAAAGGTTGCATTCACTTCAGTGGTACATGGATGTGACTCTCATCTGAGTCTCGAGCGGTCTCTCTAACACGTGGGCCAGCCCGGCCTTAAGTAACCACTCGCGGTCCCGTTGTTGTCGCCGTCTTCTTACGGAGCCTGCGGAGTTGTAGTGCTTTTCGCCGTCCACCCTTTTGTGTCGGCTTGTGGAAGCGGGGGGCTGCCTTGTTGCCTTTTTGGTTTGCCTTGCATCCTTTTGTGTCAGCTAGGAGAGAAGCGTGTCGTGGATTCGGAGAATGCTGTTGTAAGCGCGCGAGTTTACGAGTAAGCACCCAGCAGAGTTGTGTGGTCTGTACCTGTGAGATACCAGATGTCATCGACTACAGTTGTGCCGTACATGGGTGCCAGTACTATAATATTGACACACGCATGGCTACGGCAACACGCTGAACTGCGTATCACGTGTAAAAGCGTCGTTTCGCTTTCGAGAAGTTAACCTTGATTTGGCTAAAAAACCACTCTTGACCGGTTATTGACCAAATCAGTTGGACAGGAAGCCACGAAAGCACGTAGATATTGTTGTAGAAATAATTTAAAACTTCGGAAAGCATGAATCGCAGGAATATCAGCTTGATAAACAAAATAATACTTTACCGCTGCTACGGCCGCACTTGTCGTCTGCCTCCTACCGATGCCGGTGTATAATCGCTATCGCGCTCACCTGTCCCCGTTTTCATCATGCTTCCAGTGAATGACTACAACCTCACAGTAGATAAAAAAAAATTCTGATAAAAAATTTTCCACGGCGTTTTCCGCGTTAGCGCTTCATGATTAGACACTCTGACCTCTAAGCTGTCACTTGCACTAAAAAAAAAAAAGGGGCTCCATGAGAATTGTTTGTCAGTCCATTCATCGCTACCCACTTACACATCATCTTGTACACCCCCGGTGCAGGGTAGCCAACCGGACGTTATTCTGGTTAACCTCCCTGTCTTCTACTTATCTCTTTCCCTCCTCCTTGTACACTCTACCATAAAAGTGTAAAAGACACTATAAGTAGAGCCGCAGTCATCTGCAGCAAAGAAGTCGGGGAACAGGAGGAGCTGCAATGCGCAGGGTGGCAGACTTGTTCGGCAGACTGCACATAAAGCTCCCGTATACAAGCCACAGTTTGTGCGCGACCGGAGCTCACTTCTGGGCGTGCATTCATATCGCATTCTCACTCTCAAAGACCCGAAGGGCAACTTAAAACTCGCATGCCCATCTTCCACAGCATTTTAGCGCCTGCGGTGCCACTATAGAGCGTCAACACCACGCAGCTAAACCCCCTAAATAATAACGCGACCAGCCAGCAGCTGCTTCTATAGGAATTTTGATCCTGTATGAAAGGCAAATATTGTTTTTGTAAGCAGTTGATCATAACGTTTATGGGAAGTCATAATAGGGGCTCCTGATTTCCATCCCGCATCCCAATCGAAAAAAAAAAAAGAAAGTCAAGCTCTTCGTGTAACTTTGTTTGCCATGTTCTGGGAACAATAAATAAATAACTAACTAAATAAATAAAGAAAGAAAGAAAGAAAGAAAGAAAGAAAGAAAGAAAGAGAACTGCGGATCCCACGCACTGTGGGAATCGATGTAAGCGGAGCTTTGTAGGCAGTTTCCTTTGATTGACATAGGAGCACGTTAAAGAACTCCAGGTGTTAACTTATTCCTGAGGTCGTGGTTCTGGCACGTAAAAACCCGAGAATGTAATTAAATTAATTTAAGATCTCCGTAGTCACGATACATGCAAGAACTGCCTAAAAATCGCATTAAAGATTAATAACTTCTGCGTGTTTTTGCTGTCGTGACACGACACGTGACACTCGTCTGTATGCAGGGTTCTGCAGGTCACCTCAAAAATTCAAGGTTTCGACATTTTTCGACTTGTTATTTCGTAACCCACCGATTTTACGCATGCATATACATGATCATTTGTGAACCACACTAGTGGATGTCAAGGAGTAGTTAGGAACTTCCACGCCTTCACACTTACCAACATCTTCAGCCAGTTAACCCTACTTGCAAAATCAGCAGGTCGCCAGCTCGGATCCCTTCCGGTTCACTATACTGTGGAGACGTGGCTCACGCATGGCGACGCGTGTCACTTACAAAGGATATGTCCATTCGTGCGCTGCTTGCTCCTGCGTCTTAGAGTAATTTAGCACAGCGTTACCATTCTACCATTGCCGGCTACAGATACATTCTACCAGCAACTGCGCATGCGCCGATGTCTGTCTCACACGCGCAGTTGGGAGAAAGCAGTAGCGATAATGAAGACAGAAGAACGCAAACGCTATGCTAAAGCACTCTAGTGTCACCTGCGCGGCAACCCCACTATACACTTGGTATGGCAAACGAGTCCCATTTGTATAGTAACCGGATTGTTTGAGGCCATGTAATGCGCCTTGGCATCCACTCGGCAATTCGAGATGGTTTTTTTCAGGTTGCGAAGTCGGCCAAAAACGATAACAAAATGTTCTCGTGCTAATGAGCGCATACGAATTCTATTCTTAGTAACTGTGGCGCAAAACATTCTCTTACGGCTAACGCCATGTAAGGGTGGTTTCTTCTTTGTTTTTCTTTAGAAAGTTGGAAAGAAATCCAGAGTTGATAACGCAGAATAGGTAGACCGGCGCTCAGCAAGCAATACGTATTAGAAGCAGGAAAAGAAGAAAAAAAAAAAGTTGCGCCGAAATCATCGACGATGGTTGTCAATGTAAGCAAATAGCCGAACACTTCGAGCGACATATTCGCTTTATTAACCCTTTCAGTGTCGTTATCTTTTTTTTTTTTTTTTTCGAGGTTACACGCCTCTAGCGTCTGGTGTTTTCTTTTTTTTTTCTATTTTCTAGTATATTATAAATGAACGCAACGGTTTATTCTTGGTTACGAAGGAGGACAAAAATGACACAGACAATGGGAAATGCCCTCTTGGTATGTGTTGTGTACAAGCGACGCACCACCGCTCCTCGGCTCCAGAAATCACCAGCGCGGCAGAAACGAGAAGCGACTCCACCCCGAGTCGAATTCCCAGAACCCTCCGCCGGCCCAGCATCTCAGCCACCGGACAGGGACCGAGGGTCGAGAGTTAGCACCCTGGAAGACGGGTGGCACTCGCCTGCAACTTTTGCAGAAAAATACAATCAGTCGGTCTTCTGCCACCAACCGATGCGCATTCCTTTCGCAGACGGGGCCAGAATCCGTACGTATAACGCAAATGTGGTCCTCACATTCTTATATTATACGTCAGTGACACGGCGGGACAGAAACGCGGCCAACTACTTGTACGTCAGTGACACTTAAAAGGGTTAAAGGAATGGTGCGTGAAAGAGCCAAAGAAAGAAAGAACATCAGTAACAACAGGACGTCGACCAGAGTGGAGTCTTCAAAGGTGACGTTTCGGCTTCCACACGGCCGCCATGTTCACTCAGTTTACGAAAGCCCATTCCCGCTGCAGTTTTTACTCAAGAAAGAATGATGAGGCCGTACCCCTTTTTTCTCTCTCTTCCTATAGGGATAGCTATTTAGGGACTTACCCGTTCGGGATTTGCTTCAGCAATCTGGGCGCTATAATGTTCAGAACGCTTGTTTGTAATTTGCATCCCTGCTCCGTTGTTGCTGAAACTGCGGTATATACAATTTCTTTTATGCGCGTGTGTGTGGCTTATATTTCGGCAACTGTAAGGAAACAGGAGCTCTTTTTTTTTGTACGTGATCCCATCTTGCATTAGTGTCGTTGCCATTAAGAAAATCGCGCAGATATGCCGGAAGAACCTGCCGCTGCACGCGAGCTATCGGGCGCTCGCAAAGAACGCCAGGAGGCGAGCCGTCGAAGGGTCCTCATCTTGAATGGCTCGCCTCGCAGGAACGGACGTCGTCGCCACGTATTCGCCAAGGCCACCCAAGTCAACCGATCGAGGCCGCTACTGACACGCGTACGGAAAAACGGCGCCTCGCCGGCAAACGTGGCGACGAGAAAATTGATTATAAGGCGCGAAGCCTTCCTTGCCCGCAATGAAAATTTGCTCGATCGCCAGCGGAGGATCGGTGGCATGGTGCCGACATGTCCGGCGGCGTTCGAGCGTCGAGCACTTGAGGAGGTGCGCGCCGAGCAGAGAGGGAGAAGTGGAAAAGGGTCGTTCCGCTCTCTCTTTCTCTTTCTCTCTCTCTCTCTTGTGCGGAGGCGCCCGCTTTTCTGCCGCTGAAGATAGCGGGCCTTTGACCAGAGATATCAGGACCTCAATTCGTAAAATAATGTGTTTATAACGATACGATTTTACGGCAAGGGCACATTTAAAACAGACCGCAGCGACAAACGGTCTGCCCCATTACTAGCGGTGCTTCCACCTCGGTCTCTTCGGCCTCTCAGTAAAGACGCCTCCGCCCTTCCCTACGCGACAGACAGGTTGGGGGAGGGGAGAGCTTTAGATTTTGCGCACGCGACGTTAGGGGACGCAAACCGCGGCTCTTTTTACGAAAGGACGCAAAAATGAGTGCAAAAGAACACAAGCCGGGGCGTGGTGCTTTACGTACGCAAGGGTCCCTCTCGGTACCGAAACCCGTCTGCGTGCGCAAAACACGAAACTCCCGGTTGGAGGTCGCGTAAACTTTAGGGACGCGGCGAAGGAAGCGGCAGCACGAAGCGCTCGCTGTCGATGTCGGCGCCCGTCATCACGCTGGCGTCGCGAGAGCGAGTGCTCGCAGTAATCGAGTGAGATCGGTTCATGTTTGCCTGTGCGCTCCTGACACCGTGCTCCTTGATTTAATCTGTAAGCTATCTTTTACAGCAATTTATACGGCTGATACCCAGCCACGTACCTTACTTTGTGTAATTAGCTAACACTTTGCTATCGCTATCGATTTCGGGAGAAGCTTTGACTTTTCTTCCTTAGCACCCCCCACCCCCCACCCCGCACACAGGCACACACAAAAGAAAAAAAAGAGTGGGGGAGGGTCGAAAGTCAAAGTTGGTTTCCGCTCTCTTCCAGAAAGAATGTCGCTTTGTGCACAAAAAAAAAAAACTGAAGAAAATACAACAGCGGACAACCGCGACCTCTGCCGTTCTACACTGAACTTATTTACTGCGGCCGCGCGGCAGGCTGTCACAGCAGCGAGCAGTGCCTTCACAAGAACAGCTCCACTGCTTGAAAGGGTGAATCTGCGCGCTGCTTCAGCCGCTTTATGCAGCAGACCACGCTCTCTAATTAACTACAACAAGAACAAACAGAACATAGTCTTCATCCGCGACAGTATTGCTACCTCTGGCATCGCGACACGCGCACAGGCGCGATCCTACTCAGCAGCGCCTGAGTGGCGCGCAACATCCTGCACAATTAAATTGGCAAGTGATCATGCCCTGCGATAGCCAAGATAGCGCGTCATTGCCACAGTGGCAGGAGTTTTATTCGCAGTGGCCGTCAAAGTACGGCACGGACGGACAACGCAGTTTCCAAGCTCATCACTTTATATATATATATATATATATATATATATATATATATATATATAGTTTTAGAAAGGAAGGTGCACACTTACGAAAATTGCATCTTTAATGTTTTTCACGTTTCGGCCGTGGCACGGCCTTCGTCAGAATGATTCTGACGATTCTGACGAAGGCCGTGCCATAGCCGAAACGTTAACAACATTAAAGATGCAATTTTCGTAAGTGTGCACCTTCGTTTCTAAAACTACCTATGCACCAGACCTACAGAACTTCTCATATATATATATATATATATATATATATATATATATATATATATATATATATATATATATATATAAAGGATCGAGATCACCTTGAGTGGAACAGAGCGGGCGAGTGCCTTTTAATTTAATTTTAATTAAGACAAAAAAATTTGGGGCTAGAAATTACCACACGGCACGGTCCCGCGTGGATATAGGGAAACGTCGGGCAGCGTGGTGCCACGTGCGTACGTAAGCGAACCGCGCCGTCGATTATGCACTGTGGCACCCAGTGCGCGGCTCGGATTGCACCGACTCGCCAGGCTGCGTCGACCGTTAACCCTGCTTGTTGCCCGCGCGTCTCCCTTTCGCGGTTCTGATTAATGTTGTCTCATTACCAGAACAGACTGAGAGCCGTCGACCCCGAGGCGACGCGGTAGTTACGTCTGATCGATATATGGTGCCGAAGACTGCGTCCTTCGCCCCCCCCCCCCCCCCCCCCCCCCCGAGGGGCTGGGTGGTGAGCAAACACGCGATGAATGGAGCCCCATAATTCCTCTGTATCCATGGGTCTTTCTTTAGAAGTCTTTAGAAAATTTCTTTAGAAAATTCCGCACTCCTTTGCGCTTCCTCCCTTAAAGACGTTTGTTTTTCTTCAGCCTGAGGCCTCGAGGAAGGCATCGTCGCTCGCTACGCAGCTGCCGTCTCGTACTTTAAAAAAGGCATCGCTTTGACGGGCTCGTTGCAATGGCTCATACCCGAAAAAAAGCGACGTCCAGTCCAGTGAGACAAAGTACATCCTCGTCAGGTATGGCTCATACTCGCAAGCAAAAAATGCAATCGCTGAATATGAATGAAGAAACGAAAGAAAGAAAGAAAACCAGAACGAAAGAAAGAACGAAAGAAAGAGCGAAAGAAAGAAGGAAAGAAAGAGAGAACGAAAGAAAGAACGAAAGAACCTTTAGGTAGGGCATTAGGTGCTCGCATGTGTCGTTTAGGAGGCCGACCTACAGTACCATACGTTTACTTCACACTGCGGCTCGTCATGTCTTGAAAGAAGTCTGACGCATCTGATCACGCAGCCTTAGTGCAGTACCGAGGGTGCCAGCAGCCTTTCGCCTTCACGTGTTACTGGAGTGTCACATGCTGCCGAACGTCTTCCTTATTAATTAGTGTTCCTTCGATTTCTGTGACATCATTGCCTGTTTGCTTCATACCATTGAAGACGGAGGCACTTGACAACCGCGACACCACGTGGCTGGCAAACATTGTGGCGCATCGATCCTGACTAAGCATGTATTTTTACTTTGGGTGTGCTAAAAAAATTGCCGTTATATACAAGGCATTTCCTGAGGACCGTAAGCATGGCTTGCTTGATATTTTCACGTTGTAGTAACGGCGTAAGACAAGGGCCCACATTCACAAGAATGCTTTTACGCTGGAATAGTTCGTAAGAACAAATTTCAGGCAATCCTGATAGGGGAACGTATTATTAGCGAGCGGGGGGGGGGGGGGGGGGGGGCAGCTAATGACAGTGAACACTTACGAACGAAGAGGTTTACGAATACGGCGCCAGAAACCCTGCCAAAAGTGCGAGGTAGGCATCTGAGCCCGCGTTCGCAAAAAAAAAAAGAAGGAAAGAAAGAAAGAAAGAGGAGAAGAAAAATATTACGCTGGAATGGTTCCTAAGAATCAATTTGAGCCAATTCTTACACGGGAAATATCATTAGCGCAAGAAGGGGCGGGGGGGGGGGGGCGGTGCAGCCAATGGCAATGAGTACTTATTTCCTGAAGTTTTTTTTTTCTTTAATACACTGCCTATTGAACGAATGGTGAAGTTTAGCAAGCAGTGACAAACTTTACCAATCATGTAATGCAGTTGATAGCCCCATGAGATACGCAGTGAACTGTACGCTGCGATGAACTGCATGTTCATATGCATGTTTATCCCCGCACGGTAAAAGGATCGAGACGCTCGGGCGGAGAAATGGCCGGCATGCCTTTGCACTAGGCCAGATCCGCCCGTATAGATTGCACCGTCCGCCGTCACTTATTAATGAAGAGGTTTGCAAATATCGCACCAGAAAACACTGCCACGAGTGTGAGGTAAGAATATGGGCCCGCATTCACAAAAAGTAATCTGCTACGCTAAATTGTTCGTAAGAGAACACTTCAGCCAATCCTGATCCTAGTTAGTGAAGGCGGCTGGCTAATGGAAAAGAGCCCTTACGAACAAAAAGCTTTGTGAATTCTGCCCCAGAAGGGCATCATCGCTTGCGTGCGTAGAGCATGCAGTCGCAGAGCCGTGACGGTGTGCGTCACGTTACTTTCTGGCTCTTTTAATGCTGTACATCTATTATTCAACAAATGTACCAAGCAGTGATCCATAACTCGAACTCAACGAGGCCGCCCATACATTAGCACCGCGGGTGATATGTCGCCATTAGTGGTTCTTGACGGGATACAGCTAAAGTGACAGGCCAGCTGTTTCGTGTCACTTCTCTCTTTGTCTCTTATTATTATTATTATTATTTTTATTTTTTTGCATGCAGCACCGCGGCTTTTACGGGCTGGTGAGAAGAAACGGTGATGTTCTGCCCCTGTGTTTATTGGTCTTTCATTTCCGCGCCATCGCCTCCCCCCCCCCCCCCCCTTTGCTTGGCGTTTGATTATATTCACTTTCTAAGCAACATTTCATTAAACGCTTTTTAATCATACAAAAGCGCGTTTGTTTTGCTTTGCTTGAACCTTACTTTTGTTCCCCATATGTCTACAATTTTCGTTTAGTTTGGAACACCTTCAATCAAACACTGTCTGTACAATGTGTAGGGTGACCTGTCACTGATGTGATTCGTGTTAATATTACGGTTTGCTGTCTCATCGACGCCTCACAGAACAGTGCTAGTGCACTCAATGACGCATGGAGGAAAATGCAATGTTTTCTCTTAGAGGTCGCTTATGATCAGTCGCGAACAGTATCTCTTATTTATTTATTTATTTATTTATTTATTTATTTATTTATTTATTTATTTTTCATTCGTTCATTATTTCATTCGTTCACTCAATTGTTGATTCTCTACGCCCGCGGTGGCTGTGAAAAATTGATTGATTGAAAACTTTATTATTCCACCGAGCTGGGGTGCCCACCTATTAATCTACACTTAGGTAGGGGGGGGGAGGGGGGGACGAAGCAATCCCCGCGCCTTGAGGACGGTGAGTCTTCACGGCCTCAACGGCCCCTTGTGAAAAAGCCCCACCCCTTGCGAAGTCGAAAGAAGGAGTGCATTCTATTGAAAAGAACTTTTTTTTTTTCTGCGCATTGCCCAGCTTGTTGAATGCTGCAAGCGAGTTTCAGTTTACAGTTTCAGTTTATTTTTCATTCAAGATACATAGTTGGCTGCTATTAGCATACAGGTGAGGGTCCCACTTGAACACTTGCGTTTATAAAATGCTCAACTTCTGGCTGCCGTCGCGATGTGCTGCTGAGTAAGTTCCAGTGACTTGGTCTTTCACTAACTTCACTCGCTGACGTCGAGCCGCAAACGGTACCCACAGCACATAGCGGCGGCTGACAGCCCGACATGTGACACGTTCAACTGTGAGGACCCATTTACACACGTTCGTGTCGGCGCCCACGCTATATGCCGCCAATTAAAACGCGAGTAACACGCGCAGTGCTTGATACCACTATTAGAACAGAAAAGTCTATATGTCAGTGCTCTCGAAGTAACACCAGCAGGAAGGCTGTAATAAATAGCCTGCTGCGAAGAACAGTGTCAACTCTTACTAAAGGCAGCTTTTTTTTTTTTTTTTTCATAATGCGGAACACCCAGAAACCGTAAATGCTGCCAAACAGAGGCAGGAACAATTAGGAACAGATAGACGCTACGCTCTTCTGCTTAACTTACGCAAATTAAATAAAGGAAACAGTAATTAAGGCAGGCCAATACCATGAGCACCGCAAAGTTTCACGTCGTTCCGTTCAGCCGCTCTTGTGTTATGCAGGAAAAGAGAAAACAAAAAGACACACTGAAAACTGCGTGAGGGCGTTATTGGCATTTTTTAATGTTAAAGTTAAATGAATTCCAGTATTTTTGATACAGTCAAAACTCGATCGATTGAAACGCGGTTTCACGAAGTTCCCGATCTAACGAAGAAATTTCCATTCCCCGACAAGTGCACATATGGTTCAATGTTATCATCAAATCATCAACCCGAATTAACGAAACAAACTTGGCCGAACTCGAACTAACGAAGATTTTCCTGAAATAATAAAGTTAAAAAACCGGTGACTTCTTTCTAAGTTAGACGCAGACAGGTTCTTCTTCGAACGTCCGTACTAAAACTATCGCGTTAAGGCATCTAGGCGCCTTGGCAGGCACATACCCACAATATTTATCGGGGGGGGGGGTAACCCAAGGTAACTTTTCTATGCAAATGAGGGGGGTACCTAAACTAGCACAAATGTGAATAACGCCCACCATTCGCCATAAACACGCGTAAACCTACAAAAGAGAAATTAAATAAGGTGTACTTTACAGATACGCCCCTGTGCAACATATCTCTCCTTCACTTGGCAAACAAAGAACCACGTCAAATGGACTCGCGCAGGAAAGAAGCGCAGGAAGAACACTGCCAAGAACAAGTAAACAAGCGCAAGAGTAAAATCAAGATTACTTTGGTAGAATAGAACGTAAAAAAAAGCAGTTGGCAACAAAGGCACACGGACCGCGCGGAGTTGTCTTACTCCGCCAGCCAATCACAGCAGCAAAAAAATCGTCGTCGTGCAGCCTTTTCAAAATGGCGTCGCACTTGATACCTCCGGAGCGTCTGCTGTTCTTGAAGAGTTTTTTCATCGGCAGAAGCAATTAGGTGTGCAACAGACATGGACAAAATGTATGGAGTCTGAGCATTTCACTCTTCGAAAGTCTGCGATGCAGTTCATTTCACTGCCGAACCCGTTTTACTCATGAAACTTCACTGCCAACTGAAGTGAAACTTCACAACAAATAGTTGTAGCGAAGCAAGCATGTTATTTCAGTTCAATAAAGAATTAGGCATTCCTCATTCGACTATAAGAGGCGATGGTAAAGGTATAAAATAACGCACTAATAATTAAATTTTTTTTAATTTACCGCCTTATTTTGGTAACAAAAAAAGTTTGAAGCACGAATTATTTGCAGTCTCGCGGAGGAACAGTGGCTGGCGCTTATGAGGGCGTGGGCGGGGTTTCATTGCAGGCTTAAGTTGTATCCGACTACAGTAGCGTTTTTTGAATTAGCTCTGAAAGAATTATACAGAAATATATGTTTGTGGAACAATCACAGATCTTCAGGATCCTTCGTTTACTGCTCTAACAAGTTAAGTACCACAACCGACTCATATTGCTATTTGGGAAGTTACGTAAGGATGCGTGGTCGCCAGTCTCTTACAACCGCGTATGGCGCAGGAAGCTGCAATTCTACGCGTACTGGGCTCACCGTGGAAGGTTAGAAAAACACCCACATAAGCACAGCAGAGAAGTGGCTACGTTAGGCGGCTCGAATGATAAGTGTAGAAGCGTCATTCAGAACACACGGAATTGTCCTCCATTTCCGGCGGCATTTTCTCTACTTCCTTTTTAAATAAAAAGATGTTGATCCATAAATATTTTCAAAAACAACGGTTAAATTTGTTAATTTTCGCTTTTCCTTCCTGTTTGGCTGTTGCCTTGGCTCTCTCCCTTAGTAGATCGCTTAATTTCTTCAATCCTTGCGACTCTTGTTTCCAGTTGGCAATTTCGCACGAAAAGAGCTGTACAATTACAGAAAAACTAGACAAGTTAACGGGTGACAGTCATATTGCCTATGAGTTTAATGGTTATTGCAGGGTTTGATGATGGACGCTGTCTCGCATTATTTTATTTTCCGCCTTATCTAACCCATATCACGGGTATATGGTTCCGAGCATCTGTCAGCGTCGAGGCGAGCCGTCACTCGAGGAAATAATGAAACAAAAGAAAAGTTAAACGCGATTGGCATTTTCTGTGGCCGCAACTCGTTCCACGTGCATATATACAGACCAGCTGACCACAAACTGAATCCCTTTCCTGGTCTCTGGATTAGTCTAAACGAAGAAGGTTGAACTAACGAAGCAACAACGATGCGCGTGACCCTTGAATAGACGGCGACAACTGAATGCATCTCGAGTTAATCGCGCGGGCACCAAATTGATGAGGAAACTGGCCTTTACATCCCAGGAGACGCCGATAACTACCGCCATCCAAAAGGAGTGAAAAAGGCAGCAAAATGTTGACCGCCGAATAGCTGACAAGTCGCAACATTGATTTGGCGGCGCTTTCGGAATGTGTGTTAGAAGTGGTGGCGTGGGCCGGGGGAAGCGGGCCCCACCGGGCCCCCTCTTGGGTACGTGCCTGCGCCGTGGTCCCATCCCTAGCTCGATTATGACGAGGCTGCAAGCCGCGCCCATGCACAGAACAACCGACTCAGCACCGCCTCGGTATAGGGGCGGCGGTGGTTGCTTTGGTTATTTCATGGTTTATGCGACAGATGGCTGGATAAGCGGCAAATACAATGCCGCGGCAGGTTTTGCGTGTCGCCACGTTACAATTTTGGATTTCGAATGACCGAAAAATTCCTTTCTCAATTTTACGAACTTCCCGATTTAAGAAATAATTCGAGTGGGGTCATCACTTCGTTAAATTGATTGTCGACTGTATTACGCACAGTCTACAGACAGCCACTCTTTACGCAAATGTTCAAGAACGTCCTTACTAACTGAAAACATTATTAGTCGCTCTTGCTTAATTTGAAAAATGTGACACATAGGCTTCGCAAAATGATAATATAATGTTTTATGCTGTTTGAATTTTAACACGTGCTTCAGCTCGCTGGCATTGAGGCGACGCCGTGTTGGGTAGTATAATGGCGTGATCGCCGATTTGCTCAGTCTTATCATTTATAACAGCTAAATGCAACGTCAGAGTACAGCAAGGATGCCGACGTAAGTTTGCAGACAACGCAAACGACAGACCGTTCAGTTTTAATGCAGATAAGATAGATACGATGGCAACTGTTTCACTTGTGATGGTTACATTCACGTAGATAGATAATTTAAGTTCACTCTGCCACAAGCAGATCTGCTTTTTTTTAATAATACTATCGAAACCCGCAGGGAAAGAAAAATGAAGTTGAGGGCACGCGAATGCGAGCGCTCGTTCCAGCGCCATCTGATAACTGACGATTGACCAAAAATTAAACCGTCACTTTTTTCTGTGTCTTCAACATCGTTTAAGGCGCCGAAACCCGGGAACGAACCCAGGCTTCAAAGCTTCCAACGTTTTTCGTTTGTAAAAAACTGGTGGCCAGTTTTTTATTAGTTTACTGCCTTTACTGAAACGTTGGTAATCACCACGGACACTTTATGAAAACAGCAATATACCTTTGCTGTGATTTCTCATGCCCCAAAGTTCGACTGTCATCAAATATATTTGTGCGTCTAATGCGTTTTGCTGCGAACGGGAGTTATTAGCTTGCAAATAGGCCGATCGTGTTCGTTCATCGCGCTTTGGTTCAATAACGTCACGAACTAATCTAAAGAGAGAGATTTCCCAGCAGGTGTATAAGTTATACCTCGGTTCATACCAACGACCACACTGCAGTTTGGAGTCAACCATCCCAACAATTATAGGCCACAGCCGTTATCTCGCACGAGGGAAAAGGTAATGGTTGTATGGTTAGATCGCCCTAACAGATCGGAATATGTCAAGCGTGAGCAAAATTGATAGCGTCGTGAAAGTAACAATGTCTGTAATACAGCTGTGAGAACAACAGTACCTATAGAGCCAGACATTTAAAAGTCGCGCCCTTTCTACCAGTTTGCCGTATATAGTTCTCCTTAGGGAGTTCAGTCTGGAGTATGTATTCGCGCCACCTCGCAGAAGGATTGCTAACCATGCGCATCCTGCAGTCTTGCCGATGGACGACATGGCTTTGTATCTGCACTGTAAACGGAAACAACTCCCAGGTGGGAGTATAATGCTTGTCCTCTAGCAATCGCCCGGTTGGGAGTTTATTGTGCTCCGTATGATCGGAGTAGAATTTTTACTCCGTGCGAGCTGAATTTTTGCGTGGAACCATGGGAGCTTTTTTTCTGTCTTTCTTGTTTTTTGTTTTGCAACAGACGGAGTTTTTTCGAGGTGCAACGGAAGCATAAAAAAAGGTACTGCGTTAGTGAGCGCGAAGATGTTTATATGCAGAGGCTACTGCTCAAATTTGGAAACATACACACAATGCCGCGTTAAATTCAACGAAGCAAGTCAATGAAAGCACATAAATCACGACATACATAAACATTTCAGAAACTCCCAATGCAGAACTTTGAAAGACATCCGACGTACACGCGATACTCAAGAAGCAATGCTGCCAGTATATATATATAGCCACTATACTGTGCGCCTCGAAACCACCTAGCGAGTAGCTGTGCTGTTTTCAGAATTACGACTCACATGCTCGTTCATACAAGATCTGCCTCGTTGAAATTAACAGAATACCTTAATCCACACAAGAATTTTAATCCAGAATAGTGAAAGAAACCGTTAATAGCGTAATTTTTTCAAAATTAGCGTGCCATTCTTTGAGTGTTGAAGCGACTTCGCACACTGCCGGCGTTCGCGGCCAAAAAGTAGTGCGTTAGTTACGGTAAGCAATAAAAATTTAAGTGCGTGTGCTTCATAGCAAAATTAAATTTTTGCGATATAGTGGTAGCGTAGCAAGACATTGTTACGTGTGAGCATGGCCCGCAGCAGCCGACGTAACACCGAAAAGTGCGCAGTCATACATTTTCTACACCGCACTACATGCTCAGCATCCAAGTAATTTCTCTCGGTTGTGAAAAGGAGCTACATCGCTGACCTGTCGAGTAAATCCTTAAGCTCGGAGCCAGCAGGCATGCTTCTAAATCAGTGTCTGGGATAGAGCATAATGTTAATGCAAGATCGGAAGCAACGACGGGACCAAAGCTATATGCGTGATAACAATTCGATTCACATCGCTCAGTAAGAAGCTTTATTTACAGTACGCATATACTTATGTCCTACCGTTTTTCTTGGGCGGCAATATCCGTACACAGATACATAAAAACAGTTACTTGCACTGCGGTGTTTCGGACTGGCAACACAGCAGCGCAACTAACTTGGGGTACGCCATTCATGTGCGACTAGCACGGACGTCGTCGCTCGAACAGTGGCTGCTGTTGCCATTGCTACGCGGTCCTTTGAAACATTACACCGGACGTTGTCAGCATGTACCTAAAAGGGCATAAAAGTCGCATTTCACGTACTGAAGAACACAAGCCACGGTCACGCAGTAAGAAAAAACAGTCAGAACCTGAGCCGACATCACGAGCCAGTGAGCAGCTTCGAGGTATACCTAGCATTTTTCCGCATTTGAAACCGTTGCTCTTGCATTCGTCGTTGTCAGCAAAGTGATCAGAGCTAACGTACTTGAACCTGAGATACAGTGAGCTTCATGCACGCCTGTAACACTTTCTGGAAGGAAATACCGGAAAAAAATTGACGAAACGCTGTCACGGAACGACACTTCACAGATGTCAACAAACCGTCAGCCATGAGCACTGCCGACTCCGCCGAACGCGCCTGGTCACTGGCCAGTCGCACAGCTTCATGGGAAGCGCCACATGACCAACCTGTTTCGGTGGAGGGGAGTTTTTTAAAACTCCCTGTCGGAGTTTGCACAGGAGAACAAGATTTTGAAGAGGAACAAAATCGCGTCATGTCGCATTAATCCTCCCACAGCTAGCCAACGGAGTGAAACGAGGGAATGGCACTGTTTTGCTCCCATAAATCTGCGTAAATATTCGAGGAGGGGAGGTTTTAGGGCACATCACCTGTTAAAAACTCCCAGGCAGGTTTATCTTCGTTTACAGTGGCATGCGTGCTGCCGCGGCGTCAGCAGGGTACCTGAAACCTGAACCGGCGTCCGCGCCGATGCGTACTTTATGCCAGCGTAAATGACATCTGTGGTCATAATCCATAATAAGTATTTCAATTTTTCATTCTATTGCAGTTCGGTTATTGCTTCGAACAAAGCTTACGCCCCCGCTATCGCATGGTGTCGGCTACGCGGCGGAATAGATGAGAATAAGTGAACAGACTGGTCATAGCGCTTGCATTTACGAGACGTTTCTTACGCTATGGAGCTATTGCTATACAGGAACAGGTGCCGCACGGTCGTGGCGTTGCACGCATTATTATACGGAAGGCGGCCAGCCAATGGCAAACAGCACTTACGAGCGAAATACACGCGAATCGGCGGGGCTCGGGTGAAAATAATCCTCCTAAAACACGTCCAATGATTTCGACAAAGGGGAGTCTATATATACGCTGCGTGTGCGCAGTAGCGTATACATACAGCTACACAAAATTACAACCACGTCATGTGTAGACCGGCGGCGTTGTCGAGGAGTCCCTTCTGTGGGCAATACAATTCTATCACAGTTATTCAGGAGCGGAGCTGTAGGGGCGCGGGATTCTTCCAAAGGTGACGCGGAGCAACCAATCGAGGGACTGGTTGCTCAATTATTGCTCTTCCCAGTAATTGAGTGAGCGATCAGATACTCACGAGAGCTCTGGGGTTTTATTTTCTTTTTTTCTGCAATAGAAATTATACGGACACTCGAGGCGCGTTCTTGCGGTCCTGGTAGTTACGGCGCACGCGCGAGCCGCGCGTCGAACGCTAGAAGGTTTCCAGAGACGTTCGGCTGCCAAAACGACGACGACGAGCGGACGTCACTCGAACGGCTCGATCTGGCTGCTGGCACAGCACGCATTGTGGCGTCTCGGCTGCAGGGGAGCCGCGTGCATGACCACACAGCGGTGCACGCACTGATCTGAGCGGAACGGAACGCCGAGCTAAATTTATCTATAATGACTTCCACTGGAAACTGACAAACGCGCCGACGATTTCTTCCGTCGGTCTCGCGCACCATCGAGTTGACCGCGGCGATGAGCGTTGCGACATATGCCAGTGATACTTGCCGGTTCCATGCTGCAAAGCATACGTCTCGTGTGCTGCGTCGCGCCATGTCGCCTACCCGCGCATGGTTAGGACACCGTGCGGATCGAGAGCGATAGAGTGCCACCCTAAACCTTGCTATGGCTTTCAATGCCTCGCCTTCGGCCGAAACTGCCTTTTTTTGACCGCGCAATGCGTGTCGCAGCCCTCACAGTTGCTCGTCAATGTTGTCGTACGTGCACGGGAAGCAAAACACAATGACACGCCGCCGTCGTATTTAGAGCATTCAGCTGCGTGAGCCAACTACGAATTTACAACTGTATACGAACCTATCCGGCGTTACAATGTTTTGGGAGTGCGAACACGTGGCCGGCACTAACAAAGCCGTGTGCACGCTGGATGTGTTCGTGCAACCAAGCGCCGGCCAGCCTGCAGTAGTTTACTACTACTGTAGTAGTAAACAGTAACGAGGAATACGGCTGTAGCCAATAACAAACAGTTCTCATAGAAAATTTTTTTGTTTATTCGGCCCGTTCGTGTATATATTACGTCCAATGTACTTCGCGGCTGACAAAATAAAATGCAATTTTATTTGTGCATGCATAGGTAGCAATAAACCGTGCGTCAAAGAAACCGTGCATGTCATGGTAGTAGTGAAATGTAATACATATTTTTTACTACCTAATGAATAATTAGTTATTCACACAAAAGTCGTGGTTTAACGTCCAAGCGCGACATTTTAGCGACGCCGTCATCTGGGCTTTCTTTAACACGTCCCTGTAGACCCGTAAGAGGGTCTTCAGGTTCCGCACCCTTCGGAATGTCGCTGCCATAGCATGTGGGTTTGCATGCCGCGATTTCGCACTCAGTAGCAGCAGAAGGGCCTACATAAGCCACGGAACCATTACGTAAAGTAGGGCGGCCGCAGAAAGCATATTTGCATAATTCTTTCGCAATTATTTAATATTCAGTTAATCGAAGAGCGTGCGTGCATGATCCATGCCATGCAAATTAGGGGGTTGCCTTTTGTTCACTCGAGTATATGGTATACAGGACGGAGAGTGGCACACTGAGTCCGTCAATGGGCAATTGCGCCGATGCGTTTGCCGTCTGCATATATCTTTCAACGGCGCATGCATTCGCTTCCCGTCCGAAATCTCATACGGGAGCCGGAAATTGCGGGCATTGAAAATCGCCGCTTGGCCGCTGCATTGTGGCTATAGCCGACAATTTCACTATGACGCTCTGCATTGTGCTGGATTGGTGCGAGGGGTTCGGGGCCGGGGGGGGGGGGGGGCGAAGTTGGAAGCAGGGTGAATGTCGTGAGCGCGCCACGTGGGCTTACATAATAACATGGACGTCGCAAGTGTTACTTATCTATATGTGTCACAACAAATATACGAGAACGTACGTTTGATTAAAGATAAAACGGACGGGAAAATGAAAGAGGGAAATGAATCTCATCGACTTATAAATCGACGCCTCGATCGCTACCGGCTCTCGTTGTGCGTGACCCGCATGCTCAAAGCATTATATGAAGCAACTGCCTAGGCGGTTGAACGCTGCGGCGCGGTCACAATAAATGACGTCAGGCGCGGATCTCGAATGTGATGAAGTTAATTAAAAGAAACGCAGTCGAGCAAGATGGCAAAACTGGCTCTGGTGCCCTTTTCGCCGTCAGCTTATACGCGCCACGGATGAGATCGACCTCGAACACAACTCGGCACAGGGTCCCGCCCGCGGAAATGTGAACGCCTCGCCATCGGTACAGTTTGACTCTCGCTTCGTTCCCACAGTTGAGAGGCGGCTTTTTTGCCGACGGGGCTTCCTCTGTTTACCTCCTGTCACGAAGGAGATGAACGGTGCGGTTTGGCGGTGACACGCTTCCCTCACGCGTGCACCGCATGCACCTCTCGCGGGATTTTCGCTGGGCATCAATGGCAAGGACCACGCAGAAGGTAAACGAAATCTGCCTTTTGCGCATGCACTGCACTTCCACTAGGACCGCATGCAGCGCGTGCAGTGCGTACTAGCGCTCGCACGGGGCGTGGTCGGACTGACATCTATGGAGAACGTGAAGTGAGCGTGCCGCGCTTGGTATACACCACGGGGCCTCCGGCGGACCGCGCGACCGTCATGCAACGTGGTGGTCACCCGCGCGTTTGGCAACAAGCACCTGTTCGCCTTTCGTGAAAGGAAAGAAAGCAAACAGGAAGCATGAACGGCTGCCTTGTGCCGCCGTGACAGGAGGCATGACCGAAGTGTTGACTGGAACACAGATGCGCAGGTCCGTGAGCGGCGTGTTTGTGTCACACAGAGTGTATACCAATGCCAGCCTGTGTCCGCGTTACAGGTGCTACCATTTGTTCCGTGGGGGGCGGGGGGGGGGGGGGTGCCAGACCCAACGGCTGCTCCGACCTGGCATGCGAGAGCGAGCGAGCTGATTGACCGGGCACTGATATAATCTCGAACGGGTGGGGTGGGCCTCTCACCGAAGGAATCGGGAAACTATACCATGAAGCCGAGCATAGTGAGGATGAAAAAAAGTGGAAAAGGTTGCATTCACTTCAGTGGTACATGGATGTGACTCTCATCTGAGTCTCGAGCGGTCTCTCTAACACGTGGGCCAGCCCGGCCTTAAGTAACCACTCGCGGTCCCGTTGTTGTCGCCGTCTTCTTACGGAGCCTGCGGAGTTGTAGTGCTTTTCGCCGTCCACCCTTTTGTGTCGGCTTGTGGAGAGCGGGGGGCTGCCTTGTTGCCTTTTTGGTTTGCCTTGCATCCTTTTGTGTCAGCTAGGAGAGAAGCGTGTCGTGGATTCGGAGAATGCTGTTGTAAGCGCGCGAGTTTACGAGTAAGCACCCAGCAGAGTTGTGCGGTCTGTACCTGTGAGATACCAGATGTCATCGACTACAGTTGTGCCGTACATGGGTGCCAGTACTATAATATTGACACACGCATGGCTACGGCAACACGCTGAACTGCGTATCACGTGTAAAAGCGTCGTTTCGCTTTCGAGAAGTTAACCTTGATTTGGCTAAAAAACCACTCTTGACCGGTTATTGACCAAATCAGTTGGACAGGAAGCCACGAAAGCACGTAGATATTGTTGTAGAAATAATTTAAAACTTCGGAAAGCATGAATCGCAGGAATATCAGCTTGATAAACAAAATAATACTTTACCGCTGCTACGGCCGCACTTGTCGTCTGCCTCCTACCGATGCCGGTGTATAATCGCTATCGCGCTCACCTGTCCCCGTTTTCATCATGCTTCCAGTGAATGACTACAACCTCACAGTAGATAAAAAAAAATTCTGATAAAAAATTTTCCACGGCGTTTTCCGCGTTAGCGCTTCATGATTAGACACTCTGACCTCTAAGCTGTCACTTGCACTAAAAAAAAAAAAAAGGGGCTCCATGAGAATTGTTTGTCAGTCCATTCATCGCTACCCACTTACACATCATCTTGTACACCCCCGGTGCAGGGTAGCCAACCGGACGTTATTCTGGTTAACCTCCCTGCCTTCTACTTATCTCTTTCCCTCCTCCTTGTACACTCTGCCATAAAAGTGTAAAAGACACAATAAGTAGAGCCGCAGTCATCTGCAGCAAAGAAGTCGGGGAACAGGAGGAGCTGCAATGCGCAGGGTGGCAGACTTGTTCGGCAGACTGCACATAAAGCTCCCGTATACAAGCCACAGTTTGTGCGCGACCGGAGCTCACTTCTGGGCGTGCATTCATATCGCATTCTCACTCTCAAAGACCCGAAGGGCAACTTAAAACTCGCATGCCCATCTTCCACAGCCTTTTAGCGCCTGCGGTGCCACTATAGAGCGTCAACACCACGCAGCTAAACCCCCTAAATAATAACGCGACCAGCCAGCAGCTGCTTCTATAGGAATTTTGATCCTGTATGAAAGGCAAATATTGTTTTTGTAAGCAGTTGATCATAACGTTTATGGGAAGTCATAATAGGGGCTCCTGATTTCCATCCCGCATCCCAATCGAAAAAAAAAAAGAAAGTCAAGCTCTTCGTGTAACTTTGTTTGCCATGTTCTGGGAACAATAAATAAATAACTAACTAAATAAAGAAATAAAGAAAGAAAGAAAGAAAGAAAGAGAACTGCGGATCCCACGCACTGTGGGAATCGATGTAAGCGGAGCTTTGTAGGCAGTTTCCTTTGATTGACATAGGAGCACGTTAAAGAACTCCAGGTGTTAACTTATTCCTGAGGTCGTGGTTCTGGCACGTAAAAACCCGAGAATGTAATTAAATTAATTTAAGATCTCCGTAGTCACGATACATGCAAGAACTGCCTAAAAATCGCATTAAAGATTAATAACTTCTGCGTATTTTTGCTGTCGTGACACGACACGTGACACTCGTCTGTATGCAGGGTTCTGCAGGTCACCTCAAAAATTCAAGGTTTCAACATTTTTCGACTTGTTATTTCGTAACCCACCGATTTTACGCATGCATATACATGATCATTTGTGAACCACACTCGTGGATGTCAAGGAGTAGTTAGGAACTTCCACGCCTTCACACTTACCAACATCTTCAGCCAGTTAACCCTACTTGCAAAATCAGCAGGTCGCCAGCTCGGATCCCTTCCGGTTCACTATACTGTGGAGACGTGGCTCACGCATGGCGACGCGTGTCACTTACAAAGGATATGTCCATTCGTGCGCTGCTTGCTCCTGCGTCTTAGAGTAATTTAGCACAGCGTTACCATTCTACCATTGCCGGCTACAGATACATTCTACCAGCAACTGCGCATGCGCCGATGTCTGTCTCACACGCGCAGTTGGGAGAAAGCAGTAGCGATAATGAAGACAGAAGAACGCAAACGCTATGCTAAAGCACTCTAGTGTCACCTGCGCGGCAACCCCACTATACACTTGGTATGGCAAACGAGTCCCATTTGTATAGTAACCGGATTGTTTGAGGCCATGTAATGCGCCTTGGCATCCACTCGGCAATTCGAGATGGTTTTTTTCAGGTTGCGAAGTCGGCCAAAAACGATAACAAAATGTTCTCGTGCTAATGAGCGCATACGAATTCTATTCTTAGTAACTGTGGCGCAAAACATTCTCTTACGGCTAACGCCATGTAAGGGTGGTTTCTTCTTTGTTTTTCTTTAGAAAGTTGGAAAGAAATCCAGAGTTGATAACGCAGAATAGGTAGACCGGCGCTCAGCAAGCAATACGTATTAGAAGCAGGAAAAGAAGAAAAAAAAAAAAAAGTTACGCCGAAATCATCGACGATGGTTGTCAATGTAAGCAAATAGCCGAACACTTCGAGCGACATATTCGCTTTATTAACCCTTTCAGTGTCGTTTTTTTTTTTTCGAGGTTACACGCCTCTAGCGTCTGGTGTTTTCTTTTTTTTTCTATTTTCTAGTATATTATAAATGAACGCAACGGTTTATTCTTGGTTACGAAGGAGGACAAAAATGACACAGACAATGGGAAATGCCCTCTTGGTATGTGTTGTGTACAAGCGACGCACCACCGCTCCTCGGCTCCAGAAATCACCAGCGCGGCAGAAACGAGAAGCGACTCCACCCCGAGTCGAATTCCCAGAACCCTCCGCCGGCCCAGCATCTCAGCCACCGGACAGGGACCGAGGGTCGAGAGTTAGCACCCTGGAAGACGGGTGGCACTCGCCTGCAACTTTTGCAGAAAAATACAATCAGTCGGTCTTCTGCCACCAACCGATGCGCATTCCTTTCGCAGACGGGGCCAGAATCCGTACGTATAACGCAAATGTGGTCCTCACATTCTTATATTATACGTCAGTGACACGGCGGGACAGAAACGCGGCCAACTACTTGTACGTCAGTGACACTTAAAAGGGTTAAAGGAATGGTGCGTGAAAGAGCCAAAGAAAGAAAGAACATCAGTAACAACAGGACGTCGACCAGAGTGGAGTCTTCAAAGGTGACGTTTCGGCTTCCACATGGCCGCCATGTTCACTCAGTTTACGAAAGCCCATTCCCGCTGCAGTTTTTACTCAAGAAAGAATGATGAGGCCGTACCCCTTTTTTCTCTCTCTTCCTATAGGGATAGCTATTTAGGGACTTACCCGTTCGGGATTTGCTTCAGCAATCTGGGCGCTATAATGTTCAGAAAGCTTGTTTGTAATTTGCATCCCTGCTCCGTATACATACGATCTTGCGCAGACATCGTTGTTGCTGAAACTGCGGTATATACAATTTCTTTTATGCGCGTGTGTGTGGCTTATATTTCGGCAACTGTAAGGAAACAGGAGCTCTTTTTTTTTTTTGTACGTGATCCTATCTTGCATTGGTGTCGTTGCCATTAAGAAAATCGCGCAGATATGCCGGAAGAACCTGCCGCTGCACGCGAGCTATCGGGCGCTCGTAAAGAACGCCAGGAGGCGAGCCGTCGAAGGGTCCTCATCTTGAATGGCTCGCCTCGCAGGAACGGACGTCGTCGCCACGTATTCGCCAAGGCCACCCAAGTCAACCGATCGAGGCCGCTACTGACACGCGTACGGAAAAACGGCGCCTCGCCGGCAAACGTGGCGACGAGAAAATTGATTATAAGGCGCGAAGCCTTCCTTGCCCGCAATGAAAATTTGCTCGATCGCCAGCGGAGGATCGGTGGCATGGTGCCGACATGTCCGGCGGCGTTCGAGCGTCGAGCACTTGAGGAGGTGCGCGCCGAGCAGAGAGGGAGAAGTGGAAAAGGGTCGTTCCGCTCTCTCTTTCTCTTTCTCTCTCTCTCTCTTGTGCGGAGGCGCCCGCTTTTCTGCCGCTGAAGATAGCGGGCCTTTGACCAGAGATATCAGGACCTCAATTCGTAAAATAATGTGTTTATAACGATACGATTTTACGGCAAGGGCACATTTAAAACAGACCGCAGCGACAAACGGTCTGCCCCATTACTAGCGGTGCTTCCACCTCGGTCTCTTCGGCCTCTCAGTAAAGACGCCTCCGCCCTTCCCTACGCGACAGACAGGTTGGGGGAGGGGAGAGCTTTAGATTTTGCGCACGCGACGTTAGGGGACGCAAACCGCGGCTCTTTTTACGAAAGGACGCAAAAATGAGTGCAAAAGAACACAAGCCGGGGCGTGGTGCTTTACGTACGCAAGGGTCCCTCTCGGTACCGAAACCCGTCTGCGTGCGCAAAACACGAAACTCCCGGTTGGAGGTCGCGTAAACTTTAGGGACGCGGCGAAGGAAGCGGCAGCACGAAGCGCTCGCTGTCGATGTCGGCGCCCGTCATCGCGCTGGCGTCGCGAGAGCGAGTGCTCGCAGTAATCGAGTGAGATCGGTTCATGTTTGCCTGTGCGCTCCTGACACCGTGCTCCTTGATTTAATCTGTAAGCTATCTTTTACAGCAATTTATACGGCTGATACCCAGCCACGTACCTTACTTTGTGTAATTAGCTAACACTTTGCTATCGCTATCGATTTCGGGAGAAGCTTTGACTTTTCTTCCTTAGCACCCCCCACCCCCCACCCCGCACACAGGCACACACAAAAGAAAAAAAAAGAGTGGGGGAGGGTCGAAAGTCAAAGTTGGTTTCCGCTCTCTTCCAGAAAGAATGTCGCTTTGTGCACAAAAAAAAAAAAAAACTGAAGAAAATACAACAGCGGACAACCGCGACCTCTGCCGTTCTACACTGAACTTATTTACTGCGACCGCGCGGCAGGCTGTCACAGCAGCGAGCAGTGCCTTCACAAGAACAGCTCCACTGCTTGAAAGGGTGAATCTGCGCGCTGCTTCAGCCGCTTTATGCTGCAGACCACGCTCTCTAATTAACTACAACAAGAACAAACAGAACATAGTCTTCATCCGCGACAGTATTGCTACCTCTGGCATCGCGACACGCGCACAGGCGCGATCCTACTCAGCAGCGCCTGAGTGGCGCGCAACATCCTGCACAATTAAATTGGCAAGTGATCATGCCCTGCGATAGCCAAGATAGCGCGTCATTGCCACAGTGGCAGGAGTTTTATTCGCAGTGGCCGTCAAAGCACGGCACGGACGGACAACGCAGTTTCCAAGCTCATCACTTTATATATATATATATATATATATATATATATATATATATATATATATATATATATATATATAGTTTTAGAAAGGAAGGTGCACACTTACGAAAATTGCATCTTTAATGTTTTTCACGTTTCGGCCGTGGCACGGCCTTCGTCAGAATGATTCTGACGATTCTGACGAAGGCCGTGCCATAGCCGAAACGTTAACAACATTAAAGATGCAATTTTCGTAAGTGTGCACCTTCGTTTCTAAAACTACCTATGCACCAGACCTACAGAACTTCTCATATATATATATATATATATATATATATATATATATATATATATATATATATATATATATATATAAAGGATCGAGATCACCTTGAGTGGAACAGAGCGGGCGAGTGCCTTTTAATTTAATTTTAATTAAGACAAAAAAATTTGGGGCTAGAAATTACCACACGGCACGGTCCCGCGTGGATATAGGGAAACGTCGGGCAGCGTGGTGCCACGTGCGTACGTAAGCGAACCGCGCCGTCGATTATGCACTGTGGCACCCAGTGCGCGGCTCGGATTGCACCGACTCGCCAGGCTGCGTCGACCGTTAACCCTGCTTGTTGCCCGCGCGTCTCCCTTTCGCGGTTCTGATTAATGTTGTCTCATTACCAGAACAGACTGAGAGCCGTCGACCCCGAGGCGACGCGGTAGTTACGTCTGATCGATATATGGTGCCGAAGACTGCGTCCTTCGCCCCCCCCCCCCCCCCCCCCCCCCCCCGAGGGGCTGGGTGGTGAGCAAACACGCGATGAATGGAGCCCCATAATTCCTCTGTATCCATGGGTCTTTCTTTAGAAGTCTTTAGAAAATTTCTTTAGAAAATTCCGCACTCCTTTGCGCTTCCTCCCTTAAAGACGTTTGTTTTTCTTCAGCCTGAGGCCTCGAGGAAGGCATCGTCGCTCGCTACGCAGCTGCCGTCTCGTACTTTAAAAAAGGCATCGCTTTAATTTCGCCCTGCGGCATCGATTGTTTCGTTACAAATAAAGGAGTCGCATCGGGCTCCCTAAACGTATTCTAGCTGAAACGTGGAATTATAGGTAAATCTATATATATAAAAAGAAACATTGCAGAAAAGAAGAGCAGCAAGGCAAAGAGAAGCCTTGCGGTAAGGTCAATTAACACGAGGATTTGTAAAAGGCCAAATGACTTCATGCTTCCATTCTTCCCTTCACCAGCATCCCCAATCTTGTTGGAATTAAAGGATCCACAGGTCAACGTAACCTCACCCCTGCCTGGCATAAGTGCACCCTTTGTTTTTCCCAGTCGAGGCGAAAGACGGTTCAACAGGAGAGTCGAGGAAACTCGACAGGGCTCGTTTTTACAGGGCTCGTGATTATATCCTTTCTGTCATGGGACACGCTGCAGGATAGGACACCATTCCTGACAGGCGGTAACCTACAGGACGGGGTGTCCTTTCTAACGGGACAACCGACAGTACAAAGCAACCTTTAAGGCAGGACACCCTGCAGGACAGCACACCCTCGCTGGAAAGGTACCCGGCAGTACAGGACACCCTTTCTGGAAGGGCGCAATACAACAACATATCATTTACGGGCCAGCATCACTGGAGCATTCGGTGCCGGCGCAACTGCGCGCTCCGCCCTGCACCATTCTCTGTGCACATCAAAGACGTTCGTCAAACAACGAACGCGGCAGGAAAACTTCGCTTACGTTCTCGGCACGTGGCGCTGTAGCCGCAAACCTCGTCGTAATCTTCCAATTCTCGTCTCTACTTACTCTATATCCTTCCTTGCGACTTCGACTACCCGTGGCACGCTCTCCTGTAGCCGGATAACCTTACTGCCTGTTTTGGCATGACGTCGCGTTCACATTTAAGGGCCTCTTAATTTCCAACGGCTGTTGCCGACAGTGCCGCGCTTCTGCAGTTGTGCAGAAACGGTTCTTGCAGTTGTGTAGATGATTAAGAACATCTCTTCTGTGACTTGCGTTACGACAACCTAGAAATCGGAATGAACGATGATTTACGGATAAAACATTTTTTGGAGCCTTGACCTTCGCGTCAAGCTAGTAGACTGCAGCATCTATTCTTCAAGACGAGTGTATCGTGCGACCGCCCCTGACTGCCTTATATATATATAGTCAATGGGTGCCGTATTCACGAAACTTCTAGCTCGGAAGCGCTCTTTGCCATTGGTGGGCCGCCTTCGCTAATAGTATGTCCAGCAGCAGGATTGGTTGGAATTTGCTTTCCCGAACAATTTTTGCTTAAGAGCTTTTTATGAATACCAGTCTCGGTTTTTAGGGTTGTGGTTATAGTGGATTTTTTTTTTTCACACGTTCATTATTCAATCATTGATCAAGTTAGCTGTAATCATCACCGCATCACCGCTTCCAAATTATAGTGGTTGTGCGAAACTAAACGGCTATTCTGTGCATTGTGCTTAGTCATCCGCCTTACAAGTTTGTTTTCGTACTATGTGACTTCTTTCGAAATGTGTCGTCTGATAGTTCCTTTAAACAGGACTCAAGTTTCGAACTTTCTCTCAGGCCGCGACTCGCACGGGGACAGAGCATGCTTTGCGCAGTTCGGCAACGCGTATACGCCCCCGCCAGACAGTTCGCGTCACCTGTCATTGCTAAGAGCGAGCCTACAGTCTCATTTCCATAGTGAGAGAGGAAAAAAAAAAAGGGCAATGGAAACGCATTCTTCTGGCTTGCGAATTGAACGTCACGCTTCTTATGTCAGATGGGTCCAGAACAAATGGCAGCACGCAGCCAACAAGGAACGTAAAAGAACTCGGCAACAAAGGCTTTGCAGTAAAGTTTCAGTTGATTTCCTCCCACATTGACATTGCTGGCAACGAAAAAAGCTCATGTTCTTGCATACGCAGCGCTCCATCATCCGCCCAAAGGCAAGGGCCCAAAGAGTAATCAAGTTAAGAAATCTGACATTCGAAATGACTTTGGGTCACTTTGGGTTTCACCCCATATGCCATGCGTAAACAAGATATTTCGCTGAGCTGAAGCCTCATTTCTATATCGCATAAGGACAGGATCAACTAGTACATCAGCATGGTTGTTTAAGACGGGGCGTATCAATTCTCCGAACTGTACGACATGCGACGAGACAGGAGACATTGAACACTTTCTGTGGTCGTGGCCGAAATTCCAAGATGAAAGGCATGCTCTCTTGGAAAATCTGCAACAAAAGGACCTCCCATATACGTACCTGCAACACATTGTGTTCCCCGAAGGACCAGTTATAGCCCACGAAGAAATTTCACGTCTCCTTATGGCATTCTTAACAGGGACTGGTCTGGTGGACACGTGATGAAACACCACAGTGATTCTATAAGAGACGCTCGGGTGGAGCAATTGCCGGCCTTGGTCGCCAGGCTAAACCACCCAGGCGCACTCCTATCTGTATACGCCTTTTCCCTTTCCCTCCCACTAAATTTTTGGGAGAGAGTGTAAGCTTCCCACGGCGTCTTCGACGAAACCAATCGTCGCACGAGCATGGCTCAAAATTGAAGGCATCGCGAGAAGGCAATAACTGCGCTTCTTTTTTTAACCACCATTATTAATAGACTGCTACAAACAAACACGACATGGTGCCTTTAAATAGGCAGATATTCGTTAAAAAAAAATTACGAAGAAAAATGAACCAGACTCCATGCAGTAACTCTGACTCCGTTAAAGTCCTGACTGCCAACTGCAATCTGAAGCTCAAACTAAGCATGCAAACTATGTGTTTTGTCACCGGCCAGTGCTTAAAAACACATTACCTCTCTGAGCCGCGCGAAGCTGCTGAAATCTTCAAGTCCTACCAAAGAACACGTTCACCAATTTTCTAGTTCATAAAGGCCGCGTATTTCTGAGTTTCTTCGACTGCAACACCTTCTGTGTGGCGTTCATGAAGAGCATGCATCGGCTCCTCTAGCTGCTACGTCATATTCTTAGCGCCGGAGTTCTTTTTTTTCCTTCGGCTGCTTCACATCGTTTTGCTCGGCCAAGGTTATCCTCACTCGCCTGCTGAAGAGTGGTTCTGATGTCTCGAACCCAGGTGCGGCGGCACAAGTGATAATTGCGGTGAATTGACAAACAAACGGACACCTTCAGCTCATTTTCCTCGCTTATAACTGCTATTGGCAGTAAGCTTTAGTTTAGGCCCCCGACCATAGCTCCGCTTTAGATCTTCACTACATTACGATACATAATGCAACGTGGACAAAGAAAAGAGCAATGCTATGAATGTGAAACTATCGCTCGATCAGTCAAGAGCCTCGACGCGGTGGCACAGCTGGTGATCGTTGCGAGCGAACGAATGAGCAGAAAACTACGCAAGCAGGTGGGCGGGACGAGCGAGCGAGCGGATGGACGCGCGCATTCACACCATTCCTTAGCTCATAAGCTCTGCTCGCACCTGCTTTGAAGGTATGGGAGGAGCGGCAGGGTGTATAATTTGGCCAGATGTGCAGTATATGCTCGTCGAAGACATCACTGGGGTGACAATGAAGACACACAGGAAGAGCGCACACACAAACGACACAGTGGTCCGCCTATTCAAACAGTCTCAATTCAGAGCCCGGTGTCCACACCAGACGATGCTTCGCTTGTGAATGCCCCACAACAGAGAAACTGTGAATAAAATGCGTGTTGCAAGTACACACGGTTGTGTCTTTCTCAAGCAGCTGTCACTACTTTTTTTTTTTTTTTCAGGTCGGTATGTCTCTGCATGGCGCACTCTCTGACACGATCGTTTTGTATCAGGAACTTGTCTGTCTGCACGTGCACAGCCGGCTAGCCGCGTTTCGATTGTTGCCATAGGCTATTATGGCCGGACGAGCAAGTCTTCAGCGCTTCGCTCTCCTCCTTTTTCTCCCTCATTTGCGGGATTGTGCGTGCAGAGGAAACAGTGCTGCGCTTCAACTCTTCAAAGATTGCTCAATGAGTGGCAGCCGCGGTGCGAACTAATAGAGGTTGACTTCCCGCGCGAACATGATATACGCAATCATAGCTTCGTAAGCAACAAGTCGGGCGCTGAGCGGATACATTATATTAAATAAAAAAGAAGAAACGCTTGCCTCCGTGTACTTTTAAGCAACGCGAGAGCGTCAGTGGCGGCCGTGCTTCTCCCTTCTTCGATAGGTTGAGAAACAACGTGGCCACTGGAAGCGTTCACTTTGGTCGGCGACTGATGAAACTTGTCTGCGAGAACCATTACTCAAGAGACGCTGACGCAAAAGATGAATGGATCCTAACTTTTCCTCTTCTATAACAGCGCATCTGTGTGCAGTTGGGATTGCAGGAAAAGAAGCAGTAGTAGCGATGGCTCCCAAAATGCACTGCACATGGCCCTAGGAAGGGCTCACATTACAGTCTAAAACTGTGCTGCTTGTTAAGTCGCTTGTCGACCGGCCATTTTTGTCCCACACAACCGTATTGGCTGTAGTGCGTCTATTCTGTAAATCTATTTTTCGCTTGAGGAAATGCCAACGGGAAGGAGTGAAAGTGCTCAATGGGGGAGAGGCCTAACGAACAGCCTATGTGGAAATGACAACCGGAGAAGAAAAAAAAAGTACGTTGCGCTGTTGTTTGTCGGCTAGCGGCCTCAGTGTTAGCGAGTATCCGAACTGGCTGGCACTGGCATGCATGCACTGGCATGCATGGCATACACTGCAAGAATGTTTGAAGCCGAGCGCGTGTTCAGGGGCGCTATAACGTAAAACTATTCCAAACTTTTCTATTCCGATTCTGTAATCAGCCCTCCGCGATTGGTTAAAAACTTTTTTGGACCCCCCCTCCCCCTTCACCTGTCTGTCACGCAACGTCACGAAAACCGCGATAGCTGCCCATCTGATAAGACGTGTACACACTGATTATGTATGATTTGACCGAACAAAAGAGAGAGATTCTTGTTGGAGGGAAGAAAAATTGGGGTAAAGTGCAGTGCAGTAACTGTCTCTCAGGTGAGGACACCTCAACCGCGCTGCACAATAGGGAAAGGGAATTGAAAGAAGGGAAAATAGTTGTTTCTGATTGGACGCCTTTTTGCCATTCGCCCTCGGCTATTGGTCAAGAGTTTTCGGGCTGCGCCCACTTCTCCTGTCTGTCAGGCGACGTCACAAAACCGCAAGAACTCACCGTGTCAATGTGACGTGTAGGCATTAAGGATGCATTAATATGCCGAACAAAACTGAATTTTCGTCTGGATAGCTTGAGGCTGCCCCGTTCCGAAAGGAATAAAAGATGGCTGGCGCCGATCGCTCATACGCTGGCTATTCGCACCTGCCGGAGAGCATGGGTTTATTTGCGTATAAGAAAACTTTTTGCGTGGCCGTGTAACGTTTTCGAGCACTTTCGGCACGTTTACGACCTCGTTCTGCCAACTTTTCTTTGTTGAGGATCGGTTTTAGCGTTATTCTTAAACTTCCGTTGCATGCCGCCGCGATTTTCGACCAGCCACCGCAAGCTAAGTAAGGGAAAGGGGACCAATCGCAGACGCCGGCACCACCCTCTTCATCTGGTTATCGACTCTCAGTGCAGTGGCTCGGCCCCGTTGAATCCCTCTCCACTGGAGCGTGCTCCTCGCCTCTTGTCAGCCAATTAGATAAGACAAGCCGCTCACTGTAAGCAATGTTATTCGTTTTTCAAGCAAACAAAAGTGACCTCCTATGAACGAGGCGAGTGGTTAATTGGTCTGTTCAGACAACCCTGCGGGCGACCGGCCGATGCTTGCGTAGGCGGTTACGCCAATTTGACGTCAGGAGATTGGAATAAAAACATATTGAAACATTTTTACGTTATAGGGCCCCAGTAGTCGTCTTCAAGAGGTATTCGCGCAGCACAGGTGATACTGAAAGGAGGCCACACAACACGAATACTTCGCCCGCGAGTGTGCTTCGCGCTAAGGCTTTTTACCATCGTCCGATCAGCTGGCGTACTTGAATTATTCTTCCGGATGACTTACATAGATGCTTCTGGCGTCTTTGATTGCGAAGAGATGATAAATAATCCCGATTGAACATTAGCACTATCATAATTAGCACTCTGCATTACTATCAGCGTAACCTGACGGCACTAGTTAAAAAAAGAAAACAAAATCACCAACGATCAGGATACTCTCTATTGCGATCTTTAAGTACAGCTCCATACGCGTTTTCTATTCGCAAGTCAATATTTTGTGTAATGATTATATCGGTACAGAGTTTATATTAGGAAGAGAACGCTGTGAGTAGCTCGCTTTGTTTCCATAGAAACGACGCGTGTTACTATGGCGTCATATCGCAGCCATAGTTGCCCGTCTTGCGCGGCACTATACGCTCTTCTTTCGCTTTCGTTCCAACAACGACGAGAGCGGCCCTTCGTCGCGGCGTAGTCGTGCCACCAGCGTTCAGCGGTCACAAAACCCAAGGGAGCGTCACGTCGTTCACTCGTAGCCGCTCGCCATCGCACCTTAGCAGGAGCACTGATCCCCCTCACACACGCTGGTACCGCGATGACGCCGTGGACGAGCGTAGCACCCCACCTCCCTATACCGTGCCCCCGCCGCCACCCGCCTCCCTCGAAGCGCAGATGAGATTGCCCACGCGGCTGCGGTAGCTGTGGCCGCCGGCAACTCAGCGCATGCGCAGACCATCTCCCCTCCGCTCCTTCTCCGCCTCATGCTTTCGCTGTGTTTCCTCCTCGCGCGTTCTTCTTTCCCGCTGCGTTCCACGTTCACTTTCATCTTTTAATGTGCTCGTTCGCTAGGTTACGCCGCCGAGGTATGACACCGACGCTCAACACAGAAACGGGCACCTAAGAGCTACGCTCTGAAAAGACGTAAATACTTGTTATTCTCATGTCACTTGCCATCGCTGCGTAGCTGGTCGGTAAGCATACTACCAAACAAAGAACTCGACTTCCAAGACTGTATGACTCGGCCGTCACAGTTAAGGATGAAAAAAAAAAAACTTACAGACAGCAATCCTGCTCGCCCTGAATTCTTTGCATCTGGATTTGTGTAGATGATGCAAGGCTCACCCTTTCAATCTCACTGCACGTTTTCCCGAAGAATATGTGCGCTGTTGGAATAAAAGCATGTCGGTGGACGGCGTTCTCCTGGATCAATATGTAAAGAAAAAAAAACAAGAACAGAAAACAAAGAGGACGCTTAGCATCCATCCATCTGTTCAGGAAGGCTTACAACTGCTGCCCCAGCTTCTAGAGTCTCTACTGAGCATTGCGCCCACCCCCCCTTTTTTAGAGCGCAGCTCTTTGGCGTCCATTCCTGGGTTTCGCGTCGTCGTCGGCGTTGTCGTCGGCCTCGTAACCAGCTCCGCCCCCCTTTCATCCCCCCAGCGCTAGCAGCGACCGACTGATACCGCTGGATGCCGCTGACGCCGCTAGAGAGTCAAGATAACGTGACTGCATAGAACACCGTCGCCGCCATGCAGAAAGAGGAGGAAAGGGTCCCCCCCCCCCTGTTCTTGTGTGGCGGATAGGGTGCTCTTCAGTTGCCGACGCGCCGGTTATTTCACGTAGGCCCCGGCACGTCGACGAATACGTGACCACCTTCCCACGGCTAGACCTGGTTCTTAGCGCTGCGGAAGCGAGGGTATCATATTGTTTGTGTCGGCATCGGCGGCGTTGTCCCTGAAACCAACTCCGCAGCTGGGGTTGACTCACTATCGGCGTCAGCGGCATCAGTCAGTCGCTGCTATCTCTTCCCTCCTCCCTTTATCGTGTTGTCCGCGTGCTGCGCGCGCTTCTGCCCCCATCGTTTGCCGCTGGGTGTACACGCCGCCCCCCTCCCCCCTCTTCCTGCGAGTCTCCGGTTGTCAAAGCGCCGGCTCGAACTTAATTCCTTTCTTCGCTCCTCCTCCAATGCAACCCCTGTGCGGTGGCAATCAGAGAGCCAGATCGGTGGCGGCGGATCTGTATATGTGCACCGCCCGAGCCGAAATTGCCGCTGCCGTTCGCCCTGTGCGGTGGCAATCAGAGAGCCAGATCGGTGGCGGCGGATCTGTATATGTGCACCGCCCGAGCCGAAATTGCCGCTGCCGTTCGCCACTGCGAAATTATCTGCCAGTTCTTTCTGAGCCATGAGCGAGACGACCGATGGAAGTCCTCCGTCTGCTGCTGCTGCTGCT
The DNA here is from genome assembly GCF_023375885.2 of Dermacentor andersoni. Classification (NCBI taxonomy): domain Eukaryota; kingdom Metazoa; phylum Arthropoda; class Arachnida; order Ixodida; family Ixodidae; genus Dermacentor; species Dermacentor andersoni. The sequence continues at coordinate 263,437,487 of NC_092814.1, forward strand.
GCTGCTAAACGAGCTGCCAGAGCAGAGGCCCAGCGCCGTCGCCGTCAGAATCCAGAGGTGCGTGCCGCCGAAGCAGAAGCTTACCGTCGCCGCCGTCGAGATGATCCAGGAGTACGCGTCGCCGAAGCAGAGGCTAAGCGGCGCCGCCGAGAAGACCCTGCCGTTCGCGCCGCCGAAGCGGAGGCTCATCGCCGCCGTCGAGAGCAACCAGCAGTAAGCGAGGCTGAAGCAGAAGCACAAAGCTTCCTTCATGACTGTCAAGAACTGTTAGTGGAGTCTTTGTTAAAGGAATACGTGTGAAAAAAAAAAAAAAAAATTCTGTGATAGCGCATACATGTGTTGCTCGATTTCTTTGCCTCAATCTATCGAAAAGGTGAAACAGCTTATTTGCTGCGCTCAAATTTCGCATTAGGAAGTAACGTAATCGTCGGTAATTTTTTTTACGCGGGCTGCTACACTGCAGAGGAACGGGGCAGTTTAACCTCCTCCTATCCTTGATGCATTCACCTTTGTTCAGTGCTTGGCCGAAAAAGTTTACGACATGCGTAGGTATTCTTCTTTCTTTCCTTTGCAAGCGGTATCCCCAATGAGAATTCATAGTGAAATGCGGTGATGATTACAACTAACTTGATCAATGATTGAATAATGAACGTGTGAAAAAAAAAATTATTAAAGCGTGGCCATTCACACTAGGCGGAACTTTGGTGGAGTGATTCTTAGACAGGCCTATGAGGTACTAACACGAAGCTTAAAGTCAGCAGGTTTATCTCGGAAGCGCGCTCCAATTGACGAAAATGTCACTCCGTTGCGAGACGCGGTATACGATTTATGCGTAGGGATTAGAGCTCTGATGTTGTGCTAGAATGCTACAAAACTAGCTAGCATGGTGAGAAGTTGCGGCCTTGACGTCATGTGAAAACTATCTATGCCTAATAAGTTGCACTGAAGCAATCGCACAGAAGGGAAAGCCAACCTGCACGACCTGTGATACCTTGTGCGGTGGTCGTCGATTAGGTGCGGTGAGTGAAAGTCGATGCTCTTGCGCAGAAAGACAAATGGAAGTACGGGCGCGATGTTGCACTGAGTCGGCTTTTCGAGGACAAGCGCTGCCTGCTCATTGCCACAGACTCCCGCGCCTGGCCTGGGTCAATCGGATCGCGATTGCCTACATAAGAACAACTGGTTCAATTGGTTAGGCTTCTTCTCGTCGTTATTCAAAGAAGTAACATGATCCGCGCTCCCGATGGGTGTGAAAACCTATGTTGTTCAGCGTTGTGTTCTCCAGGACTAGACTTCAATCTAACAAAGTAAACCGTTAACACACGCACACACACACACACACACACACAAACGCACACACGCACACACAAACGCACACACGCACACACGCACACACACGCACGCATGCACACACGCACGCACACACGCACACACACGCACGCACACACACACAAACGCACACACGCACGCACGCACACACACACGCACGCACGCACACACACACGCACGCACACACACACACACAAACGCACACGCGCGCACACGCACACACACACACACACACACAGAGAGAAGGAAAATCAGGGTGAACAAACAGAACACCCTTTACAGGTGCCTTTAGAAAAAGAAAAGAAGGCGCGGGGGAGGGGGCGGGAGGGGGCTACAGCAATGTGTTTATGCCAGCGTGCATTATCCTATTTTAAGCAAGTCGACCTTTATTCACGATATCCAGACGTGAATTGTATTTCTAACTGGCAGTACTTCCGGGCGAATAATTATACTTTAGGGTCTGGCGAACATAAATCTAACGAGTAAGCGGAGATTCAGTGCCCGACAAGCTCCTGTGCCTAGGAATCGGGCGGCACGGGCGCGCAGAAATAACAACTGGTGAACACCCGGTTCAGTTCCCTTCCTCTCCGCACTGCCACCCAGTGGAAAGGAAAGACGTAGCTGAGTGAATAACACAACCTACTGCACATATTACAAGCCTCGTGCTCGTTCTATACAGCAAGAGAACGCCGCTCTCTTCAGGAATGGGGCTGTAGTATGTAGCCCGCCCTTCACTGCCTTCCACTCTCTTCTTTCAAGTCCCCTGTTTCCGTTCCCAAGCGTAGGGTAGCCAACCAGATGCTTTTCTGGTTAACATCCCTGCATACTCTCTTTCTTTTCTCTCTAACCCCCCCTTTGCGAGCAAAGGTCGGCGTGAGCTTGACCCTGACCTATGCACACACAGATACTAATGGTACGTTTGAGGCGTGATCGAACAGTGAGGCTACTGGACGGATCGCGTAATTCCTACTGTTGCGAGTGTTATGCGATTCCTCATTGTACGTGTTGTTTTATAACGCCGCAGTGTCGTGTGTGCTGTGTGGCCCTGGTAATTTCGCTAGCCAAGGGAGTATAATGAAAAAGCTAGTCCACGAAGACACCCAAGGCAAACTGGTATTATGGCGACGAGCTGCAGAGTACGCGACAGTGTCATCTATGCAAAGGGCTTCACGAGGATTCAGTGGATATGGCAGGCGTGTGGCTGAGGCGGATCAACAGCCCAAAATCGATGCGAAAAGTGCACTGCATTTTACCGTGTATTGCCGGCACGCTTGACGAGTTTACCCCATGACTCGTTGGCTCTGTGCTTAAATATCGCATAAACAGAGAGTGCACGATCGCGTTTTCGTGCATGTATTTCCATACTTGTGTCCCTGGTGATGAGCGAGCAAATGGTTTTTTTCTTTCTAGCAAAGCACTACCAATGCTTTCAAGGTAATAAGCAGGGCGACTGCCATATATTCCACACTTTGTTCGGGAAACAATTTGCTCCCAGTGTCGATCACTTGGGACACCACCGCCATAGCCCCGCGTATGTTGAAGGAGCCTTATAAGTGCACTGAAGCCGCCTTGCTATGCAATGTTAAGAAAGTATCAGTTTGTATTCCACTCTGATTATTGTATATGTGACTGGGCGTGCTTTCTCGACTCCGTTCGCAATTCTCTTGTCTTGATTAGTACATAGGTAGCCTTCGCAAGACGTTGCTGCAATATATGGTTTCATGTGAAGCTGGTGCGAGAACTTCAATGCGGCGCCGCATTGAGCCAATATGGAAAACAGTTAGACATTGAGAAACAACTCCCCTATTTTCTTTTCTAGGGGTCGTTTGCTGGAACGGATTTCGCTGGGGTAAACTTGAACTGGTTTAAAAAAGGACAAAGCGTTGTCAACGGCAGCATACCAATTACTGGGCACTGAGTAACGTGCCTGAAATGGCGCTAGCAGACTTCCCGCTTTGCCCTAAGGAATAGCCCGCTAAGTTTAGCGGACAAGGAAGGCAATTAACGGTAAGCCGCAGTCCTCCGCGAGTTTAGAACGCCGGTGGCGTCTATGTGAGCACCAGCATCTCCTTGAAGAAAGGTAACAAAAATAACTTCGACAAAAGTATCCCGCACCTGCCAGTACTTACGCTTGCGAGCTGCTAACAGAAATATAAATCAATATCGCGCAATAGGCACGATACCGAGCGCATGTACCTGCCGCGGTGGCTTAGCAACTATGGTATGGCGGGATCAAATCCCGGCCGCATTTCCAGGGGGGGCCAAATGTAAGAACGGCCGTGTCCCGCGCATTGGTGGCACGTTAACGATCCCCTGGTGACTAAAATTAAGCCGGAGTCACCCGCTGCGGCGTGCCTCATAATAAAAATCGTGGTTTTGGAACGCAAGACCCCAGAATTCAACCAAGCGCATGGGTTCGTCGACGCATGAATCGGTTATCTTTGGTTTGAAGACTTTTAAGTTGTATTGTATACTATGTGTAAAATTATACATACATAGCCGGGAAATGTGGGAATTTTTATTCAGTGATTATATATATATACCTTGTATGAAACTCTGTGGACAGCGCTGTATTTTGTACTGTGTTATAGAGCACTTAGCAAAGTACAGTGCACTTACCAATGCACTGTGCTTTGGCGGTATGCTTTATTCGAAGACTGTTCGTGGAGTCCAACTGCAAGAACACTGGAGCTTTCCGGTCGCATGCTAGAGCCCGTGCTGTATAGTGTCCAATTCGACACAACTTCAAAGACCTGAATGCAGTTGGGTATCACTCCACGCTCGCTCAGCGCTTTCGATGCCTCGCTCCGATCGATCGCCTAAAGCAACGTATACAGGGCCACTATGCCGTTGTTTTCTGTAGCTCTGGATTATAATCACATTTAGCTGTCACCACTTTTTCGTATCCGTTCTTTCACTCCTTCCCGTCTTCAGCTCGAGTTCTCTCGAACCTGTATTGCACTCTATATGGCGCCACTTTTTTTTCCCCCTATACGTCCTCGTTTACAAGTGTCTCGTGGCTCCTTGCGCGCGCACAACAACGGGCGCTTCGAGAGATATATATAGCTGCTCTCGCACGATCGCACTTCGTCGATTTCGGCGCAGTTGAAGCGCACGAGATTACGCTCACTGCAAGAAATACGTAAGATAATGAAATAGAGCACATTTCTAGGTGGCGCAGTTGGTGGGAGTCTTTGTTTTTTTATATGTAAAGGCCGCGGGTTCAAAACCACTTGAGGTGCCTTTTTTCTTATTCTCTGCATTTTATTGTCGAAATGATGGCGCACCCGACGTGGTGGCCTTGCGGCCATGGTGCGGCGCTGCTAAGCACGTTGTCGCGGGGTCAAATCCCGGCCACGACAGCCGCATTTCTATGGGGGGCGACATGAAAAAAAAAAAAAAACGACCCTTTACTGTGCAGTAGTTGCCCTTTAAAGAATCCCAGGTGGCAAAATTAATCCGGAGCCCCCAACTAGGGTGTACCTCATAATCATATCGTGGTTCTGGAACGTAAAACAGCTGAATTTACCTTTTTTAAATGATGACGCCTATTTGAAAGCGGAAGCTACTGTGTCCCTATGAGACAACTTACACGACTCCTGGAATGCGGCTGGAATTAACTTATCGCAGCTACCATTGCCGAAGCGGACGACAATCCGACGACTATGAATGTTTTATGCCAGAAAGAAACAAAATGGGCAAAGAACCGAGCACTACACAGCAGCAGGAAGATACCTCCTGTCTGTGCCGTCTGTATTACTTAAAGAGTATGGTACTTTATGAAAACGTGCTGCAGGAAGAACCACCCAGCTAACAAAACATGAATTTATAAGCCAAGCACAGGAGAAAGCCTTTTATTATTCTTTAGGGGAATGGTTAGATTTAATTTTCAGAGCGCAGCTCTTAGGCGCCCGTTCCTGCGTTGAGCGTCGGCGTCCTCGGCGTGACCGAGTGAACGAGCACAGTGAAGGATGAAAGAGCGAACGCCGAGCGCAGCGTGGGATGAAAGACGGCGATAGCGAAGAGAGTGCGTAGAGGAAAGCGGTGGAGGAGGGTGCAGCGGAACCGTTAGCCGGAAAGCGGAGGAGGAGGGTATGGCGAAAGGGTGAGAAGAAAAGCGTAGTTCCGCGCAAGACGGGCTCTGCGGTGTGGACCGCTACGAGTAGGCGCCAGAGCAGAGCGCCGTCGTCTATTCACCGGTGACGCCATAGATAAGGCATGCGGCAAGCGCTTCCACCAATACCATGCATCTATGGAAACAAAACGCTGCATGAGTGGAGGTTTGTCTGCCGCTGCAGCTGTGAATCGCGCCCACACATCACCCACGCGCCGCATCTGGCGATTTCCTGCTTAGCACGGCAGTGGCGCCCCACTTAGCTCCGTTTGCAATGTGCCGCAAGAGACAAATTGTCCGCGCCAGCCACGCTACTCGCAGTATTCTGTTCATAACATAAACCATGTACCTATATAGTCATAACATAAAATATTGACACGCGTACTTCTTTCACGTACAGAGCTGCACTCAAATTTCGCATTAGGGAATGTCGTAATCGTCGGTGAACTTTTTTCTTCCAGTTTTCAAGGTGCCCGACTTGGAATACTTCGCACGGTTTCGCTTCTACACTGTCGACCTGAACACCACCAATCAGCGAATATTTTCGGTCATGCATAAAGCAAAAGGCGGATACTGTAGAAACACCCGTGATTTCACCATCTTTTTTTTCTGACTTTGCGTAGAGAGGCGCCGCCTCTCTCGGCGCTGGCATAAAATTCATGGAGCCGTATAAACCAAAAGAAGTTCTTAAATGTGAAATATGCAAAGGAAAATAATCAGGAGCATAAAAAGGCAGGGAAGCAGTCTTGCAAGGCTACTTCCAAATGCTGCTGCGTATCTGTCTTCCGACAGCCACGAACGCGACCCGAGTGTCTTGGCTTTGCATTGAAAAAGTTGCGCTGCTCTCTGAACAGTATATTTAACGATGACAATCACGCGCGGCGTTTTTTTTTTTTTTCTAGTCACTCTGCTTCTTCGTATTTTCTTTCATGCTACCGCTGTTGTCGCGTGCGACCTTACGCCATTCCTCTGTGCTTTCCGCGCTATATAGCGGAACAGCTAACCGCGCCTCTTGCTGAACATTCATTCTTGTTTTGCTCTCTCAAAGAAAGATCCGACCGGGGCGGGACGTTAGTGAAAGAAAGGCGATACACTGGGCAGCAGAACAACGTCAAATGTATGAAGGGCGCGCAGAAAATAAAAGATGGTTGGCGCGCGTCCAGCAATTTTTTTTTTTTTTCGACGCTTACGATGTTCTTCAACCTTTGGGATGCACGCATTTGAAAGAGGACAAACATGTTCTTCGGGCTGGTGGAATTTCAAGAAAATACACTGTATGTCCAAACAATAACAGTAAAGAAAGAAACGCTCGCATCACCTCGCGCGCTGGTTTCAAGCTAACGTTGTTATAAAATCAGGACGTTGGCGGTGCGTTCTCTTTTATTTCGCCAGTGAAGCGGCACCCCTTGTTCCCTTTTTCACTCACACAACAACGTGCTCCTTTCTTTTATTCATCGCGATATGCAACATGCCTGCATACGCGCTGTTTATTCTCTGCAAACGCCAGTCTCTCGTGCGCGCTTGCGCACGAGTTCAAATCGCGGCTGCAACAGTTCAAGAACTCGTTCTGCTCTTTTCTAAGCACATGTGCCTTATGCTTCGCCTGACAGAGACCGATGTGCTTCAAGTGCTAGTATAGCGTGGCGCTCGTTGGTGTTACGATTATTTGTTACTATACGTAAGCAGATGACGGGTGCGCCACTCTTCTATCAGGATTAGGAAGCCATTCGTCAAAGTCAGCGTCATAAGAACATAAGCGATATACGCTCTTTTTCAGGGAAATAACGTCCGAAGGGCAAGCCTTTGTTCCTCCAGAGAAAGCCGTTCATTCCGTCTATTCTCGAAATGCGAGTGCCTTTTACTAAAGCTAGGGCTTTCGCAGAATCTCGTAATTAAACTGTATTAGCGTCACGTGCACTTATCCTAATTCCGTACACTTAAACAGAGCTTTGTCCCTGACCTCCCTGGATTCTTGTTTTTTCGTCGACGCATTCACGTTCTACGATGCCGTGGCTGCAGGCATAGCCGCGCCTGAGCTTAGCATATAAACTGTGCCTCTTTATTTATAACTATTATACTTATTCGGTCTGTTGGCCTTTTGTTCGCTGTTATTGTAAGGTGCCGTTATACGGATACGCCTACCCTGCGAGAACAGCCTTTAAGGAGGATCAGCAGAACGCCCCACACTTCCGGACTTCCAACTTTCGGGGGGGTAGGGGCTGGAGAAAGGCTAGCTCAAACAGGCTGCCGACATGCGCAGTTGTACGCCTCATTAAGCTCGCGAAGACTTCTCGTTCACCAATTCGCAAAGACGCCTTACGTGATAGAGGCGGCTTAAGTTCGCCGGTCACGTCCTTGTGCGCGCACTGTGGAGGCGCGCACTGCGGCCCTTGTTGCGATGCCACGGCTGGCTTTGGCGCTGCTCCTGCCACTTGCTATACATAGCGTCTTCATGTGCGCTTTCCAGCCGACAGCGGAACTCGCACACTTGGACGGTGCGTTTGTCGATTCCTTTTCATTGCTGTCTTTTTCTTTCGTTTGCCCTTTTTTTTGTGTTTTTGCCGGCACAAAAGTTTCTCGGCGGATGCAGAGAGAATCGATGGTGCATTACTTCGTAAAACTCGTTCAACCAGACCACACAGGCGCCTCATGCCAGCCTTCAAATATTGCTGCTCTCTGTAGTACTACACTTGGCGATCACTTGCCTTCCTTTTTTTTTTTTCGATTCTTATACTTTAAGCCGCTCCTTCTTTTTATTTTATCAAGAAGCAGTGCGGTGTCGGGCGCACAGTTTGAAAGCACTTTGATTCCAGACATTCCAATTCGCGTGTGACTGACAGCGCAAAAAAAAAAGAAGAAGAAAGAAACGTACATGATTAGATAAAACACGCGCGTGTGTCCGCGCTGTACTTAGGTGCCGAGAACGCAGTTTGGACGAAGAGGACGGAGTCGAGCAAATTATGTGCACGCGCATTATTTCCGATATTGCATTATAGCGACGCTGCGCTGCGACTCCGGAAAGCGGAGTCGGCGTCGCCATCCGGCTGAAATATAGCCACTGCGCTTCACGCTCATCGCAATTACTGCGAAGAGCTGAATTTTTTTATTGCAAGGTTGTTACCCTCGAGCGTATCCAGAACTTTGGAGTAGACGCCCGAAAGCGCGTAATAACGAAATTACATAGCTCGAGAATCACCGAGAAGTATTCACTAACCTAAGGGACTGGCTAGTTCAGTCCCTTAGTACAGTCCCTTAGTACAGTCCCTTAGTACTAGTACAGCGCATGCCCTCTCATTTGTGGGGTAGAGGCGCCATGTCAAAGAAGAAAAAAGAAAGAAAAACGAAGGAAAAGAAAGGGAAAAAAAAAGAACGCACACGCGTGCGCGCGTTCGCACACACACAAATGTGCCGTGCGTGTGACTTGCGTATTCCTTTCGTTCATTTGTTTCGCTTCGCTTTACCATTCCTAAATGTCGAACCAAATATTGCTCAAGCTTCCATCCTTGTCGACTTCGTGGCAGTAAAGGCAGTAAATTTTGAATATAGGCTGCAAGCATTCCTCTATTTCTAAAAGCCGCGTGCCTGTGGTGTTGTCAAGCCGTATCGCGTAAAACCGCTCGTTACAGAAAGGTTAAAAAAGAAATAAAAAGAAATGACAAAAACACAAAACGTACCCCTGGACTTTGTAGCATGTCATTACGTAAGGCGTTTGCCTATAGTAGTTGCCTAATATTATTTCTTCTTTAACTTCGTTGTCAGCTTTCAGCTCCCTTCGCAACAGTTGACGCCCAAGTTAAAGGAAAAAGAGGCATAAAGCACGCCCAGAGCGAGTACCCTCGCCCTTGTGCTCTTGAGTGAGCTGAAAACTTCAAAGCGCCACTATGCATTGTAAGGCAAGAAAGGACGCTTTGCAATTCTATGAGAAAACTGCTGTTGTACAGAAGTCGCCGCTTCGGGACGCGTTGAGCCCTCCATTATTTTTCTTGTGTGTGCGTGTTTTCTTCGTTTTGACAAGTTACGGAAATGCAGGTGTGACACCGGAGTAGCGGCTGCCACGGAGCATCGCCTATGCATGTGCGGCTGCTTGCGCAGTTGTCAAATGACATACTAAATGGAGCGCAAAATGTACAAGCGCTTATTTGACACGAATAAAGAATACCGAGAGGGGGAAGACACGCGGATTCCACGCGCCGTGGAACTCCATTAAGCGAAACTTTCATTGGGGCTTGCGAAGAAAGATGTTCTTCTTTAGAGACCACTTGGCAGTCTAGAGCTGATTACCAAGTTGGACACATTTTCGTTAGAAAACGCCTCGCTCAACATGAACTTGTGGCCCTCGAACATGTGAATCCCGCGCATGACGACGAATGAAGGATGACGACAGCGTGACGTCAATGGGAGGACGAAATGACCACGACGACGAGACGACGGCTGTGTGACAACGACAAATGACGACGATGGCATGAAGACGGTGCTGTGTTTGTGTTATGAAGGTAACGTACACGCTTACCTACAACACCTGCCACCTTTGGCCGCCTCTGTTTGCGCTATGCCCAGTGTTTGTTTACACTATGTCGTGTACCGGCCAAGCGTGCAAGACATATAGCAGCCAGTGCCTGAAAAGGCAAATGCAGCTTCGCTTTAAAAACTATGGAAGCGGTGACATTATTGCTTGTTGCGCTCTTATCTTCGCGTCCTGTCGCTGTTCACAAAAAGAAAGTAAAAAAAAAAGAAAAAGAAATATCACACACACGTGTTCGGAGCCTTTATCTTCATTTGTGGCGTTAGTATAGCCGTCGCCCATTGTCGGAATGGTGCGCAATATCACCTTTGAAAAGAAGTGGAAGGAAATGGAAATGCATATAGATGCTGCGTTAGCGCATGCTTTCTTTCTTTTCTAACCAGACCTCTATCTTTCGTTTATATGTCTAGCTGTTAAGTTATAGCATCGCGAGATTATTGACCCGTCTTTTTTTTTTTTTATTGTAACACGTCCGGCACTTTACTTAGCCGTATTATCGTGGTGGCTTCTTCGTTGGCGGCCAACCGATATACGTATGTGGGCCGTCTACGTAGCGATATTCCATGGCGGCAAGCAGGCGGAGCGGCCCGACGGGCTACTAACCTAGCCCCTAGTCCATATTATCAAACATTTCTTCACTCTTATAGCATGCGACGTTTATTCTTTAAAAGTTCGTGTTGTGGCCCTAGTTGCATATTTCACATTGTAAAAAGTGCGAAAACAGGCGCGCTACTAAGGATATTGAATGATCGACAGGGGATACTCTTTACTGTTATGACGTGATCAGCGTCATAAGATATCCCGCGCGTTTCAACGAACCCGTTCAAACATTTTTTTGTATTGCCTGTGGTAGATAACACAATTCTGCTGAGTGAACAGACAATATTAGAATACCGTCCCCACCGATCATCGGCTCAGAAGGCAGTAAAGGCACGTGTGTGCTTTCTGAGAACATCTGGCTTGTGCGAGCGCATTTGACTCTGTAGTGGTGTTCGTGGATGTCTCTCTACCTCCAACTCTCTCTTTCTCTCCCGTCTTTCCGTTCCCCTACTCCCTTCCACCAGCGCAGAGTAGCCAACCGGACTCTTGACTGGTTAATATCCCTGCCTTCCTTTTATCTCTCTCTCTCTCTCTCTCTCTCTCTCTCTCTGTACATGTTTTACATTTTGGCATAATTATATAGATCTCCATAACGTTTTTTCCCCTCGAAACTTTCCTATCAACCTTGTATTGCTACCTATGCCTGTAACGGATCCGGTCGTATTAATTTCATCCCTGCTTTCTTTCCACCAATACTCTGCTAAACGTCTCTTGCTTATCTGGACTGATGACCGGTTGGTGCTTCCATGCACCTTAAATGCAAGTGCTTTGGAAAGTCTACGTTATCGACGGGTCTCACTGGCTGAATCCCTTCGCATTCCATTAGGATGCTACCTGGACGCTGCTTGGGTAACACGACATGGACCCTGCTGCCTCCAAATCGCGTCCCGACAGCAATACAGCTCCGATATATATTGAATTATCTGCTTGCCTCACGAGACGTGCAAACATTGTTCGCCAAACTCGCTACATTAGTCGATGCAGGAGCCTGAACGCTGTGTCATGGGCGAGCTTGAGAGGCTCAATAGTTCATGCAAATAACGCTTAGAGAAAAACAGCATAAATACTGGAATATAAGAACGTGGCGTACTCGCAACCAAGTAACTCTCTAGATGTTGTCGTAGTTAAACATGTAACTAACTGATGTGCACCGAGTTTGTCGTTGCTTTTAATGCGTCCTACGAGTGAGTAACTAAACGTAAGTGTGAAAGCAGCCTTCCTATACCGCAGGGAGAAGAGTTGTTGGCAGACACTGTCTAAATAAGTTTTCCTAGATTTTCATTTGCCGTTATTGTTTATCGGCCAGAATGTTCTCCTTTAAGTAGCACACGTTCTTAGCAGAAGCCATCGAGATAAAATCGCGCTCATCGGACTTGGAAACACGCGATGCGACGAATTATGGCCACATGTACTTGCATGCCGCAAAATTTAGCGGACAAATAAGGAGAGTGCTCCCGAGTGCTCGTTAGCATTGCTTATGCTCCAGCCAGCTGATTGACAGTATAGCTGGTATAATTCCAACAGTAAAGTGGGCTATATTGTTGCTATTTGGTAGAAACTGACAGTTCAACGGGCGAACAAAAGGCAGACAAATGCGACAGGAGTCGACCGCTACAATTGTACTGTGTCCGTTTGTGGGTTGCTAGCCTGAAATCAAAGCAACTGGATTGGGTGGAGATATATTTTAGCTCCGTGTTTTTCTTTTCTTTCTTTCTCTCTCTCTCTCTCTCTGTTTTGTTCGCATCAGTTTGCTTACACCAGACGGGCGCCCCGCGTTATTGAATTCATGATATTCCATGTGGAGCGACTACCGAGGAAAGGTGTAGCGAGATTTGACGCTGACAGAAGCAAGGAAACGATACCCGGCAGCACTAATTAAAACTGATTTAGTGTACTGTCGGTGCCGCCGCTTTATTCGCAGACTGAAACTAACTAGACTAATACCTATCTGTACTATACGACTACCTTGGTGCGCGTGGTTAACGGAACTGCCGTTTCGTTGCACTTCCTCGTAACACTAAGCCGCACTCGCTGACAGGAAAACCGTCATTTACGCTCGCCAATCCATCATTCCGCGGGTAAAATCTCAACGAGAGGAAAGGGCTTACTTGCTCCACGCCACTGGCGCAAGCAACCCAGGCGCGACCGTCAGCATTCCAAAGTTCGAAAGAGCAGCAGCAGTGTGTTGGCTCGTGACATAATGCCGGCCTCAGAGCTTCCTGCTAATATAACTGGAGGGAACTGTGGCGCTATTGTCTACGACTGTAGCCACGAACAGATCTCTTGCAGTCATGGCTAGCGGTATAAGGTAGATTTAGGAGGAAACAAAAAGATTAAGGAGATGTATACAAAAATGCAAAAAAAAAAAACATGTATAGCATACCTGATTAAATCGAGCAGGCTATGTGACTATTTTTTACCACCCCGTTTCAAAGGGGTTGTCATTGAATCATCATCATCATTATCATCATCATCATTATCATCATCTATGGGAGCTGCAAAGATGGCGGTCCAGCCAGCATGGGAGTGATGGGCAGTACATGGATTTGCCTATACTTCGTCCTTCCGGATTTAAGCCGCGGCTTTGCGATCTTGCAAATTGATCATTGTTCATCGAAATGTTGCGTTATAAGCGCGACCATTCGCAATTATTACGCACGTGCGCGCATACTAATCACCTTGCCGTGCTCTAGAAAAAAAAATATCTGCGAGTGCTTGGGAATCCAGAATGTTAAGAAATAACTAACGTCACGAAAACGTTTGAAGCCAAATGATTAGACCAATTCACGTATCTTAACCGCGATTCTCGTGGTACGTTCTTAGGCAAAGTTACACCCTTTGGCTTGCCCCTTCTGCCACACAACAATAATCGTTATCTGCCTTGATGCGTTTCCTTCCTTTAACGCTGCGAGCCCGGAACTTTCCAGTAACGAACGGCATGCGCGTAATCAGAAGGGGCATTCCAAAGGATGTAAACTGCTCTATGCTGTACCGGGCTCGCAGCGTTAAAGAAAGGAAACGCATCAAGGCCGATAACGATTATTGTTGTGTGGCAGAAGGGGCAAGCCAAAGGGTGTAACTTTGCCTAAGAGTGTAGCCGAACAATCTCGGCGCCAGGGTTCCCTCTAGTAAATGTAGTAGGAAGCTCTGTGGCGAGAGCAGCAGCAGCAGCGGCGGCAGCATGTAGGCACGTGACACGATACGGACGGTCGCCGCGCGCCCGCTTGCATGGATCCGTTCAGCTGCATCCGAAGGCAAGAAGCTAAATCGCGAAAGCGGCCGATGCCCAAGCCCCGCAGCGACTCCGACGTTAGTCGTTCAGATGCCCCGTTGCGCAATTATTGCAGCCCTCCAGAAACCGATCGAGTCGGCGGAGAGGACGACGAGCCAAGGACGCACCTTTCGGAGGCTTAAATCGGCGCGCGCTACCGGCAAAACAAGTGGCGCCCGTCGAAATGAAATTACTTCCTCCACGAATGCGGCAAGCGCGCCGTGCCGCTCCTTCCGCGGTGAACCCGTTTCTCGGGGACGCGCTAACGAGCGGCTCGGCGAGCGGGCTCCCAACGTGGAAAGCGAACAGCGCGACGCGCGTCGGGTGTCACGAGAAGGACCGCCGCGTGGTGCGCGCCGCAGGGCCGACGCGTGTGGAGCGTGCGTTCTTCCTGTTCGTTGGCCGGCGGCGAGCCGAGCTGCGTGTGGTGCGGCCCGCATCGTCAGCTGTCGCTCAACTTTCAGAATCGTCTCGGCGCGTGAGGATGACGCTTGGGTTGGAACACCGATGTGCACCGAATCGCGCGCCCGTCAATTGTCTTCCTTGCGTCTGCCGTGTCCCTCTTGTTTTGCGGACATTAATAATAGTAATAATAATAATAATAGTGGTGGTGGTAGTGGCGCCTTTGCGCGTGAAGAACACTTCAATATGCCTTGATACTTGATATTTATAAAGGAAATGGCACTTAGAGGATTGTCAGCATACTTCTTTTCTTTTTTTGGGGGGGGGGGGGAATGCAATCACGTTAGGAGAGAGAAAAAAAATTACTTGACGCACTCGTGCGACCTTGCAGATGCGCAAAAACGAAAGTCCAGCGAGGGCGATCGAAACAGAGCCCCCGGTGCCCAGTGCGCTGCTTTATTACAGCCTCGGAGCAAAGAGGCGTTTCTGTATTCGGGACTTTTTTGCCACCTCGCAAGTCACCGCGTATACGCGCGCCAGCGCAAGCGGCATGGAACGCGCGATTGCTTAGTATTACCTATGTCAAATTAACGCTTTTGAAATTAGAAACATACGCTTAATAGTTGATTCTAAGCCCGAGGGGTCTCTTGTAGACGCTTGCAAAGTTTGCAGCTGAAATGTTGAGTCGATTGCTTACACTATAACAAGTTAAAAGTTACTTCACTACTGGAAGTGGCACCTTCAAAGGCTCGGGCGGCAGTCCGGAAGTTATCCACGACGCTCCTAAAGCACCTGCAGCTTTGAAATTTATCCCCTATCGTATTCCGTGCGACGCACATTTTTGGTCATGCCAAGTGTTGTCGCGGTACGTCCCGTAGTTAAAGCAAACGGCGAGCATTGAGCGAAACACCAATAAGCACAATTTCGATAAATTATTGCAGCGCCCCTAAGCAACGTACGCGAGTGAAATTTCTTGAACGTGATCCCGCCGAAGCGCACTTTATTGCACTCAATTCTATCTTTACACACGCTTGACAGATAGTTCTTAAACGGCACTCAGTTGAGAGCTCCACAGCGCGAATAACCGGACTTTGAAACTTAGTACAGCGCATTGTTACCCCTCCCACCTTATAACTTGGTGTATATACATAACCCTTGGCATGCCCAACATCACCCCCAAGTTCCATTGCGCTAGCTTCAATGGTTCTTTCAGCGATTTTTCGTCGGCGTTAGGAGGAGATCGACGTTCTCTGCCTCATCAAATAGTGTCGATACTCTAATAAGAGCAAAAGCGCAAAAGACGACAGGACGATCAGAAACAGGGACAAGTGCTTGTCCATATTTCTTGTCGTCCTGTCTCCTTCTGCGCTGTTACTCTTATTAGGCTAATAACAACTACGCAGCAGTCTCGTTTAAAAAAAGAAAGAAGGAAGGGAAAGAGGAATAAAAGAAAGAAAATAAGAAAAAATGACACTCCGTTGCAAATGGTTCCACATAACAGATCAATTTGACGTGAGCCTTCTGCGTGAATTTTTCATTTAGCTGGCGTCTGCGATGTGTTGTGAGAGCTTAGCGCTAAGCGCACGCGTACGATCATCGTCGGGGTGGCAACAGCAGCAACTAACTCGGAGCGCATTGCACCCGACACACAAGTGCCGGGAACGCGCGGATCGTGTCTTTTCCTCCGCGCCCGTGCGTCAACCGGGCAATGCCGAGCAGTGCCAATACGTTGTTTGCACCATGGTTGTTTGGAAGGCAAGCTTTCCTCTTGGCATCGCCGCAATGGATGGTCGTCTGCACACTGCGCATGCGCGGTAGAAACAGTAGAGAGAGAGAGAGAGAGAGAGAAAACTGTTTGACGCACGTATCGGGCTACACAAGACGTATGTCCATGCTGTCGCATATTCTCCCTGGATAGCCGATTTAATTTCTTACCGACTATTTCCCGTTGTTCCTTACGCCAGGGGCAATGAATGTGTACGCGTCACATTGACACTATCTCGCATGCAGACCAGCAAAGAAGGAAAGAGGAAAGAACTGAGAGAGGCATCGAAAAAAAAAGAGAGAAAGGAACGACGCGAGCAGTTGGCGCATTTCGTAAAGCGGTTATTAGAATGAAGGGAGGGGGGGGGGGGGTTAAGTCAATTGGTACACGTACTATTAATTCTCGGCCCCGGTCAAGCGCGTCTCTGTCAATGCACGGCGTTGCGAGACGTCCCTTGCGAGCCTCCTTTCCGAGAAAGTAGTCGCTCGAATGACGACACAGTGGCCCGATCTTTTCGCATATATTCGCTTTATTTTTCCTCGGCCGTACTTAGCGGTGACGTTGCGACGCAAATCAGTAGACTGCGCGCGTAACTTCGATTGCGTGTGAGCTATTTATCTTGATGCACTTCGCTGATCACACCATCTGGCAGCTCTATACCACTAACCTCGTCGCGCAGTTCGGGCTGTTGTATAATTAGTGCTATATACTGCGCAAGCAGCTGGGCGCCGTGTTATGCGGGCTAACGCCGGTCCACCTCCTTACCTTGGCTACGAAGGCTGTGCAAACTTTCCGGCTCGCATTCGTTTGTTTCCGCAAGCGCTTCATTTTCCGAGGCTGCAACTGTCGACTGAAAGTATCTGAGGCCCGTTATGACATCGCTGCTCATCTTCCCGCGGGCACGCAACAAGAGAGCCGGGGCAATCCCCGTCTCTCTTCTCTTCTGGCTCTCCCTTCACCCACCTATTTCCTTTCCCCAGTGCAGGGTAGCAAACCGGACGTGCGTCCGGTTAGCATCCAGGCCTTTAACGTGCTTCCTCTGCCTTTAGTCCTCGTGAAAGTGAAGGCGGGCCCCCAAGAAAGCTCTGCCGAACAATTTTGCTGTTGCGCCCACGCTGTTGTTTCCAAGATCAATTCAATAAAGGCCGCAGACTTCAGTGATTCCCTCGGCTCTGAACTCATTTACTGCGACAGCAGCGTTCTACAACAGTGAAGGCTATCTGTTGTTGTTGCCTCAAAACATGGCTCGTACCTTGCCATTTTCGCTTCCCTCCTTCTTCCTCAAATAATTGCGCTCACCCTCTACGGGCGAGAATCGGCAAGATGCAGGCGGTTACAGATTTCGTGGTTGAGGCGGAGGATGGGTGAGGTCGTGTAATAATGTATAATTTTTAAGTAGAGATTTGAAAGACATTAAATATTTACCGTTACATTCTGATGAAAATTATAGATTCTGTGATATTCGAGAAATACACGTGTTGTTTATATTTGTAAGCTGTGAATTTATCTTCTTAGGGATGTACGTGACTTCCTTCCTGTATGGCATAGTAATGTATGTTGTGTATCAATTCGAAATACACGGACGGACTTAAGCACTCTGAAACTCGCAGTGTCCAAGTGTATAGGCTAGTTTTATTCAGAGCAAATGCATCGGCGTTATGGAATGTTATGTTCGTAGCTTTGCGGCCTAAGACTTATGCTAATTTTGGATTCAAGTTGGTGCAACTTTTTACTATTGCGATATACTCGATTCAGGCAATCTTGGCTTAATTACGCTTACCCGCCGTTGTAGCACAGAGGACGAGGTTCCGCCGCTGAGCACGAAGTCGCGGGTTCGATCTGGGTCGCGGAGGCTGCATTTCGATGGAGACTGAATTAAAGAAAAAAACATAGTAAAAAAAGATCGTGCACCGTGCATTGGGTACACTTTAAAGACTGCCTATGCTTTCCTGGACTTCATTCTCTATTGGTTTTGTGTGGTTGGCTAAAAATATCGGGCCCTTGTGCTCCCCAGATTATTTATGAGAGCAACGTAGGCAATACAGCGCACTGCTCACTTTACGAGCCACTGGAGGAGACGATCCTGTTGGTGTTTTGGCCCAAGCTCCCCCTGTGTGGCGTCGTCTGTAGTTTATGACGCTCGGCTGAAAAGCAGCGGGCACAGCATTGAATGCTGTCGTGGCGTAGTGACGTTTTCTCTCTTCAGTGAGCCGCGGACATCGGATAGGTGCTAGGCCGTGCATTAATTTCAACTGTAGGCAAGAGTCCTGAACAGCCGCAGCTCTAAAGCAATGCATTATAACTAACTAACTAACTAACTAACTAACTAACTAACTAACTAACTAACTAACTAACTAACTAACTAACTAACTAACTAACTAACTAACTAACTAACTAACTAACTAACTAACTAACTAACTAACTAACTAACTGACTAATTAGGTAATTAATTAATTAAACAAACAAACAAACAAATAAATAAATATACTTTTTAGCGAGTTCAATTTTCATAAATAAGATTACACGTACATGCAAATAGCGTCAAAGTGATTCTAACCCACATTGGTTGGACTGTGGTGCGCTGAAAGGCTTTCAGCTTGCTTTTAGCACTCAAAAGAAGGCCAATTTCGATAACGTGCAGGATAAACGCAAAGGGGACGCTACTCGGGCCTGCTATTAATTCGCATGCTGCATAGGTGGACCGGACGTCACGCGCACAAGCTGAGACAGAGTGGCGTTCATGCATCATTGTAGTGACTCGACGCTTCTGGCATTGTAACCGCAGTGAAAGAAGGCACAGTCGGTAGTTCTTAGCTTTACGAGCGGCTGTCATCTGTCATCTGCCATTTTACGAGCACAGCGACTGACATGCTTCGAGAGTGAGCTTGTCTGAAGTCTCATTACACGCGGCTCTACGTTGAGAGAAAAAGAAGAAAAAGAAAAGAGAAAAGAAGGAAATTGAACATTTTATGAAACTACGCCAGACACGGTGAACATTTAACAGTGCTGCCTGCACTCCGGAAATAATAAAGGGCACGCAGAAGTGTTGGAAAAGAGGGCAGCAACCTTCGGCAGCTCCATTCGGTAGCGGCTGGTATTCTTATAATTATTATTTTTTTATGGGGCAGAGGAAAATGCAGTGCCCCTCAATAGCGGTCGCCTCAACAGCGAAAACAGGAAACGAAATGTGTTGCTTTTGTGCATTGGCTACGACGCATATTGGCTAGAGTTCCTCTCCACTTGTACTCGCGTCTACACATGAACGGGCAGCTCATTTGGTTTCAAAATGGCGTACACGTTTTTATCTAGCTTTTCCTCTCTCTCTCTCTTTGTCAATACGCAGGGACAGTCGCCTCTGCTGTATTTTTCGAAGAAAGTTGATACCGAAAGAAATCCTTGATTATAGTTCCTTATATCGGCGGCTACCACCCCCGGGATGATTTCAACCTGGCAAAATTGAAAATGAGTGGCGGAAACAGCTATAAGACTCTTAATGCGCGATAAAAAACGTTTCCTGTCTTTTGAAAAACATTTTGTATCAAGTGGGTGTTCTTGGTGGCCTCTTTGCCTTTTTTCCCTTTTTTTCTGCTCTGCCCCATTGTGTAAATTTTTTTTTTTTCTCCAGCTGTTTGGATTTCACAGGACGAACTTGTTTTCCCCTGATCCGAACTTCAATCTTTGTTGCCTTGGTGCCTACGCGTAGCGCTCGTCTTCCTTCATTCTGGGACTACCATGCGAGCGGCCTTGACAGCCTCTTGGATCGTTTTGTGACTTTTGCAGTTTATTACCTCAAAAATGATACAAAACTTCATGACCGACGAGCCGGCCACCTCTGGCCACAGTTGAGAAACAAATCTCCGAATGAGGACTTTAGGTGTGCTTCCCTTTTGCTTCAGCTGTTCGACTCAACTCCATCCTTCCAACGTACCCGGAAATCTCTAGCTATCTATTTCTTCAAAGAACAAAATTCGCGTACAAAATTCCTTGTCACGAGTTTCTCTTTCCCAACTTTTGGCATCTCAGCTTTATTTGCGTTTTCTTATCTCGCACAATCATTGAAAGATCCAGCGCCATTCATTTCGTCTCACTTATATTCTTCTGTTTGCTTCCCGTTCAATGTTAGTTTTTTCATCCACCATTTATCCAGGGTGCTTGAGCTAAAGTAACTTGTAGGCTCGATTGTAACATCGCCCCATTCTGAGGCCATCGCATAAGTGACTTCCGATGCCGCGGACCATCCACTTTATTTTGTTTCTGCTGATCATCCGAGCACCTGTCCTCTAAAATATTCCCTCTAAGCCTATTGAGCTCGCAGGGGGAACAGTAGACATCTGCACAAAGTGTGTTTTAACATGCCTCTTCTCCGCACTGCTCCGTTAGAAAATCCATCGCCGCATTGAACGCAAAAGGGTCACAGCCTTGGCGCATCCCCACAGTCACCCAGAAACTCCCAGTTGCGCCGAAGCGGCTCGAAAGCTTTGTACTTTCTTCCTTCCCTTGGCTAGTTTGACGCATTCCTCTGGAACAACTCTTTTCTTCTAAGCTCCTCCTGAGCTCCAGCCTTGATATTTCGTCGTTCTCTGCCCGAAGTAAATGAGGACCACCTAATGTTCTGGCTGCGTTTCTCTACGCAGTTCTCCACCATTTCAATTCTGGGCAAAATATTGTCGATATAGCACCCTTACAAGGCGTAAATTCATATTTTTTGTTCCTTCTGCCACAGTTCCTCTTCCATTTCCTACCGTTTGCCTCTTCTATTTCAGTTTTTGACAAGGGCTAGTATTTACAAAAATCTCTTGGGCTAGAATTGTTCGTAAGAGAAAATTAATTACCGCCAAACCTGAGGCTTGACATTCTATAGCGAAGGTTACCGACCAATGGCGAAGAGCACTTATGAAGGAACAGCTTTGTGAATTCAGCCCCAGTATCGTTCAATGTAAGCTGCTTCTCTGCAGTCCATGCCATCTTTAATATCTTCCTTGTTTTAGAAGACGAGGGCGAATGCATTTTCATGCTCTCTTTTCGTCTTTGTCCATGCACGCAAGTTTACGTCATTAGACTCTTCAGTATGTTTACGCCCTCATCTCTCTATACTTTACGCGAACCGAATGTCCTGAACGACTTTCTTTCTTTTTCTATTTTTTCTCTGTCTTCGCCGGCGCCAGTACTCTTGCCCCGTCATCATGCGCAAGCCCTCTGCTTATAAATTCAACCGTAACGCGCCTTCTTCCGTTCCATAAACTGTATCGCCGCCAGCAAATCACCGTGCTCATTACAATCTTTCTGTACTGACTCGTTGTTTTAGTTCGTTTCCCCACTGTATTTTTCACCTCCTTGAGAGAGGAAAAGTGGCTCAGTCACCTTCACAAGTTCGACAGATACGGTGATCGTTTCGGTTAATTCGGCCATTATGAAGTCCACATCTTTTCAAGACGTTGAGAACAACTCCCCGCGCTTCATGCTGTTTACAGTCACGTTGCATTCTCTATGGCTATTTCAGTCGCAGATTTCGTGTCCTTCGCTCACCTCTCAAGTATAGCCGCTGCAAACAGGTAACGTAACCCTCCGCGGTAGCCCAGTGACTATGGCGTTGCGCTGCTGAGCTTAAGGTCGCGGGTTTGATACCGGCCGCGGCGGTCGTATTCGGACGGGTGCGGAATGTAAAAACGCTGGTGTAGCGTGCAATGGGTGCAGGGTAAAGAACTCCAGCTGGTCAAACTTAATCTTAAGCCAGCCATTATGGCATACCTCGTAATGAAATCGTTATTTTGGCACATATACCCCGAGAGTTTAGTTTTACTTCTTTAACACCAGGTTACACGACTGTATTCCTAACAAAGGATCCACGTATCATCGCAGATCACTGGAAACGGTTTCAGTGCGGAATCCCTGACCAAGGATAACGCAAACAAGCTCCACCCGACCTTCCCATTGCCGAGTCCAGTGCATTGCAATCCTCAGAACCTACAGAATAAATAAATGCAAAGACGCCCGTATCCCGTGCATTGGGGGCACGTCAAGGATCCCCTGGTGTGGTCAAAATTAATCCGGACTCCCCCACTACGGCGCACCTCATAATCAAATCATGGATTTGGAACGTAAAACCCCAGAATTCAACTTGACTTCAAAAGCGAACGCGCAGTGTGCAGACGGCCAAATCAGACCGGTCAAGATCACGCGCGATTTTATGCCTGAAGGACGCGAACGTCAAACGTCTAAAGCGCGCATATCCACGTTTGACGCCTTTGTTGTAATTTTGCTGTCCCTTAATTTCATCCTTTTGTTATGTTTATCTTCTTCGGGGTAGTGGCACTACATATGTGTCGTACACAAACACACACAGACGCAACATTTGTAAATTATCAAAAAGTTATTTCCGAAAGATGTATACAGCTACCTAACAACATTTAATTTCTTGAAACCTTGCGAATTCGGTTTTTGTTCTGGCAGTTTGACCCGCCTAGCTTTCAGGTGTTCTATTGATAGCGATCAATTCGGTGGCTCAGTATACTTAGGTTTTATACCAAAGCTTTTGACACTAGATTTGCGCATAATTTCAACTTTCTCTATGGAAAACATCAACTATGGAAAAATGACATCTTCGTTTTCAGCGTTAAAAATTTACCGACGATCACGATGCTCCCTAATGCGAAATTTGAGCGCAGCTCTACACGTGTTTTCATTTCGCATATCTATTTTATGTTATGATTATACAGGGTGTTTGAGCTAGCTTTAGCCAGAGTTTAAAAATACGCCGATGCACGCTAAGACCACGCGGCCAAATATGTTGCTCACTTTTGTGTGTAGCGTGTCACCCTATTTTTTGTATTTTGCTTAAGTAGATCATTAGTCAAGATGAATTAACCAACCTCTCTAGCAACAAAGTTAGGAAGAAAATTCCAATTAGAAAGTTTAGAGCGCTTTGCAAAACGGCCGATTAGACATGCAGTTTCCAACTCTCTATCTATTAGCTTCGTTGCTTCAGAAGTTGGCTAATAATCTTGACTAATTCTCTAATTAAACAAAATACACAAGATAGCGTGACACACGACATACAAAAGTGAGCAACATGCATTTGGTCGCGTCGTTTTAGAGTGCGTCGGCATATTTTCAAACGCTGGCTAAAGTTAGTTGAAACGCCCTGTATAGGTACACGCGGTTTATATTTGGAAGAGAACGCTGTGATAGCGTGGCTGACGCGGACAATCTGTCTCGTGCTGCGCGTTGCAAACAGAACCAAGTGTGGCGCGACTGCCCCGCTAATCAGGAGATCGCGAGAGGTAGCGCGAGGGTGACGCGTTGGCATGATTCACAGCAGCTGCCGCAGACGGCCCTCCGCTCATGCAACGCTTTGTTTCCATATATGGTATCGGCGGACGCGCTCGCCGCATGGCTAATGGGTGGCGTCATCGGTGAACAGATGAGGGCGCGCTACTATGGCGCCATCTCGTAGCGGTCGTCTCCGCAGAGACCGTCTTGCTTCGGAATTACGCTTTTCTTCTCACGCTTTCGCGACGCCCTCCTCCTTCTCTTTCCTCCTTGCATTCTCTTCGCTATTGCCGTCTTTCATCCGCCGCTGCGCTCCGCGTTCGCGCTTTCATCCTTCGCTGCCCTCGTTCGCTCGGTTACACCGAGGGACGCCGCTAACGCCGAAAGACGACGACGTTCAGCGTGGGAACGGGCGTCTAAGAGCTGCGCTCTAAAATTTGGAATGACCTACCTCATTCACTTAGATCATCATCTTTGCATGGATTCAAACATGAATTGAAATGTTTTATTTAGAGTAATGACTTTCATGCCCTATACTGCGTTCTACTGTTTAGTTATGCTTTTTGATATATGTGCTTCTTTACTAATTGTCACTTAGCCATGTATTGAATTTCGCGCATTCGTTTGTTTACGTTGTAGTTTTTTTCCTCTTAAATTTGGTGCGTTACCATCGTTTTGCAAAAACATTTTTTGCTTTGTTCTTTAAGTTAGGCTCCCTTTGCAGTTATTGACCTTGGCACCCACGTCTGCATACTATCAGTACCTAATAATTGTTTGTTGAACTGATCATATAAGCTAAAATTGAAACTGAAAATTACTGTACCTAAGATGGACAAAGATCACCAAAGTTCTGGTTTTGGCTCCTTGCTCTTCGTCATCGTGGATTTCTTGGATAAAGTCACCTAACGTTTTCGAGAACTGTGTCTCGGCGCCCCATCGACAAGCGATCCTCTCTTCCCATAAACTTGGTTGGAGGGATATAGGTATGCGCGCGAAGTTGGTTATTGGACTGCAGTTAATCACGCTGATTAAATTAACATGCTCGGAAGAGAGAGAGCAGTGATAACATAGAAAGGAAGTGAGGTTAAAGAGAGGTAGTTCCAGCTAGCTCGATCCACTGCCCGGGTATCATGGCAAGGGGGATAGATAGATAGATAGATAGATAGATAGATAGATAGATAGATAGATAGATAGATAGATAGATAGATAGATAGATAGATAGATAGATAGATAGATAGATAGATAGATAGATAGATAGATAGATAGATAGATAGATAGATAGATAGATAGATAGATAGATAGATAGATAGATAGATAGATAGATAGATAGATAGATAGATAGATAGATAGATAGATAGATAGATAGATAGATAGATAGATAGATAGATAGATAGATAGATAGATAGATAGATAGATAGATAGATAGATAGATAGATAGATAGATAGATAGATAGATAGATAGATAGATAGATAGATAGATAGATAGATAGATAGATAGATAGATAGATAGATAGATAGATAGATAGATAGATAGATAGATAGATAGATAGATAGATAGATAGATAGATAGATAGATAGATAGATAGATAGATAGATAGATAGATAGATAGATAGATAGATAGATTCAAAACGTCTGGAGGAGTACCGCGTATGAGACTGACAAAAACACAATGAGCTCTCCCCGAAGTATATGTATAGCCCGCTTCCTAACGCGCCTTCAACGGCGCTCGCAGAAACCCATCGATCGTGCTGGAAGACTGTAATGATCCGAGCGCTGTCCTAGTCTCAGCCATTAAGGATAAAGTTCGGGTTGAGTAAGCAGCATTCATATGTGGATGGCTCTTCGCTACTCATTAAACAAGCCCTTTACATTACGCATGTAGTCCTCATCTTTCAAACGACGTCTTCTCGATGTGCCTTTAACAGCGCTCGCCTCTTTTTGTGTGTGTCTTTCTCCCCCCTTTTTTTCGAGAATGTGTACTGCTTGACAGACTGTGAGTAAATTGTAAGGTGCCTCACCATTTGCGCCCAGACAGTTCGCGCACCACCTACTTAACTTTTCTTTTCTTTTTCTCAAATCTGCTTTTTCTTTATCGCCATCTCTTCTACCCTTTCCAATTTCCCTAGTAGTATAGGTAGCCAACCGGACAGCTATTTCGGTTAACCTTCCTGTCTATCATCTCCTGCCTCCTCTCTCTATCATCTCTCCTCATATTACTACACTATGTACCGCTATACAGGCACTCCCGTACTACTTCTGAGCAACTGTGAGCACACATAGGCGTTTCTTGAGATGTTCACTTGAAAACTAAGGTCTTGCAGAATCAGTTTCACTTCAACTTCTCAATTTCCTCTTGGTCGGTTCTTGGAAGAGCGATCTTCGGGTCGGAATTTTGGCGAGGTTTACCTGGGAATTCTGCGATGACTTGGTTCTGCAACTTCATTTACGTTACGTATCTGCCCTTCGCGTTTAAACGGCCAGCGATACTGTGCCCCTTACGTTGAGTTGACTTCGCGTCAGTTTTCTTATCGAAGGGGGCTCGACTACCAGCCTTAAAAACGTTTTCCACTGCTCACTGCGCTCGTTTAACCACGTGATAACCCAGTTCATGCATGTCAGCGACGGCATGCATACGGACTACGTCAGCGCCCGTTAGCGCAGCGCGTGTCCGACGTTTCGCACCGGGTTACCCTCGAAAAGGGCGCATCGACATAGGTCCGAAAGCTCTGCACGCTGACGCACGAGTTATTCAGCGAATATGCCTATCCTATAGTTCGCCTGTGAAACACGAAGGAGATAATGCGCACAGGGCGATAGAGTTGCGCCATCGCATATATATTTACATATATATATATATAGTAGGCAATAATGTATCCGCATACTACGACGTATATACGATAACCATCTGGCGGGTACTTTACTGGGATGTTGTACGGCGTGCGCAATCTCAACTCGAGTGGCCGTAAATTTTTCCAGGTGGCTTTTGGGCTAGTCGAGCTCATGGCAATTTCCCCCATTGTAACGACCGCGTAAACCACAGGAGGACACGGTGATTGTAATTCGTACTGCAGACTGTATCTCCTTTCCTCCCTGCAAGTGTCACCGCGTTCTACTCAACGGCGCGCGCTCAGTGATGCTCCGCGTGCACGGATCGGCTGCCTCGCTGCCAGCATACACCGTCGTAAAACAAGCGCCGTCGAAACGAGGATAGACCGTGAGTCTGGTTCGCCCCAAGCATCGCGGACAAGAGCCCCCGAGGCGGCTCCCGAAATTTATGCGCGCGCGCGCTTACCCGCCTCGGAAACGACGCTGCACGCTATGTCGGAACGGATTCGTCCCGCGACCACCTTGAGGGGGGTCATTACAAGCCGGCAAGAAAACACAAATCTTCGTCCAACTCTGTTAAGGAAAGCTCCTGGTATTTCCTTGAGCAAGAAGTACGACCGCATGAGAAGCCTGCGATGGCGCGCTATCGACTCATTCGAGTGCGCAACTGTTGCTTGTTTTTCCGAGCTAGCTGATATACAGTTCCGCCGTCTTTCGGCGGTGGGCATTTGACTGTATAGCATGGTGATTCTGATCCTGCGTATATCTTTAATTATTATTCTGTTTTTGCCACGAGGTTGTTCTCGCCAAGAAAATGCTGCGGCGGATGGACCCCTGCAGTATCTACAAAAGGTCGCTTCGCTCGTCGGAGTTATTTTTCTGCTTCAGTCGGGCTTTCCCCTTGCGTCAAGCGTGTTTGATAAATTACGCGCCAATACGTCAGACGCCGGGCTGACAAAAACCGGGAAAGCTGGCGCGCGGACCGCGAGCCAGCTTCATTATCCAGAACACGGTAAAATGACGCAGACAACGCACAAAGAAACGCTCCTACACCGTAACAGATTGCAACCAACGCGTTAGAGTGGATTGCTAAACAGCGCGAAGAAAGTGTCACCGCCAGGGAGAGGTGGCGAGACGATAAGCGGATGTCTGGCCGGCGTATACACGGCCAGACTGTGGAGCGGCCACGTATAATAGTCTCTTCTGGCCTTTGAGTGGTCCTGGCTCTATACGGATCCCGCTTCTCGCACTGGATGCGCCCTCGCTATATATAAGAGCCCAACCGACACCTCCAACACTCCTTGTAATTCTCTATTCAGTCAAACACACTCTCCTAAATATGCACGGCGATCGGAACAACAGTTCCACGGCAATTTGCGCTGTCTATGAGAAGTCCTTAGCAATACTATAGACAACACATCAAGCAAGATGGCTCGGTTACGCTTGAACATGAGCCGACGTTGCAACTATATACCATCAACAGATCAAGTATTGAAGCCCATTTCACTTTTTCCTTTGGGCATCGTCCACATGCAAATCCTCTCGAGTGTGCATTACGTTCTAACGATGAGAACGCAGTGCATGCACGTATCGGACGAAAATGCTCGAAAACCGGGTTAATTAATCATTATTATTTATTTCTCCCTTTGATTAAAAGAAAATAGCGCCGGCTCTGCTTTCGAAGCTTCTTCCACTTTACCGGTGGGCTGTTGCCTCGCGCTGGTGAGTGAAATTGGCGTTCTTATCAGCTCTTGTACAGTCATGGTCAAAAGAAGTACGAACCACTTAGGGCCAACTAGAATGTGTGTGTGGTTCCTTCTTTCTTTTTTTTTTGCTTGTTTCAGGCTGTGGCCAATACGGGTGATATCAGCATGATTTTGACTTGTATGCTTAGTGTGATGCCAATGCCAACCTTGCCGGCCGGATAAGTAGCGATTCTAGATGGTTCTCTTGGGTTATTACTCGAGAAATGTGTTCTGCTTTGTCATTTATTCTTTGCGTTTCGTTTGCCGATGACTGTACATGCACTGGAAATGCGCGCACACGCAAATATTTGGCCGAAACATCTGCGAGGCGTTGCTGTTCTTCTGTTCAGCGTTGCCGGACGCCTCGGAGTGGCAGTTGCTCGACAGCCCTCGCCCGAACGCATACGCAGCCGTCGTGTCCCAACGCGCCATGCACATTTGACGAATTTACTGGACGATCATAATGTTTGTCACACGTTTCGAATGTACTATAGTGTTTATTATTGTTGTAGCGCATAGTCAGACCTGAGCTCAATTACCAACGTAAGCATGTTGCTCATGTTCCATTGCTGTATGGTTCCATAACGGTGTCATGCACGCACACTTCATTCGCCAGCAACCTTAAGGCTCAATAGTAAGAATTACCGTTCGCATCAGGCCCACAGTGTCGTAAAACTAGCATGTGCCGTTTTCTTCTGCTTCCTGCACAATCGATGACTTGTACAAAGATGCTCAATGGAATCGAGCAAGCATTAGTCTGGCGAGCGTCTTTCTCTTGCAACATTACATTGTAGTAGGGGTCCCGCGACAGCCTTCAGCGGGATTGCATTTGTAATTTAGACGCCTTTTACTATACGTCACACTCCAACTGCAACGGCTTTCACACTTTCCTCAGAACGGCTTTCGACGACGCCCACAGAGAAGGGAAACGTGATAACGACCGCCGTCGTCTCCTTTCCTTTCTCGAGCTCGCACAAGAAAGCTTTTGAACAGCGCAAGAGTGGCGTATATCTCGGCCTTCGATATGTGCACTAACTTATGCAGTTCTCTTCAGCGTTACCATAGCTATACGAGGCGGAACAAAGCTGCGCCGGGCAGTGCTTGCGGCTGCACCGGAGCGTACGATGTGTCCAAGGCGTGCATTGTGAACTCCTGTGGCCGCAACACTCACGCTAGTGGGGAAAGCGCTGCTGGAAAACGTTGCATCTCCCTGCGCTGCGCACACTACATTTTACCGTGTCGTGCCCGGCAGTTTTGCTTTCTTTTTCCTTTAACGTTGCAATTACACCCGCCGCGGTTGCTCAGTGGCTATGGTGTTAGGCTGCTGAGCACGAGGTCGCGGGATCGAATCCCGGCCACGGCGGCCGCATTTCGATGGGGGCGAAATGCGAAAACACCCGTGTGCTTAGATTTAGGTGCACGTTAATGGTGTATCCACACGACGGACGGCTCCGCGCAAATCTGTGCCGCGGACGCTTATTCCGCCGCCCGTCCGGCTGCGAAGCGCATCCAGACGACGGACGGACTGAGTAGACGACCGCGCCGGAAAAATAAAGATGGCGGCTACGCCCGAAGCGACTGCCGTCCGCCTCGAACCTGTCAAGTCGTCGTCGTCCACTGTGTGGCCCGTAACTTTCAGACTGAGGATTGTATTTGGTTTAAATTTGTGTCCAGAAGCTTCGACAGCAATGTATTCGTGATGAGTGGACACCGTTCCCGAAAGCGATACTCAGATTCTCGGCGTGTAGGCTTAGAGTGGCTGTATTGGCTGAACATGGCCTCGAAGATGTTGCGGCGGCCCGGGCGGATCTCAGTGGCCGTAAGTTAATATAATTGCTTGTTTTTACTCACTCTAGATGGCGCCATCGGTGTAACAAAGACTTTGTCATAGGTGTTTTCACTCTGAATGAAAATGGAGATCGAAAGGAAACGACGGTTGGCCGCAATGGCTGTTGTTTTGTCCGAATTGGACACGAATGGTTGTCAGCAGCGATGAAGCTGTTTCAGAAAGATCCCAAAGCCGCGCTTGTTGCCAGACTGTAGAGCATGCTAGGCTAAATCCGCAGCATTCGACCCCCAAAATCCGGATGCGAAAAATAGCTCGGCATTGTCCGTCCGTGGGGGTCGCGGACGACGCGCGGACGGCATAAATCCGTGACGCGTAGTCACGTGATGCGCAGTCCGTCGCGAAAAAGACGGATTTCGTCCGTCGTGTGGATCCACCATAAAGAACCCCAGGTGGTCGAAATTTCCGGAGTCCTCCACTACGGCGTGCCTCATAATCAGAAAGTGGTTTTGGCACGTAAAACCCCATAATTTAATTTTAACGTTGCAATTACAACACACTATAACATCACGAAATACGACAAAATCATGATTCGATCTCTCGCTGGATAAGGCTGTGCAAATATCAGTGCGCAACCGGTGCAGCACGTAAGATGCAATTTCAGCCCGTCTATACCACAAACTGCGCCACGTAGGCATCGTTACTTTCATACGCGCATCTCATTATTTCAAAAAGATCGTACACGGATACAAAGTCGATGCCACGAGGAAACACGACGGCCCTGTTCCGACTCGTTTCCCCACGAATTCGTCGCGTTTCCACGCCGTTCATTGCTTTCGCTTCGCTCCATTTCGCCTTGGAAGAACATTGGAGGGAGAAAATAACGAGGAGGGAGCATTGCGTAACCAAATTCAAAACCAATAAATCTGACCTCTGAATGCATGATCATGTAACTGTCTTCCACCGCCGCGCCAACCGCGCTCAGCGCGCTCTCTACGTCTACGCTCTCTCTCTCTCTCTCTCGATATATATATATATATATATATATATATATATATATATATATATATATATATATATTTTTAGTTTGCGGCTCGGCTCTGAGCGCATACAGCCGGACACGTTGCATTGGAAACGCGACGTCACTACAGGCAGGAAATTCGGATATATGGATAAGCCTGGTGCTCTAACAATCGAACGTAAAAGACTATTCTATACTTCGTGAATTTCATAGCCTTGTCACTTATCGCTGTGTGACATCGATAACTGTACTACCGTTATAATATTGGTACATTTGCGGATGTGATGACAGAACATGACGCAGGCGACAAGCATATGATAACTCGCATACGAATACACTACAGCGGCTGTTCGCGTTCGTTGTTGTCGGAGGCTATACGAGTAGCTTCCACTGCTCTGAAGGGAACCATAATACTGGAATAGGAATAGAGGCATAATATATCACACCATTTCACGCATAACTCGAGGTTGTCAGCAACGCGAAGCTAAAGTAATTATCACTGGATTTGCATCTGTTGTTGGTTATTCCATTTGTGTATCAAGGAAGACATATACCTATTTGCCTGGTAACAGTGCTGTAGAAATAACAATGCATCTTCTTTGGTATCGTTTATTTTTTTCCGTCGCTGACATAACTAAATGCATTTAATGACATTAAGTAATGAATCAGCTACGACAAAATAAATCATTCTAGGGCCGAGAGAGAGAGGCAGAGAGAGAAAGGTTATATAGAAAGGCAGGGAGGTTAACCAGAGGTAGTTCCGGTTGGCTACCCTGCACGGGGGGGGGTAGGAATAGGGAGATGAAAAGAGACAAAGAGAGGAAGGAGGAGAGACAGAGATAAAAAGGCACGCGCAAAAAGAAACCGCGTATGCCATAGAATGGCAGGGAGCAGCGTTCTTAAAGTCTGTCGTGAAGGCCTGTAGACCGCAGGAACCTTAGCAACGCGCATAAAGCCTTCTGCGCGGATGTTCTTTGGGAGCACTGGCCTAGAGCTTTCATTTCTGATAGTGGAAGATTGTTCAATTGGTCCATAACTCTGCTCATCGCTTGCCCCTCGGCACTATAGCACGGGTTCCATTCCACTTTAGGAGTGGAACCACCTTCCCGGCGCAGTTGCTGCAAAACAAGGGCAACTCAAGCTTTCGTTCGGCCATATCAGACATAATCGCTCCCGGATACAACTAACCAATCAATTTTGCTGTATTAACTAACCACATTTTGCTGCTTTGTTGTTTACTTATGTGCATGTGTTTTACCCAATCCGCTCTACAATACCTCGGTCTTGAGGGCACAATAAAATAAATAAAAAACAAGCCACAGCTGCATATGGTGCACGTGGGGCTGTTGGCCATTCCAATAAGGAAGGCGTAAGCGTTTACTCCAGGGCAGAAGTCACAACTGCTGCATTTAAACCTTAGTGTTCAATGCCTCCAGTTGAGGAATGTTGAGGTTCAAGACAGCCGTCCCTAAAAGCTGGTTTACTTATTATGATATTGGAAGTGTGGGCACCGAATATGCCACCGACACTTTTTTTCAGTGTGAAATTGCTGCATAAGTGATAGACGTCTATAATAAACGTTACGAAATACATATTTTTTTACACGTAGTTCTGTCCTTGCGTGCACAAAGGAAGCTTTGTGAGAAAATAACAAGCGAGGAACCAGTCCTTTTTCCGTCAAGTTCGGCAAGTACTGCACTATGAAGCTATTCCTGAAATTGATGCTGGCCTCAGGATTCCTACTTTAGAGCTGAGCGGTTTCAATATCGCAGTACTCGCCGTGGTTTCTCAGTGGCTATGGTGTTAGGCTGCTGAGCACGATGTCGCGGGATCGAATCCCGGCCACGGCGGCCGCTTTTCGATTGGGTCGTATATATAGGTTGTAGTATGTAGGTGAGTTTGTAGCATATTTAGCCGGGTGCGCTGCCGCTGCGCCTGCTTATCGCTATCATGAACCGCCGCGAGGGAAGCACATCGCTGTCGTAAATCGCGTAGCCAACGCCTTCGTCACTGCCCTGCCGCCTTTTACGCGGCAGCATGCCCTACTAGATGCTATGTTTGTATATATATATATATATATACACGCGGACAGTTTGGGAGCGCTGCAATCACGGCGCGCAAGCGGGTATGTCACATGGTATTTTTTTTTGTATTTCGCCGAAGCTGAAAGCACTAATAGATGGAAAGTTAATTGAATTATGGGGTTTTACGTGCCAAAACCACTTTCTGATTATGAGGCACGCCGCAGTGGAGGACTACGGAAATTTCGACCACCTGGGGTTCTTTAACGTGCTCCTAAATCTAAGTACACGGGTGTTTTCGCATTACGCCCCCATCGATATGCGGCCGCCGTGGCCGGGATTCGATCCCGCGACCTTGTGCTCAGCAGCCTAACACCATAGCCACTGAGCAACCACGGCGGGTTAATAGATGGAAAGTTAGAAACTGTCTAATCGGACGTTTTGCAAAGCGCGCTGCAACTTTCTAATTTGAATATTTTGCCTAATTTCGTTGCTACAGAAATTCGCTAATTAATATTGACTAATAATCTAATTCAGCAAAACACAAAATAGCGTGACACGCTACATACAAAAGAGAGCAATATGCATTTGGTCGCGTCGTCTTAGAGTGCGTCGGCATATTTTGAAACCCTGGTTAAAGTTAGCTGAAACACCCTTCATTATGATGCATTAGGTGACTAAGTGATGGTTCAGAAGCTTTAAATTGTCCAACACGATGCAAGCAGAACCTGCTCAGAAGGCACGGAGAAATTGTGAAAATAAACATTGTGTGGCTCAGTGTTATACCCCAGGTTGGCCTGCCGTGTCGTGCGCGCAGCTTTGACTTAATAGGAATGAACCTTTCCGTTTTTCGATTAAAAAATATTTTTAAAAAAGAAGGGGGGGGGGGGGGGTTGATGTACGAGGACATCATATGATCAATTCATTTAACTTAAACGGTTTGGTTTCAATACCGAAAAATTGACGAAACTCGCGTCCAGGTGCTGTCGTCTACATTTTAGAGCGCATATACTGCCAGCCGCCCATCAAGTGTGCGGCGGATATGAATTGCATGTTAGGCCTGAGCGGACAAAATTAATTGGACAAATGAGGCAAAATTATGTAGTTTTGTGCGTCGGTGGCGACCTGCACAAGATAAGTAAACCTGATTACTTCCTACATGACTCCGATTAGGCGGCGCGGCGTATCCGACTCTTTTTGCTCCCACCAAAGACGGGGGGGCCCGCCGCGGTTGCTTAGTGGCTATGGTGTTGGGCTGCTAAGCACGAAGTCGCGGGATCGAATCCCGGCCATGGCGGCCGCATTTCGATGGAGGCGAAATGCGAAAACACCCGTGTATTTATGTGCACGTTAAAGAACCCCAGGTGGTTCAAAAATTGCCTCATAATCACATCGTGGTTTTGGCACGTAAAACCCCACAATTTAATTTTATTTAACGATAGCGGGCACAGTTCGTGGGCGAGATGCATACAGCGATGCGAATTAGTGCTACCGCGTTGAAAAAAACAGGCGACAATATTTGCCAAACATATTCAGATGATGGCTTTCAATATATTTTCTCCTGTGAGCGCGTCACATGTATGTGAAGCTAAGACAACAAAATTGATAAGTTTGGGTTTGCCGATGATCGACCGAATAAATACGTGGAGCGCTGAACAGACAAGCACAAAAGGGGAATCGTACATAGGCGCAATAGAGATCTCTATGCACCATGACACTTCTAAAGACATATTTTCCGGTGCTTGTTTTATAACGAAAAAAAAATTGTTGATAACGGAATATTCCTATTCTTACACTGGTAAAGTAATATTTTGCGAATTGTTCTGTGTCATTTGACAGTGCATTGAACATAGTCTAATCAGGCTAACCTAAGTAAGCATAAATTTTTCGCATTGGAAAGTGTCATTGCGATTCTGTAAAGCATGCTTGATGGCTGTGATACGTAATAGCGTGTGGTACAAGTAACGTTCGCGATAAATCGATCACAGATAACTTATGAAATTTTTGTTGTCACCAAGAAAAGCACGAAATGAAGACATGAATGAAATGTAAAATTTGCGTCCAACGACACCGCCGCTTACTTGACGCGAAGTTTTCAGAATGAGCCCTGAGATCGCGCTTCGTTTTCAAAGC
The DNA here is from genome assembly GCF_023375885.2 of Dermacentor andersoni. Taxonomy (NCBI): domain Eukaryota; kingdom Metazoa; phylum Arthropoda; class Arachnida; order Ixodida; family Ixodidae; genus Dermacentor; species Dermacentor andersoni. The sequence goes on from NC_092814.1 coordinate 263,472,292, forward strand.
AGTTTAACTCTGCTTTTTCATTCGGCGTAATGCTCTGTGACTTATTAATGAAATTGCGAATAAGATATGTGATGAATAATATATGTGATACGAGAGATGTATCTAGTGGAAAGACGGGGAATGCGGGAGATGGAAATTCAAGACGATGAGCAAAACGTGAACAAGGTGAATGCAGGAGCCAACGTTTCGACAAGTGGACTTGTCTTCTTCAAGGCGACGTATGCTTTCCTCGCCACAGTATATATAGGTGGGGTTCTTCTAAAGGGGAGAGGGTGTGAGGCGTGAGGGTGCGGAAACGAGGGAAGGTGTGTTAGCGTGTCGAATTGAGAGTAAAGGAACGCTGTGCACAAGGTCAAAGCCAGGGCCACCCCTCACCCCCCACCCCGGTCTGTCAACCCACGCGTGTTAGCCGGCGTGTCAAGGGCGTCTCACACGCCGGCTGAAACAAAAAAAGAAAGAAAGAAAAAGAAAAGAAAAAAGGAGAGGAATGGAAAGGAAAAAAAAGAGATGTATCTAATAATTCATGTTTTGTTGGCTTCGTATTGTTGACATTAATAAAATTAACAACAGCAATATCGGTAGCAATTGGGCACACACAAGCACCCCCCCCCCCCCCCCCCCCCATTCCTAACATCAAGCTTCTTGAACCATTACTGGGAACTATATTTTTGTACACCTCCGTTGTTTGTGGTCCCCCTACTTCTCTGCCACCGAACCTGCAATCGCCTATTGCTAATCTCTAATGCGGACATGATTAGTTTTCCCCTGCTATCCCTAAACCCAAAGGCTTCAAGGAGGCCAATGGAGCCTAATCCGACAGCTTTGTAGATAACTTCACATTCTAATAAAACATGTTCCATCGCTTCCCTAGTTTTACCGCAGCAAGCACATGCTGCTTTTTCCTTCTATATCTCGCTTTATAGGTGCGTGTTCTAAGGCATCCCGATCTCGTTTCGAAAAGTAAGGAGCTTCCCTTTGAGTTATCGTAAATCGTTTCTTTCCTGATTTTGTTTTTTTCCTCTTAGGTAGTTACTCATAGGAGATTTCTTTTCCATTGCCGCCACCCGTGAGATTGTCTCAGTCTCTCTGACTTTGCGTTTGACGTCTTTTGTTGCCATGTTGCTTACTATACCAGTCGCATACTTGCTGGTAAGCTTCCTAGTTCTTTTCCTTCACTGTGAATCAGTTGTATTTCCTGTACAAATACCTGAACACTCTCGTAACCCCATTACTGTCTTTCATGTTCCTCGGTCATTCTTAAATATACATTTCACTCTGAGCTCCCATCACTTCAAAACTTTTCCAGCCCATGTCACCCTGCACTGCTTCATTTGTAGTCTTCCCGTGAACGCCCGATGCGAGGCGTGCTACTGACCTTTGGTTGCCGTCGAGTCCTGATACTGTACCCCTGATTTCAAGCAAACAACGGCATTTCCAAATGTACGTCCTGGAACCATATACACCTTTCCACATACCCCGGAGCACCTCGTACCTATTGTATCCCCATAGCGCTGTGAGTGACATTATGGCCGCATTTCTCTTCCCCTTTTCTATTATTCTTTTTCCTATGTTTCCATATATATATTGCCTTCGTTTATCCATACACCAAGCTAATTGTATTCTTTTACCCAAGGTATTTCCTGGCCCTGTATTCATACTGTCTGTTCACTTTGTTCATTGAGCACAATAAAACCTCAATTTTCAATGCTAAATTTTAATTCTAAATTCTCACATTCCTGTCCACATATCTTAGCCAGACGTTGCATATCACTTTGCCTGTTAGGTACAAGCCCAACCAACGTTCCCTTTCGCCTTTTATATCTGCTTAAACTAGTATTTGAGCCATAGTTTGTTTCTCCGGGTATATTTCTCATTTTCTGTCGGGTTCATCTTGCGGCTACTGTGCCTTTTTTGCCTCTCGTGATGCATTCTGTCGTTCATCAATCACTTCCTGTATCTCCCTGTTCCACTAGCTTTTCGGTTTCCGTTTTCCTTCACAACAAATGTGTTGCTTCTCTTTACTCATTTCTCTCATCGTTACAATTAGAAGCTCACTATATTCCCGCTCTTTGCTTGGCCATTTGCCAAGTTCTTTCTCGACTTTTGTGACTATAGTTGTTATTTGTTCAGCGTTAAAATTTGGACTGGCCATTCTTCACCCCTTGATCGTTTTCCCAACTACAGATGCCATTTTCAAAATGATGCGTTTATGGTCCCTCCCTATGAGGCTATACCCTTCTGCGTAAATGACCATTTCTCTCAACTAATCGTAAATTGATCCTGTCGTCAGACAGTAATCCATGATTGATTGCCTATTTCCGACTTCCCATGTGATGTGGCCCTCTATTTAGGCCCCGCATTTACGACAACGAGGTTACGTTGCTCACAGAGATCTCGCGTTATGTTCCCGTTGTTGTCGGTATATCCGTCTCTTAATATCAGTACTTAGTCATTCCACTAACTATTATCTTTATATTTGCAATTTTGCTCTCCATAAATGCGTTACGCCCAGCCGACTTATCTTTCCACTCACTGTTCCTGATAACCAAAAATTCTGTTGAGACTTTGAATTTGCTGTTTCCCATTTGGCGCACTGATGTATGAGCATTCCGACTACCCCTCCTTTTCTTTCCGATTTGGTTCTGTTGGACCATTCCCAAAGAAAATTTTCTATCATTGATGGCTCTTTTAAATCTCTAAGGCGCGTTTCTCTAACCATATACACACCTATGTGTTCTCTATTTAACTGCTCCTCAATTTCTAACCCCTTTTTTCTTTCTTCTGCCGCCCTGCATGTTTATGCAGCATATTGCACGGCGAGCTCTCTTTATTCCTTTTCTCGTTTTTCTGTTATTGACGGTGATGTTAGTTATGATAATCTGAGGTTCACATACTACTTCGTTACTACTTACCCTGGCCTCCTGGGCGCCCGTGCGCCCCCTCCCCCCACCTACTCCCCCAACATGCAATGGCGCGACCAGCAATTCGCCAGCCCATTTCGCATCCAAGCGTGTGATTCAAGAGCATTCCATCTCGTTGAAAACCATCATACGTTCACACTTCCCTGTTGACTTCCACAACCTCGAAACGTTTCTTTCAGCTCACTCTCCATATCGCCTAATTAGCGGCCGCAACCGCTCTTCTTACGTTGGTGTCACGGAAAGGTACCTCCTGCACCGTGCGCACTACAATCTGCACCTGAGGGGACATCTCGCGCAAGTGGTCTACAGCCATCGCCAAACGTTGGGTTATCCTTGCCCCTTTCCTGTTCAGCACGTCATTTAGGCCGCCAGCTACAACTACAAGGTTGCGTCCCTGTGCATTCTCCGCGAACTTTTCTCTGGCTCGCTCCATGACAGAGCCCAATATCTGCCCTAGAAACATCCCTACCGCCACTCTTTTGTCGCCTTTCACACTCTGCACAATCGCCTCTGAGCACCTAGTGAGATTTGAGTCACCGGCGATTATCACCTTTCCATTCTCTCCTACTGACGAGGCCTCTTCCTGCTCCCCTTTGTCATCCTTTTTCGCGTAGTATGGATTCGACACGGGGCGTTGACCCCCTTCGTTTCTTCTTTTCTTTTGTGGTAGTTTCAAGGTAGATGAAACTCCCAACTGCCCAAACCGCACGTTCCACGCATTCCACTACCGGTCCTGTCACGCCGTTGGACGGCGTTCCATCGTCACTACCATTTTCGTTCGTGATGGCGGCCCTGTTCAGTTTTTCCTCGGCTCCTCGAAGTCTTTCTTCTGCCGCCTTCCGTGCATCACGGTCCATACTGAGCTCCTTTTTGAGCTCTTCGACACATTTCACAAGCTCATCGTGGAAGTCCTCGATTTTCTTTAGTCTAGCATAGATATCACAGTGCCTGCGAATCGACTCGATTTCCGCTCCATTCTCATTCTCCTTCCCCTCGTCTACCTTGAGGGACCCCCCGCCACGCTGCACGCTTTACCGCCTTTCTTACCATGTGTTGCACTTAGCTTTCTCTAATGCTAACACACCGAACCTTTCAAAGCCGGAGCGCCAGACCTTTCGCGAAGAACGCTGAACCTTTCACCGAAGCGCCGTTCGCAGAACCGCCATCGGCCGCGCACGAGGCCTGTAACGGACGCGCCTGCGCATTCTGTGATAGTTTAATTGGTCGCACCTCTACAGCTGCTTCAACCAGTGAAAGCGCCCTTCTCGGGAACGGTCACCACGGGACGTGGAATCAGAATTCCATCAACTTTCAACGAAACGCTGGCGGCTGCAAAGGTATAGTAGTAACGTTGGAGCCAATGACGCGGTTCGAGAAGACAATCACGTTTTTGACGCGTTTAGCACTCCACCGCACTCCTGGTTTCACTGACCTCATCCAAGCTGTTGTGCTCAAGAACCAGCGCGCTGTGAAGATGCGCCCGTTTTACTCTGTTTGCGTCAACAAGATGCACTGACGTCCACGTGCAGGCTATCTATACGTATCCACGTGCACATAGTACAATTCCGCGTGTGGTACGACAAACGATTAGTACCAACAACCGCATCCCACAAGCTGCCCACAGGTTTGGAACATGCTGAAACTGTCAGAGAAACATTCTTGCCGACGCGCATCACGTCGTTATAGGACACCGCGGACGGCGTTTCGCTTACCATGTACTCCCGTCCTAATTATCGTTTCTTTTTTTAATGCTCTGACGAAACGCCATCGTATTCACCACTATAGGTCGAGCAGTATGAGTGCGAGTGAAAAGTTCTAATTACTTGGCGCTTTGGTTTACATATCCTGCGCCCCACTTCATAAAGCGCGATCACGCGCACATCACTGTTAAAAACACGACGCCGTCCGAGTTTTCGAATACGAGCTCCGTTAAGACTACGAAGCATGCTGAATGTGCTTGACACACTGTAGAAGAAGTGCGCGATAGATCAGCTAGACAAACCATGAACATTTTTACGTTTTGGAACATTCATTGCGAGCTATACCGAAATAAACAAACAAACAATCGCACAGAAAGAAAACCACTGCTTTTTCTACTATTACTCTTCTACTTTCTTGTGATTATTACTTAATAGTCGATTTATTGTGAAGCGACTATCGTACTATAAAAATAATTTATGAATAGTTTAAGTGATTGTCACAGGCATAAAACGACCCTTTTCTTCTCGTATGTGTCAAATCGGCGAGCATCAACATGCACCTTTCTCTCACAAATGCTTCTCTCTCTCTCTCTCATCATAGTTAGACTGGCGGATGCACTAAGCAAGAGGTCCACGTGGGAGAAAGAGACCGATGACGACTATACTTCCAACTAATTTGATAAGCAGTAGTATATCTGCGATAACATATTTTTTTACCTGCCATCTCCGTTCCATTCTGTTTTCTTGGATGGGGTTCCGTTCTCTCTGTCATTGAAGAGAACGGTAAATAAACAAAGTCGCTTGGCGCATGGCCGCTGCCCAAGTACAAGTCAATAACTTCCTCAATTTGCATGACGCATACTGCTCTGTTCCGTTTCATTATGACGACAAGTCACTGGTGTTGCGCAGTTTCCTTCGAAATGCCACCAACGTTCGCTTCCTTGTACAGCAGCAACAACAACAACAACAACAACAACAACAAAAAAAAACACTTGTTCGTGAACACTTCTAAGTAAAACCACAACACCGTTTCCTTTCTTTTCTTCTTCTTTTCGTGCTTGCGGCTTCCAAGTTGTTATTTTTATCCCTCCATGGCTGAAAACTTTGAATGTTGATCTCTTTATCGATAGCGTATATGTGGTTCCATCAGCTGCATGGATACTTTAGTCACAAGTTCATCTAGAGTAAGTGCTGCCCCCGTGCGCAATATTCGTGCACTATACTTATCCAAAAAGGTGAAATTTGTTCTTGGCAACTCTCCACTATGGCGAAGGTGCCGACAGAGCGTTTCTCGGCAGTCGTGCTGTGTTGACCACTATAGTTGCGTGCATGGGGCTTTACGTTTAATTTCTTTACATCATTTTGCTGCTTGAAGCGATCGATTCGTGCAAATATACTGGTGGCGCGGTCACTCTGTCGTTCAACGCGTTATTGACCATGCTCAAACATAAGATTTTTGCGTTCGGCAGGACCTTCCGTCCTCGGGGTCATTCACCCTTTCTGTCAACAAGCTCTTTTTTTTTCTCTCTTTTCTCTCGGCCTACGCTGGTGCAATGTAACGCGTACGGCTCAAGAACGAAAGCTGAAAGGAACAGCTCACATTCGTGGCGCATGGAAACGCATCCGTTAGCTTGTACACATGCGAAACCAGGAAAAGAATTCTGGCTGAAAGAAAGAATAAGAAGTGCAGCGTTCCAAACTTGTCGCGGTATACTTCAATCGCTGCGGTGTCTCAGACAGCCGCCGCTCGGCGCCCGAATCACACAAGGGGTAATCAATTTTAGGTTTTACGGAATTTTTCAGTACCTCCTGTTGCAGATAACCTAATCCTAGTCCTTGAGCTGGATTATACGGAGAGGCGGACATACCTTTCACGAGAAACTGAAACATACATTTCACCAATTAACAAAAAAATCTACTAATTCTAATTTACATTATGGCACACAATGCAAGTTGTACTTATTGTAGCCGGTGAGTTTGCAAGGCGAATCCACTTGAAATGATTTTACAGAATGTCACCATAAAATCACACTTCTGCTCACTTAGTTTTTTTAACAAAGCGCTCTTTAGCGCATTGATGCACAAAAGTAACTGGAACGCCCATGTATATCGTCGCACACTTTGGGAAATTATATCTCGAAACCGGTGTCATCTTGGAGATTCATTTCAAGTGTATAATATTTGCAAACCCACCGGTTACAAATCGTAAATTCCAATATGTGCCGTAAACTAATTCATCAAGAAATTATTTGTGAATTTTTCTTTAATTAGTTGAATTTGTTTTTCGGTTTATTGTGCTAGTAATGACTGCCTCTTCGAATAATCCTGCTCAGGACAAGAATTCTGTTTTCTGCCACAGGCGATTTTTTTTTAAATTCTGTAAAACACAATAAAGATATACCCTGCATATAATTCTCTCGTGCATATATCGTCAAACCTGCACGAAAATAGAGTCGCGTCTTTGTGCATGGCAACCCGTGCTCTTCGTAAAACGTTGTCGTCATTCCTGAAGGCAGACTAAACAAACCGCGTATCAGCTGCAGTTTCTCGACAGGTAGCTTTAGAAACACGCCGTGGTGGCGTAGTGGCCATGGCATTGCGCTGCAAAGACCGAGGTCGCGGTTTCGACCCCTGCCGCAGCCGCCGAATTCTGATGCCGGTGCAGTAGAGGTCGTGGTTTCGACCCCTGCCGCAGCCGCCGAATTCTGATGCCGATGCAGTAAAAAAACTCTCGGGTACCGTGCACTTGGTGCACGTTAAGGAACCTCGGATTGTCAAAATTAATCAGAAGTCCTCCACTACGACTTGCCTCATAATCATATGGTGGTTTGGCACTTATACCACCCCGTAATGTAGTATTACTATAAATTGAGGCAGCTTTACAAATAGGGGATCCGTAGTTAGGGTACGCTATCGACCAAGCATACAAAAGAACACAGAGCACAAAAGAACGCCAGGAATTACACAAAAGAGTTTGGGTTTTCGGTAACGCAAGGACACTATTTCTAAAATTACCTAAACACACACACACACACACACACGCATATATATATATATATATATATATATGCTCGCCTGGGTGCTCTGTTGTAAGCTCTGCACCAATGGCCAACCATGAACGGTACGTTTTAAAAATCCATGCGCTGTTGTACGTGGATCGAGGCAAGGCACTGAAAATTGCTCCCACTTCTCATTAATATTTTTTCCTCATGTATAAGGGGGAGTCTAAAGCCCTCTGCCACTTCTTTCGCAATTTTATTCTGCACTCAAGCAAGGATGTCTTTTGAAAGACGCGAAAGAAAAGAAGCGCTGGCCGTGACCATTGCTCACCACGATTCAGCCCTGTACAGAGCGATGCCAAGTGACAAGCTGCCGTTTTGAATGCACCAGCACCTTTTATGTTTACGCCAAGGCCTTCCTGCTTCGCAGCCCAGTGCGCTCGAGAAGTGCCCGGCGGGTTTGACTTATTTTCCGCCAGGATGACGCGCACTGTATACAATGTATACATTCAGTTAAAAGTAAAAAAAAAAAAAAAAGTTCGCGTTTTAATCTTCTGGTGGTGTCATACCGTAACAACTAGGCTGCGTGCTTATCATAGTATCAAGCAGAACCAATAGATACAGATAAAGAAAAGCAAGGATAAGAAAGAAAAGGAAAGTAAACGAGACGAGCGTCCTGTTTGCTACTAAAGTATACACGCCGGAGAGAGCGAGCGAAGTGATAAGATAAAAGCTAAGTTGGGTATAAAGTGGTATTTCGACGCCGCACGCGTGAACCACCATTGCGCGTCAGCAAACTGATTTACCTTGTATCAGTGGGCGCTTCCACATGGTATGCGTACCTCCTTAGACTGAGCCCGTCACATGCATAACCAAACGTGGGTGCAGGAAATCGACGAGAGACAGCGCTTAACATGCGCATCCGAATCGATTGTATTTCTTGACACAGTTTTTTCTCTTTTTTTTTGTGTGTGTTCGCCCTATTCTTGCTGCTCTAATACCCTTAGTACCCACTAATGATAGGAGGTCCCCCTGGCACTTTCTCACTCTGGGACCTCCTGATGGTGTATATAATATGTAAGCCCGTTTTTTGCACACGCAGTAACAAACAATAAACTTCAAGCTTCCCTCATGCACAAGCCCCGCGGTCGTCTAAAGCACTGAGCTGACAGTCAGTCAAAGAAAGAAAGAAACAAAGAAAGGGAAATGCCAATGTGCGTGTATAATCTTTGTGCGATATATAATGAGTGTGATCCGCGTTTTATTGATGTTACTGTATTATTTTTTCTATTGCTTGTTCTTGTTTGTTTGAGCTGCCCTAACTTTAGTAAATGCTGCGCACATGATGCACATGGCATTACACATAATGCCAAACTTACCTACACAGACATATAATGAAAAAGAAAAAGGAGAAAGTCCTTGCTCGAAAACTATGCGACTGAAAGGATCAGCGATACTTTCAGGCATTTCTTGCCCGCGGTGTCTGGGACATTTGCAAGAATCCTAAATCCCTCCCAAATCTTTCGAGAATAAAATCTGATTCCGATTCTGACGTAGTGTTCTTGCTCATCATCAATCGATCGCCGCTTCAGGTGAGCGTTGACGCACTTGCGCAGGTAGGGGCAGACAAGCCTTGGTTATTTCTGTATTCGCTGCGGCGCGGTATTGTTGTGCCATCTAGCTTACGCTCGGCGAATCACGGCTCTTGCCGCTTTACACTCACGACGTGGCGCCACCTCCTCCCCATTGGCTGCGCCATCACGTGCCCAATGACGCACGCACTAGGCTACACCTTTAGTCAGCCAGATGGCTGCGACGTGACGTGTGCAATGACGCTCGCACTACGCATGCGTTTAGACAGCCAGAACCATAGAGCCGCCGTGGCGTCGGGGAAGCGTGCTCGTCTCCCACCGCGGAGGCCCGGATTCGATTCCCACCGAGATTGCCAAATTTTAGTTTCAAAGCCGTTCATTTGCTTTATTAATAGCGACCTCCCTAAGAAATTTGATGTCAATCCGAGCAATTTTCGACACGCTTTTACTCTTTTCGCCATCGGCCATTTTTGGTACCATCGTTCGGTTACGCCACCAATGACGCCGCCGGATTTTCTTGTAATGGGGCATATAATGATTCAGCCTTTAAAAAAATCCGAAGACATTTAAGCACTTATTATGAGTTGTGAATGCGAAAATATTATAGTGCAATAGAACGCCGCTGAGCGGATCCCTCGAGTTTTGCGCTACGAATAATGTATCATAGCGGCACCTGCTGCCCGAGCCAGCAAGCAGCAGCAGCCTGCGATGCCAACGCCGCATGCCGCCGACGTCCTGCGCGACGAGAGACGCGAGGAACAAGCAGCGGCCACCAGGGCAGGCAGGTGCGCGCAACAGTGGGGCTGAGAGAGAGAGATACGGGCCCGGCGCGCCTGCTTCCAAGAGCGAGAGTGAAGGTCGCTTGGCGTCAAGTCGAAGTCCTCTCCTCTCAGGCAACGCCTTGTGTGCCTGGTTGCAGCAGGTGTTCGCTTTCGCCGGCTCTGCTCCGTCGACGCGCGCTCGTGACGTGGCGACGCAGTTAATGGGAATTTAGGTGCCGTTTCGCTGCTACAGACGCCACCGGCTTTTTCGCTCAATGGGCCATTTGATGCTTTGGCATAAAAAAAAAAGTTGACATGGAGCCCAATACGCTGCACGTTTTCCAACCACGCGACCCACATGGCTCACCACTCACTTTCCCCCTTGTGTCACGGAGGAACTTTAGTAGGAGCAGAAGCACCTCCCTTCTAAATATCCAATGTATTCGTGGGAACAATAAATCGCTTGCATTTAAGCGTGGACGGTCCCGTCTTGCGCTTCAGTCCATCTATTAATATCTCACGCTCTGCTTGAAATTCAGAGCACCTTAGTATGTTCTGTTCAATGTCACCAAGAGCTTGTCAATGCACACACGATGATGATGGGCGAAGACTTCACGAACTAGTGCACACACTAAGTATAACTTGCTAGAAGAATGAAAAGGAACGAAGGAAGGAAGGAAGGGAAGAGTGGTCATTGCTGAAAATTACTGAGAAACGTAACCAAGATGATGTGTAAAAAGAATTGGGGCGCGCACTTCCATATTTGGCTGTGAGATTTCGATGACGATGGTGCCCAAAAGCCAGCAGAAGGAAGGAAGGTAAAAGTGGAGAAGGAAAGGCAGGGAGGTTAACCAGTTTAGCTCAACCCGTTTGCTACCCTACACATGGGAGTGGGATGGGGGGATGAAAGATGGGGAGGAGAGAGAGGAGGAGGACATAGCACAGCACACAAATCATCAGTTACAGTCCGTCACTCTTGCGTTGTACGTGACATCAGTGTCACAGCCGCTTGTCCAAGCCCGTCTCTTTTAAAAAAACAAAGTAGTCCCTTTGTTTCCTTCAGCTGCGATGCCTTCTGTTGGTGACATGTGAAAACCGTTTCAACTGACGATGGTCTATTGGTCAAAATCAATGGTCAATGGTAAAGACAGGCATTGCAGAGAGCGCTGTCGGCCATTCCAATGCGAAATGAGTAAGATTTCGTGATTGCCACCCCTAGCCATAAGCGATAAAGCAGAGTGGCCTCTCTTCGGCGGAGTCCTGTTGGCATATAGAGATGCATCAAAGAGGACAGGTGGTAATGACGATTGCTCCGGTTGGTCTGGCTGCTTGGTGTGCACCATAGAGAGAGCATGATCTCCTGTGCAAGCATTCCAAGTCTGCAGGTTGCATCGGACCGTGAAAGTGGCATGGCCTCTTCCTGTGTGTCTTCAAGAGCTGCCCGAGCGGCATTATCGGCGTCTTCGTTTCCTGTGACGCCGCAATGACTTGGCAGCCACTGAAACGTCACGTGGTGTCCTTTCTCATGTGATGTACGGAGTAGGCATCTAATATCGAATACGAGCTGTTCGTATGGCCCGCGACGCAGAGCTGATAGCACAGATTGTAGGGCTGCCTTTGAGTCACTGAAGATTGACCATTGCCGAGGTGGTTCCCGATTGACGAAACTAAGTGCAGCGCGAAGAGCAGCTAGTTCAGCAGATGTCGATGTTGTTGGGTGGTCAGTCCTAAAGCTGATGCTAATAGCTCTTGCTGGGACAACCACAGCACCGGACGAACACTGGATGTTTGTGGAACCATCAGTATAAATGTGTTCACTGTCCGCGTACCTCTCGAGCAGAAGAAGCAGAGACAGTTGTTTCACCACTGGCGACAACAGCTCAGACTTTTCCCGATTCCTGGTACACTGAGATGGACTGTGGGGCTGATAAGACACCAGGTGGGTATCGATGGTTTAGATGCAGCGGTGAAGCCCGACGGAAGTTGGTCGTTGTACTTGACGACAGCCTTAGAGAATGATGCTTGGTGCCTGTCTGAAGGTAGTGTTGCAAAGTGGTGATAGGGGGCACGTGCAAAATGTCTGATGTGCGTTCTCAGGGCTTCCACAGTAATGTGAGTTTGCATTGGATGGTCCCGAGTAATCGCAATAGTTGCCTCTGTTGACGTGCATCTGGGCAAACCAATGCAAACTCTGAGTGCTTGAGCTTGTGCTGCCTGCAGAACGCGAATATTTGTCTTGCAGGTGTTGTTCAGTACAGGTAGACTATATCTTTAAAAACCGAGAAAGAGAGCTCTGTAGAGTTTAAGCATTGCGTCTACTGACATCCCCCACGTATTTCCTGTCAGGTATATAAACGACTGGGAAGTTGCTGTCAGGCCCCGTTTCACGTAGGCCACGTGCGGGCTCCAACAGAGGTCTCGCTCAATAATTACGCCAAGAAATCTGTGGGTTCTGACATATGAAATGGTCTGCCCATTGATTGAGATGGCATAGGGCTTCATCAGTTTGCGAGTAAATGCCAGTAGTGCGAATTTTTCTGGTGATACGCTGAGACCTTGTTTAGACAATTAGCTCGCTGTCAAAGTTGCCGCTCTTTGAAGCCGCGCACGCATCTGAGGACGTGTAACTGCCGAAGTCCCGACACGGATGTCGTCTATGTATATTGAAATCTTGATGGCAGTTGGCAAGTATTCAGCAAGTCCAACAAGAGCGAGGTTGAATAGCGTCGGGCTTAGAGTACCGCCTTGTGGAACGCCCCTGCCGGTATAGCGTCGCGTGATTGGGCCATCGTCAGTTAACACAAAGAATGATCTTGCTGATAGGTAACTTGCAATCCACAAAAAGACTCGGCCACCTAGGCCAACCGTCGCAAGAGCGTCGAAAATGGCCTCATGTAATACGTTATCGTATGCGCCTTTGACGTCTAAGAATAAAACTGCAGATAAACGCTTACGGGACTTTTCGTGTTGGACATATGAAACGAGATCAACTACATTGTCGATGGAAGAACGGTCACGTCGGAAACCAGCCATGGAATTCGGATAAATCTTGTAGTGTTCAAGGTACCATTCCAGGCGGCCAAGGATCATCCGTTCCATTATCTTTTCTACACAGCTGGCTAGCGCTATTGGGCGTTAAGAGGTGAACTCTAGTGGGGATTTGCCCTGCTTCAAGAGTGGCACCAAGCGGCTTACTTTCTATTCGTCAGGAATATTTCCCTCTTGCCATGAGGAGTTGTAAAGACACAACAATTCTCTCCGTGCGGATTCTCCGAGATAGCACAAGGCTCGGTATGATATACCATCTGGACCCGGAGATGACGAGCGCCTGCAGAGAGCTAGTGCCACCTCGAGCTCCTCCAGCAGAAGGTGCACTGGCCTTGCCAATTTATAAATTAATCATCAATATAGACGAGAACCTTTCACGTTTGCAACTGCGTTTATAGCACCCGCAGTTATTCTCGACCTCAGTCGCTATCTTTCGGCACGGCCTGCGTAGGTTATGCGAGTTTGACGACGGGGAAGCTGACGCGAAAGTCATAATGAACGAATATTGCCGGAAAGTATGTGCACTATAGCCCGCAAGCTGATGATGTTTCTACAGACATATACAACAGCTATATCAACGCGCCCACGCGGAACCGCGCAGCCTTGGAGATCTCCAGTGCTGTCTCCTGACAAGAATCCAGTGCTAACGGATAGGTAAAGAGCCGTGGCTATAGGTGATCAGTCAAGCGCTACTATGTTGTCTGCAGAGTCTGTTCGAAGCAAACGACGTGACAGGGTGCCACCACGTTGACAAACAAAGAAAAAATTACCGACGATTACGTTACTTCCTAATGCGAAATTTGAGCGCAGCAAATAAGCTGTTTCACCTTTTCGATAGATTGAGGCAAAGAAATCGAGCAACACATGTATGCGCTATCACAGAATTTTTTTTTTATTTTTCACACGTATTCCTTTAACAAAGACTCCACTAACAGTTCTTGACAGTCATGAAGGAAGCTTTGTGGTCGGAGAAATAGACTGATATATGTTCGACTTGGTACACCAATGCTTGATTCTCAAAGACGAGATCTATACAAGTGCCTCGCGAGGTTGTCACAGCCGTGGGACGCGTTACGAGCGAGAGGAACGGGATGTTCTCCCGCATAGGTGTTAGGAAATTGCTGTTTGTCTTTATGTCAACATTAAAGTCCCCCACTACTAACATCGGTGTGGATCGATGGACGGTTAATGCGAGTTGCAGGAAGTGCACGACGTCTTTCGTGAGTGCGGTAGGGGCGAAGTAGGCAGCTACTACCAGCAAGATAATTTCGCAGTGGCGAACGGCAGCGGCAGTTTCGGCTCGGGCGGTGCACATATACAGATCCGCCGCCACCGATCTGGCTCTCTGATTGCCACCGCACAGGGCGAACGGCAGCGGCAATTTCGGCTCGGGCGGTGCACATATACACATCCGCCGCCACCGATCTGGCTCTCTGATTGCCACCGCACAGGGGTTGCATTGGAGGAGGAGCGAAGAAAGGAATTAAGTTCGAGCCGGCGCTTTGACAACCGGAGACTCGCAGGAAGAGGGGGGAGGGGGGCGGCGTGTACACCCAGCGGCAAACGATGGGGGCAGAAGCGCGCGCAGCAAGCGGACAACACGATAAAGGGAGGAGGGAAGAGATAGCAGCGACTGACTGATGCCGCTGACGCCGATAGTGAGTCAACCCCAGCTGCGGAGTTGGTTTCAGGGACAACGCCGCCGATGCCGACACAAACAATATGATACCCTCGCTTCCGCAGCGCTAAGAACCAGGTCTAGCCGTGGGAAGGTGGTCACGTATTCGTCGACGTGCCGGGGCCTACGTGAAATAACCGGCGCGTCGGCAACTGAAGAGCACCCTATCCGCCACACAAGAACAGGGGGGGGGGACCCTTTCCTCCTCTTTCTGCATGGCGGCGACGGTGTTCTATGCAGTCACGTTATCTTGACTCTCTAGCGGCGTCAGCGGCATCCAGCGGTATCAGTCGGTCGCTGCTAGCGCTGGGGGGATGAAAGGGGGGCGGAGCTGGTTACGAGGCCGACGACAACGCCGACGACGACGCGAAACCCAGGAACGGACGCCAAAGAGCTGCGCTCTAAAAACAAACAAACAAACAAACAAACAAACAAACAAACAAACAAACTTCTCCATTTGCTCTGGCTCTAAACAGACTTCACCCACGGCCACAGATATGTTGTCCGAAACTGCTTTAATCCAGTGAAGATTCCCCCCACCCTATTCAAGGACGACACGACAGAAACAACGACGGCAACAGCATGAAGATGGTGCTTTGCAGACTGTCATCCAACAATATCGAAGGGCCTTCTTTGCGAGGGGAACGCTGGGAATTTCAATCGCACTGGATGGTGGTAGTGGTGAAAACTTATTTGCAGTAAAATTGCTGCGGAGGGACTCCGAATGGTCGGAGGTTCTTGGCTTGCGATGGGTGGGGCCCTCAGTCAAGGGCTCCGCTTGCGGCTGCCGCTGTGCGGGCCCGGTCAATCAAACTCAGCTGATCAGACTCACCGTGGTAGTGCGGAGGAGGGTAAGGGTGTGGTTTACATGGCGATTTGACTGGATCCACATTCCCAATATACGGATGATGGTTTTGTCTCTGATTTGTTGGCCGGCATAACGACAGCGGTGGCCTGGGTCCTTCTGCGACGATTGGGGGCGAGGGGGGGGAAGCTTGTGTTGCCAGATTCGTAGGAGCTCAGACTTCTCGGTAGCACAGGCCAGGTCACGTGCCTGTACGTATTGTTCGGCCACAGGTGGCTGCTTGCTGCAGGTTATGTCCTTCGCCAAGGGACCCTCGCGTGGCCCAGATGGCGATATCAACCGCGTACACTAGGTGATGGATGCCATCGATGCACTGGAGTTCATGCGCAAGGCCAACCATGGCTACGTTGAACAGTAGCGGGGAGTTCGCGGAGCCCTGAGGGGTGCCCTGGTTTGGAACCTTGATGACGTTCGATCGGATTGAGCTGAGACCGACTGTGGCGGTGCGATCCGACAGGAATGCTTGAACATAACTGTAGGTGCGTTGTCCGCAGTGAAGGATTGCGAGGCCCTAGAGAATGGCCTGATGGCTCACATTGTCAAAGGTGCCCTTGATGTCCAAGGCCATAATAATGTTTTCTTCTTGCTTTGGGGCAGTGTCAATGACTTCTTCATTTAGCTGAAGCAGCACATCCTAGGTTGAAAGATGTGCCCGGAATCCGTACATAGAATGCGGGAGAAGGTCATTGTCCTCGAGATAGTTTTGGAGGCGGCTAGTGATAATACGTTCGTAGCGTTTACCGAGGCAGGAAGTAAGTGATATCGGTTGCAAGTTCTCAATATGGAGTTTTTTGCACGGCTTTGGTATCACTGTCACCTCTGCGTGCTTCCACTCGGAGGGGGGGGAGCGTGCCGCACTGCCAATGGTCGTTTAGGAACCCCGTGAGTTCTCGTATGGCAGTGTCGTTGAGGAGCGATGCTGTGAACGACTGCCGGATCACGCACCAGCTATGCTACGTGGGAGTACACGGCCTGTTGTAGACGCCAAAATACGTAGTGTGTCTGCATGTAGGTTCGGAAGAAGAGGAGGAGGTTTCCTCTCTTATACAGTTATGCAGGGCGTATTTATTTTTAATCTTAAAAGAAAGCGAGATAGCGCAATCGTCTGTGTTCATTGTAGCTTTGATCCTAGATCATCACCACAGCAAACCATTTTGGAATACCACTCTCTTAGCCATCGCCAGTAGACGGCGACGAAGGCACTGTTACATTAGTTCAGGGCAACGTATTTGCACAAACGTCTTTAGAGTTAATTGCTGTTAATTGTGCTGCACGTGATCTTGTGCTGTGATATATTGTGCGGTGATCGGGACCGGCAGTGACAGCGCGTCAGGGCAACTTCTCTTTTTACTTCCTTCGTGTCTATCTCCCCCCAGTGTAAGGTATACCAAAGCCATAATCCTTTCTTTTGTTTCTCTCTCTCTCTAAATGAGAGCGCTTGTGCAGACAGCTCAATGCCAAAAAAGAGCACCTAAAGAGAGTTTCCTCTTAGGTCGCAAGAATTTCTCACAGATCTGCTACATGTCAATTCCTTTAATTAGTAAAACAATACACCGATAACACTGAGCGCGAGATAGAGAAGAAGCCAACGTTTCAATCCACAGGCAACGCCATTAGAGCGATTTGATGCGAGCCTACAAGTCGCCCCCATTTTTATCGCTGTCAGAGTGCGCAGCACCAGCATGTAGAAAGCGCCGCCGCGCCAATCGGCGACGGCGGTCGGGCCGGGTCTCGCTCAGATGAATTCGCCGCCGGAGGTCACAAAGGCGACAAAAGTGCGGGGTTCCCGCCCCCGCCGACTTCTCTCGGGCGACACGCGTGCAGCGCGCTTGCGTGCCAGGCTTCACTCGGGGTCCGCGCGGCCTCCTTTGGAGGTTCATCGGGGAAAGTCCGCTGATGGCGCGGCTCGCACCACGCGAACTCACACTGAAACCAGCGCGCCACTGTGGGGCGAACTGCGGAAAGAAAGCAGCCACCGGATGAGAGGCGGAAGGCGAGGTGAGAATGGGAACAGGAGTGACGGGGTGGCCAACGAGCGGGTAGAGGGGGTAAATGCTTAGCGAAATTGAAGGGACACGCGCGACGTTCGCCAGAATTGGCTACGACGGGGACGATCGAGACATGCGCGGCGTCCGAGTGCGTGAATACGACGTCCTCTATCGGGATTGTGCGCTGGGGCTCTTTCTGATGCTTCAACAGGCGTGCCTAATGATAGACGGTGGCTACCTACATCCAGTTGGAAAGGTCAACGCGACGCGCAGAGAGGCACGTTGGGCGTGTACACATCCAGGCACGACTGCTGCAATCGTGCTGTTTTCTTGCTGTCGTATTTATTTACACTTGGCGTATCCTAGCTGACGCGATGCATTATAGCGTCGACGGGTTTAATTTAGGCCCAGTCAGATGTCGTGGCGGCAGTGTCGTGTTCTTCTTTCCCATCGTCCTCGTCTGTTTTGCGCTGTTAATTTTCCGAAACATGAGCAATGGCGGAGTTTGTCGCGTAGTATGGCGCGTTGGGAGGGCACTTTTGGCGCTCCGTAAAATGTTTACAGACCGGCGTCCGCGGCCATGACTTTCGCACGCGTAAGAAAGAAACGGCTGACTTTCAATGTCCTCAACTTATTCAGTTTTACTGCGAACCGCCGTTATGATCTAGGAAAGAAGCGCACCGTGATCGCTCACGCGTTCGTTGGTCACGCTTCGGCTCCGGAATGGCACAATGTTTCGATCGAACTAACGATCCTCTGCCGTCCAAACCAAGCGTTCGAACCATGACACTTACGCAAGCGAACAGGTGATGTGCATGCACTGGGAGCTGACGATCTTGGCGCTTTTTAATTCGTAAGCATTCTTTGACTAGTACCCCAGAAAAATCTGTCCGTCACGCGAAAAGTATAATGCCTCGAATCTGCGTAATTTGCGAATTTAAAGGGACACTAAAGAAAAATACTAAGTCAACACAGGCTGTTTAAGTACCATTCCAGAAACCTAGTAAAGCTTGTTTCGTGCCAAGAAAAGACTTCGCCTAAGAGAAAATTGCGTCTGGAGGGTTCGCATACCTTTAGCGCGATTCAAATTGCCCGCCCCCGAGCGGGAGAGCGGTGACATTGCATACGTCATCACCGTCCTTTACAGCGGTCTGTGAGTAAAACGGCGCGCGACAGACGGCGCTATGGTTTTTCTGCGCAAAACGCAACCGCGCGGCCCTGGAGCAATCGAGCCAAGACGGAGCGTTCAATTTGCCGCTGCAGCTGCTCTTGGTCTAGTGGCGTGGACCGTTCGGGCAACCCGCGACCATCACATGGACGTGGAAATCTCGGCTACTTGCAGTTTGTGCGAGTTTCGCGAGCCAAAAAAACCAGCGCAGCATTACGCCATAACGAACTTAACTACTGAAGCACAGAGCTACGGGCGGCGCAGAGTCGAGCAAAAATGAAAACTTTCGACCGCCTGCATCGTCGTCTAGAGCTAAGTGAATGAGTTATTTTTTATAAACATCGAATAGAACTGGGCAAGTAGAGTTTTCTTCCGTCTCATAATGCAATGCAATTATCTTTTTATTACGAGAGGTGAGTACTGGTGACAGAAATAAAATGAGGAGTGCCTTCGTCTTTGGGCTATAGTACTTGAACGTCACTAGTTTACATGAATATCTCTATTACTAAAAATGAGTTCGCGATTATACTAACTGCTATAGGCTTCCTTGAGCATTATTCTATCACTTTAGCTTGACTTTGTGCTTTTAGTGTCCCTTTAAGACATTTAATCGTTATAGTAGTGTAAGCGTAGATTATTGGTAGCTTTATAAGTGAACAATGGAAACAAAAAATATTATCAGAGAGAATGCTCATATGGTCAAATTTATGCATACCCATAGGGACACATAGGGCTCCATAGAAAATGCATGGAGAAAGAGTGGGTCAACTTGAAATTTGGGGCGGGCCAAATGAAATCGGCCTTTTTCACGGCGCGACGGCGCATGCGCCCTGCCCTATCGGATTAGTCGCGAAACGTTTTGGAAGGGTCGCGCGCGTCGCCGCCGTGAAAAAGTCCCCTGGAAAAAAGTAATAATAAGCGCTTGGACGCACGGCACTGCAAACACTTGTTCCATGTAAAGCGTTGAAACTCCACTGGTTGCTCGACGTAGTTGCGGTGCCGAAAACGTGCGTAGCGTAGGACTGCAACTCTGCTTTAAAACAACAAGCGGCCAGGACTTCTTCCGATTGGTTCGGCCTGCGCTGTTAGCCAGGTAGTAGCTGCCTTTCATTGATGGCTAGCAAATTCAATGGAAAACCCATGTGTTACACTTGGGCGACTCTTAAAAACATCGCATTGTTCACGAAGTCTTCTTGCGGCGTCGATCCTCAATTGCTGGTGGTGGCAGCGCCTGCCTGACCTCACGTACTCGTTTAAGGCGCGGTAACACTGGGTCGATACGAGGCCGACAAGACGCTCACGTCAACGATTGACCGACTATTCAGTACAGTGCGTCACTGAAAGCATTTTATCGCACCAGGCCGACAACGACGCAACCGACAAGCACGAGTTGTCGCACTGTGACGGGCTTTCTTGTGAATGGCGCCGACAAAATCAGTGTGCCGACCATCGTTCGACCGATCCCTGCGCGATCGGCCATCGATTTGACAACGCGGTATAGCGACAGCGCCTTCGCTTGTATATATGATTATTCGCACCCAAAGTGAGTCAAAACATGCCTTCAAAGTTGAAATGCACAATCTTCAACCCTCTCAAGCCGTTCACTTGAAGTTTCAGCCAATGTTGATCCTGTTCAGCGAAGGTTAAGTCTGGCGCCGTCGTGTTCATGCAGCCGCTACCGGCGGACTTGAACTGAAATGTAAGCAGTTTGGACAAAGGAAACTGCTTTTATAGTTCAGTTCTGTCCTTAGCAATTCGAAATCAACTACACTTCGCATGGCGCGTACACAGTAAGCGGCAAGCGGCGACACAGCGCTGTGACATCTGTACGTCACCGTACCCGTAAGCTGCCGGTCGCATTCGCTACGTATATGGGTGAGCCTGTACATGTTGTTATGCTGACACATTTCTCAATTCAAGAGAGGTGCTGTTTACCTCTGCGTCAAACAGGAAACAAGAGACGGTGGGTTCGGTATACAGCAGCATAAACAACCGTCTCACTCAGTTGCATACCAACGGTGTCAGTGATGGTATTCGCGTTCTCGCGAAAGAACAACACGGCCTGTAAATGAGCACTTAATTTACGCGAGCACGGTTTTCTCTAATAATGTTTTATGGCGCCCGCCAACTCTCAGTATGATGGAGTTAAAGAACAGAGACTCAGAAACAAGTTAACAGCCCTAGATATGCTATCTGGATCACAGTTGCCACGTTTAAGTGGTTCGGCCGCTCATATTAACTCGTCGCGGGGTGGAAAAACCCGGCACACATGCGCAGATATGTATGGTTTGCTACGCTTTGACATTATTTAATATTAGCAATGCACCGTTTCCTCAATATTTGACGCTAACAGTGATCTGCGTCTGTAGATGTCGATGTAAACAAGTGCACCGCTTCGATAAATCCGGCGTGGAAGGCTGCGCTCGAAGACTTCTTGTGTATGCGAAATGTCAATGTTTAAAAAGACTACAAAACTCGAGCTCCAAGTGCAGAAATCAGCGACAACAAACTCCAAGGCAGCCGTGTCGGCAAAGGGGACTCAGCGTGCCTCTATCGGCCGCACTGTTTGCACAACAGCGGGCTCAGGCCGGCTGATCCAGTAGTCAGTGAGTGCTTCATAGCTTCGAGGAACGACACTCTGCCCAGGAGAAGCCATTAATAATGATTCGCGTTCCACAACACGCCTAACTGACGCCCACTCAACGTGGGCGCAGGTACACAAATCAACCGGCGAGAGCCCTGGCACCCTTGCAAGACGTTTCCAGCGGCGTGCGGCATAGGGCAGCGCAGGAAAATGAAAAAAAAAAAAGGCTCATTGCAAGGCATTTCCCAGCGGTGTCCAAAAGCCTTCAGGCGTTTTCCGGACGCACCGCTGTTCTCCCAAAACTTTCCAGTGGCACCATGGAGTTATTCTTGAGATTACGTGCGATCCTTTAAGCAGGTAGAGTAGTCAGGTGGCTATAATTTCTCTTCACGCTAATTGATTTGGCGGAACGAAACGCTCATTGGAGTTGAGTGATTTTTAATGTGTTCTGATCAAGAAGTCAGGTTGCATTGATGCCAAGTGCTACAAGAAGCTAAAGCATCTCTTCTTTGTACCTTAAAGCGTTTTTTTTTTATGTACGTGTGTGTTCTGTTGTATACAAAGGATATGTCGGGAAAGATACGTCTTAGTATTGTTAGTTAGGTATATTGCCTAATAAGCCCAAGGGATGTAGCCCCCCTGTATGATGGAGGTGCCGCAACAATGACTTCGGAGATTTAACGTTCGTTAGCCGACTCCTAAGTAAAGACATTTTCACATGATCATTATTTCTTATTCGAACCTTTATTTGCTTTATCTCGCCGCTATTCTTTTCGTCTTTAAGTTCGCCTTCCCGCAGCGCAGGGTAGTAAACCTGAAGCTCTTTCAGTCGACCTCTCCTGCCATTGCCATGCCATTTCTCTCTGCCTCCCTCCTCCCTTCCCCTTCCAGTCTTTCTCTTTTAATCCCCCTACTCCTTCCCCCCATGTAGGGTAGCCGACCAGAACTACCTCTGATCAACATCCCTGCCTTTCTGTGCATTCTTTGCCTTTCTCTCTTGCATATGATCACCAGTTTGTTCTGAAGCAAATATCTTGAGTCATTGTTGCCGAGAAAAGTAAATAAACTTAACAACATATATAAGTGGAGAAAGAAAAAAATGTCTACTTAGTTTTACTACTCTACGTATGCAAACAGCGATACTGTCTTGCACGCGATACTCGCCATGAAAGAAAAAAAAGTCTTGAGTGTTCACAAAGACTTTCGCAACCTATAGCACAATTACCACGCAGTGCTTGTGATTCACCAGCGCTGCTGAGAAGTGCTGCAAATGTGAAGCCGCGTGCCCAATTTCCGTGCTGTTCGACGACGGTGTTTTTCCATTGCTCTTAAGTTTTTCTAGTGATCATATACTTTGACGCGAAGCATCAATAATTTTCACCGTTCGTGAGGCGGACAGCAGGGTCCTTAAATTTGCAGCACGAGAAATTGCCAATATATACCTTGTCTCTGAAGCGTCGTGGGATGCCTGTCCGCCCCCCCCCCCCCCTCCCAATTTCTGTGCTTGTCACCTTCTTTCAATTTCGCATTAAAGGTAAGAAGCACTTGTTTGTGGAAACGGCGGTAGTACACTGCAATGGCGGCGGAATTAGAAAAGAAAAAAAACGTGTCCACGGTAGTCTGGATTGAGTGTGTGTATATATATATATATATATATAGCATTGAGTAAGGGGGGCGTCGTTGAACAAATGACAAGAGAAAACCGATAAATGAGCCCTAAAAAATGTGAGAGCTAAAAATCTTTATAATGATCACGACGTGCTTGTAAAACAGTGTTACAAATAAAAACGCTATACAATACAATGAAGTCTAGGGTTTGACGAAAACTCGTCTGGCGAGGAAATAACATGGCTGAATAAACGTACACTCGCCAACTGAAAAAAATTCAAAACACGGATTGACGTTTCGGCGCCCAATACGGGTGCCTTGTTCACAATGAGCGAATGCATGGTGGTCTTTATTATATATGCGTCGGAAGACGTAATGCGCTTGCGTACAACTCAGGGAGGGGTCCCCGTGTCCGGTTTATCGTGTTAGTAGTAGATTGTATGCAGAATGATTCAAGGAGCAATCGGGATGATAATTTTTTCTCTCTTTCGATGATAGAAGCCGAATTCCAGTTAATACTGTGTCCAGTCTTTTCGTGGTGCTCTGCCAGGGCGCTGGAGACCGTGTGTCCTTTGGCTACATCATTGCGATGCTGCTGTAGCCTTCTTTTAAAGTTCCCCGTCTCGCCTACGTAGCACGCATGGCAGTCCTGGCAAGGAGTTTTGTAGATGACGCCCGGAAATTTTTCTTTTTCGAGGCGGTCTTTCACTCGGACTAGTTGTTGTTTTAGCTTGCTTGAAGGGACGTGGCAGATTTGTACATCATAATCTTTCAAAATTCTTGATAATGACTCGCTCACGCCTCGTGCATAGGGGAGAGACGCCCGTTTTCTTGTTCTCATCGGCCTTACAGGGGGTTCAGCTGCACGCTTTTCTTCAGTCTTTATAATCTGGCCGGGGTAGCCATTGCTGACCAAATCCTGCGTCACTCTCTTCAACTCAGCTCTGCGTGCGTCAGTAGTCGAGCATAATCGGAATGCACGGGTGAACAATGTGGAGGCACCAGATCGTTTTTGTCCAAGGGGGTGGGCCGAATCAAAGTGGAGATATTTCCCTGTGTATGTAGGCTTTCGGTAAACACTCGTGGAAAGGCCGGATGCAGTGCGCATGACTTCAACGTCAAGGAAGGCCAAGCGACCATTAACTTCTTCTTCAACGGTGAATTCTATTGTGCTTTGGAAAGAGTTCAGCTGCTGCAGAAAAGGTACGACGTCTTCGCGGCGGATAATAGAAAAACAG
Organism: Dermacentor andersoni; assembly: GCF_023375885.2. NCBI lineage: Eukaryota > Metazoa > Arthropoda > Arachnida > Ixodida > Ixodidae > Dermacentor > Dermacentor andersoni. The sequence continues at coordinate 263,496,442 of NC_092814.1, forward strand.
TCGTCGACATACCGCAGGAACAATTTTGGGGTGGGCTGAAACGTCGTGAGGGCTTTATCTTCGAGGGCTTCCAAAGCAATGTTGGCACATGACACTGACACCGATGCTCCCATTGCCGTTCCAAAGCCGTTCCTCGTTGGACGAACGCCGACATACGTAAAGGACTCCGCTGATTTTGACGACAAGGTCAGGAACGTGACTTTAGGGAGCGAAGACGTCATGGTTTCCTTTGACGTCAAGTCTATGTTCACACGCATACCTGTGGATTATGCGGTTGACTGCTGCCGAACAGCATTACAAAACGACACATCTCTGCCTTTGCGCACCCCATTCGAAGTCGACGACGTGTGCCGCCTCTTGGATTTTTGCTTACGCAACACATATTTTTCATTTAATGCATCATTCTACAGGCAGGTCTTTGGAACGGCAATGGGAGCATCGGTGTCAGTGTCATGTGCCAACATTGCTTTGGAAGCCCTCGAAGATAAAGCCCTCACGACGTTTCAGCCCACCCCAAAATTGTTCCTGCGGTATGTCGACGACTGTTTTTCTATTATCCGCCCCGAAGACGTCGTACCTTTTCTGCAGCACCTGAACACTTTCCAAAGCACAATAGAATTCACCGTTGAAGAAGAAGTTAATGGTCGCTTGGCCTTCCTTGACGTTGAAGTCATGCGCACTGCATCCGGCCTTTCCACGATTGTTTACCGAAAGCCTACACACACAGGGAAATATCTCCACTTTGATTCGGCCCACCCCCTTGGACAAAAACGATCTGGTGCCTCCACATTGTTCACCCGTGCATTCCGATTATGCTCGACTACTGACGCACGCAGAGCTGAGTTGAAGAGAGTGACGCAGGATTTGGTCAGCAATGCCTACCCCGGCCAGATTATAAAGACTGAAGAAAAGCGTGCAGCTGAACCCCCTGTAAGGCCGATGAGAACAAGAAAACGTGCGTCTCTCCCCTATGCACGAGGCGTGAGCGAGTCATTATCAAGAATTTTCAAAGATTATGATGTACAAATCTGCCACGTCCCTTCAAGCAAGCTAAAACAACAACTAGACCGAGTGAAAGACCGCCTCGAGAAAGAAAAATTTCCGGGCGTCATCTACAAAATTTCTTGCCAGGACTGCCATGCGTGCTACGTAGGCGAGACGGGGAACTTTAAAAGAAGGCTACAGCAGCATCGCAATGATGTAGCCAAAGGACACACGGTCTCCAGCGCCCTGGCAGAGCACCACGAAAAGACTGGACACAGTATTAACTGGAATTCGGCTTCTATCATCGAAAGAGAGAAAAAATTATCATCCCGATTGCTCCTTGAATCATTCTGCATACAATCTACTACTAACACGATAAACCGGACACGGGGACCCCTCCCTGAGTTGTACGCAAGCGCATTACGTCTTCCGACGCATATATAATAAAGACCACCATGCATTCGCTCATTGTGAACAAGACACCCGTATTGGGCGCCGAAACGTCAATCCGTGTTTTGAATTTTTTCAGTTGGTGAGTGCACGTTTATTCAGCCACAATACAATGAGTTGTCAGGAAAGGAAGGAAAAGTACAGTTCAGGGTAACATAAAAAGCGACGTGTCACTCGCGCGAAATAACGCACTTAGCGCGAGCACATCAAACAAACAAAATAGAAATAACCACAACAAAGTGTATATATATATATCCAAAGACAAATTAAGGATATCTTGGCACGAAGCGACGGTGGTGTCAGCTTGTTTTCCACTCGCCGAACCCTGAAAATTACGAAGCCTCGACGTTACCCTGCGGTGGGGTTAAGGAAAAGGTCATAGAGTGAACACTGAGCTGAACACACAAGTTGGTGCGCAACACGACTAAAGACAGGAGTTGGCGCCTCAATGTGCTAGCTTTTTCGCAACCGGCTTTTGCGTAAAAAAAAGGAACAATAAGTATAAGAAAATAAAATAAAATAAGAATGCAGGGAGAGGCCTTCGTCCTGCAGTGGAGATAAAATAAGCTGATGATGCTGATGATGAAAAATAAAAGAAATAAGCCTATTAGCGTAGTGCAGTGCAGTTCTCGGAGTGCACCGGTAGGAGTGACCGTTTATTTATTTCTCGAGTGCATGTTGCAACATAACGCCACATCCCCCTTTTCTTTTCTATTTTCTCTTGCAATTACCCCTAGTAAAGGGGAACAAACCAGGCATTCGTCTGGTTGACCTCCCTGCCATTCTTCTCCTTGCGTTCTCTCTCTTCACCTCGCCCAATAAAAACTATTTCAGAGAACCCTACGGAATAGTGAAATATAGGGGCAGATGCTTTTCGACAATATTAGCATAGATTAACATATTGATTATACAGTGAAACAACAGAACACGTTAAATCTGAAATTTCTAAGAACACACAAAGAAATGTTACAGAAAGCAATAATCATCATCAGCAGCAGCAGCAGCCAATTTTATGTCCACTGCACGACGAGGGCCTCTCCCTGCGATCTCCAATTACGCCTGTCCTGCGCCAACCGATTCCAACTAGCGCCTGCGAATTTCTTAATTTCATCCCCCCACCTAGTCTTCTGCCGTGCTCGACTGCGCTTCCCTTCTGTTGGCACCCATTCTGTAACCCTAATGGTCGAATGGTTATCTAATCTACACATTACATGACCTGCCCAGTTCCATTTTTTCTCTTAATGTCAATTAGAATATCGGCTATCCCCGTTTGCTTTCTGGTTGAAACCGCTCTCTTTCTGTCTCTTAACGTTACGCCTAACATTCTTCGTTCCATCGCTCTTTGCGCGGTCCTTAACTTGTTCTCAAGCTTCTTTGCCAGTCTCCAAGTTTCCGCCCCACATGTTAGCACAGGTAAAATGCAGTTATTGTAGACATCTCTTTCAAATTATAATGGTAACTTTCTAGTCAGGATCTCACAACGAATGCTGTATGCGCTTCAACGCATTTTTATTCTGTAAATTTCCTTCTCATGATCAAGGTCCCCTGTGAGTAATTGACCTAGGTAAACGTACTCCTTCACAGACTATAGAGGCTGACTGGAGATCTTGAACTCTTGTTCCCTTGCCCAGCTATTGATCATTACCTTTGTCTTCTGCATATTAATCTTCAATCCCACTCTTACACTCTTTCTGTTAAGGTCCTCAATCATTTGTTGTAGCTTAGCGATGAATCACTTTTTAATCTGCAAACAGTCTTAGATTTTTTAGCCGAAACCAGCACCTTGAAAATCCTTTGGCCATGCAACTTTTAGCACGTAGCTAACAGCCCTGCATTCAAGGGTTCTCTTGAAACTCTGGTGTCATTGTTATGTTTTGTTGCATCACGTCTTAACGAAAGCCCATTGCCATAGCTCACATAACTACCTAGTCAGCGTCATTATTTTAGCACCTAGATATTCTACGCCACTTATAGCGGCAGGCTTTAGGCCCTTTTACAGCCATGTTACATCTACCATGAGGAATTCATTGTGCACGCCATCCACAATACATCATCAACATTACCACATGTCATGGCGCTCTTTGGCCAAACCTGGCACTTGCGCCATAAAACACCACGCATCATCATTTCTTGTAGCATTGTCATTTGTTGGGAGTGTTGGTAAAGTGAGTTGGAAAGCATATGTAGTGAAAGCGAACAAGGACAGAAAGGAGACGAAACCACAATGCGCTAACGTCAACGTTATTTTCAGGAAACAACCACCTAATTATTTAACCGATGCAGAGTGGCGCCACACCATCCAAATGTTTAACATCCAAAAAAGCCGTCTCCTTATCTAACAGGTCGACCGAAGGGGCACTAACACGCGTGTCACTATTCCGACAGATAGACTGAGCCTCAATAATCTCTCGCACATATTTATATTTGTGCTTCGCAAGAACCCGGCTGGACCCATACACCGGCGCGCAGCCGCATTCCTGACAGTGAGTTGGCAGGTGACCGTATTGCTTATTTCTCACGTTTAGACTATGTTCTCGTAACCGGCCATTAAGACACCTTCCTGTCTGTCCGGTGTATTTTTTCCCGCAGGAGAGCGGAAGCTCATAAACAACAGCTTCTACGCAACCCACTGGTGCTTTACGATGATTCGTAGAGCATCCGACAGCTGGCCTACGGCACGGGTCCGTTAACCGACACATTTTCGCGAGTTTTTCTGGCGCTGAAAAGACCACTTTTGTGTCCACCCGGCTAGCCATTTTCTTAAAGACCATGTGCCGTTCTATGCAGGTAGGGCACTACCGCTACCTTCCCACTGCGTTCCGTCCATTGATTTGCCGCGTCCCGAGTTGTGCTGTCTGACCCGCATCTTTTTAGCAGCCCCTCTACGACTAAAACCTGCACTGACTCCGGAAACCTTGCTGCTGATAACCTTCCCGACTAATCCATAAGACTCGTATAGATCTTATGGTGGCAAGATTTCTTTAATGCATTTCCGAAGCACAAGTTGGCAATGCTCCTCTTGACGAGCTCCGAGTGGGCGGACCGATACAGCAGGTTTCATTCATAGAGAGGCTGCTAAAGAGATGCGGGTCAGACAGCACAACTCCGGACGCGGCAAATCAACGGACAGAACGCAGAGGCAAGGTAGCGGTAGCGTCCGATCTGCATAGAACGACACATTATCTTAAGAAAATGGCTAGCCGGGTGGACACAAAAGTGGTCTTTTCAGCGCCAGAAAAACTCGCGAAAATGTGTCGGTTAACGGACCCGTGCCGTAGGCCAGCTGTCGGATGCTCTACGAATCATCGTAAAGCACCAGTGGGTTGCGTAGAAGCTGTTGTTTTTGAGCTTCCGCTCTCCTGTGGGAAAAAATACACCGGACAGACAGGAAGGTGTCTTAATGGCCCGTTACGAGAACATAGTCTAAACGTGAGAAATAAGCAATACGGTCATCCGTCAACTCACTGTGAGGAATGCGGCTGTGCGCCGCGGTATATGGGTCCAGCCGGGTTCTTGCGAAGCACAATTATAAATATGTGCGAGAGATTATTGAGGCTCAGTCTATCTGTCGGAATAGTGACACGCGTGTTAGTGCCCCTTCGGTCGACCTGTTAGATAAGGAGACGGCTTTTTTGGATGTTAAACATTTTGATGATGTGGCGCCACTGTGCATGGGTTAAATAATTTAGGTGGTTGTTTCCTGGAAATAAAGTTGTTGAGGTTAGCGCATTGTGGTGTCGTCTCCCTTCAGTTCTTGGGCGCTATATATGCTTTCCATTTGTTGTAACTCGTCTCGAGTGTTGATGAACAGGACAATGTCATCTGCAAACCGAAAGTTGATGAAATATTCACCGTCGATTCTCACTTCCATAAGCCTGTGCAGGAAGCATGTGCCACTCCAAACCAGGTGGCGAAAACAAAATGTTGGAGCTTAAGTTGTATGTTGTGTACATGCATGACGACATTGCACATAATGTATATATTTCCGCCAACATGTATGGGTTAGACTATTGTGTGTATTATTGTGTATTATGTATTAAGCATCATATTAAGAATAGGAACAATAAAAAAAGAACGCCGACCAATGTGGAGGGGTAGAAGTATACCCCTCGTGTCCCACATAACTTGTACCAAAATAGAAAAATGATTATATATATATATATATATATATATATATATATATATATATATATATATATATATATATATATATATATATATATATATATATATATGTATATTGTGTAGTAAACTTTAATAAACCTTGTATTCAGAGCAAAATTTACAATGAGAAAATTGTAGGTCACCTGAAAAATTCTCGGTTCAGCATTCTGTTGTTCAATGCAGGCTTCGCAATGCCGAAAGAAAGCCCGTGAAACACGAACCGCGAGTGAGCTAACGGCTCCTTGCGTGGGAGACATAAGTCTCGCTGCTCCGTCTCGAACTCAGAAAGACGGAAGAGAGAGAGAGAGGAAAGTCAGCGTGGTTCACCAGATGCAAGTTTCCGGTTTGCTACCATGTTCGGCGGTGGGGGAAAGTAGAAAGACTGGATAAGGAGAGAGAGGAGCGACAAAGAAAAAAAAACATCGCGAAACAGATTATAGATCAAGGATAAAAAGTGTTGAGACAAAGAAAAGCGCGTGTGATGCTTCAGGTAGCGTCGAGACGTTCATATACGGATGGTCAGGAGCACGTTAGTAGGGAGCCCCGTGTCAACACGGCCGCAGGCGTGCGTATACCGCCACATAGTTGTCGCCGTCGCCGAAGGATGAAACATTCATCTAGACGACGTGCCTAACTCCCCGCGGACACCTAATAAACTCGGCACACAAACACACGGACGCACGCGTGCGCCGACTGTCACGCCAGGCCTGCTACAAAGCGGCGTTGCTGGGAGAAATTACGTTCCCTGCGCCAGCCTGTCGTCGTCTTGTCGAACAGCGAGCGAATCGCGCAGCCATGCTTCTTCTCGGTGTCCCATCCCGCGCTTGCCGGGTTCTGGTGCCCCATTTGGAAGGCGCGCCTGCCACGCGTGTCGACTCCGTGAGTGAAATCACGCGTTATTTCGAGCTTCCAGATCGTTCCGCGGGCAACGTAATACTTGCTCGTTCGTCCGCTATCGCAGGCGTGGATGTTCGTCGCCTCGCCACGGGACGATCAATACGTAATCTCTTTACATCGGCGGTGAAAGGAAACGGCAAGTACTGGGCGAAGCAAGAAAGACATTCTTATCTTTCCCAGTTAAAGGCTTAGGATAAGCTTCTCACAATCTGTTCTGCCGTACACCAGTGCAATATCAGTGCCGCGTAATGACGGGGAACGCTGCAACAAAAGAACAGTTTATAGGACGTTGCGAAATGCCGCACTTTCTCCAAGGCACCTAACGCCCACGGCTTCCAAGTGAACTTGTTCGGTACCTTCTGACGCGGTTGATTGGGAAACGTAGCAGTCTGATAAAGTGGAACCTTGGACGAGTTGGTGATTCAATATCGACATGATTGCGTGCACAGCGCCCGTTTTGTGTCCTTTCTTCTGTCGTCGTCTTTTTGCGCTGTGCAGTCATGTCGATATTGTAGCTATGCGGTTTTGTGTCTTGTAAAAAAAAAAATGGCTCATTCAGCAAGACTCGTGCTATGTGGAGTTACTGTTCCTCAATAAGAGCGTGGGGGATTTCACATTTCAAACGAGCGCGCCATTTCGTGTTTTTACGAATTGCAACTTGGTATTCGCACTTGGCAGTGACACGCCCCGCTTTCCGACCACAGAGGTGGAGGCCATGCTGGATGTGACAATCTGATTCTTCTTGTACGCCGAGAGCAAGCGTTGCGCAGACGACAAATCCTTTACAAGCACAATTAAGCTTGCATGCGTCAGAGAAGGTTCCATTCCCCGTCAATAATGTGTCTGCGGATATTCCTTCCCACAAAGAAAATACACGTCAATCGAGATATCGTTTTTTCACCGAACTTGCATGTTTATGTCGCTCAGCACAAGCATTGTTGTAATCATTTCCGTGTTCCACTGTTTCGAACGACAAGTCTTATTTCGTGGAGATATCTGTTCATTTATAGCGCGCAGCCTATTAATAAACACACGCACGCACGCACACGCACACACATACACACACGATTATCGCTGTCTGCAGCCCAAGTAACTAAAACTGAATAACTAACTTTTTGTGGACTGCTATAAGTGGGTATGTTTATACTGAAAAGTTAGAGGCAGTCGTGTCTCTACACAGTATCAGTTGGAAGAATTCTTCTAGCGTGTCTGTGCTCCGAGATATCCGACTCCAAATTTCAAGCGTAGTTCGCATGATTACGCATGCAAGAGAGTGAGGATCGGCGCAAAGCTCCTCCCTGATGTGACGCGGCTGTTGCGCGCGGCGTTTAGTCTGACAACGGGGCGGAGGCATCGGTAAAGATGATAGCTGTTACCCTTCCCCTCTCGGCTGGCGAAATCAAGATACGACGGCGCGGTGTGTCATGCAGTCGTTGCTCTTCATTTCAATAAAACTTACAACACTTGGAAATCAGCAGTCGCTTCATTTGCGTAGCCCAGGCAAGGACCATGCCGGCTCGCCTACAGTCACCATTACGCACGCGCACTGCCCTCCGGCATCTCGGCATGGCAGCTGCCGCCGTCGTTACAGGCTGCGCGGTCGCGTGTTACGACAGCGGTTCCGGGTTCTTCGATTTTTAGTTACTACTATACGTCGCAGAGAGGTTTCATCACTAGACCCGTTTTTCAGAACCGCGCAGGTAAAATGAATGAATAATTTGACGCCAGGCATTTCGATCTACTAGAAACCCGTAACCAAGCTTTGATGACCATGCTCTTTCGCTTTCCAATTTAAAATGTGTCGCTTAAGTAAAGTTACGTTACAAATTTAATTCATGTTACTAGTAGAGTAGTTTGCTGGGCCAGTTGGTGCATGGTGACCATATAACGGTTTCCAGCAAGTACGGGCGCGAGCACAAGAAAGAAGAAACGGACAGGACCACGCTGGACTTACAACTGAAGTTTATTGGGAATACATTCCACAAATCTCCGCCATGCATGCGTATACACTCAAGAACAATGACAAGGTTGTTGATATTTGACTACAAGCCTTGTTATTGTTCTTGGCTGCATACGCATGCTTGGCGGAGATTTGTGCAATGTATGCACAATAAACTTCAGTCGCAAGTCCAGCGTTGTCCTGTCCGTTTCTTCTTTCTTGTGCTCGCGTCCGTACTTGCTGGAAACCGTTATATATTCATCATGTTATTAGGTTCATTAGTGAATGTATTGCTTTAGTTTTTATGTAAATGATGTCTGCTTGGACAGACAGTTTATCTATAGGGACGTGATTAGAGTAATTTTTGTAAGCTTCTTTTTTTCAACTGTTCGAAGCAAAAAAAAAAAAAAAGTCTACGATATGCAGGGTGGCCCCAGATAAACCAAACCAAAAGCACGTGTAGAACACATGAACTGTAAAGTGCTATTATACAAGTAGGTGAAAAACAAAAGCCTACTTACGTGGGTTTCTCCATCTTTACAGGTCTCTACAGGTACTGCTGGAAATGTTGACTGCCATGGCTAATCGCCATTAATGACGCCTGACAGTTCAGGCGCGCTCTTCATTTGCTTTACACTTGATTTTACACTTTACACTTGGTGTAGACGAGTCGTATGTAAATATACTGAAAGATATCTATAGCGGCTCCACAGCCACCGTAGTCCTCCATAAGGAAAGCAACACAATCCCTATAAAGAAAGGCGTGAGGCAGGGAGATACGATCTCTCCAATGCTATTCACAGCGTGTTTACAGGAGGTATTCAGAGGCCTGGAGTGGGAAGAATTGGGGATAAAAGTTAATGGAGAATACCTTAGTAACTTGCGATTCGCTGATGATATTGCCTTGCTTAGTAACTCAGGAGACCAATTTCAATGCATGCTCACTGACCTGGAGAGGCAAAGTAGAAGGGTGGGACTAAAAATTAATGTGCAGAAAACTAAAGTAATGTTTCACAGTATCGGAAGAGAACAGCAGTTTACGATAGGTAGCGAGGCGCTGGAAGTGGTAAGAGAATACATCTACTTAGGACAGGTAGTGACCACGGATCCGGATCATGAGACTGAAATAATCAGAAGAATAAGAATGGGCTGGGGTGCGTTTGGCAGGCATTCTCAAATCATGAACAGCAGGTTGCCACTATCCCTCAAGAGAAAAGTATATAACAGCTGTGTCTTACCAGTACTCACGTATGGGGCAGAAACCTGGAGGCTTACGAAAAGGGTTCTGCTTAAATTGAGGACGACGCAACGAGCTATGGAAAGAAGAATGATGGGTGTAACGTTAAGGGATAAGAAAAGAGCAGCGTGGGTGAGGAAACAAACGCCGGTTAATGACATCTTAGTTGAAATCAAGAAAAAGAAATGGGCATGGGCAGGACATGTAATGAGGAGGGAAGATAACCAAGGGTTGCAGACTGTATTCCAAGGGAAGGGAAGCGTAGCAGGGGACGGCAGAAAGTTAGTTGGGCGGATGAGATTAAGTTTGCAGGGACAACATGGCCACAATTAGTACATGACCGGGGTAGTTGGAGAAGTATTGGAGAGGCCTTTGCCCTGCAGTGGGCGTAACCAGGCTGATGATGATGATAATGATGATGACACTTGATTTACTTAGGCCACCCCTCTCTCTCTCTTTCACCACACACACACGCACACGGATGAAGATAGAGAATTGGTCAGAGGGCTTACAGTTTGCTCCCCACCCCACTCCATCGTGAACTACAGTTGGTATACGCGCTGTCACATTAGGCATCTTTAGTTTGAGGCAGCAAATCGTTAGCCAATTTACCATTTATAGTGAGACTTAATGAACCCTCGCATTGCAGTGAGCGCCCTAAGGACGCTAACATAAATAAATACTTGTGCCACCACTTCTACAGGCGAAGGAACCCGCCGGGACAACATAACGATTCTATTCCAACGCTATTCAATTTCGCGCTTCGTCAGTGTTCCGAACGAAGCTCTGCGCCTGTTTTACCACCACGATCGGCTGGTATAGAGAGCGATGGATGATAAGGAACGAATATAATGAAAGGAAAAAGTACAGTGATGTTTCACTTCGTGAACGCGGCTTACGCGCGAGCGTATGGCCGCCGTGAACATACAGCGAGCACCGCGGCGTCGAAACGAAACGATATATGCACGAAGGCTAGCTTTCTGGTAGGAACGCGACCTCTTGCGTGGCCGATCTTTTGTTATTGTTTCGCACTTTTAATATTTAATTTCAGATGATTTAACATAAAAGGCATGCGCTGTCGGGGTTTTGTTTCATGACATTTGTTTGTGGGCTGTCATTCTCAAGATTCCGAGGAATAACTTTGGCAAGAATGTAAGACAAGGCCTGAGCAACTTCAGCGACTTCAGTGCCGTACAGAATGCTTCGCAACCTCAGGCAAATTCCGTCGATTTGAAGAGGTGTCCAGTTACACTTGCACGTTACAATTATTACATTATACCGGCCCGATGGCTGTGTTATCTAAGGGTTCATTGTATTTTCTATTTCTTTCGCTCTTCATCATTGGCTCGAATGCAGCTGTGCAGCCGTTGTCGCTGGGGGAGGTGTAATATAGGCTCTGGAATCGAGAGCTGGTCGAAATTGTGGATGGATACCCAAGAGTGAAGCAGCAGCTCAAGACTACAACGCGGATACGGAAAGATAAAAATTCATGGCCATTCCACTCTGTGAAGGTGGAAGACCAGCGAAGCTGCGCGCCCCTTAATGGCGAACTGTCCATTGCCGTGCGTCAAACGCCCTATGCACATAAATGGAAGGCAAGGCGCAGTCGCTCCTCCATGATGTTGAGCCTCGGAAGATGACGAGGCACCGGGGGGTATACATAGTCCTGTATTGTCGCAAAATGCGGCACGACACCTTTTACTAACGAATCCCGGCACGTAGAACATACACGCACCGCACTCCGAGGGCACACGCTGCTTCACCGTAGCCAAGGCGATCGTGCGTTGGTCGACGTCCCGCATTGCAGTAATGGCTGTGCGGTCACTCGAAAACCACAAGCGGTCACACAGTACACAGGCCACACAAAACTGGTCCCCCACAAACTATCTCTGAAACCTGGCCCTTGCTCCGGTCAAACGTTCCAAGTTTTCGGGACCGTGACCACATGGACGGTCCGCATTTCTTTCCGCATCGCGGTCCTGGGGGGCAGCACGTTTACGGGACCGCTACCACGGGATAGCGGAAGGAAAGGAGATACGCAGGCGCTTGGAACACCCACAAAGAGAGGGCGGTGCGAACGTAGACATGGTTGACGCGGGTCAAATTGTAGTATCTGTTCTTATCAGCTTAACATCTGACTTGGACCTAATATATTAAGCTTACTTTTGCAAGTTGTAAGAGTGCTTATCGCCTGCTTCACCTCCGCCGCGGATCGGCCCGGTATCGCACTATGTTCGGGATCGGCCCGCGTATGGGGACAAATTCTCAATCTGCGCGGCTCGATAGACGCACGCACTTTTTTTCGCTGTAAAAAAGATTGCCATCAGCCAGCGTACGTACGATACGTGTACTTGTGATTGCACGCCTGCCTTTTAGCAACATGAATATACGTGCGTAATTGTAGACAGCTTTAGTATAGCGTAAAGCAGTAAACGCAAAGAGTTACCTTTAGCGTTGCGTGCACCACACTGCGGATGCGCTGTACGTAAACAGTGCAGATTTAGCGGTGAGCGCTAACGCACGCAAGGAGAGCCTTACGTACGGCAACATGGCGGCGCCAGTCGAAGTGAGAGCAGCCCACTTCGGATCTTTCGAGTCGTCGGCCTGCACTGTTCGGCTCATTCTTTCCCTACTAATGCTCGCGTTTGCTTTAGATTTGTGTGAGGATGCTTCGACTGCGGCGAACAGGTGACGAATGGGCGTTGTTTACGATATACGTTCGCGATTAGCGGCGCAGTAGGCTTAACCTGAAGGTTTGCTTATGTTTGCTCATGTTTGCTGTATCCGCCTAGAGATGGCGCCCAAGTGTATTTCGCTCGTTCGCTTGGTGTAAAGCCGCATGTCAAGCCGATGCGTCACGTTTTCCGCGGCAAAACAAAGTAGTGTGGTCGGTGCTGTGGTCACAATGCGTGTGCGCTTTACTAACGACGGCATGAACCTCCTGAAGGAGGTTTTCGCCTTGAACCCATTCGGACAGACGTCAAGATGGGCGTCCGTTGCAAAAAAGTGGAAAGCAGGGGAAATCCGCTTTCTGGAAGCGAAATTACCGGCGAAAAGTCCCCTCCGGGATAGCCTAGATGTTGAGCAAGCCGCTTCTTGAGGACGCGTACAACCTGCGCGGTCGCTCTCGTTCCCGAAGCATGAGGACGTCTATGTCGTCCCAACTTAAAAATGATAGATAATATTGGTTCCACAGAACACTCGATCGCGGCATGCTAAGAATAATTGGTGTGTTTCGCCCCTCTCGACAAAACAACACTGAAACCAAACACCTACATGCGTAATCAACGCAACGACTGTGGCTTTAGAGAAGCTTGACTTAGGGACACACTTGCGGATTCGGCATTGGATCAGCTCGACATTTTGTGTGGATTTGGCTTTCCAGTACTTCGTGTTTTTACATCTAGATGTCGCCGTACATGTTCGCGTTAATGTCAGCGCTTTTATCCGTTCCGCTATTATAAAACTCAACCTTGTGCCGCGCAGTGCAGCCTTTCTTTGCGTTAGCGTTGCGTCGCACGGTAACGCAAGCATTTTACGCTATACTAAAACTGTCTACTAAAACTGTCTTGTGCCATCTTTATTAACCGATCGTTGCGTAGTTTGGGCTCCTGATGAATGCATGCCGGGGTGTTTCAGTTGTTGTGACGTTCTGGCACTGAGCACGATCGACGTCGCGGAACCACATTCCGGTCGCGGCAGCCAGCTTTAATGCTCAGACATCTACGCATTTCGGCGAACGTTAAAGAATGGAGAAAATTAATCGCGCAGGCCTCCATTACGGCTCCTTTCGTAGCTCTGTGTAAAACTTTGAGGCATATAAGACACATTAATCAAAACATGCCGGTCGGTGTTGATGAAAGCCCGCGGTCCTCGTCGTTCTTTCTTTCTTTCTTTCTTTCTTTCTTTCTTTCTTTTTTTCTTTCTGAAATTTGTCCACTTTCCTTCACGTCCAGCGCTGCAATATTCAGAAGTTACTAGAACCGAGAGTCATACGCGCCGCTTTTAGCCACCGAAACTGCAGACATATTTAGGCCCGCTTGAAGAGCGCATAGTATACGTACACATGACGCAGGCGTTCCGTTGCTTTCCCCGATAATCCCACGGTTTAGTTATTGCTTGTGAAAAAGCAGCGCAAAACACGAGATAGACGAAAGAGATACACTCACCAAGCTCTGACTATAGAGACACTCATCTTCTGCCTTAGTTTTGTTCCTCTTTCTCTGTCCCATGTCTTGGCTATAGCACTGCCTCCTTAACCATGTGCCAAACAGCCCGGGTCGCAGACAACGTGCTCAAAGAAAAATTATGGGTTGTAATATTCCAAAGGAACTCTGGAGCAGTGAGAGACGTCCTGTAGTGGCTGGTCGTAGAACGATTTCGACCACCTGGCGTTCTTTAACCGTGCACCTAACCCAAAGCTCGCTATATAGGGCACTTTATATATAGCTCGCTATATAGGGCACTTTATATATATATATATATATAAAGTGCCCTATATAGCGAGCTTTGGGTTAGGTGCACGGTTAAAGAACGCCAGGTGGTCGAAATCGTTCTACGACCAGCCACTACAGGACGTCTCTCGCTGCTATCTATATATATATATATATATATATATATATATATATATATATATTTCATTTCATTTATTATCACCTTGAAGGCCCGAAGGCATTACACAAGGGGGGGGGGGGGGGCAATACAAACACGTGTAAGAGTGGTTTCTTGCAAAACAACGAAAAAAAAGCACATCGCTGATTTTGTACGACTTTAAACAATCAAAGAAAAAATTCGAATTGAAAGAAGTAACACGGCAATACATTCGCAATAAAAGAAACAAAAGAAAAAGACTAGGTGGAAGGGTTGACAAGGGTAGACTATTCCGAGTGGTTTATGATGGGTTCATGAACGATGTACGCTGGGAACAGAAAGTTATTCAAAGTGATTTGTTAGGTATTCACGAAATTTTTTGCGGTCAGTACAGGTAACGAAGTTGTCAGGGAGCGCATTCCAATAAACGATTGCATCAGGAAAGAAGGAAGTGGTCATGGCAGATGAGCGGCCGGGTAAACGTGCTATGGCTGAGCTGTGACTTATGCGAGAGGAAGTTCGTAATGGTGGTTTAAGAAGGTGGTGCCTTGAGCGTGGATTGTAAAAAAAAGAGTGCAGCAAGCAAAGACGTGATATGATGCGGCGAGACTTCAGTGTTGGCAGACCTATTGTTTGCTTCAAAGAAGTGACACTGGTGTACCGTGAATAATGTCAAGGATTCCAATGATGCGGCTAGGTAATCTTGAGATGGATGCCAGACAGCAGAAGCAAATTCGAGTTGTGGACGGACAAATGTCACGTACGCCAACTTCTTTACCTCTGGGGATGCCTTCTTTAGATTTCTTTGTAGATACCCGAGTGACCGCGCAGCTTTGCGACGTATTGTTTCGATATGTGTTATCCAAGAGAGTGATGACGTCAAAGTAAGACACAGGTACTTGTAAGATGAAGTGGCGCTGATGTTGACAGAGCTCATGCGATAAGTGGACTGAAAGGGACTGCGTTTTCGGGTAAAAGACATAGATTTGCATTTTGATAAGTTGCGAGGCATGTGCCATTTTTCGCACCATGACGAGATGGCATCGCGGTCACGCTGCAGGCAAAGAACATCGTCAGAGGAGTTAACAGTGTTGTAAACTACGCTGTCGTCTGCGAAAAGTCGTAGTTTACAATGTATGCTAGTAGGCAAGTCGTTTACATAGATTAGGAATAATAAAGGGGACAGACAGGCGCCCTGAGGGACGCCCGAAGTCACATCGGTAAGAGGTGAGCGGTGATTGTTTGTGGAAGTGTATTCTGTGCGCCCGGATAGGAATTGTTCAATCCATCTGAGGAAGTTATTACAGATTCCAAGTCCAGATAGTTTTTGCAGCGAGAGCTTGTAAGGCACCTTGTCAAAAGCTTTTGAGTAATCTAAGAAGACGGCGTCGATCTGCAGGTTCCTGTCCATGATAAGCAGAATGTCGTGGGTGAATTCGGCGAGTTGGGAATCACACGATAAGTGTTTTCGGAAACCATGCTGAAATGGGTAGAAAAAATGATTGCTTTCAAGGAATTTCATTAGGCTTGAGGCTATAATGTGTTCTAGTAATTTTGAGGAGATGCTTGTAAGGCAGATTGGGCGGTAATTGGTAAGGTTCGAGCGGTCACCTGATTTAAAAATGGGCAAGATATTAGCTTTCTTCCAGTCACCTGGAACGTTCCCCGTTTCTAGCGATTATTTGAATAGTACGCAGAGTATTTGTGCTGATACATGAGAGGTGTTCTTCAGAAGTTTACTACTAATACCATCGCAGCCAGCGGAAGATGATGGTTTAAGACTATTGATTAGGTTAACTATGCCCTCCGCGTATATGTCTAGGTCTGGCATAGTTTGCACTGAAGCAATAAGTGTGGGCAGGTCAGATACGTGAATGGGAGCAGTAAATACAGAAGAAAAGTAGTTATTTAGGGCGGTTGCGCATTCATCATTATGGATATATAGATTCACCATTGAGGTCAACGAGTTCGATGGTGTTAGATCTGTCTTTAGTGGAGAGGATGCGCCAAAATTTATTTGGATTTGATTGGACAATGGAAAGTAGATTGTGACTGTTAAATTTATCTTTAGCTTGACTAACCTCCAGAATATACAGTTTTACGCATGCGCGATACCTTTCCCACGCTGCAGGGTTATTACTTTGATTTGCTTTCCTGTAGAGACGTTTTTTACGTTTAAGAAGAAATTTTACATGTTTAGTATATATATATATATATATATATATATATATATATATATATATATATATATATATATATATATATATATATATATATTCTTACTTTCACCGGTGAACGAATATCTTTAGGGTGCCCGGAAATCAATGCGAATGCTCAGTGTAGAGTGTACAATGTTCGGAACCACGTACGCAGCTGTTATGTTGTTTCCTTTCTTTCGCACGTTCGCTCCATCGAACTTTCAACACTCCGGCAAGGTTAACGGCAGCTATAGATTTAAAGGCCAACTGCAACGACGTTTTGCACCGCATAAAAGGGGCTATCTTAAGATACTGCGGATACAAAGCAGTCTCCATGCAAAATGTTGCGTATGAATGACCAATGTATGCGTGACGACAAGCTCGCCGGAATAAACAATTTTTCTTACGGAAACTAACAAAAAAAATACCGTCATTATCGCTCATCGGAAATGGGCTTAACCTTGGAAACAGGGCGGCGTCGGCTAAACGTGCTGAAAATTTCGCTTGGCCGTGTTCTGAGATTTGCGTCTCATCCCTTAAGCACAATGTGCGCGCGTCGTCCGCTTAGAATGTATTTAAAGGCTATTAATAATAAAATCGGATACTTAACAACCTTTCAGCTCTGCGAAGATCGTGTCAGTAATATAGACTACTTATTTGATAATTTAGCCAAAGCAAAATTTAGCCATAGTTGGCTATATTAAGGTACTTTCGCCCTCTTTCGCATCGTGTACGCAAGATCTCGAAGGCGAGCGTGTGTATTTTGAAAAGGACCGTTGGAGAAAAGGGCAAGTTCCGCTGCATTTTCCCAGTGGAACTTGGTCGACGACTCCCGGTTTCAAGCAGATAGCGTTGCGATCGGTACGTGCAGTAGAATACTGCGCTTACTGTGGGGAAGGTCAAGAGCTGGCGCATCTGGTCTCGGTCTTTGATTTATTTGGACGTAGGCGGAAGTGTTATACAGTCAGCTCCCGCTGAAGTGACCTCGGTTAATTCGAATATTCGCTTAGTCCAAACACGCTGAAAAGTACCCGCAAGAAGCTACATATAGCTATAGATAGAAAGCTCGTTTAGTTCTAACGCGAAACCGTGCCGCTTCGGTTAATCAGACCTCCACCGGCGCCCCCTCATGCACGTCGCGGTTACTAAATGCTTGTAAACACAAGGAATTCAAAAGACGGCGCTACTTCCGTTGTCTCTTTTGAGAATTTTGTGACCGCCGACGACAATGGTGAGGTTTGTGGGCCACTTACTGACGACGACATTGTCAGCAACGTGACAGTCGAACGTTGAGACAGCGTTTAAAGGGCTACTAAAGGTTACCAGAAAGTCAAGTTAAAGTGATAAAGCAATGCTCTAGAACGTCTAAGGCGTCAATGTAATCGCGAACAGAGCTTTAGTAACCGAGAAATTGAGGTAAATGCGCGACACGATTTGAGACCCCCCAGCCACATTCCGGTACTAGCCCGATGACGAAAGCACTACTCATCATAATTTATGTCACTAGTACTCAACTACTCGTATTAAAAAGATCACTTCATTAGATTATAAGACGGAATAAAATGCTACTTGTCTACTTCTATTCGGTTCTAAGAAAAAAATACCGTTTTGACGTTACCCTTGCATAGGATGGATGATCGAAAGGTTTCGTTTTCGCTCGACTCTGCGCGTTCGACTTCGCGCCGCGCGCGCTTTGTAGTTTCAGTTGTTTCTTTATCGCGTCGTGCTGCGGTGGTCCTGCTGGCTCGCGAAACTTGCATTTGGAACAAGCAGCGAGAATGCCACGTCCATGTGTTGTCGTGGGATGCGCGAACGGTACGTGGAACTTGGCCAAGGGCAGTTGCAGCGGCGAATCCAACGTTACTTATCACTGTGTGCCAACGAGTGAACCTCTCCGTTCAAAGTGGTTGAAGTGCCGTACCTCTGCCACAACGCGCTGGCAAAGAGCCGAAAAATCACGTAATGTGCTCGCTGCACTTTCGTCCAGAGGATTACGAGTTCAACGCCGACTTACTGAAGTCGCGTGAAGTGCCTTTCAAAGCAGGCCGTCGTCGTAGTAGTACGCAACGACGCCGGCAGCGCGATCCCTCAACAGCACGTCACGTTCATCAGTGCTTAAATCGCTGAACTCGAGCCCAGCATCGCGAACTAATGTGTCGTTGTCAGGGTCATCCATTGCAACGAGCGTCAAAGTTGGCGTCATAAAATAAAGAACTAGCTTATCGTCGCGCGCTTTCCCTTCCGCTAGCCACCATAGTTCCGCTTTCGCGCTGCTGTCGGCTCTGTCTTGGCTCTGTTTCTGGCCGCGCGTTTGCGTTTTGTGCAGAAAATCCGTAGCGCCGTCTGCGGGAGCCGTTTTACTCACCGACGGCGCAACGTCACTGTGAGACCATGACGCCAATACTCCTCGATCGGAGGGTGGGTGATTTGAACTGCGCTAGAGGTACGCGGACGCTTCAGAACGCATTTTCTCTTAAAGTAAGTCTCTTCTTCGCACGAAACAAGCGTTTCGAGGTTTCTGGGATGGTATTTCAACAATCCACGTTGACTTAATATTAACCTTTAGTGTCCCTTTAAGCATGCCGGCGCTCTCCGCCGCCGCATGCGGGTTGATTCGCGCTTCAAGAGGGAAAAACAAAAAAATCATCAGCCCTTCCCCTCTGTGAAAAAGGACGAGCAGCGAAGCTGTGATGTGTCTTACCGCAATCGAAGCATGTAAGTTTATATAGGTGTTGTTATTATTATTATTATTATTATTATTATTATTATTATTGAAGGACAGAGACAACGAATACGTCGTTTGACTGTGGAGCTGTGGAATTCTCATTCTTGTCTGAATTAGTGACGTGTGCAAGTACAACCGCATGGCAGACGGGAATTCTGCAATATTTACAACTTCACCGTGACCAACTAATTGGGCAAGTAAATGAAACTCGGTGTACTGATAGAGTCGTATGAGCGGCTAGTTGTCATGCAATTTTGCTTCGGGATAGTTTCGATAAAACAAGAGTTACAGCCGTTTTCTGTGACCATACTCCCTCCGCAGACGGCCATGCATTGACAGCAGACGGGAAATCTGTAACGTCTACAACTTCACTGTGAACTAACTAATTATGACAAGTAAATGAAACTCGGCGTAATGATAGAGTCGTCTCAGCGCCCAATTTCAGTATGATTTTTTTGCAAGATAACTACATTAGAATGAGAGCTACAGAGCATTCGCGAGAAACTGGAGACGGAAAGTTTTTCCTGTCGATGCAACGTGTATAGACGGACGGACATCCACCGACGCTGGAGGTTAGCTATATACAGCTACGATGTAAAAATGAAAAAAAAAAAACAGAAAAAGAAACATGTGGGCGAGGCAGCAGCAACGTATACGCGTTGCTGAACCGTATTCTTCTTTTGGCGCAGCTTCTTGCCTATACATTGGTCATCCGGTCTCGTGCGACCCTTAGCTGCAGAATCCGTTTTCTTCACTGGCCACTGCCACATCTTCGACTGGCACAGTGGACGCGCACACTTCAGATCTCTTGCAAGGTCGATACAAATAGGTCGTGAAGCTTCGGGCGAGGAGGAGGAGGGAAAATGTTATTTTCATCAGATCGTCGAATTACGTGAAGTACTGCGTTATTTCTTCTGCCAGGCGGCGTGAGGTGGCCGTAGGCCCTTGACTTTAATTCGGCGACCTCCAAAGCCCAGTTGACGGTCCGCAGCTGGACTGCGGGATCCGAGCTGGACACCGCTACCTCCCAGTCCGAAGTGTTGTTAAGTTGGAGCTCCGCGCTAGGCTTTAGCTCGGGGCAGTTCCTCAATGTATGTGTCAGGTCCTCCTTACGGGCGTCGCAGTTTTTGCATTTAGGTGAGAAGCAGCCTGGATATATTAGTGAGTACTTGTAAGGGTTGGTAAATGAGCCAGTCTGCAACTGTCTCCAGGTAACCTGTTGCAGTTTATCCAGTGGTTTATGGGGGGGGGGGGGGGTACTTTTGTCTACATTCGCGGTAATGCACAGTAATTTCGTGGAACGTCACCATGCGTTCCCTCGCTGAACCCAGGTCGAGGCCTCCCACCGCCCGGCTGACGAAACCTCGGTCGTAATTATGGGCAGCCTCATTTCCTGGATGCGAGGAATGTGCAGGGACCCAGATGATTTGAATCTGGCGATCAGGTGGTGTATACTTGTTTAGAAATTGCAGGGCGGGTTTGTGGATTTTGCCACTGGCACAGTTTCTAACTGCAGTTTTAGAATCGCTAAAGATTATTTTCGCGGTGGTGCCATTGATAGCCATAGCTATAGCTGCCTCTTCTGCTTCCCCTGCTTGCATGCAACTAACTGTTGCTGCAGACTGGGCCTGGCCTTGACTGTTGACTATGCCTAAGAGAAGGCATCTCGATTTTTGGGCGAACAGCGGTTCAGAACAAATTGACACCGAATTCATTAAAGCTGCAGGAGCAGCGATTGAAGCACGACTAGTTGAGGAGGGAACAAACATGGGAAAGAAAAAAAATCGTTTTTTGAATAAAACGAGACAGCTTGATTAACTTAACGAAAATGAAATTCCTAATCAGCGTAATTTATGAGGAGTCTACTAACAACCCCGACAGAATGGCATCTGCCTTTAGCCTCTATTTTCAATCCGTTTTTACTCAAGTTTAACTCGCACTGCCTTCTTTTGAATATGGTATAGCGCCAGCATTTAGTGACCTCTCTGTATTACTTGACGGTGTTCTCAATTTAATGTTAAAGCCCGATCTTAAGAAGTCCTGCGGTCCTGATGGCATTTGCAATGTTTTCCTTGTTCGTTACTCCCTTTCGAGTGGCCGTTATCTTACTTATTTGGAACAAGTCATTAGCAACCGCGTTTGTTCCTTCTTCGTGGCGCCGTGCTAAACTTCTACATTTGCACAAATCTGGCAATACGCAGATGTTGACGAACTACCGACCGATTTCCCTAACCTGTCACTCTTGCAAACTGCTTGAACATATAATTTACAAGCATACCATGGATAACATGGAATCCAATAACATACTGAATAATCGTCAGCATGGTTTTCGTCGTGGTGTTTGCACCGTAACTCATCTGGTTGAATTCACGCATGACATTGCTAAAGCACTAGACCTTGGTACACAAGCAAGCAATTTTCATCGATTTCTCCAAAGCGATCGACCCTGTGGTTCGTCTTAAACTACTATTTAAACACCGCCTCATCCTAAATAATCCAACACTCATAGACTGAATTGCCCGTTTTGTCTCCGACCGCTCCCAATATGTACAATATAATGTTCCTGACTCCCATTTCACTAGCGTTTCCTCTGGCGTGCAGCGGGGCGCAGTCCTCGGCCCACTTCTCTTTCTACTTTACATTAATGGCTTGCCACATAATATAGTTCCTGACATACGCCTCTATCCTTATGATTGCATCTTCTATCACAATATTCACTCTCCTGAAGATCATATTTTTCTTAATTGCGCATTCTCACACTTCTGCTCATGGTGTGACACCTGGCAGATGAGTATAGACTTCACCAAAATCGTTTCAATTACATTCACTAGGTGTTTCGCTCATTCCCTGTTCTCGTACTCTTTCAATAGCTCCTTGCTATTGAAAGTGGCTGAATATAAGTACGTTGGACTCCTATTCACTAACAATTGATGTTGGAGCGAGCTTATCGA
This sequence comes from Dermacentor andersoni, assembly GCF_023375885.2. Lineage (NCBI taxonomy): Eukaryota > Metazoa > Arthropoda > Arachnida > Ixodida > Ixodidae > Dermacentor > Dermacentor andersoni. The sequence goes on from NC_092814.1 coordinate 263,518,577, forward strand.
AGTAATATGTAAGAAATCATTGAAAAAGCTCGGCTATCCCCAACGTACCATTCCTGTGGTTCGTCAAGAAACTAAACTGCTCACGTACAAAACATTAATCCGCCCAATCCTTGAATATGCTTCTATAGTCTGGAACCCGCTTCATAAATACGATACTAACAAGATGGAGCCCGTACAAAAGAAGGCCGTTCATTTTATCTACCGTTGCTACCATAGAGATTTTTCGCATTCTTTTAACCTCTATAGTCTGAATTTGACCACTCTCGCAACACGTAACCACAACGAACGCATAAAGTTCCGGCACACCTTAATTAACTCTTGTTGCGTACTCCAGGGTAGCGTATCGTACTGCTGCCGAGAAGTAGCGGCGCCTGCCGATCGAAGCTCGACCGACGTTACTTATTGGGTAGCGTGGCGTTGTCGGCGGGCTGCAGGCATCCTGTAGACCATGGCGACCAAGCAAGGGCGAGACGATTTCTAGTGCAAAACTTGCACGGTTTATTCAAAGGTAGATGAAAGAAAATGAGAAGAGCATGAAGTGTGTAAAAGTACTTTTCGGAGCCCCTTAAATAGGCTCTCTACAATCGTGGGCGGGATTTTGCTTCCATCGACGTCACGTGAACGCCACAGAAAGAGCTGCTTCCATCGATTTCACGTGACCGGCACAGAAAGAGCTGCTGCAGAGAGGAGCTTGCTGCAGAGAGGAGCTGCTGCAGAGAGGAGCTGCTGCAGAGAGGAGCTCGTCACGCCTCCTGGAATTGTAGACGCCTGTCCGTCTCTTCTGCGCGTTGCGGGTTCGTGGAAGTTCTCCACTAGGTCCAATTCGAGGAAAGGGCCTCTCTAAACTCGCACACCCACACCCACATACACACACAGAAGAGGCCTGTACGTTGCGGGGATTCCGGCAGACAGGCAGGCACTCGAAACGGTCATGGCGAATTGGGAAGTCCCGCTTCATTTCGACGAGGCAGGGTGAGATGGTCGGTTGAAATTCCTTTCAACACTTGGTTCCAGACGCCAACCCTAACACTCGACGCTGTGCCTGCTCGGATAAATAAATTAAGTTTTCTGAACCGTCTCGCACCCGTAGTTCTCACAAGCTGAATCTTTTACCATTGCAACCCAGAGCTGACATGTACAAACATAGTTCTTTCGCTCAAGAATTGAACGTCGGAATGCTTAGTCCGGAAAGGCTCGTTCTCCAACTCTGACCAATTTTTTCATCTGCAATTGACATACGATGTTATCGCCACTCCTACTGTCGCCCAAGAGGGGCGGCAGTATGTAAAAATAAATAAATAAATAAATAAATAAATAAATAAATAAATTCACACTACAGACTACTTCAAGCAAGAGAGTTTTTTAATACATAATTTTAGAAGATGTTGGCGTCTTTAGGCGGCACCAGCAACTCCGGTTCACATCGAACAAGCATATACTAAATGTGACACTGCAACATCCCAGGGAATGTAGCAGCTAATGAGGTAGCACAACACGCGGATAAGGACATTAGGAGTTCCTCTGTCACAAGGAAAGTTGCGCGACATCTTAAGACAAATTTCAGCACGAGGTTGCAAAGAAACATGGTTTCATCAAAGTTCAAAATTTTCAAATTGTTTAGCATTGACCCTTGCCTTGACTGCCATATACGACGCACATTAAACACGAGCAGACGCTTTGAACTAAAAAGGTTAAAATAATTAAATTCCGCTATTCCTTAATGTGACCATTCAGATAATTCGACCAAAATTTGCGCTCCCGCAAGGGTCGAGCGGATGGACGTCGACTGCAGTATATTTTCGCCGTCTTCTCCCCAGACTTTAACTTTGTTGAACGATTAACGGATGGTAGCACGAGATGAGACGATGGCATAATGGCAATGAAGCAGTTTTCACAAGCATGCGTAGACAGTCACTTAAACGTAGAAAAAGAGAGAAAAGAACATGGCATTTGCAAAACTGCATGGCGAGCAGTTCGTGCGATTAAACGCAAGTCACACTACATGATCGGACAACGCAACCAGGGGGAGCGTACGCAACTCCGGTGTAGCATTGGTGCGGCGGCGAATATGGCCCCAGCAGAAAAGCGGGGGTGGCCGAAAATAACTCCTCTGATGACTGCCATCGTGGGGTGGGCTCACCACTCGGTCTTTCCGCAGCCTTTCCGGTTCAGCTCCTCTATGCCAACAACAAGAGCAAGGTTTTGACCTCCTGACCTTCGTCATTCTGGTGCTACGAGTTATCGGCAGCAGGTCTCTTTATTGCAAAACGCGCAAAATAATAAATAAATAAATAAATGAAGAAAGAAAGAAGGAAGGAAAGAAAGAAGGAAAAGCGTCCCTTGAATTTTCTTCATTCTCTTTTTTTCGATAAGGAGTACCTTCTTCTTTCGTCGAGATGAATGGACTAATTGAGGTTTCCTGCCAATATTTGTCGTCTTCACATTGTGTCAAAAATGAAAAGAAAAACAAAATAGAAACGAAGCATCGAAATGCTAGTGGCTAACAGTGAAAAAGAAGTTTAAAAGAAAACGAAAGTCGAGGCAGGAGTGTTAGCTTCGCGGCAAATATATGTTCCCCTTCGCGACTGGTTCGATTTATACATCATGACGGACTGATCGAGCTGCGTGGGTCCGAGAAGTGCGCGTGTGGACAACTGTTCGTAATTGAAGTTGTCCAAACTTGGTCATAGCTCTCGAAGCGAGTCTTTCTTTTTTCTTTCTTGTGTGAAGTTGTGAGCACTCGGCGACTCTCCCGAACACGTGATGAGAGTGGACGTGCGCGCGACAAATTACTGATGGCAGTCTTAGTCGTTTGATCCTGTTCCTCTTTCTGTACGCCCGCGCGCGCGCACACGCACACACACACACGCACACACACACACACACACACACACACACACACACACACACACACACACACACACACACACACACACACACACGCAGATGTGTGTGTGTGTAAGCAATATCCTTCCTGCGAAGTGTATTATGGAGGACTCGCTGTCGTATATAAATTATCTTCCTTCCTTTCGCCACAGTAGAATATATATATATATATATATATATATATATATATATATATATATATATATATATATATATATATATATATATTGTCACGTCGCGGTGACGTTCAATAACACAGTAGCAATACTGTGAACCACAAAACTAACTTTTATTGGGCGAACCTGTGCCCACAAAATAGGCTACACTTATAGCACAACGATAGTGGCGAACACGCTCGGCGATCGTCGAAAATCTGATCAGCGGGTCAAGCGCGTCGGCTTTTATACAACAGTGGTCGAATGTTCCAGACTAATCGTTGGGACCCGCATGCCTTCCACAAAGTTCTACAACATTCGAGTCACGCGATGAAATCAGATAATACAAGGTTCGGCGACAACAGACAGCGGATAGAAGCATCGATAACTTTCCAGAAACTTCGGATACATGCAGACGCGTCCCGCGCTGTGCGATAACATTTGTTAGGCGGCGAAACGTGGTTGCCCGTTAAATATAAGTACAAGTGTCAATATATATATATATATATATATATATATATATATATATATATATATATATATATAAGGACGGAAGAGTATTTATATGCGACAGCGAGTCCTCCGTAACACAATTCGCAGGAAGGATATTGCTCAAGCGATCAGGGCGCTCAAATTTTGATTGAGCTCATTTGCGATGCTTAAGTTTCCACTGAGCTGAATAATCAAAGGAGCCGCATCTTATACAGCGTTCATTCCACCCAGCAGTACCGGGAGAAAATGTTGCGCAAGAACGTGTCGTGGTACGCGCTTTTCGGCTATGGAGCAGAGGGAGAAATTCTTAAGGGTGCAACACTGAAAGAAAAACGAAAAAGAGAAAGCGAAAGCAGGCTTCGGAATGCGGGAGCTTTGGACGTGGAGAAAGGAAGACTGGCGGGAAAAAGCGAGCATTGATTCCGGTATACTACACGTATACAGTATACGTGTAGCTCGTTGCATCCTCCGTGGTGGCGCAGTGGTTATGGCGTTCTGCTGCTGATCTCGAGGTCGCGGGTTTGATTCCCGGCCCCAGTGGCTGTCTTTTGATGAATGAATAACCCCCCTCCCCCCAAGAAAAATAAATAAAGAAAAAGAAAGATTCACCGATGATTACGATACTCCGTAATGCGAAATTTGAGCGCAAATCTATACATGCTTTCCTTTCGTGATATATTGGGTGGCGCCGACATTCTGTCTTGTGCGGCACGTTGGAAACGGCACGAAGTGTGGCGCGACTGCCTCGCTAATCTGGCGATCGCGAGAGGCAGCGCGTGGGTGACGCTTGGACGCGATTCACAGCAGCTGCCGTAGACGAACCTCCACTCATGCAGCGCTTTGTTTCCATATATGGTATAGGTGGACGCGCTCGCCGCGTGCCTTATCGATGGCGTCATTGGTGAACAGGTGACGGCGCGCTACTTTGGCGCCATCTCGCAGCGGTCGTCGCCGCATAGCCCGTTCTTACGCGGCACTACGCTATTCTTATACTTTCGCCATACCCTCCTCTTCCGGTTTCCTGCTCGCGCTCTCCTCTCCATCACCGTGTTTCATCGCCCGCTGCGCTCAGCGTTCGCTCTTTCATCCTTCGCTGTCCTCGTTCGCTCGGTTACGCCGAGCACGCCGAGGGACGCCAACGGCTCAACGCAGGAACGGGCGCCTACGCTCTAACACGCTTGCGTGCTTAGATTTGTGCGCGTGTTAAAGGATGCCTAGGTGACCAAAAGTATTCCGGAGGCTTCCGCTGCGGCGTCCCGCATAAGTCTGGGCCAGTTTCGGGACGTTAAACCCCACAATTCGGGAGGTCATTGCGTATGTATCGAAAACATAGACGAGGGATGGCGGAGGGAGCGCATTAAGTTCGCGCAAAGCAAGGTTAGCTACGCCTTCCGGCCATATAATAACCCGTCGAACTGTGCAGGGTTGTGAACACGACCAGCAAACAATACGCTAACAATAAAACTTCAGTTATACTTCGTCCACAGCCGCAAGTATTCTTGTCGTAGTAACGAAAATTCCTTCACTCGGCATTCACCACGCTTACATGTTTCTTACGTATTTTTACTCAGCCTCTTTCTATCAAAATGTTCTGGCATAGCATTGCCACTCTGCCATTGCTGTTCTGGTCATGTGTCGTGTACGCATGCGTGGCGCGCTAAAACTACCTTATGCTCGGAAGCTGCCTCACGAGTTGGCATGGTCCTGCATCGGTGGAATGTATACTAAAGCATGAAACTTGTTGGAATATATATACTAAGACATTTCCAGCACTCAGGGGCGAAAATGAGCACTTGAAAATAAAAAAGTCAACATGACACAAAGGACGCCGGTACTTTCCCTGTTTTGTTGCTTCTTTCTTGTTCTACAGTGTTCCTCTTTCCCCTGGACCGGGTCAGACGTATTCTCAAGCGCTTTGATGAAGTGCTCTATTGATCACGATGTCTTACGGGCTTCGATCGCCGTCCAATCTAAAAGTATACCCCGTTAGACATACCTATGTATAAAAGCAAATTTTTCTTTTAGGTTTCCGACTCCAGAAGTATAGGTGCTGCGGTGCGCAGAGAATCACAGCCACGCGCGCGGCCGCAATCTTTGCGGCCCCAGGGCCGCGCACTTCGGCAGTTGGGTAACGCGCCGTCCTCCTCCACATCAAAGCACCGGCAGCAGAAGGCCAGCGTTCTGTGCAATGAAGTCACGTTTGGCAGAGCATTCATTTTCCATTGAAAATGCGGACATGCAATAGGCGGGCTGCACCAGCTGCATTTTTATTTAATTTCCTTTTTTCAGCTGCAACAAATTTTTCAAATAATTGCCCCTGTCACATATCACAATTCTAACTTTCAAGGTAAATAACTAGATGCGACGAACATTACTTGTGCGAGAAATCAAAATGCTTAATCACATAATTAGCATAATCGCACTAATTATTTGTTATTAATTACTTTAGGGGTCATACTGTGATTTACGAATTGTAGCTGTTGACTTCCAAGGCGCATCCACTTGGAACGAATTCTCATGAATACACGCGTTTCGAGATATTAATTATCAAAGTGGTCCGAAGAAATGCATTGGCAACGCACGAAACCGGGTTTCTACAGAAAGGTAAGCAGGACAACAGTGCATCCTTACCGCAAGTTTCACGGCGCATGTATCGAATCTGATCGATAGAATTTGTGAATCGCCATTTGTGCGTAATGTGTCTAATTAAAAAGTTAATAAATGAATTTTTTTAAATAGTTTAATACGTGTTACAATTCCTCGGGCTTATTTAAATAATGTCCGCCTCTCAGAATAAACCAGCTCAAGAAGTAGAATTAGGTTATTTGCGACAGCCGATTTTAAATATTCCGTAAAACCTAAGAAGGATCGCACCGAGTGGTTCCACGGCGCTTTTGCCGATAATAAGTGAAATATTCGTTGAAAGGGGCCGTTCTATGTAAGGATTATTTTACTTCGACCGCGTGTAGTATTCGAACACTCATCCTCATAAATTCGTTCCAAGTTGATGTGCCTAGCAAACTCTAGCTACAATTCGTAGATAGCGCAATGCGTTGTACGTCAATCAGTAACATAGTTACTAACATAGTAACCTAGTAACTAACACAGTGAAATTTTGTTAATTAATCAATTCTAAAATTGATTGATCGTTGAAGTCTTGTCCGTCCTGATCGAGTAATTTAGTTCTAGGGTTAGAAGTGTGCTATTGGCACGGCCGATTTTTTTTTCTTCTTAAAAATGGTGCAGCTATAAAAAGGTAAAAAACAGGCCCTATATATTTCGGCACATCTCATTTTCCGTATACGACGTCAATTACTTGTCGCGTGGCTTTGTGGCTATGGCGTTGCGCTGTGGAGCACTAGGTGGCGGGCTCGATCTCGGTCAGCGGTGGCCAAATTTCAATAGGGGTGGCCCTATGGATGGATGGATGCTATGAGGGTCCCCTTTGAAACGGGATAGTGGCTTGCGCCACCGAGCTCTTGTTTTACCTTATGTACTACCTATATTTTTGAGAAAGCCCACAAACGCAATGAATTGCCAGCATCAAACTTTTTGAACCATTGCTGGGAACTCTGTTTTTGTGCGCCTCCGTTCTTTGTGGTCTCCCTACTTTTCTGCCACCAAACCTCCAATCGCCTCTTACTAATCTCTATTGTGAACATGTTTACTTTCCCCGTGCAATCTCTGAACCCTTGGGCTTCAAGGAGGCCACAGGAGCCTAAACCGGCAGCTGGGTAGTTATCTTCACGTGCTGATAAAACATGTACCATTGTTTTCCTAGCTCTATCACAGCAAGTACTTGCGTCTTCGTCCTTGGTGTACCTCACTTTATAACTACGCGTTCTAAGGCGTCCTGATCTCACTTCGAAAAGTAAGGAGCTGCTCTTTGAGTTATCGTAAATTCTTTCCTGATTTCGTTTTTTTGATTTGAGGTAGTTACTCATAGCAGGTTTCTTTTCATTGCTGCCACCCATGAGATTGTCTGAGCCTCTCTCATTTTGAGTTTGACGTTCTTTGTTGCCATATTGCTGACCATACCGGTCGCATACTTGCTGGTAAGCTTCATAGTTGTTTTCCTCCACTGTGAGTCTTTTCCATACTTGCGACTTCGCCTGACACCTAGCGGGGGGGGGGGGGGGGGGGGGAGGGAATGTTCTGCTAGTGTCCACGTAGTGGACATGTCCATTTCGTCTGCTGCTGAAGTTCTGATTGGCTTGGCTGGAGTACGCGTCAGAAAGAGGCAGGGGCTCCCAGCCAATCAGCCGGCGAAATGGACATGTCCACTAGGTGGCCATTTGCAGAATACCGCCGCTGGACTCTACCGTCGCGGAACAAGTTGATCGTGTCGCATGTGGTTGGGCATCGCATTTGCAAATGCCTATTAATTCCAATGCGTTGGCGGGCTAGTCCTGTGGCCCAAGCGCCTTGTCCTGTCGTCTCTCTTGTGTCCGTTGTTTTGCGCTAAACAAAGTAATCATGGCCTATTCATTCCCAGTAGAAATGACCACCAGTGCGGCGTATCATTTATGCGGGTGCGACGTAACAATAGAGCACCTTCCGTGCCACTGCCCATCCTTTGACGCTCAACGATGTGCTCCACAAGCTAGACTCGGCCGACTGGATCATACAACGCTTTCAGAGGAAAAGACCCTGGAGACCATGGCCCAATCATTCTTGCATGCACAAGGCCACAAAAGCCCTTGCGCAATTCTTAAGGCGACTGGACTGTACGAACTCTTGTGACAGCGGGAATTCCTCTGAGAATGTGTACACAACGACTGACTCTCTGTTATTTTCTTCTCTTTCTTTCTTCTTATCTATTCTTCCCCCTTTCCCTCTCCCCAAGTGCAGGGTAGCAACGAGCCGCGTCCTTGGTTTACTTCCCCACCTTTCCACTTTATTTTCTCTCTCTCTCTCTCTCTCTCTCGATATAGACGGCATGCACTAAAAACACTCGTGTACCGCGCTCTGGGTTCCCGTTAAAGAAACTCGGGTGGTGGAAAGTAATCTGGAGCCCTCCGCTGTATGGCGTCCCTCGTAACTCGTGCAGTTTCTCGGGGTGTCAAACACAACAATTTTCTAGAGTGATAATCTCTGGACGAAGCAGTGAGGTCAGTGGGACGAAATGGGTGGCTGTGGCTCTGTGCTGCGGGAGAGTAGAAAAAAGAAGAAAAAAAAAAGCTGCTCTTCTACTCTAAAATCTAGCCTCAGCGCACCTCATAGACCGCACAAAATTGTGCCACGATAGTTTTAACTGTGACCTTTTCTGCTTTTGCACCAGAAGTTATCTGTTCCATTCTTTTCTCCCCTAAGGTGTATGTATATGAAAGAAACGGAAATTTCATACTTTGATATGCTTCCAGTGAGAGATAGATGCCTGCTTTAATTCATGTTCATTTGGGCGCATAATCCCAGCATGATTAAGGAATGCGATGACATGGCACCGTGGGCGTTACCGCTTATATGGAGGTCACTAACGAAAACGGGCCTAGGCGCACGGACGCAAATGTAAAAAACATACGCACGACAACCACCTACACTCGCGGGCATACAAAGCCATGATTGTTATCTTCGCTCTTGCAGAGAGGACGATATTTGCTCGAATCGAAGCGTACATTTTTGATGGCGGCGATGTCGAATTCAGGGGAATCCTTGGATTCAAAAGGAATACTATCATTATGCAAGAATCGAGCTTTAGAAATTTTTTTCCTGAAAAGGCGAACTGAAAATGAAGCTGCGCAAGTTCATTTCGAACAGAATAATACGTTCCAACACGACAAAAATCTGTTCGGAAATTCAAATTACTGCTCGCCATGATCACATGTCTGTTTTAGTATAACTTGTTGGAGCTGTCACTTAAAGAGTGGATTTATTATTAGACAAGGAGGGAGATCAGCCTTAGCTACTGAGTGAACGCCTACTACTAATAGCGTTGGGTTAAGGAATAAGAATAACTTAGTTGATGATGATTAGAGAAAGTACATGCACATGAATTGAAAAGAAAGATAGGAAAAGAGAGGGAAAGAGAGACATGTATAAATGAGATATGAAAGACGGGGAGCTTAACCGGAGGAACCTCAGGAGCGCCTTCATCGCCTTCTGGTGTGAAGGCCGCATCAGCCGGCACTCCAAGATCGTCTGCTCAGAAAGCGGCCAGTCGTCGAGGCGTGCCCAACTCCGTCACGAGCGACTCTGTCTGGGAGCGGTAGCGGGGATAATGACAGAGGAAATGTTCGATTGTTTCCTCGCTGCCACAACTATCACAGGCAGCACTGTCAGCTATCCTGATGCGGCAAGCAAATGTACTGATAAAAGACACTCTAAGCCATAGTCGGCAGAGGGCAGTTGTCTCAATTGGGGAAAATCCAGATGGAATGCGTAGTCGGAAGGATGGGTCCAGGCGGTTAAGGAAAAGAAACTGAAAGCACCTAGTGCAGTCGCATACCTTGTTCATTTCGGTAGAAAAAAAAAAAGGGGGGGGGAGAAAAAAAACACAGAATGGTTATTATGGCCTGATGCACTGATCCATTTTGCCATGGATCTGAAAGAAGGCTTCCAAAAAGCAGCGCGTTGTAGAGGGGTGCCAAAGATCTAGCCATTGATTGTATTTCTCGAAGTATTTCGCGCGTGCCCGCTCTACTCGCTTCAAGGAACATTAAAGAGCTATATTAAGTCAAGCTTGATTGGTGAATATGGTATAGTAAGTGGAGATGGACCAGCAAGTTGGACTTCTCGAATACAGCAAAGGCAACTCTGTACCTGACCGGAACCCTGGTAAGCAAGCAAGAAAAACCACAAGAGACAACAAGTGGCGACGACATGTTAATGTTCCTGCGCCAGCTACCGGAGACGTCCTAGATTTTGACAGAGGTCCCTCCATTCTAGTTAATAGTCCATCTAAGAGCAAGGATTTCGTTTTATTCAGACTCAAGCGTGAACACTCTGTGAACTTTTTCGTCTGCACAGGAATGGATTCAATACGAGAGTACATACTGCAAACTTCGACACTTATGTACACACTGATTTATATGGGTGATCTAGTTACGGCGCAAAATTCAAAAAAGCGAAGTGAGGCCATCATCTTCTCAGCTGGCAAAGAACGTTTTCCTCCTAAATTTAATGGAAATGCAGCTTTCAAAGAAGCGTTAGCTCGTCTAAAGTGATTTACGATTGCTCCCAAGTGTCCCTTTATGTAGTCTCTACATAGGGTCGCCTCACGAGCGACTGTTACTGCTGCTATCAGTATCCTATAACTAATCGCATTTCTGTTCTCTCGAGCTTTTTTTGTTGTTATCATTCCCGTAATTAGGGACTTTGCCCTAATTTACCCTAACGGCTAACCGCCCCCATTTCATGGCCATACCACAAAAACAAAAAACGAAAAACAAAATCACCCACTCTAGTACAAAAGTTAGGGGAGCCATGGGTGACCTCTGATGCTTCGATGGGAAAGAGAGAGAGAAAAATGGGGTGGGAAAGGCAGCGAGGTTAACCGGAAGACTAGTTTGCTTCCCTGCACTGGGGAAGGACAAGGGTGGCTTAGCCAAGTTCGAGAAAATGCAGCACCTACGTGGCTTGTTTCGGTTCCATTTCAATCATGCAGGCAACAGATGCCTTTCTTTATACGATGCGCGCTCTAATTTCTGGTACGTCAAAGTCTGACACGAGTGGCCCACGAGCAGTCCGTGCGTCATGACGCCTTGATGCTGTAAAACTTTTTGAGACAGGGCGTCTTCCTTCCTTCCTTCCTTCCTTCCTTGCTTTCTTTGTCAGTGTGGCGCTTTCCTTCAGGCTCACACCTGAGCAGGTCGCGTCGCAACCCTGCGGGGTAGAAGCGACACTGGGCAGCCCAGAGGCGAAGAATTACAGATCACGGACCAGCCGTTGACATCAGCGGGGAAGGCATAAAATAATTTCGAATGGAAGAAAGGCAGCTTTACGGGACGGAATGCGCGCTTCGTGCTTCTGACGTGACGAACGGTATATGTGCGGTCAGACCGCGTTCGCTCGGGGGCTTACCGAACGAGTTAACAGAGTGTACCCGAGATGGGCGTCGTTTGTTTATGAAAAATAGAAACCCGGCCCTCCGGTGAAATCTAGAAGCCAGAGAAGCGCTCGTAGTAAACGAAAGACGCCTCTCGCTGGAGCACGACGACGCCGTGACATTTACAATTCCGATGTGCGTCATTTATCGTGCAGCTATATTTGAAACGATCTCCGCGAACAAGAACAAGAAACCAACCTCCCGATGGTATCGCGCGCGAAATTGGCGTCTCCTAACAGAGCGGAAAAGAAGAAAGCGAGCGCGAGGGCAAGTGGGAGACACTGCGGGTAAGGAAGCGAGCTTGCACCGCTTCAAATTACACGGTGCGTCTCCTAGGTGTTGGGCAGGGAATCCAATTTTCGCGCGCGTCGGAGTTATTTCGCTGCCACGGCGAGAAGTTTAATTAGCTCCCAGAGCGAGGCTCGTAAATTATTATAGCTGGTTCGTTTCGTGACTATACGTACCGACCCAGAAGCATTCCCGGCCTCTATTTCGAGGTATCCGATCACTCTTTCTCCGTATACTTTCAATGTTCTTTCTGCGCTTCCTGGTTCTAGACGAGATCGTCTGGAAAACTAGAAGGAACTAGTTAGAAATAAAAGGAACTAGAAGAAGAGAACTAGTAAGTAGGAAGGAATTGTTCAATGCGATTGATTGATTTTATTGTCCTTTTCCTGGGCTATCAGAAACGCCGTAGGGGAGAATTCCAGATTACATTCAATTGCCTGGTTCTATTAACGTCCTTCAAACCACAAAACATGTTTTTTTTGGGGGGGGGGGGATACCACCTTCATTCAGATGCAGCCGTTGCAGCTTGGATACGAATTCGTCACTCGAATACGTCACTCGAAGTACGCTCGTGTACTGTGCATAGGGTGCACGTTAAAGTACCCTCGCAGGTAAAAAATAATCCGGAACCTCACACCTTCTTTCCACTATGGCGTGTCTCATAATCAGATCGTGGTTGTCGGCAAGTAAACCCCCAGAATGGAATTTTTTTAAATGTCTTGTACCCCACATTGGCAACTATTTCTTTAAGCGTACAAGTAAAACAAGGTAGAATACTCCGAATTACAACGGTACTTTCTCTCCTTAATTGGCGCGAATCGAATCCACCTTCTTCCTACCCTTGCGATCACCTCCTATACCAGAAATGAAGAGCATGCACGAACAACCATTTGACGCCCCGGTTAAACGTCAATTGATCCATGTGTGCTCTCGCACAACAGTCATTGATTGTGATTAGCCACAGCTAAATAACTAAGACACAAAGAACGTAAAAGCCGCTTCTTCATATGTCCCGCAATGTGCTCAGAAGTTTGTTCATGACGCGGCAGGCTCGTACTAAACGTATTTCTCACGAAAGTTATGCGAAAGTCAGGCTCGTCAATCGTGTAGGCTGTGACAGGACCTCACAAATGACGCTCCCGTGACTGCCGAATATAGCATAATTAATGCGCTTCTGTAACGAGCGACTTCATTTGGGGTAAGCATGTCCCAAAGGTATGTCGGCTCCATCGATGCATCAATTAGACATGCTTGATGTGTCGCACGTCGATAGAAGGCTGCTTGCATATTGTAGAGCGTCTTTTGCGAGTCAGTAAGTTGCGACCAATTAGGTGCAAACAATGGCCTGATCGATGATGCTCAGTTTCGACTAAGTCCTGCATGTGCGACCGAGGACCACACGAAAACATGGCCTGTGTATTTAGTTCAATGGTTGCGGCGACCGCCAAGTTGTTGGAATTAGACCAATCACTACAGGCTCTAATCTTCCATTGTGGCAGTATAGGCATTTTCAAGGCTCTGTTTTGAATCATGATTGCTTTAACGGAAACAGACGGGTAATTTTATCGTCGTAGATGAGATTAAGCTACACGAATAGCTAAATCCACACCGAACGCGCCAATATTTCTCTGGAAGCGCATGGCGCATGATGAAAGTATAATTCGGTCGCAATGATGCCGGTGATGTTGCTGCTTAGTGAGAGATTATATTTACGCATGAAGTATAGTTCTTCAAGTTGGAAATCCGCTTCATGTCTACTGCCATCTAGGAAAAGCGCTTCAAGGATGACAACGCTGACTAAATTCTTACTACCATATAGATGGTTTGCATTCATGTCTACACGACCGTCATCCATTGTTTCAGCACGTCACCACAAACGGTAGTTTGGAGCACGAATCTTTGCATTGGCATTGAATTTGAACGAATCAGCCCCTTTTCTTCAACCATATATTGATAGGAACGGTTGCCGAATGTAACTTAACCTAAGAAGTGGCGCCGCCTGGAGAAATTATCACCCGACGAACACGCTTAAGTAAATCTTTCTAAAATAGCATTCCACGTAGGGTGCAGAATAAAGGGGAACGGAAACAATGTGCTTACCAGCGCAGCAGAAATGTCTTTGCGGCAGTCAGTGAACACGCAATCCAGACTATAGCGAGCGTTTAGAAACTAAAATCAGTCGCTATATGCCATCGCAGTCACCGTCATGATATATCGTCGTCACCATCGCCGTCGCCTTGCTACTGTCATCAGACACACATTCTCGTCAAACACACAATCGCTCGTCTTACACAATAAGCATGTTCGTCCGTCTGGTAGCGCTTTGCAGAAGCCCAAACGATGCTTGACAAGCCAGCTCTCAGCCACGCTCCTTGACGACGACCACGAAGACGGCGACTCGTCTGTGGGCATTCCCGGGCTCCCTTGTAGTACGTGTTGCTAAACTCTTACAGGGTAGATAATTTTACTATATGCGAAGGGGACTCTTCGTCGTGTAGGTACTAGAAATCACGAGGTGTGGCTCGAGGTGTCTCTCTCTCACCGGCAGCTGCTGCGGTGTCTCTTCCTGTAGCGTGCTGAATAGACGTGTGACCGATGGTGGGATCGAGCCTCTGCCTTCCAGCACAGCAGACCAATGCTCTATTAAGCCAGGATCGCACACGTGCCCCTGTCGTGCCGAAGTCGCTCTTTCAAAGTTGTGAAGCGCGTGCGTCGCATTCTTTCCCCGCGACAGCTGTAACGCTTTGAGGCGCTGCCTTAGGCATCGGCCCCCACATTTTTCAGCACACGGACGCCTAAAGGTGGATGAGGTGCGCTTATAATGCTATCGCATTAAAATGTGACGTTGGAACTTTTTGTCCCGAACCATAAATAGTGCTTATCATTTCGATTGCCGGATTTTACACCTATTTCTTTTGTGTGTGTGTGTGGGGGGGGGGGGGCTCGTCTGTGTGTGCTTGGCTAAGTTCACAGCAGTAGTTCTCGCCTCGCGTAAATTAAGCCCTTGAAGCACTACAGCTGCTGTTGTCACAGATTCTCCATATGCGTGTTCGTCACTTTCTGCGGCAAATAACTATCCTCTATCGGGCCTATTTTATTTTTTAGTCCCTGCTCATTGCAATGTATTCGATTCATTTAGGTGCCTGGTCACAAGGGTTTGTTTTTTAATTAAATAGCGTATTCACTGGTCAAGGCGTACCTCGATGGCCCTGGCTGTCCGATGGTACTGTTCTCTGCTTACTTCACTGCGGTTAGATACCTAACGCGTACATTCACGCAAGTGTTGTCTAACCCCGTCTTAACTGCCTCTCCTGAGTATCGGCGCCTCTTATATCACTGGCATTGTCATTTTTCAATGCGCCCAAACTTGAAGTATCGCTCATCATATTACGCTGTCGGATTCGCTCTCTGAAATGGCAGTATGCGGTGACAGTGACCGACTGTGATTGTATGTCTACGCTCCTTTCTTTCTTTATGTCCACTTTGTTATCACTTTACCTCCCCCTCCCCTCTCTCTGCAGCGTAGGGTAGCAAACCGGATCTTCCCCTCTGGTTAACCTCCCTGCCTTTCCCCTTTCCTCTGTCTCTCTCTCTCTCTCTCTCTACGTACACAAGTCTGGTATGGTACATTCTTCCCCGTGTATTTTCTGTATTTTGCAGGAAACAGGAGATAACTTCCTAATGCCATTGCTTCACTATTTAGAAAAAAAGAATTCCACTGTCACAAGATCGCCTTTCCTCTGACAGTTCCCGTTGTCATTTTGTTTGCTGCTGCGACTATCGGGCACAGTCACATGGATGTTTGCGCCGCCATCCAGGAATTTAATAATATTGATTTCAATCGATCGCCCAGTTAAAATCTTCTTCCTTTATCGTTACTAAGAATAGTACATTTCAATTAAGGCTACGTCATTCATTTTATTGCCTCTGTCACATTGACTTGATCAATTTCGCAAATTCAAAAGTGGAATTTAATTCTTTATGTTCATTAGGTTTATTCACCCGAGTCTTGGCCAATCCCCGTAGACAAAAACAGCACCGCCGAGCGGCGCTGTCGCGCGGGCGATAGAGCACCGCATGCGGGGTAAAATTCAACTAGCGGGTGTACACCTCTCCCATCTCTCGTTCACATCGCCTTGATTGCCTCTTCCACTGCGCGTGTTTGGGCACGTTTCGTACCGCGCGCGGTGTGTGCCTACGTGTGCGCGCGTGGACGTTTTCTTCGAAGGATGATGTACACGCTTATATTTGCCTTTAGTTGAGTTGAGTTGAGTTGAGTGGTTGTAGGCTACTGGTGGGATTAGCCTTGCAGTAGCTGCCGGCAATTGCTCCACCGTAGCGACACTTAAAATACATAAATCATATAAATCAGACACAGACCTCACAACTACACTACACATAGTCACACCTAAGGTCACCATGTGGAGGCCAAATCCGTGTCCTGCAGGTAATTTAAAAGAAGGCGAGAAACCTCCTTCCTATCTAACCGGTTCCCGCGCGGGAAAACAATGTCCTGTATAGAACTGTGGGGAATTCCTGTCCTCTTGAGGGACCCGAATAACACGCTCCTTTCCGCGTCATACAGAGTACAGCACATAAGGTAATGTTCTATGTCACCGCACACACCACACGTTGAACATAATGGTGACAACGCCAGGCCAGTCTTACACATCCACGCAGGGGTACGAGCAGAGCCCGTGCGAATGCGGAGCAGTAAAGTGGCTTGGTTTCTTTTGAGACCCTTAGTCACACATGGCTTGTGAGGTGAGCTCCACAAAGAGTGGAAGTGGCACGACACCGCTTCTCTGAAGAGTCTCTTGTCCTCTTGAGGCACTTTTCTCAAAGGATTCCCAGACAGCGCTCTATGGGCAAGGCTGTCCGCCATCTCGTTGCCTATGATACCTATGTGCGAGGGCACCCATTGGAATCGTATGGAGAAGCCTTTGATAAGGAGAGTGTGCACCGAGCGTAGGGAGCTTAGACATAAAGCATCAGTAGGGAACCCATACTCTAACCTTTGAAGGGCGGATTTCGAATCTGTAAGAATGACTACGGGTTGAGGCGTACAAAGCCGTAGCTTTTTTAGGGCTGCCTCAATGGCAACGCTTTCGGCCGTTGTGGAGGACACGACTGTAGTGAAGCGAACCGACCAATCATACTTTAAAGCGGGAATATGAAAAGCAGCTGCACTAGATCCTCTGACCTTGTCCACAGAGCCATCAGTAAAAATTTGAAGATGACGTGCATATTCAGTTTCAAGATGTTCCAGTACGAGCGAACGTGTTGCCGCCAAAGGAGAACTCCGCTTAGCACGAACGTGAGGAATTGTCAACGAACAATCGAGGCTCGCGAAAGACCAAGGTGGATTCAACCTCTTAGTTCGACCTCTAGCGTCAAGACCCAGGTAACCAATAGTATTAAGGGCCAAGTACGCTCGGGACTCGGATCTCTTTCGAAGGCTCTGTAGAAGGGCTCGACCGGCTATCGTCTGTTTGAGGCGGCCAATTTGCATCAATAGCCTTTGTGAAGCGACTAGGCTAAGAGGTCTCGATAGAGACTCATAAAGTACTGCATTATTAGGAGCAGACTGCGGAACGCCAAGAGCCCTCCTTAGGCCCTTTCTGTGCAAAACCTCAAGTCGTTCCAGCTGTGATAGTGAGGGGGAAATTAAAGGGAGCTGGTACATTATTCGACTCGACACTAGTGCATCGTGCAGCCTGATCATTGAAGAAGGGTGATTTCCCCATTGCTCACTTGCAACTCTACGGATCACATTGAGACGCGGAGATAGTGATGTCACAATAGAGTCCACAGCTCGTCGCCACTGTAGACGGTAGTCAATAATTACGCCCAAAAAGCGTTTGTACTTCAATTGACGAAGGCAAGATTGATCAATGTCTATCTTCAGCCGCGCATACCGTCTTCCTCTACCTGGAAACATGATGAAGCCAGATTTTTCCACCGAGAGAGTCAACCCTACACCTTGAAGGTAATTTTGAACTGAAAGTAAGGCCTGTCGAGCTATCAGAGCTAAACGTTTGTGTTGATATCCGCTTAACCAAATACAAATGTCGTCCGCGTATATCGACATATGGATATGCCTGCAATGTTTTTGCACTTCAGCGGGAAGACCAGCCATTACAACATTAAACAGCGTCGGGGAAAGAACACTTCCCTGAGGTACACCTCGCGATACCGCCCTTTCGGTGCTTATGGTACTTCCTAACCGCACTTGGATTTTACGATCACTGATAAGTGAGTGAATGAAGCGCAGAAGATAGCCCTGTACGCCTATGTCCATCAAGCTATTTAGTACTGAACTTTGAAGTACGTTATCATAAGCCTTTGATACGTCTAGGAAAATAGCTAGTGTTGAGAGGCCGAAAGCTCTTTGATGTTCAATGTGGCTTATCAAGTCCAAGACGCTATCTTGCGCGCTTAGACCTGTGCGGAATCCAGTCATGCATGTTGGCAGAGCCCTTCTATCTTCAAGCCACCATGATAAACGCTTACTTGCCAGCTTCTCCATGAGCTTAGCCACACACGACGTCAATGATACAGGTCGATACGAGGCCAAGTCTGTCATTTCTTTGCCGGGTTTCAGCACTGGGACAACACAAGCCACCTTCCATGAAGGAGGGACGTCGCCAGTCTCCCATACTCGATTGAGAAAGCTTAGGAGCATCTTCCGGTGTTCTAGAGGTAGGTTCTGCATCATCTGGTTGGTAATGTCGTCAGGACCTGGTGCACATCGACGCCGCAGGCTGCTGAGTGCTGTCTGTAGCTCTCGAAGTGTGAACGGGGCGTCCATAACAGACGTAGATGTTGCAGGCCGAGCGCACTGATGAATTCCTGAGCTTGCACGTACAAATGCATCTGCAAATTCCTCTGCCAAGCAAGCGAGAGGTTTCTGCTTTAGCAGTGCAAGCGCTTCGAAAGGCTTACGAGGACGAGAATCACCAGCAAGGCTGCCAATGACTCGCCAAATTCTCGTCATTGGTGAAAAAACAGACAAGCTGGCGCAGAAGGACGCCCACTGCGACCTACAGAGCTTGTTCGTATGGCGACGAATGGCAGAGTTAAGCCTGTTATAGGTCGTCTTCAAGGATCTGTCGTCCTTCTTCCGCATCATTTGTCGCTCCGCCCTTCTGCGCGCTGCGCAAAGGTTCCTGAGTTTTAAATCTGGAGTCGGAAAATGATTAGGCAACTTGACCGCCGTGGTAGCTGCCAACTTGCCATAAATCATTTTTTCTATCACATCTCCAGAAACATGTGCAAGTTGCTCCCTGTATTTGTCCCAATTAACAACATGGCTTCTTTTAGTGCCGCGCGTATTGAAGTCGGCAGTAAACACAAAAATTGGGTAGTGATCACTTCCCATGCGGTCAGGTGCAGTTGACCACTTCACACGAATGTCAGGTGAATGCAGAGTGAGGTCTATAGATGTGGCTGAGGCGGGAGGCCGGAAGAAAGTGGGACTTCCGTCATTGGCCACGCACAGGTCCAAACTGTCGATAACTTCTACCAGTTCGCGTCCGCGGGAGTCTGTGTTCCTGTCACCCCAGACCGAGTGATGGGCGTTGAAGTCACCGCAGATAATTCGGGGCGCTGGGCAACGGTCACAAAGCTGCTGGAGAAACAAATCCATTGCTACCTTCTTCCGCGGAGACACGTATACGGATGCAACTGAAAGAGTTCGAAAGCCGAGCCGTATCTTCACAGCCGCTACCTCAATGCTATCGGTGCAAAGATCGGTAACGTTCACAGCCACATGAGGAATCTCTCTTCGTACGTAAAGGGCGGCACTTCCTGTGGGAAATGACTTTATGCTGCAATTCTTGTGCGCAACATATCCAGTCAAAGATCTCCCCCTTGGTAGGCCAGCCTCCGAGAGCGCCAATACTGGAACACAAGTTTCTTTCAAAAATAATTTCAGTTCTGCTAATCTACTTAGAATCCCAGCGCAGTTCCATTGCATAATAAACGGCACTTTTCGGTGATTTTTGGTTGCACGAGGTTGAAGAAAACTAGCCATATTATAAGGCAAAGTTCGCTGCGAAGGCGGTAATCATGGACTCAAACGAAAGAACGAGCTGTAGAAAGGTCTTCAGGGTGCCAGCCTGCATCGCTTGAACATAGGAGCGGAGGACTTCAAACAGAACTCGCAGAAGGTCGGACAGATCCCGATTTTTGAGCTCCTTATTTTGTTGAACGCACTGCCTCACCACTTCAACAAAAGATGCGGACTGGGACTCACTCTTCGTCGCTGCAGCTGGTTTCTTCGTCTCTTTTGAGGCAAGGGAATGTCCTCCTTGTCTTCGAGTCTGATTGTGATCTGGTCGCTGAGGAACTTGGACAGTTTTGGTTGAAGCAGATCGAACAACCGACTCACTCACAGAGGACTTTGCCGTCTTGCTAGGGTCAGGTCGCTCACTGACGTCGCTTGTTACCAAGCCACGAACTTCCGACTCTAACG
The DNA here is from genome assembly GCF_023375885.2 of Dermacentor andersoni. NCBI lineage: Eukaryota > Metazoa > Arthropoda > Arachnida > Ixodida > Ixodidae > Dermacentor > Dermacentor andersoni. The sequence continues at coordinate 263,538,918 of NC_092814.1, forward strand.
CAGGGAACTCAACTTCCGACTCTAACGCAGGGAACTTGTCACTTCCAGGTGTCGGCTTCTCAGTAGGTCGTGGTTTGGGACCACTAATGAAGGACACTCGACGGTGTAAGGCGCTTACACGGAAGGGGCAGCCACCGAAACTCGCTGGATGGTCGCCCCCACAATTAGCGCAAGCAAAATCTGCCTTGCAGGCTTTGTAATCGTGGGCGCCACCACATCGTTTGCAACGTTGATCTTTGATGCAAACTTTGGCTACATGCCCAAAGCGTTGGCACTTAAAGCATCGGGGAGGAGTTTCAACGAATTCTTTGACTGCATGCTTGGTGAAACCGAGGTTAATTTTCTCTGGGCGCTCGGTGTTGGGAGCAAACGTTAGCACAACAGAGGTAGTAGGCTTCGCTGCCCATTCTTTTTCTTGAGTTTCCACCCGGCGCATCATACGTTTCACGTGCAATACACCTTGCGGTTTCAAGTAGTCAAGAAGGTCGCTTTCTGAATACCACACTGGTACTCCCCTAATAACACATGTGTTCGTCATGTAGGAGTGGGGCAACCGGGCTTGAAAATTATTTTCATGGCTGCGCTGCAATGCGGCGAAAGGGCAGCGTCTGCTTAGCCATGAAAGTGACGCTGAGCAGGTAATTGGAAACGACATCGTATGGGCCGCCGGAAAAATTGTCGGCGCATACGACGCGTGTTAGCTAAAGTCATAAAGCTAAAGTTTCCCACAAAATGTTTGCTACAAATTCGTGTTGTCTCTGTTGGCGACAACGGACTTCCATTGACACTGTGCGGAAATAAACAAAATATATCGCCGCATAGCACAAATACGACATGCGCACACAACTTTAACTAGTATGTCCCCTACATTATAGAATAGAGCCAGCAGCGTAAATAGCTTGGCCATTTTATTGCGAAAGCAATACTGCTCGCACTTTCAGCCCATCGGTGGTCGTGGCGCCTCCTTACACAGCTGCGCGTCACGTGACCGTGTGACGTCACGCCAGACCGAGAGACGGGGCCCCAGCTCACGGCATCGATGGTGGAGGCGAAGCCTTGCGCGCCGCTGCTGCGGCGCTACCCAGAGAGGGCGCTCACTGGTGTGACGTCACGCCAGACCGAGAGACGGGGCCCCAGCTCGCGGCATCGATGGTGGAGGCGAAGCCTTGCGCGCAGCTGCTGCGGCGCTACCGAGAGAGGGCGCTCGCTGGTGTGACGTCACGCCAGACCGAGAGACGGGGCCCCAGCTCGCGGCATCGATGGTGGAGGCGAAGCCTTGCGCGCCGCTACTGCGGCGCTACCTAGAGAGGGCGCTCGCTGGTGTGACGTCACGCTAGGAGGATAAATGGGGCTACAGCTCGGCTCCTCGCAGTGGTCGGCGCGCTGCCTTGCGCTATGTCGGATGATGTATAGCCATAAGTTTAACAAAGGGCAACCATGTCCACACCATCAGCCGAACCAAGGCACAGCCAAGGGTATTGCTTTCGCAATTTTCCAGGCTTAACCAAGCTAAGCATTCAGCCAATTTTTTCAACAGCGGTCAAGAGACGGAAGTTGAAAGTACTAGTAGTCATTGGGGGGGGCTCCTTCAGCAATGCCGGCGCAACCAAGACGCGGGCGTGTATCGTCCAATAACTCGACCGATCGTCGCAGTGGTGATGCAGGAATGAACTCCGGTCATGTTCAATGCATCTTGCACACATTCAATTTCTCGGCACACGTGAGCTCCGGCCACTGCTAGCGCATGCAGCAGAAGTGGTTTCCATTTTTGGGCAGCGCACACATAAACGAAACACAAGAAAGAAGATAGGACAAGCGCTGGTCTAACAACTGAAACATTTTATTTGCATAAAAATATTAGATACCCAGTAATCATGAAATTTATCTGGATTACATGTAAAGACCGTCATACACTCAAGAGTGATCAATAAACGAGATCGCTTCGTTTGACAGCTGTTACTTTGTTCGGCGCACCGCGGTAATCCATGTCTGTCGCCTGCTTTTTTCGTACCATTTTCTTGTGAATTCACAGAATTTCACTGGTAGCATCAACCCTTTCGTAATTACATTGCTGTTGTGACAGTTAAAACACAATAATAATTTCCAGTCATCCGCAGAGGCGCCGTCGCAAACAAGAGACGTTTCCCCGCAGCGCGAGCTATGCACGGGCGCGACCTTGAAGGGAAGCGGCGGAAGCGTACACCCGTGGGAGGTGAAACCATTCCGCCAGGGGAGAAACGAGCGCTGGTGTCTAGCATGAAACTTGGCGTGCGGACGTCTATAGTGGCTGTCAGCAGCGAGCTAAGAGGAAAAGAAGAAGACAAAGCTTGTCGTTCTACTTTACTTCGACAAGAAAAAGAATATTGGAAATACCCCTTCTGAGACTTGGCCTGGGCTTAACAGAACCTGTAATTTTTTCAAAGCAATAATAGATGAACAAGAATAACAATAACAAACGTCGGCAGGGACGTTTGCTCCGTTGTCCGAAAACTTCTTATCGAATCCAACCAAATGCCTTGCTATATCCTACCGTTTCTTTTTTTTTGCAATTTTATATTTATTGTTTTTCATTCGATCTGACTTTACAGATTTACAGCGCTACGTCCATAGGTATTCGGAAATTTACTCTATATTATAAATTGGGTAGAAGCCCCATACTTGATAGAAAACCGCAACAGCGACTAGGGCTCATTCCTGGACACCCTCAACAACAATAACAACAACAACAACATGGACTCTGCAGACGACGCTCTCGGCGAAGGTCAGCCATCGTCGTCGGCCACTGGGTCCGCTGCTGCAGAGGGCCAGCAGCAGGCGCCTGGGAAGCATTCAGCGCCTGCTGTTACACGCAACGCATCAACTGCAGATGCGGTGACGGTGGTGCTAGATGCGGCGTACCGTGTCTGTCGTTGAGCAGCGAGGTGCAACACCTCTACCAGCTTCGGTCACGGATTCCGTGACCTGCAAACGGCTTCGTGCTGTTCGCACAGGAAAAGGGGCGATCGGTGGCCGTCAAGAATCCCAATGAAAACAACCACCGCGTGAGCAGCCGCCCATGGCCAAGCGGCGGTGGCATTCTCTTGACGCCGACGTCGCCCAGAAGCCCTACCAGTGCAAGGCTACCGAAGCTGCCACCGTCCACCGAAGGAAGTACCCGAACTACGTGTACAGCGCGCATGATGCGCGACGGAGCGAGGAGCAGGAGCACAGGGCCAAGGAGGCTGCCGGCAAACTCGACTACGACAGTTCCGGGGACCAGGAGCAGTAGCTGAGCACTCTCATGGTCCAGGGTCAGGCTACCCCGCAGTTCCAGCAGCAAGAACATGCACCGCCGCCGCCGCAACACGACAAACGCCGTGCAGCCAACGAGCGCGTGAGCAGCCGCCTGAGCAAGCTGTGGCGTTCTTTGAGTGCTGCCAGCGTGGAGGGCTGCCAGCGCAAGGCTACGAGCGCCGGTCGGGGAACGCCGGTGCGACCAGTGCTGCCCGGCGCCGGGGTCAGCGAGGGCTCGCTCGGCTGCGCGGCCGTGTACGACGTCGTATGCCACCGCCACTGCGAGGGACAGAGGCAGCCCCGCGCGCAGGGGCTCGAGAGCATTTCTCTTTAAACGCCCGCAAAAGCCAGGTTGACAACACACCGTATGGACCATTGGCCGATAATGGAAGAAAGGGATTGCTTGGATGCGGAAGAGCCATATATCAAAATGACTGCGATTGAAGCAGTATACGTGCCCGGTTAGTGTTGTGTTTGTTTGCAGTATTGAAAGCGCACGAAAATGTACTTACGAAGATGGCAATGTATAAAAGCACAAATCGCTTGACCTTCGCATAATTCATCATCCGTAGCTGGATAAACTTATTTATTTATTTATTTATTTATTTATTTATTTATTTATTTATTTATTTATATTTATTTTTATTTTTTCATCGCAAGGGCCAAAGATGGGGCCAAAGAGCGCTATGACACTTCTGGCGGAGGTGAATACTCGCATTAAGTACCAGCATGAAAAATGAGTATAGGACCCTCGAAATTGCATGCACGTTTTATTTGTTTGTTTATTTGTTTGTTTGCTAGGGTGTGTGTGGGGGGGGGGACAGAGGTGCGTGCGTATCAAATAAGGTGCGCCGTAATCTAAACAAGAATTTGTACTGATGAAAGCATATCAGAAAATAGAATGCGCGATATGATTGTTGCCTTCACCGATGCGTTTGTTCTGTCGTGCTCCATGTTAATATTATACTGTATATACAATACTTGCTAGAATGCCCATAATGTGTGGAAGAGCGAAAGTCTTTCCTTGCGGACTGAAACATAGAGTGGCTCCATGCGCGACCATGGAACACTTAGTCTTGCCGCAGTAGCACTGGATTTTCAAGAGAGGTGTATCGCATTCACCCGAAGTTTCTTACGGAGACCTATTCATTCAGCGGGCGTTGTCGTTTTGCCAATAATGCTAAACGTCACTGATCGCCTGATCTCGCTGGGTAAGGGGCGAACTGGGTTCTTGTTGGGTACAGGACGAACTTGGGGGATGACTAGGATTCCACTTGCGATGTGATCCCTATAATAGCCCTAATCATTAGCAGCGTTGTCTAAACGCTGCTTCCGCTGCACTTAACACTCTGACATGCTTACCTACGCACTTTATCTACACGTGAGCGGAGTAATTGCCGGTGCGTCTTTGCAAGGCTATACATCTTTCCGTAGCTAGCCCTCCTCCTTCTCCGAGTTCTCAAGGGACACCTCGAATACCGCCTCACGTAGTGGCCTTAAACTGCAGTCAGACAATCGGCTGAATATGCTTCGCACAAACGCGCGCTGCTCATACCGTTGCATGTACAAGGATGACTGTTATCTAAGGTTTACGGCAGTCTTTCAGCAGTCGAACTGGACCACCAATATGTTTCTTTCACGAAGGCACACTAACTGGACAACTAAAAGTAATGCAGATGAACACTCTGGAGAGGCTCGCACAAGTATTGTGCGGGCTTGTGCTATTTGCCTGAGGTGTACTGCACATGCTGCATCTTAAAATCGGCGAGCAGACTCTTGCGGACTGTTGATTTTTATCTTCAAGCAGAACCTGGTACCTTGCACGCTGTCGTTCGAATAGCTTCTCACTCTCTTTTTGCTTGGTACTCCTCAAACAGCATTTCGGACCATTCTGTTCTCCTTTAGTATAGTGGCTCCAACAACTAAACCACTCCGTTTGGAGACTCCCCAACTGCCGTCAGCACCGCATTGCTCGCGATAGCACTCAGGATTTAACTGCCTACAGCGGAATATACTTTTCCCAGCCTCCCAGGCAGATGTGCGTTTACAAAATTACAAGGTGCCTCTTCTGTATCTTCAACAGCATGCTGAACGCACTTGGGGGCACGATACGGCTCGAGTCAGCTACATGACTTGCAATGACAAAGCGGCGTGGGCTGATTGTCGTCGCCTGGGACGAGTAGCGACACGCCTTCACGCTGCTGTGCCCATGCGCGCGAGCGAATCGCTCTCGTCCTTGCAACATCGAGGGCGCCCGCTCGTGATACTGGTTTGACGCACTCCACCCTCTTCGGTGAAGGCTTCCGTTACTTAGTTTACGTCACGGACGTCGTCGCCACACGGCGGTTGCTTTGCAAACTTCAATTCGCCCTGTCGCACTTGGTGCTATACAGTCGATCTCGTCACCCGATATAGTACCATTATAGGACGCTTATTCCCTGTTGATCACACTACAGATAGTACTCATTTCGACTATAGCACTCTTACGCTATGCTTGTGGGTTCATCGCTACACTTTTAATTAGGCATTATCTCTCTCTCCGTTTGCTAACCATTGTCTATAAACGCCAACTCATTCAATATAGCGATGCTCCTGCGCTATCGCGAGAAGCGATCACAGTCGCCCGTTCCGCACGACGGCGATCACTGCGCGCGGCGGCATGAGAACTTGCCACTTCGTCGATATGAGCTACGGTCTTTTTATTATCTCTCTATTTTGACGGACCTTCTCCGTTCGATCGACTGGGAGGCGATTCTCGTCGTTGAAGGTTTTTTTCGCACCAATAAGCAATTACTTGTTTCTGTCAGTCGCTAAATTTGCCAAGTGCGCCAGGCCGGCGTCGGCGATAGCGTGGTCGTCTACGCCACTGCTGCTTGCCGGCCTGTTCGAGAAGAACGCACGCCCTCAACGCGCCTGTGTGTTCAGTCGGTTTCTTCCTGCACGAGACGTTGTTCGCTCGGTGAGCTTCTGGCAGGTGCTATACGCGTCAAAGCGCGTTAGCTTCGGCGCGCATGATGGTAAACGTGACAGCTGGCGACGACGCGCGCAACATTTGACATACGCGTAGGCGTCAAAAGACGCTCCACGTGCAGCCAGCAAACACTTCACTTGCGCAGTGAGCACCTACCGGCCTGTTTAGTCATGTTTACGCCATAGCCGTGAAGATGACGCAATTGACACATCCTTGTTCACAGATCAATCTCGGGCAGGATGACGCCAGCATGACTACACTAAGCAGTCCAGTGTTCGCTAGATGTGCAGGGACCTTCTTTTCACGCGCACACATATATCAAATGTTCCGCGCATCGTTGCTGGCTGCTACGTTCCCATCATTAGCGCCACAGCCAACATCCTAAATGAGCCTGCGGTGGTGGCCGCGGCTAGCGTACACCGCAAACCTGGGAGTGTTCTGAAACATATATATAGAAATGCCGTCGAATTGGGTGATCGAAATTGTTCTTTATTACAAGGCAATGTAATAAATAAATTTTGGGGTTTAACGTCCCAAAGCAACTCGCGGACTACGAGAGAGGTTGTGGTGGTGGACGCGGGATTAATTTTGGCCACCTGGCATTCTTTAACATGCATCTTAATTGAAGTTGTGGGAAGCGGCCAAAAAGGGGCAGCCGCCGTAGCCACGGTTTATTTGGGCCGGCCAGCCAGGGTGCAGCGGAATCTCGGGAACGGCATACTGCGGCCGTTCAGTTCAAGCGCGCTAGCGTGTTCTATTATCGCGCTACCTACACGCGAGCCCATTTTCTTCGCCTGCTTTGGAGGTAAACAAGTGGCCGCAGCCTGTCCCCATCGGAAGGTGGCCTGGGGCGCGATCGGAGATATTTTGTTCGATACACGTTCTGTTCAGTTGCTGAAACGTCACAAAGTTGCAGTATGCAAAATTTGTGACAGCGGGGCGGAGAGAGCAGCCAATCGGGAAGCGGTGACCTCCCCGGAAGTTTACTTCCGTCGTTTGTCGTCTGCTTGCAGACAGTATACTACAAAACGAAATGTTTCGCGTCTTCCAAATGAATGAGATCTTTATCTAAAAAAAACGTATTTTTTCTTCTCAAGCCCAAACACGTCTTCAAATAGTAGTACGTGTGACTACTGCAATTTATAACTATTAGTTTCTTTGCGTCGTCCCTAGGTGGTGTCGCGCACAGCGAGAAGAAAAAAGAAAGAAAAAACGACGGGAAGAGTGGCGCACTTTTCAAGAGGCAGCGACAACATTCCAGTGGCTCACTGGCACCGATGATGGGGTCGATTTCTCTGTACAACCAACGAATTATTTGTTTCGAGAAACAAAAACGACGCCGGAATTCACTTCCTGCCATTTCTTCAAACGCGTTTCGCACCGCCACCCGCTCTCCTCCTTCCTCTAGAAACGCCAGCGCAACAACCTAAGTTCCCAACGGAAGCGCCATTTTCTCGAATTAAACTATAGATTGGATTCAAACGTGCCATGCCGCCGCCGCCTGTTGGATCCAATCCAATCCACCAGACGCGCCATGCGAAGCCGCATGATCGCTCCAAACTTCCCAGCTCCCGTCGGGTTCGGCGCCTAGCAGACGAAATGCTCGGTGGGAGGATGATTGACAGGAGCGTGTCGTCATTTTGACGTCACCAAAAACTTGGCCGCGCCCCGAGGCTGGCGACGTCGGCGCGGAGTAGGCCAATCGCGCGCGCCGGTGACCGAACGAACGCGCCGAACAACCATCTCCGATCGCACCCCAGGAATAGCAACACACCATAATCACTGATCCACTGCGTTGGACAAACACGCGCGCGCACGCACGCACACGCTACATGCACAGACACGCGCGTGCACATATGGGATGCACTGTTGGTGTCAGCCAAACATGCTGCGGAAGTTTTGCAAACGCAATCGCTGTTGGGATTTGCTGTTACAGCGAATGCTGCCTACATGATACGGCTGCGCTACAAAGAACGAAAAACGTCGCAGTTTCGCCCGAAAGGCAAAGCATCAACTGCAATAGCAAATTAGTAGACAGTTATACGAAGTAAGGATAGTAGATTTATGGGCCGTATACGCTTGGGAACATTCGCTTAGTAATTATATTAACAAGCATGGCGTCACGCGCGCACAAGCCAACATGAACACATCTCCCTCGATGACCGCGCAAACCCGCTGTCAAAACGCTGGAGTCAGAAAGCGCGGCCGCAGCAGCAAGCCAATTGACTTTCGTGCTGCCTCTCACTTCAATGCGAACTAAGCGGCGAGAACACAGCGTACACGAAGCTATTAGCCTTCGGTGCACTCTGCAGTGTACCCATTGCAGATGGCTTTCAAGGCTCGTGGAACACGGAGGTAGAGCATCTGTAGAACACAGAATTCTATCACAAATACACAGCTGGAGTGGCCACCAGTAGGTGCAGATCTTAACCACATCGAAAACGTGTGGGGGCTGATCAAGAAGCAATTTGCGGCCCGGGATCTCCGCACGGCTGCAGCTGATCAACTGTGGACTGCGGTAAAACAAGAATGGAAGACTCTTCGGGCTCGCCCCGACGTTGTGTCATCCCTGTATGATTCGATGCCGCGCCGAGCTGCTGGTGTTATTGCCGTTAATGGCAACGTTCCTAAGTATTAGTTGAAAGTTACGTTCAGATTATTTATTTCTCACGGCAATAAAGAGCCTGTGAGTGCCAGACACCTTTAAAACTTATTTGAAGGGGATGTTCGAAGCGAGGATCCACAGTGCCTTGTATTTTACGCCTCGATGTGTTCGTCTCCACCTAATGATTCGGGAGTCGAGTGGAAGCCGCGCGTGCCTTCCAACAGCATGCCGATACAGGCACGGCATCGAGGCGTAGCCGTCAAGGCGCGTCGAGAACGGAGGAGGAGGGAAGCAGTCCCCCCTACTTTCCCTTCAGATATTCTAGGCGTTTTACGATGCGCGATTCCCTTCGCCGCGACCGTCAGCAGCAGAGCAACCGAACGGTGAACTATAAGTTTATTAAACGTCATAAGCACCCGCGCAAGAGCGAGGGTGAAGTTCGTGATCACTTGGGGCACCCTCGAAGCGAGCGCGTGGCGCGAGATAGCAGCGCCGCCTAGCGCCTCCGCAGCTGCTCCTGGTCCCGGAGCCGTGGTCTCTCCTCTTTCGCTCGCGACTGTGCGTTCGAAGCAAATAACGACAGAGACAGGAAAGAGAGGAAGGGAAACAAGGTTAGGGGAAACATAGGATAGGTAGCAAGGATGGCCACGTGTATATATATAGCGTCGAGTTCAGCCAAGCCAATAAATTATAAGAACACTGCAGTTGCAACACTTGTAAAATAGCTTTTCAGAAGACCATGTCATGCAGGCCACGCTAGCACTCACCGACATGTTTGTACGAGTGCTTGAAAGCAGAAAAACAAATTATTGGCACGCGAGGCATTATATATATATGTCGTAATATACAGGGTGTCCTACGTAAGTTGAGCCAAACATTAAAAATGTACAAATGCCACGTAGCTGGACAGAACCAAGGCAACGTTGTTTGCCCTTTCTTGGAGGCACTCAGATTATTTTTTTTTATTCCGCCTAATTAGATAATTAGACTTAGTTGTCCAATCAACTTCCCAAAACGTGCTACCTAAAAGTTTTTGCGAGCGTGAAAGAAGCCCACCAATACAAGCAAAGTGCCTCGAGCGGCCAGTCGCGCCCTATCCCGTCGCGCGCGATGCAAGGGGATGAGGCGACGCACGAGGGTGGAGGGGGCGGCGGGGGGGGGGGGGGGGGCTCCTTTCCGGCGGCTGCGGCTGATGGCGCGGCCATGCGGGCGCCCTATCTTGCAAGCGATCTGCGACGTGGCCAAAGTGTACGCCCGCACGGGATTCGTCTTCGAAGCGACCCGCGATGTTTGCAGAGTGCGCGTAGTGCCGATAGCTTCGTGCACGCTTCGTGATAGCTTCGTGTCCGAAGTAGATCATGTCGCCTCAGCGCTGTCTTTTATAGTGGTTGGATCAAGCTTCACAACATTGATAATGACACGAGGCTGTGTGGAGGTGAGCAAGTGTCACAATGCTTACGCATACTTTGACAACTCCAAGAGTTTTTTGCGTGAGATCTTTTTTTTTTTTTTTAGAGTTAGAAAGGGTCACTTTGACCAAGATAACCGGACTCAATTTTTTCGCCGAATTTGCTTGATTACGCACGCGACGCCGTCAAACGCAGCTCTTCGTCCAACCCCTCTGGCACGTAAAAGCATGACATTAAGTGAAGCTGTCGTTTCACTTCCTTCTTCCCACAAGCTAATTCTGACTTTCTCTTTGTGCAACTTGGACGCATAGCCACTTCAGCAGTATGGGCCAAAGAGAACGATTTATCGTGCGGTACTGCGAGGCTTTATTTTTTTGCCACTCTACCACATCACAGGGGAGTTTCATGCACCATGGCCTCCATTACTGTGAGGCAGCCGTCGCTGCGGGGCATGTAATCTGGAGGTCACCTACATCTGTGATGCTCGAATATTGTGTCTGGAAATTTTGCGTGTTTTCCTTGCGTGTTTTTTTTTTTTTGTCTGCTGAAAACAACGAAAAAGAAGCGGTCTCCTGCCCTGATGTTCCCATGTTTCTTTATTTTGCTCCTGCAGTAACGGTGTAAAATCTATAAATGTCTCTACTAGTTTTTTTTTTTTTGCTTTTTTCTTGTGGCGTTCCCTATACTTTCTGTTGTGTTCTGTTATACATAGACTGCAGTGGAGAGGTTGAGGTGAATAGTACCTCGGTTACTTCAATTGTGCAGTTTTATGCAGCGAAATAAAAAGAGAAACGAAGGAATAAACGATAATGCTACGATAAATAAATGAAGTAAGAATTGAACGGAGCAAAGGAAGAGGGAAACTTTCAACATACTGACAAGTAGATGTTCCTCAGAGATACTATTACAGCTTTTCTAAAGCGTAACGGCGTCGGTGAAGGCCTTTACATTTGCACTACGTGCACGGATCTCTGATCGCGCTGGGAGGAAATAAAAATAAACGATAAAGTCTGGAATAAGAGCGACACCTTTGTTGTGGTTGAACAACGCTTAAAGAGAGAAGAGCAACACGTTTCTTCATTTGTTTTGCTGCCCTTTATAAATATCGCTTTCACTCGTAGTAAAAGGAAATAAAGAGGGCTGGGAGCTTTATACTATACAGGTGATTGCGGAACAGAGCGTGACTCCTTCATTCGCCATTTCACCTCCTCTACCATCTGCGAGGCATAATCAGGAATCCGGGCGAGAAATGGGCGTGTAGCAGTTTCGCGAGTGATTGCCAAACGCCGCGGAACACCGTTCTTGTTGCTGCCAGCCACAAGTGGGCGACGCGCTTTCCTTTCCTCCCGTGCCTCCCACCCCCCGTAAATCAAGCTTTTCCCTCGCGCACACGAGCCGCCGGGAGAAGGGCACCACAAGTGCGCGTCGCTCCGCAAGCCACCACGCGGGGGGAAAAATGGAAACGCGCGCCGCTCGCTTCTTTCCCGCCACTCCGATCCGTTAAAAGACTCCCTCCGGAGTGTACTTGGCGGACACGAGAGGGCAGTCTCTCGCAGCCGGATTTTGAACCCGGCCGTCGAGGCAGCGCTGCAACTTCAGCGGCACGGGGCCGCAGGAGCTCGCCGAGAAGTCCGCCGGCTCATTCCCGTGTGTGCGTTTGTATGTGCCAGTGTGTGGGCGAGCGCAGATAGCGGCGGCGGCCCCCTCGGCTGGCGGGATGGTTGCCGCCGTGTTTGCACCGGCGACGTGTTTGCGGTTGGACGGCCCACTTTCCACCCGTTTTATTAGGCCCGAAACGTGCGCGCTTGTATGAGCAAAGTGGGCAAGGGGGATACCGAGGCTTCGCCGCTGTTCTCTGCGGAAGCCGTGTTTATGTGTGTGCGCGTCGGCGCGGCGCATCTCGGGGCCGCGTAAGAAAATAAAAAAGAGCAAGATCTCCGCGGCCGCCACCGTCATGCGTTACACGGGCGTAAGCGAAAGAAACTTCGGCACGGGCTAGACCTATCAGGGGAGCGTTTTTCGCCAGTTGCTCCGGGAGAAGTCGCGAGACTGGGAAGCGCAGCAAACACAAGCGCTTCCTGCCACTCGACTTGCCGCATACGGACACGCGAGAGCCCAGCAAATCCCCCACCCACCATGCGTAAAGAGCGAGGAAGCGCAAACTTGCTTCAGTTAGCTGCACATTGCGCTTGCGGACGGTGGTTTCGGACGGTGGTTTCGGACTTTCTTTTTTCTCTTTTTTGCATTCGCGTAAGAAAAGTCCTGTGGCATCTCGGAAAACACCACGTTTGAGCGCGTAAGTGGCAGTGCCTCGGGCTAAATTTATGCCTCGTTGTGAAAGGCAGCAGTTGGCGTGTCGTAGGCACCTGTTGTCGCCGGCGGCGTATCTATGTGTCTATAACCACGGACTGCTTCCTCCAGACGGATGCAGAGTCCCTTGTGACGGAGATTTTAATTTCAATGCCGAAGAAATAACAAAAAATTAACATAAAATTTGAAAAGTATGAGATGGGGCAAACAAAAGAACCCTCGCCATGGGCGTCATTTCACAGCCATACGAGGGACACTTCGCTGATTTGCAGTATTTTTATGTTCGCGGGATCCTGAAGGAGATCGTCGTGTGACTGACCTTGAAATAAAACGGGAATAAACCGTCATGGCACCATTAGAGAACCTATATTGCGGCGGGATGACTTGATTACCTGCTGTTTCAGCTATCGTATCAACCACCGGCGTAATAATGCCTTAAAAACTGGGCTTTGGTTTTCCAATAACGGAACTAGCGGTAGGGTTTATCGTCAGGACCAAGCGCCCACTGGAACTAACTAACTAACTGACCACTCGCCGTGGTTGCTCAGTGGCTATGGTGTTGGGCTGCTAAGCACGAGGTCGCCGGATCGAATCCCGGCCACGGCGGCCGCATTTCGATGGGGGCGAAATGCGAAAACACCCGTGTACTTAGATTTAGGTGCAGGTTAAAGAACTCCAGGTGGTCCAAATTTCCGGACTCCCCCACTACGGCGCGCCTCATAATCAGAAAGTGGTTTTGGCACGTAAAACCTTATAAGTGTTGACTAACTAACTAAAATATTGTGCTCTTTAAAGGCGATTTCAGCCCATTTGTAGTTGAAATTCAGCATTGACATTTATTGTCATAAATGTACATAAACTGAACTTGACAAAACAAGTAAAAAAAATATCTGTAATTTTCGAAAAAAAAAAAAAGAATCAAGTTTTTCGATTAGCACCTCTCCTTAAGAACGCATGAATGGTAAGCACACTAGGTACGGGCGCTATCTAACGACGTATGCACCAGACCTAGTTTCCGAACTCAACATTTAACTTTACTGGTACTGCCATTTTTAATATCAAGTTATTCCAGGAGCCAAAAGCAAAATCATGACTCGTGATACACTTTGAAAACTCTTTTCCAACAATGAATTTCAACGAAATTATGACAAGAGCCCGTGCATTGCTGCCACGCGTTAATCTTCGGACATCGTAATAGACATATACAGGACCAAGAAAGAATCAAATGCAGTAAAGAATGAACATACAATAAAATTGAGACCGAAACTCATCTGGGAGTTGTCTAAGCATGCGTAAGCAGTGTGCCACTTTCTCATCTCCACGCCTCCCGATGTCATTACCAATGTTATGTAACTTGATTAGGCCACTGCTGACGACAGCGCAGTGGCGACACGAACTGGTGCCGACGGCGGCGTAAGGAGCATTGATGACGCAAGCAAAGTACTGCGGGTGGGGGCGCCAGGCGCGCTGATGACGTTCCGACCAGCATAAGCCGTTATCGCTCTTCAGCGCCTCATACATCCGCGAGAAACCATTATTTATTTATTTATTTATTTATTTATTTATTTATTTATTTATTTATTCAGTACCCACAGGCGCCAAAAGGCATTACAGGGGAGGGTGGGGGGGGGGGGGGAGTTTTACAGAACAGTTATGAACTTTCACAAAACATTTTTTTTTTTTTACCCGACGTGAGAAAAAAAACAACAAAAGTTCAACAGAACTTACAGAATTTTCAAAACACGGTAAGTTATACATGGGCAATTCAATCTAAAGGTAAAAGAAACGGGCTAGTTGAGTCACTTGAACAGGGCAAAAAATACATCATTTGACACGACGTTGACGACACTGGCAGGTAATCTATTCCATTCTTGTATAGTTCTTGGAAAAAATGTTTTCTTATACAGTTCTGTCTTGCATGGAACTTCTCGTACCTTTAGCGCATGATCCACGCGTTGTGATCGGTAATGAGGCGGCATTATATAATTGTCCCTTTCTATACCAATTGTACCGTAGAATATGGAATGGAAAAGCTTGAGTCGCAGCCCTCTGCGTCGTACCTCCAAGGTATCCCATTTAAACTGTTCCTTAGCACTCGTAACGCTGAAATTAACTTTGTATCGACCTGACACGTACCACACACCTAGATTCTGTACCCTCTCAAGTTTATTAATGTCACGTGCCGTCGGAGGGTCCCACACTACACAGGCGTACTCAAGGACGGACCTTACGTACGTCTGGTATAGTAGCTCTCGTGTAGACGTGCTGAATGCTCTGGAGTTCTTACGAAGAAAGCGTAACATTTTCCCTGCCTTAGCGGTTACATAGTTAACCTGTTTCTGCCATGATAATTCTGGGGTGTACCAAACACCTAGGTATTTAAACTGTGTTACTTTAGCTATTAAATTGTTATTCAAGGTGTAAGAAAAATTTATAGAGTTCTTCTTTCGAGTGAATGTCATGTTGACTGTTTTGGTTAGGTTTATCTGCATGCGCCACTTAGTGCACCATTCACTAATTAGATTGAGGTCTTCCTGAATCAAACTGGCATCATCCATGTTGTTAGTTACCCTATATAACAAGCAGTCATCTGCAAACAGCCTTAGCTGCGATGTAAGACCTTCGCCAATATCATTTATATACAATAAAAAAAGTAAATGCCCCAGGACGGAGCCCTGGGATACACCGGATGTAACTGCTTGCGGGCGCGACTGAACCCCGTTTACAACCACGACCTGCCGGCGCAGAGTAAGATATTCATTAACCCATGCGACAACCTGCGGGTGAATTTTATATTTATGCATTTTTTCTATGAGCAATGAATGGGGTACCGTGTCGAAAGCCTTCCTGAAATCGAGGAAGATACATTATGAACCATCGTTAACCATGCTCTGGCAGCGGCTGCGTATGGCGCCTGCCGCGCGGGCCTGTGTTCTCGCCGCTTAGTCCTCGTTGAAGCGAGAGCGTGGGCCCTCTGCTGAAAGTGATCTGCGATGGGGACACAATGCGCCGCGAGCTGATAGCTTCGTGTGTGCTGTGTTCTTGCCCCTTCGCGTTGAAGTGAGAGGCAGCATGTAGGTGACTTCGCTCGCTGCTGCGGACCCTATCTCGAAAGCGATCGTCTTACGTGATGGACGAATAGACGGGCTTTTCGGTTGGATAAAGCATGAAAATCCATGCGAATGAAAACAAAACGTAATAATTAGGAGTTCTTTCTTTTTCGGAGGCGAGTGTGTCGTCAGCGTACTACGAGCAGTGATGCCGTGGAGCATAAAATTGCTATGCAATGACAATTTTCCTTTCGTTTTTTTTTCCCATGGTTAAGCTCGCTTTTCAGGGAGGCAAATTTCCAAGCTAATAAGTGTATGTACGCACTTTGTGCATTTGATGAGACGGCCTATGTAAAAAAAAAAAAACGAATTAAGCGACACGCAATAAGATGCACGTACCAACATGCGTAGTTCGCACTTCCGTGTTCATGTGGATTAAATTATGCAGTTTTACGCGCCAAAACCAGAATCTGGTTATGAGGCACCCCGTAGTGAGGATCACCGGAGATTTGGACCACCTGGAGTTCTTTAACGTGCACCTAAGTCTAAGTACCACGGGTGTTTTCGCATTTCGCCTCCATCGGAATGCGGCCGATGTGGCCAGGATTCGATTACGCTCGCGCGTGCTTAGCAGCCTAACACCCTAGCCACTAAGCAACTGCGGCGGGTCGTGTTCATGCGAATGACTACGACCGCCGCCATTAGTAAGGAAAATTCGCAATGCAGAGAAGTGCTCTTGTGAGTTTGGTGAATTATCTATTAGGGGGAAAATACTGGGGGAAAATATTTTCTAATGCGATACGTTCTAGGTCTCATTCAAGCTACTTCGCGATAAGTTCGTATGTGGTCGGTAGGTATTTACTTTCTTTCACCATACTTTGTGACTTCGTGTAATAAAAATAAAGTCATGACCGACAGTGGAATCGAACCTCTTCCTTCGAATGCAGCAGCCTAATGGTCTAACCACTTGGCCTCGGTGGCTTTTTTTCTTCTTTATTGTCTGCTTGCATTACAAATCAATATGTACGTTTGAACGTTAAGACATGTCAACCCCACTTAAAGTTGATTCACACCGGACGGGTATCAACATCTGCATGTCACACTGCCATTCTAGCTTTCCAAAGACTGTGAAGGCCCAACAGCAAGAACATTTTCGTTCGGCACTACTCCTTCGTGATCTGTTAGTAGGAAACGATTATACCTAGAGGTGTACGCTATAGGTAATTCTTCTTTCAGTGTTCGTTATAGGATATGCCAATGAATTATTGGGCCTCAGCAATCAATAAATACATGTCCAATGGTCCCCTGTTGTTTGCAAAGTAGAACGTGAACTGTTCACTGCACAATATTCATTTTTCATCTAACCATGTTTTGACTGGTAGCGTGTTTGTCTGCAGCTTAAAAATGTTTCTTTACAGCAGGTCTAGCAGACAGGGAAGGAGAGGGACATTCTTTTCACACGTTTCATTGTGTCATCTCCTGCACGTCACCCGTCTACAGACCTGTACAATGGTGTTGTCAACAGTGTGTCAACTAAATCTCTATACAGTTTTTGCCTTGTCGCTGAGCGCAAATAGTCCATGGAAAACCGAGCACCTGGCATACGAACTGATTGGGCGTCTTCGCGAAAATATCGCTTAACAATTAGTTTCCGTTGCAATATATTGAGACTGTGCTTTCTCCAGTCGTACTTGCATAACTATGCGCAAGGAGTCATTTGTCTGATTACGCAAGAAAGGAAAACGTGACACAGTTTGCCTAATAAATAGATCTGAGATATCTAATCACTGTGGAATGAACGAAATAAATTGCTTCTGCTTACTTTTTCCCAACTAGAAAACCGTACATATACGACAAACACACGGTGCATTTTATTGCACATTTGCAGGCCACATAAAGAACTTGCAAAACGTACCACACGTTTGGTACTAAGAAAATTTTGCACACAGTAGCACGACCAAACATTGATAACCCTCGCCCTTTCAACCATAGGTTGGGGCATACAGGCCAATTAGCCATAGAAACATTCGTGAGTTCCTAAAAGAAATTCGCAAAAAAGTACAGCAGGTGTAGAAGCGAATGCAGTAGTTGCGTTCTTTTTCAAGATCAAGTGGTAATATATAAACGTATGGAAGATAAGTCGCGGACTCGCATAGCTGTTCGTAATTTTTGTCTCGGCAGCGTTTGTCTTTCGCCCTTAAAGCAGGAATCACGTGGCTTACCTTTATAGAAAATGTTTTAAGTTATCCTTCTTTAAAGTGCACCCCATGCTGCGTTCAGTACTCGCAGCAACCTGCGTATAGAATCTACGTGTGATATATATCATGGCAAAGAAATTATATTTTCACACAGTTTCGTAACTTGATAACATTTCGTTCTCTGCTTACATTCGCCTTGATTATATAGAGAGAGAGAAAGTAAGGATGGAAAAAGTAAAGAAGGTCAACCAGACGAGCGTCCTTGGTTTTCTACCCTGCACGAGGGGGCAGAAATGAGGAGGGGGGACTAAACAGAGGAAAGAAGGTAGTGAACACTACGTGTCTGCAGGAGAATGCACAGGAAGTCTGCGAAGGGTCCCGAGAACCGGTGCACTTTAAAAACTGCAGTAGCACCCGAATGACTTTCTATGTCAGCGAGGTATGTTGCGACAGTCGAAAAATTTTTTTGCCTCAAAAAATGTTCCGGCGTCCAGCCGGCTTATAGTGCGGCCTGTAAGGAGATGCGTAGCACGTCGTATTATGGGCCACTGGCGCCACTGGCGTTCGATAGTTTCCTACACGCCCGCGAGAGTCACACGTTGGTCTATTGGCCACTCGAATACGGTGAGAATAAACGCTCACGTACTTGCGGCTACCAGCCGTATAGGAGCTGACTCGCCGCGGTAGCTATACGTTAGTTGCTGCGTCGTTAGGCTGCTGAGCTCAAGGTCATGGGTTCGATCCCTGCCGCGCCGTCCACACTTCGATGCAAAACACGCTCGTGTATACGTAGATTTAGGTGCACGTTTCAAGAAACCCAGGTGGTCAAAATGAATCCGGATTCCCCGCCTATACGGCGTAGCTCATAATCCGTTCGCAATTTTGGCACGTAGTACTTTAGAGCTTACTTACTTTGCCGTAGGCGGTAGATCAATGTTGCATGGCTGGAGAGGCTAGGAGCTTGCTGCGATTAATTTTAATGCGATAGCCTTAAGGGCCCCGTGTCGCAGAAAATCCGGTGTCGGTGTTGGCGTCGGCGTAGATGTCAGTGAGCGAAAATTGCCGTATATGTTTAGGTGTATGTATATGCCACGCCTTTGTCATGCGGTATATGCGGGTTATATTGCCACACCATTCTATCACTATAGTTGCTCATATACCTAGTCTTACATTTTTGACAAAGTTATTTCTTGGAATTTTCAGAATAACAACCCACAAACAAATGTCATGAAACAAAACACCGACAGCGCGTCGCTATTATTTTAATTCTTCTCAGACGTAAATATTAAAAGTGCGAAACAATAACAGAAACCTAATTTTTTTTATTTTTTTTTTTGCGCGGCTGTGCGCTACCTCCAGCATCGGCTCAGGCAAGAGGCCGCATTCCTACCAGAAAGCTCGCCTTCGCGCATAGCGTTCACCGCCAGCGTTTTCCGGTAAACGTTACGGTTATATGAGCTGCAGCTGGCGGGAAGCGTGAGAAGCAGTCAGGGATCTTAGAATGCTATCGGGTTCCGCTCTTAGAGGCGAAACTTAAGCGTCCTCCAATTTCTTCACTACGAAACTATGCATTAACTTGCTATTAAATACCTAATTTTGCACATATTTGTACGTGACGACTCAGTACCAAATTTACGGCTGAATACACACTGCACAGCTGATTAATTTGCCAAAGCCGAATCTTTTTTCTTTCTTTTTGATGCAAAATCATCAAATGACCCATTGAGCGAAAAAGCCGGCCGCGTCAGTAACAGCGAAAAGACATCTGAATTCCGATTGGCTGCGACGCCACGTCACGAGTGCGCCTCGACGGAGCCGAGCGAGCGAATCGGAACACCTGCATGGCCGATAGCGCGCCAGGCGTTGCGTGAAGGCAGCGGAAAGGGCCGCGACGCCACGTCACCCTCGCTCTGGGAAGCCGGCGCGCGGTGTCCCCGTACCTCCCTCTCTCACCCCCACTGGGCTTAGCTGCTGCTCGTGCCTGCCGGCCCTGGTGGCCGCTGCTGCTTCCTCGGTCTCTCGTCGCGCAGGACGTCGGTGGCATGCGGCGTTGGCACCGCAGGCTGCTGCTGCTCGGTGGCTTGGGCAGCACGTACCGTTATGATACATTACTTGCAGCCCAAAATTCGCAGCACCGCTCAGCGGCGTTCAGTTGGACATTAATGTTTTCACATTAACAACTGTAAGGGGTACTTAGATGTCCTCGGATATTTTTTTATCGTACATTGCTCTTTTGTTGCAAGCCTTTATGACTAACTATCTGCGCCTGAAACTCAGTCAGAGACAACTACATAAACGACAGCAAAGAGAGCTAACACAACCTATAATCTATCTTATGATGTACATGTCCTTCGATTTCAGCGTAGAAGAAAAAAAGTGCAACTACCGCTCGCTTGCTTTTCATAGCAAAGTCTATGTAACCATGCATATAACCGAACGTCTGAAAGCTTCACACAGAGATTATGAAACGGCAACATTTTTTTTCTTGCGTGCCCGTATATTGCAGAATTAAATAATCAACGCCCGACGCTTTCAGAATATTTTTGGTAAGTTCATACTAAGCCACTTCTTTTTTTCTTTTTAATCAGACGTAGTTCGTATCAACGTCTCCTATACATTTGGCACGAATGACACTGCGCTTTTTTTTTCTGTTTATAATTTATATTTGATGGAATTATGAGTTTACTCCAAAAGTGTGACCTCAGCCATTGTTAATTGCGTGGCTCTTTCACGTGTATGTTATTAGTTGATCTACGCTGTGGAAATTCGCATTGCGTTTCTATGCTCGTTAAGCCTGTCTCTCGCTGTCCGCACAACGATACGGTCGCCTCAATGACGCCAGCGCATATCCCCTATAAGAATCAGAACTACGGTAGTGCATGTACATCTCAGTGGTGCACGAGGCTCCTGAACCTCGACAAAATATGCACCGTTTCTGCTTTTTTCTACTGTATTTCATTTACGTTATTAGCTTTGCAGTTGTAACCAGCAAAAAATAGTTTGAGTGTCATAAGCATAATTATTTTACACAAGTGAATTACGTGTTGAGCAGATTATGCTGTGTCTGTGAAAACAATATATCATTTATCTTTCAGTCGACGTGCTGTGGGGCCCGCTCTTATATTATGTGCCCTGATGGATAAACATATGTATAAGTTCAATAATGAATAAGAAAATGAATAATGGATTGTGGTATACATCATTATTCTTACTCTGACATCAGAATATATTGTCGCTAATCCGCCTGATAATGGAAGGGTGCAACGAACGAGCAAAGAATATATAAGTTTTCCCTGCGTTGCCGTAATTTATGCAGTTTCTCAGGTAAAACGACGAGTGCTGTTGCGTTCAAGCGCTCGGCTGCCTAACTGTGTATGCCTCTGCGAGCTCTCTTGCGCTTTTCTGTGTTTTAGTTGCAACCGCGTGTGCGTGCGTATTTGCATATACGCCATTTCTCTCAGATTCTCTTTTGTGTTTTTTAGTGCATAAGCATCTCCATTTTTCGTTGGCTCCTTGACGAGTACAGAGTTCGTCTCCAAACAACAACAACAACAAAAAAAGTGGGAGGCTGAGTTCAAGCATCTGTTCAGATATATCCGCGGCTTCACCAGTTATAGCACACCTGTTCAATTAGAGAAAGAGAGCGAGAAATGCTTATCATAACGAGGGATCTCTTATCCCGGTCTACCTTATCTCTGCTAAAATATATTTCACATCGCACCATAATAAAAACTGTTTATATTTTCCGCGGAATCGTTTCTTGCCTTTGCCCAAAAGTAACGTGCCACCACGGAATGAAAGAATGTGTGTGGAAGAAGTTGGTACTGCGGGAACCAGAGCCTGTCTCCTTGGATTTAGTAATAAAATCAAATTAGTAATGAATAAAACTGATCACTCAACGTGCTCTTTTAGGCACAGGGCCAAGTTTCAATAAACGCACGTCCTTTGCATAAAAATGATCGCTACTCCTTTCCTCCCTTCGTATCTCTTCAAATTCCTTTTCCCCGTGAGAGGTAGCACACCGCCCCCTCCCCCCCCCCCCTTTTTTTTTTCTGGTTAGCCTCCCTGCCTTTTCTATGTCTCTCTCTCTACCTCTTTCCTGACACTTTGGTCATATCTACGAAAATGATGCTACAAAAACTAAGCAACGAAACTAAACTAGTTCGACGAGTTTGGGTCGGAAAACCACCTCGACGCGGAGCTGAGACGAAGACACGCAGACGCGCCCGCGGGCGCTGACTGGCTGTCTTACAAAAGAAAAACAACTCGTCCGTCAGCGTGCGCACGTCTGTGTAGTCCCTTCTCTTACGTTACGCAAGATTAACCAAAGACGCCGTGACAAGACGCAGAGCCTCGCGCCTCTTTGATCGTCGCTGTATATGCTTTGAGAGAAACACGCAGTAGCATAACGTAAATAATGTTCTCGCAATACGATAGAAAAATAACATCGTTCCCAGCAATTCATAGATTTTAGTTGTCGGCGGACGGCATCGCACAAGGAGAACTGATTCACGGCTGGCGGCCCTCGATATACCAAACTCAGTCCCATAAATATGCGGTCGTAAGAATTGTGCAAATATATACGTTACTGCATATACACGGCAACGTTCCGAAATACTGTTTAAGATTCGTATTAAGGTCTCGCACTGCTTTATTTGTGGACGCGGCGGCTGCACTTTAATGGAGCGTAATGCCAGATCGCTCGTGTGTGAACGCTCGGCCCCATTCCGACGGCGGCAGGATTAAAGAGAGCTCGTGTATCCTGCTTTTGGTGCACGGCTAAGAACATATACCGATGGTTAAAATTGATCCCGAGCTCTTCACTGCAGCGTCCCAGTCTGTCAGTTTCGGGACGTTAGATATCATAAGCTCTTTGCTCCGTGTACTTAAATTTATTTACGCTGTAACGAATCACCAGTGTTGAAATTAACGGAGACTCCAGTAAGGCGTCTCTGAGAAGCCATGCGTTGCCCTGTCATTCAGCCACCGTCTAATGAGTCAGTCAATAATCTCACAGCGATAGTTTTAAGATTCGAGTTGTAAGAAATTGACACAAGCTGGAATCCGTATCCAGCCTGCGCGCAAACAGCTGCGCAAGAAGGTTGCGGCGTTCTGAAATGTCATCTGTTATATAGTTCACCGCCTAAATATTAGAACCATCTTCCGGAAATTCTGCGGGAGAAAAAAAAAAGTGCGGTAAATCAGGAAAACCAAGAGTCATATTTCAGTCGGTGACAAACAGCCGAATACACTGAATATTAAACTAAACCTTGTCAGTCCGCAAGGTCGAGCAGTGTAATCGAGTGCTGTGTTTTTCCCATACCTAGAGAAAAAAAGAAAACGGCACCGTGCGTGCGGCCGATCTAGGCATGATTGCGTTTGTTATAGAAGTGCGTCGTTAGACTTAGTCTCCTGCGTGAATTTAGTGTAGTGCGAGTATATTTTATCCTCTTGTGCACTACAAACGCGAAGCAGCAACCTCTCCCCTCTTGACGTCACAGCAAGTATAGCATTGCATCGTACTTAGACGGTACACGTCTCCCGCCTCTCGTTCTTGCGTCGCGATATTCCGCGCGTGGCGAGTTCCATAGCAGCGCGGTTTTCCGTTCACTTTCTAATTATTCTACAAGCAGAACCGTATTATCCGATTTGAATTAATTTCCAACTGTTGGAGGTGCGTTCGCTTGCATCAAAATGCTGAGTATTTACGGTATAGTTTTGAATTCAATTCGCTGGAAACGCGTGCATGTGATCGGCCACCAACCAAAGAAGCGAATTCGCACTTTGCGGAACCCTCGTCAAATGTGAAAGCATATGACAATACATTAAGTGTGCGTTCAAGCGAACATGCCGTTAGAACTATAGGAGGCATATAAATTTGCCCATCGCAGTTCGTGCCGCTTTCAACAAGGGACGTATTCTCGGACGGTCACTTTTCGGAGATATCACTTTGAGTGCGGGCTCATTGGCTGGTTGAGAAAACTGGTTGAGCTGATTGGCTGGTTGAGCAACGCGGCTCCAATCGTTCAATGCGCCGTGTACTATGCGTCACGCCAAAGCGATATTATCGCATAATGCGATGGTCCGAGAATACGTCCCCAATAAAGCGAATAGGATCACGTGGTTCCGCTGGCGATGGCACCACTTGCGAAACCAACTGCTCGCAGCTGGGCCAATTGACACGGCGACTCACTACGTGCAGAGGGGAGGGTGAATTAAGGCAAAGGCACGAACCGCTAAAAGAGAGCGCTGCGCTCTGCACCTAGCCCATAGTTTCTTGCCTCGTGGCTTTATTTATCTGTTGTTAGACGTCATGTACCGCGAAATAAGGAACGAAAGTTTAGTGCACACTACCGCCCGACAGTTTCCCGATTAGATTCATATGTGCCCTAACTTTCCTTCGACCTTGATGCACGCGTACCCGTAGGTATCTAATACGAGCACGCCTGCCTGCCTCCTCGCATGACGCGTCGCCCTCAGCGCCTCAGCTGCACGACCGCCTCCGGCAGGCGCATTACTACATGTGCACGTAGCGGGCACGTGCCTGCGTATTTAGTGCACAGCGACAGAGCTTGGCACGCACGCGAAACTAAAAAAAATTTTTTTTTCTTACAACAACTGGCTTTTATAAACATCGACAAACTGCGCGAGACCATCATGTCATGAAGTTCTTTTTCTTTATTCTTTTCTCTTTTTTTTTTTTTTTTTTTTTGCCGCGGGTGTTTTCGCACACAATCGCACACAATAAAGTAGTGGGCAGTAAAAGTGCGTCCACTCGACGGACAGTTCCGCGGAAGGCGCACAACACTTTCACAGTCCGTTTCGCTGCAGAGAGCGTCCACACGGCCAACGAGGCTAGCGAACGATGCAGCCTGAAAGTACAACTGCTTTTAAAGTTTGGACGGCGTCCGTCGGAGTCTATATAGTTCAATTTCTACCGGCAAAGATCGATTAAGTTGTCTTCTAAAATAACCAAGGACTGAACTTAGCGAGCTTGAAGAATTTTACTCAGCCACAATGGCTCGAATATATATATATATATATAATCTCGAAATCGATGACGTCACATTGACGCAGCACCGCTGCATTTCCGGCGCGTAATTCAACAGACGGAACTTTGTTCTTCAATTCCTTTTATAATAATGCACATATTGCTGAGAGATGAACCAGAACGTAGTTAAGATAGATTACGCTGTCAGCCTAAACAGATTTACTGTTTCTGTTTACTGCCTCTCTAAGAGGAGTTCCACAGCCGTTTACGTAAAGCTTTAGTTCCAGATTTATTGCTTTGAAACGCATTTATAGATGACTAAAATATTTGTGCCCTAGCGTATATCTCATTCGAACATACAACAACATATTTGCGTGGAATTTTTAACCTCTAATTCGTAATTTTCATTTCTTACGTCGTGTTTTGCCGGCTCCTCGTTAGACGTCAGCCGAGAGATTGCATACGGCCGCGGCTGTGAAAGCTGACGCCGTGGTTCTGCGACGTAGCCTACGTGGGAGCCCTCTCTGGGAGTGGCCAGTGACGACTGGTTTCGAACGCAGCATCCCCCCCCCCCCCCCCACCCTCCGAAGCAGTAGCAATTACACAGTCATTGCTGCTGCGTTCGAGCGAGGTGGTGAGCCAGCAAACATCCTACAGTATACATCCGAAGGGTGTGAGAACACGCTTATACAGCTTCGCTGTATTTCAGGTGTCAGTATAGGTGGCGTGCATATCCCTGCCCCAGCGACGGTTGTCTCTGAGTAACCGGAACCAATCTTGAAGGCTATGCTTTTACTCGCGGCGTGTGCCTGAAGCGATTGCAGGAGCCGGTTAACGTAATGGTCACCATGTTTGAGACAGCATCTGTTGTCAGATTGGCTTACATCTGTGAAATATATATATATTTTTAATTGGATGGGCTCTCTGTCTCTCGCTCTCTCGAAAACGGCTGTGTTGGCAGAAAGGCTAAGCGCTAGGCGATTTGATGCATTGTATTGCTTTTGTTCCGGGGATATTTATCAGTAGTCTTCGCAAAAAGTACCATATTGCCAGGAGGAAGATGGGAATGCGAAATTATAGGTTGGAAAAAAGTTGTAGTTTCGCCCGAAAGGCGAAGCATCGATTGCGATAGAAAATTAGTAGACAGCTGTATACGAGGTAAGGATGCTAGCTTCACCGGCCGTATAAACGTGTAAACATTCACTTACTAACTCAATTAACAAGCATGGTGTTACGCGTGCCCAAACAAGTATGAACACGTCTCACTCGATGACTGCTGAAACACTCTGTCAAAATGCTGGAGGGAGGAACCACTGAAGCAGCACCGAGCCAATGGACCGTCGTACTGCCTCTCGCTTCAACGCGATCTAAGCAGCGAGAAGATAGCGCACATGCAGCTATTAGCCCTCTGTGCGCCTAGACTCTGTACCCATGGCACATCACTTTCAAGATAGGGCCCGGGTGGCCGAAGCAGTAAAACGTGCCCCCCCCCCCCCTTCCTCCCGGTGCCTTGCGCGCGACGACCGACGGCGCGCTTTCTCCTCGCTTGCGTCCCTTGCGTGTGCCAGATTGAGCCGCCATCATCGGCTCACCCTCGCCGCACGCTTTCACTCGCACATACAGCATACGGCGCGTGGCGACGTTGTTATCGCCCTTGGACTTTACACGGAACATCACGGCGATGGCGACGGCGGCAGAAATGCGCTTGGAGTGTCCATATAATTGCTATCACAATAAAACGAAACTAACCGTACCGAGATCTGCTCACAGTGGGCCCGACGAATAACGGGATCATTTCATACAGACGCGACCGAGTTCAGTCATCCGTTCTGAAATGCTTTCTCAGAGGAGCTGCCTTCATCGTTGAATATTCGCACAGTCCGTGCGGTTCACGTTCCACGGCGCGAGGAATTCTCGCTCAACGCGAAGAGAAAAGAAGGTCACATCGGCTTTGAGATTCATCTTCAAGACTGGAAAATCAAGCGTCGAAAAGCGCGCGAAATAACGTCAACCATATAGCAAGCCGAACCACAGAGCCGAAGTATAAATAAACTAGAAGAAATAATAACTATTTAGAAAGCTATAGTTTGCTGGAAAACAAAACAAAACATCGATAGCACCCGCCGTGGTTGCTCAGTAGCTATGGTGTTGGGCTGCTGAGCACGAGGGCGCGGGAACGGATCCCGGCCACGGCGGCCGCCTTTCGATGGGGGCGAAATGCGAAAACACCCGTGTTCATATATTTAGGTGTACGTTAAAGAACCCCAGGTGGTCGAAATTTCCGGAGTCCTCCACTATCCTTATAATCAGAAAGGGGTTTTGGCACGTAAAACCCCATAATTTTTTTTAAACATCGATAGCAATTTCGATGACATTGCCCCGATGTAAAGCGACTTGTATTGGTTGCCAGATTTACGAAGCAATCTAGGCTAAACCTGCAGCGTTCTTGATCCGAAATTGGGATCTTGAGAAATACGTAGCTTGATATTTTCCGTTACTGCAGCTCGCGTGGGAGTCTAGGAGACGCAGACGGTGCCCGTCTATATACAATGCCTTGTCTCGTGATGTCCGCCACGGAAAATGCGGATTTGCTTCATTGTTTGGATGCGCTATAAAGGCCGTGCTATTCTGAAGACAATTTATTATGTTTGGCAACACTGGTGGAAACTTGGTTTGGAATGTTGTGACCAAATGGCAGCTTGTTAATAGCATTTTCCGTGCTAGTTTCGTTGCTAGTGCGTATTCGCTTTTTTTTTTTTGCTTTTTATTTGTAATGCCGGCTTCCTCGAAGCATGCACGTTCAGTGTAGTCACAGGCATTATTTTGTACAGAAATACGGACGCTTAAACTTCGAACACGTCGGTGCCGTGTTTGTCGTCCGACCGTACTTGACAGCGCGTGCGCACGAGCGTCGCCGCTCTACGAGTGCTGTCGTCGCGCGCGGCACGTGTTTGCAGCTCGCTCACGTGACCGTGGACCGTCGGCGTCAAAGGATGTTTGGAGAGCGCGTTGTGGCCGGCTAATAGAATAAAAGCCGGCCTTGCGTTACGCGCTCACGCGCAACAACTGCAAACGGGGCGCTAACGCTTCAGCTAACTCAGGCGCGCCATTGCGAAAATCGAGGCTTTCCGAAGGCAGCAACAGGGCAAGAAGGGTGTTCACGCTCACCTAAAGAAAATTGGGTAATCCAGTGCAACCGCGGTCTCAAAGCGCTTCGTGAAAGTGGGAAATAATGCGCCTACCATGTTTGCTTATTAAAGCGGCATAATGTACGAGACATTTCCAAAGGGAAATGCTCGCTGCAGCAATGTATATTCTGCTAATGTATTCAAAAAGCGCCCCTTTATTGCATTTTTCTTTTCTTACTCCCTTGGGCACGCTTCCGCGCAGGCATTCTATAATCATAAGTGTACACTACTTGGCTTCCGGCCATCTATTAGGCCTGCTAACGCAAACACACATATGCGTGTACACAGACCGAATGAAAAGGACGTTGTTAGGAGAGAGAGGGTACAGGCAGACGGGCCGGTAGAGTACAGCCTTCACAGGGCGCAGTGGGCGCAAGAAGAGAAGCTGGAGGCGCAGTGGTGCATTCTGCATGTAGGGTTGCATTCGGGGCGAGTCGGTTACACATTTTGGCGCTCTGCGTAGTACGTGTTCCATCTCGTTTTAAATTTTTTCCTGCGAAAAACATCGCGCTTACCCAAGACAAGGCATTCTACATGTATTTATGGTTAGGGTAGCAACCTCAGCTGAACCCGTATACTCAGAAAACCTTGTCCGATTACATATTCACACACACTCCACGCGCGGATATCGTGGCGGTGACGCTAACTGGCGCAGCGTGTTCAGTGGGAACATGGTGCCTCCAGGTGAACGCTCCCTCCCACCGTTCCGTGTGGTGACAACCTTTGACCAGGCCTACGCCACACCTCCGCCATATTTGTGTCGGAGCTGATGAAGCAGACGCACACGTATGTACGTGCATTAGTCAAGGCAGCGCTGTCGTGTTGCGTGGTTGTAATTTTCGCGATGGTGCGGACGTGTTCGTTAAGTTTACTTTTCGGGCTCGCCACGCGGTAAGGTAGGCGATAGACAGTTTTTCAACTAAAGAAACACTCCAGCATGCTCGGTTGTTGCGCACTTTTGTGCACCAGCTGAAAAAAAAAAAAGAAACGACACATAAGTCTAAGATTTCCCCGCGACCCGGAACGCCAGAAGAAAAGTCAGCAAGAACATTGCTCAAGATATCACGAGGTTTGAATTCGTATCTTCGTGTGAAACTGTCTTCAAGAAATTTACTGAAGCGCTATAGGCGTTTGCCATCTAAGTCGTTTAAACAAGACGATAAGAAGCGTGCTCGAATCCAACGTGTTATTTGCAACAATCGCATGCACTTAACATGCAGATGTTATGCAAATATTCTTGGGCTGATTTGTGATGTTGCAGCTCACAATTTGCTTGCGTTGATTGTACCAACCAGATGTAGCGAGGAGGATGGAATATGACGTACAGTAAAATCACCGCACGTGCAAACATGGACTGATACATTATCGTGCTTGTAAGAAGCATGTAACTTTAGCTTTGTTTTCTCAATGCTCTCAAGTTTATGTATACGGCTGCCTGTGGCTTCAGGTGTTGGTGAGCTGCCTTGAACTGCATCTCGATTATTTGCAGGATTTCTTTCTCTGACTTTACTCAAGTAGCAGCTATGTGTTTAGACACTATAAATGTTTCCATTAGTTCACTGAGATGTGTCACTTTAGTGCTCCTTCTCACATCGCTGGGCTAATTTATGCGTCGTTGCACAACAGAACGAAAGGCGAATTAGTTTTCCAGCAAAAAAGAAAAAAACGCTTAGGCCCTATATGCTTAGCTCGCACATAGGAAATGTTCACAAGCCGCACACATGGGCTGGCACTTTAAGCTTGAGATGTCTGCAACGTCGCTTGCAAATTTATCAGTGCTTAAACGTCGTTCCATGGTGTCTTGCTTTTACTCTTGCCTATTGAAAATATTAACTTCTGTGGTTCTAACGGCCAAACTCACGATCTGATATAAGGCACGCTGTAGTGGGGTGCTCCGGAATAATTTTTACAACCTGGGGTTCGTCAATGTGCACCTAAATATAAGAATACGAGCATTCTTGCATTTCGTCCCCGTCGAAATTCGGCCGCAGGGGCTGCGATCGACGCCGCGAGCACCGAGCTTGCTTTTCACTCGTAAAGTGTGTCTCTGCCAACGTAAGACTGTTTTCGACAATATGATCTTTATCATTCTTATTTTTCACAAGCACGATTTCTGTCTCGTCAACGACAGCCCCCTTCAGTTATTGGTGAAACTGTCGTATTTATTCACCTCGTTTTGTCCTGTAGCCTTTCACGACATGTCCATTTCACAACACTACGCAGTTTGCGGTCCCGGGACCACAAAATTATCGTACGTTGTACCTAGGCCTACGCCCTAGGTACTAGAAGTTGCGCCAGTGTTCTCGAAGGACAACCTCTAATACCTGAAGCATACGCCATATGCGTCAACTTTCTTCGAAACAAATTTCTGAGCAACAGCGCAGCAAAAGCGACTATAGTTATCTGCTGCGCTCGACATTTTTTCATGCATTGCTTTACTGTAAGCATTCCTCCTCCGTTTATAAGGTGAGATGTAACTATGGCAATGCACCGTAAGCGTGCAATTTGCTAAAATTACATATTTTCACGCTGTCAGCGACCGCCATACCTAACTGCTCGCTGTCCGTCATAGCGCACCTTTACGCGTTCCGACGTAATATCATTGCGCAACTCGACGTGTCACCACTCTCCATGGTGGCGCCCACTGCCGAAGCAGCCTAGGGCCACATACACACCTCAAAACACGTGTCTGCGGCGGCAATAGGCCATGTCGCAACGTTGTTTCAATGCTAATCGCATTAACGTCGACATTTACCGCGAGATGGGTTCTGCCTGAATTTTCTCGGAAGGATGACAAGTGAAATATTATCGACTGCTTTCTATAACCTCTTTGTGCACAGGGTGTTGCAAATAAATGATTGCGTAAATCGTCTCGGGTGTCTTTTATGTGGAATGTGTTATCGAATGTTAGCTTGCATTTGCTTAAACTATAAGCTTCCGAATATTGGCAGCGCGCTTTCTTCTACGAAGTAGGGCCCTACGTGCTGAAGATGTGGCAAGTTTATAAATAATCCGAATGTTCCCCACCCCCCTTTCCTTTACAGCGCCTTTTAAAGGGAAGCTGAAACGGTTTTCAATTTCCATGAATTGCTGGGATTGGGAAGAACAGACCTAATAATTTACGGTTCCGAAATTTTTTTTTCGTTTTGTTAATATAAGGGGCGGAAATCGCTTTCTAAATCACTCGCGCGGACACGCCCCCATCGCTTCCCGGAGCGCCGGGTGAGGTTGTTGCCAGAGGAGAGAACCGGCGAGAGCGGCGTCATGGGCGGAGACCGAGCCAACCGAGCTGCGGACCGGCGTGCTGACATGTGCTGGCATGCCTCTTTCCGTCCTGCGCTTTACTGAATGACGCTATGAGAGATCTGCCGCCGCTGCCGCCGCTCACGTTTGTTTTGCGATTTTCGTAAACTGTTCTTTCCTTCTGTGCTGCGTGAGTGCCTACAGCCAAGGGCGCCCAACATGCCCTCGTTCTGTGCAGCATTCGGCTGCGCGAACACAGGCGGGCGAGACGATGTGATGTTTCACAAATTCCCGAAGGAAAAGAAGCTTGCAACGCAGTGGGTACGTGCGGTGAGGAGAGATAAGTTCGTGCCGACGAAATCAATTGTGCTGTGCTCGGACCATTTCCGCGACAGTGACTATCATCGGAGCTTGACAACGATGCGGGGCAATCGGTATTCCAGTTAAATCGGCGCGTCTGAAGCCCGGCGTTGTTCCGTCTATATTCTCCTACAAGAGAAACACCTCGCCACCTCCAAAAGCGGCCTTCGCCAAGAGGAGAAAGCGTGAGGTAAGGGTTTTAATGTGCACACGGGCAATTTTTTACCAGATGATCACCTTAGTGTCGAACAAACGGTCTACGACGAAGCGAGGTGGAGGCACAGCCGGGAATATGCACCTACGTGCAAAGTGCTTGCCGTTTTCATCCTGTTTTGCCTCTCCGCTTTGTCACGGAACACTGTACTATAGCTGTTTGTTCGGCGCTGTTCTGATACGGTGAAATAACTGGTCGGGGGTACGCTTGCGCATTCAGTGATATTTGTTATTCGTCCTACCTCGCGGTGCCCGCAGATTTAGCTGTTCAGCATTCGTGTTCAAATCGCACGACATGAGGCGTTACGGTAATATTTTCATGCTCGCGTTAGAGTAGTTGAACTCGGCGTGTAAAAACTTCGTTCCGTAGATTTCGCACTCACAGCTTGCTACCAGCAGCGAAATACCGCAAAAGCGAGCGTCGGCACAGCCGCGCCCGTGGCAAGGCGAACGGGCTCAAATAATGAAGTAACGTTGTGAGGTATTGAAGTTATCAGCGTTCGACGTGGTCTAGCCCAATACAGGCATCGCTGCTTGGCAAAAAAAAAAAAAAAAAAAAAAAAAAAAATTTCTTGGCCTTGTTCCTAGGAAACTAGCTATGCATCACGCATGGGAAAATTATTATTTGAAAGTAATTATATTACATTACTCATTACTGTCTTATTACGCTCATTGATTTGAATTACATTACCAATTACCGCCTTAAAAAAGTAATGGTATTACTTTACGATTGCTTCCAAAAAGTTTTCATGCATACAAGAAGCAAAAAGCAAAGTATAAAGGGACGCCAACCTTTCTTTAAGGTAACATACACTTTCACGCCCTCCCCCCATGTTTCTCAACGACACCTCACCACATTACCAACGTTCTGACTCCGTACACAGCTTACCGGTGCATATTTAGCGCAATTACTAAATTACTTTAGCCATGAAATTACAAACAAAATATTTCACATTACTATCACTCGACAACTAATCCATCACATAAATTACTGAAAAAGTATTTCAATTATTGTAAGTAATCCAACTGCTGTCATGTACACTGATATGCTGAAATTCATGACATCCATGCCTTGCACTCTTTCAGATACTAGCAGAGCTCCTTGAGAACCGAGCCCCTGATGAACCTGTTCCACTACCATCACCAATCGAAGATTTTGAAGCAGCCAGTGTGACACAGGCATATAATGAAGAGTTTGAAGCTAAGATTTCCAGCGCGCGAGAAGGTGCACACATCGCTCTCGCTGTTGGCACACTCAACATCGTCGTTGCCGCCGTTGCCGCCATCGTTTTCCGTATCGGCTGTCGGTTCGAACATGTACGGCGAAAATACAAGCTGTCGGAGACAGCGAGAACGTTCCATCTTACAACTCAGCTATGAAGCCAGAGCAGCAGAACCGAGTGCTACCAGAGAGAAAGGAATGGTGCTACGCTCTGAAACGGAGACATGCGCCGGCGCTGACCGGCGACTACCGCCAACGACGTCACAGCGGCCCCGACCAATCACGGGCAACAGCGGCGTTCGCGCGATGCCCTGAGGCGCTGGTGCGCGTTTTCTTGAAAAAACAGCCGCTTGCGTTTGTTTCCGCCCTTTTTGAACCAGATATTCGTGTTCAGGGGACTCAAAACTGTAGAATGCCGCAGAGAACTCATTTTTTTCGAAAAGTGTTTCAGCTTCCCTTTAAGCGCCTCGCGCGGCGATTTTGCGTGCATTTGCAGGCTTCTTTCACGCTCAGAATTACACTTATATGTAGCAGGTATTGAGCAACAGAAAGCTGTATCGGGAGGTTTTTATGTCGCTATACAATTTTCTCATTGACACTGTTAATCAAATTATAATATTTGAGAAGTTGATTAATTAATTAAGATTAATTGTCTAATTAGGCGGAATGAAGAAAATAATTTGAATATTTCCAAGTGACAGCAAACAAGATTACCGTGGTTCGTTCCGGCTAAGTGGCATTCGCATATTCTAAACTCTGGCTCTAGTTGGCTGGGACACCCCGTACACCCATTCCATATGAATAGGGAGGCATGGACTAGCACACCAAGTGCTTTTTTGTAAGCTATGTTTAGAAGGGGCAGCAGGAAAATGCTCTATACGAACTAGTAGTAGCTCAAATGTCAACAGGTACTACAGGTTACCAATTGATATCCTAAGGTCCTGCGATATATTTGTGAAAGCTCGACAAACACTCCATCCAAACGTGTTGATCCACACGGGTACATGAGCTCGGGGCCGTTACGCAGCGCAAGCAAAAACTGCAGGCTTCGCAGTTAGACATGCCGCTATAGAGCTGGTTTGACCGACGGCATTCTAAGGGATCGAGCATCAAAGCTGAAAACATCGAACTATATGGGGATCACTTTGTTATGTATGTGCTGTCGGCTTTCCTGCGTGATGCAAAGGCGCGCGGTATATACGCATGGGCAGGTACTGTCTACGAGGCGTTAAATGGCCTCTTGATATCGGCGGACATGAACGCAGAGAAAAGCGTCCTCAGAAAGCGAATCAAATGGGTTGCCTATAGTTGGGTGGCCTAAAAAAGAAAAATGGCAGTTTCGCCCGAAAGGCGCAACATAGACTGCGATAGCAAATTGGTAGACAGTTATACGAAGTAAGGATAGTAGCTTTATCGGACGTGTAAACTTGTAAACATTCGCTTACTAACTGAATTCGCGAGCACAGTGTCAACACGCATTGGCAAACATGAACGCATCACACTCGATGACTGCGGACCCTCGCGGTCAAAACGTTGGCGGGAGGAAGCGCGGCAGCCGCAGCGGGCGAAGCGACCTTCGTGCTTTCTATTGCTTCAACGCAAACAGCGGCGAGGAAACAGCAGGCACAAAGATGTGAGCCGTCTGCAGATCGCTTTCAAGATACGGCGCGCGCGGTCGCGCGCCGCCGGGCAAAGAACGCAGTTGCTGGCGGAATAGAAGTCTCCCTCCCACGCTACCTCCCGACTTTCGATCGTGAGTTCCTGTTGCGCCCGGTCGCAAAATGCGCTGTTGCTGCCAGAGCTCAACGCAGCCCCCCCACTCCCTGCTTCCCATCCCCGCACGGCCTTTCGCGCGACGGTAGACGGCGCGTTTGCTCTGCGCCTACTCCCACGCGCGCGCCAGATTGAGCCGCGCTCGTCGGCTCCCATCGCGTGCACATACAGGATACGGCGCGCAGCGACGGTGTTATCGCTTAGACTTCATACGCAGCGTCACGGCGACGGCGACGCCAACGACAAAAATGCCTCTGAAGTCCTATGAAGTGACCATATATTTGTTATCGCAATAAAATTAAACATTTCAGAAAAACATCTCACTCGTTTCGCTTCACATGCGCGGTCGTACTCTGCTCCCTGCTTTCAATGTTAGTGCAAGGATATTTTACTTATTTATTTATTTAGTTAGTTAGTTCTTTATTCAAAATCATGTTTGTCGCTATGACACTCTCTTATAAGACATCCGACCGGAGTAAATGGAGTTTATTCGGTTGCACATTTCCATTTCCAGTTCGGCATACCACCGAGTATTTCAGTTCACGACACTTTTGCGTCGCATGGACAGCTTCAGTTGGTATACATCAACGGTAAATTACCAGCGCAAAGCTCTATCGGAGGCACTAGCAGCATGTTGTAGAACCCCTCGAGCGCACATACGGCAGCAGGCTACGAAAAAGAGCTGCAATTGACTCGTGTGCGTGTTTACGAGGACTGCCGACATGTGCGTTCGCGCTATCTCTGCCGACTGACTACTTGCCGCGCCTCTACATACAAGACCGCACTCGCCCGGAGGGATTCACGTCCATCCTCCGGGCAGCATGCGGCTAGAGCCATTCTCTTTCAGTGGGACGGCCGCTAGAACGCCGACAGCTCGTTAAGACCAGCGCCAGTAATGTCTTAGCCCCTTCGGCGCAGCGTGTTCGGTTCAGGACAAAAGGTTCTATTAGGCGCGTTGCCCGCGTAATGGCGGATGCCGGTCCGCATGAACGCCAGGCGCTACGAAGCGATCAAGGAGCCGCGCCGACACGTCTGCCGCAAGAAGGAAAGAAATCGGCTCGCAGTGGGAATGAACGGGTAAAAGGAAAAGGTAATGACACCTTTTCGGTCGCTCTCGCCACCGCTGAGGGTGTCCCGAAATCACTGGCGGCCCACGCATTTCGCCTCGAGACGTGTCTTGCCAGCTCTCGTTCGGTTCACGTCCTTTCGACGTTGTAGAGAAATATTTTATTGACTAATGGTCTGAACGAAAATCAGGTGCCGAATTCACAAACGTCTTTCTTTTTCTTTTTCCCGTCGTAAGTATAGCGTTGCCGTCGGTGACCCGCCTTCGCGAATGGTATGTCAAGCATGAGGACTGCTTGGAATCTGCTCTTGGGAACACTGCTACACTCTTAAAATTAAAGTTTGTAAATAGCTAGCAAATACACGCGTTTACTAGATTGCTATGTATTTTACTACCTTCTTCCTAGTTCTGTACGAGCCAGCAGCTAGTAAAGCTAGTAAGTGCTGCCTTTACTAGCCAGAAAGGCTTCCTAGTAGTTTTTACTAAGTAACAACTAAACCACCACTACCTCGTCTGGCCGTGGCCTATTATGCTGTCATTGTGACAGTCGTATGGAAAGTTGAGATAAACTGTAGTGTTGTTTATTATGCTGGACCAACAGTCATGGGCGACGTCGTAGCACACATATATGTGGGCAGTAGGCTTTAGAAATTTGAGCACCAAACTTTTATTACTTAGCCAAATTCATTGGTGCTAACCGGTGCAACATGTGCCCCCTCAAACTAGGGCTTTTAAATGCTCTTGAATTTGCTCTTTGAGTAAGTGCCGTGTAGCGCCTTTGTCGTTCTCAATGTGTATTCCTGCATATCGTTACTTGCTGGAGATATGTAGTACATTCTTACCCGGAATCAGTGCGCCTTAATGTCCGTTGTACACATTACGTATCCACGGTGTCCCAGCTAACTTTAGCCAGAGTTAAAAAAAAATGTGCGAATGCCCCGCAGCTCGAAACAACCAAGGTAATGTTGTTTGCCGTCGCTTAGTGATACTCATACTATGTTTCTCATTCTACCTAACTACATAATTAGTCATAATTAGTTAATCAACTTCTCAAATATTATAATTAGATTGAAAGTGTCAATCAGAAAATTGCAGAGCGACATGAAAAACTCCTGCTACACCTTTCTGTTGCTCGATACGTGCTACATAAGAGTGTTTCTCCGAGCGTGAAAGGGGCCTGCGAATACACGCAAAATTGCCGAGCGACTGGCCTCTCGAGGCACTTTGCGTTTATTCGCGGAGGCATTGTTCACGCTCCGAAAAGCATTTTTATGTAGCGCGTATTGAGCAACACAAAGCTGTATCAGGAGTTTTTCACGTCGCTCCACAATTTTCTGATTGACATTTTTCATTTAATCATAATACTTGAGAAGTTGAGTAAATAATTCAGACTAATTATCTAATTAGGCGGAATGAAGAATGTGATGTTTCTCCAAGCGACGGCAAACAACATTACCTTGGTTCTGTCCAGCTACGTATTCGCATGTTTTTTAGCTCTGGCTAAGGTTACCCGGGACACCCTGTACATACTCTTAATTGGTGCCTTAATATACAGGGAAAGGACGCGGTCCTCTTTTTTCATATACGGTTATTGTTTTACTTTCTTATGCTTTCACATTACGATCGACTTCATATGTCAGTGCAAGCGACACTTATAAATCGAATAGGCCCCATTGCATTGTTGGTAATTTAATTTCAGTTGCGTTAATAACTGCACTACCGAGGTAGTATTAAGTTAGTGCTTTTTTTTAGCTTCAGCAGGTAGTGAAAAGTACGAACCGTCATTTTACTACCTCCACTTACTAAGAAGGTGGTGCTTTTTGGAACAAGTAGAGCGTTAGTATTTACTTAGTGAAAATGACTACCTTTCTTTTTAAAAGTGTTTAGCGTGCCAGCTTTATCTAAATACGTGCCCAGATTGATTGGTACTACGGCCCGTGGTACCAAGCGGTAAGTATTACGTAAATACGGGTGCCGTCTGAATATGGTACGGATTGGGTTCTTCCGAACGTATTCAGACACTTGTGCAAAAGATGCAACCTCCTAACCCGCATACATGCATACATACGGGGGTATGAGCCATTGATGATGATAGTTTTTGTTCGCGGAGAACAAAAATGCATGGCACCCTAGCTTTGCTGTAAAACAGGAAAATTCGCGCGCTTATGGAGCATTTGTACGCGGAAGATTGAGCAGCGAGTACATATACTGGCATAATACAAGTGGTTCATCAGTAACGACCAGTAGCCGAGCAGAGACGAAGCTTCGTATTTATTAGCCATGTTACGACCGACATACGCCGCCACAGCAATAAGAATGAGAGGAATACCTAGCACATTCACATCCTTGCAAGCGAAGCCAATCGAGTGAGACTTCGCAGTGCACTTAAACAACTCTGTATCTACAGGGGCGGATACAGGGCAGCATCGAGGTGCGGCGGGCTGATAAAAACAAATAAAAACGTAGGGGAGAGGGAGAGGCTCACTCTATGCTAAATTTTGTCAGCGCAGAAGAAATGCCGGCATGTCTCAGGGAAGTAGGGAGAGGTTGCCGGTGCGTCTTTCTCTCGGCTGAGTTCACGTCAAGTAGTCATTTGCTATGTCACGTCACGTGAAAAATAGCCGAGATAAAGGCGAGTCGCCTGGAAATTTACTGCAAGTTATAATATACTTAGAATTATTTCTTCAAGGGCTAGTAAAAGTGCCACATTAGTGACAGGCGTGAGGAGATGTATACGTACAGGAGAAACAAGGGCAGACAATACGAGGGTCATTTTGTCTCTTGTGTTTAGAGATTCTTACTTGCCTGCACGCGTCTTCCCGCCCAGTGCAAGATCGCTTCGCTTCTTGGTTCTATTTTGCCAGCTTACGCTTTGCAGTGCGACAAGTCAGCTTACACTTAAAAGGTGCAGTCCCAACGACTGTAGGAAAAGGTGTCTGTTGCGCGTTGACTGCGTGCCACCGGCTTCGGTCTAACAACCGCACCATGTTCCTGCCATCAAGTTGATCGCTTACAGACCATTTCTCCCCGATGCACATGAACGACACAGCTGCTTCGGCTGGCCGGCTGTAAAACAAAAAGGAAAGGGGGAGGCAGGGATAGACTGTGCAACATTTTCGCGCTGTGCCCAGCATTAGATCCAAAAAAAGCAGCTCTCATCAAGGTTTTCTGGTCAGTACATTCGCGATTTCTACGCTGCTATTTCTACGCTCCTACGCTTCTGCGCTCCTAAATAATGAGTATATTCAGAGTAACTTAGCAGCGGCAAAGTATTTCCACGTCGCCGTAGAACTCGTATGCGAAAACCATAGGTTTATCATGGTCATAGCTTCTTCTATAAAAAAAAAATCTGTATTGTCTAAAAAAAAAAAAAAACAGTATAGTTGCTCGGCGTCAAAAGTTCATTGTCGAGCGTGCGTGCGCTGACAGATGAAGAGAAAGCCAAGAGCGGCGTTTTCTGAACTCCAGAAAACTCTACAGTGCAATCTCTGCGTCGTTATCGACCAACTTCGATCAATCGTACAGTGCGTGACAAGTCAGTCCTCCGAAGCGTGAGCAGCATTTCTATTGCTTCTTTCTATATATATGTATATATATATATATATATGTATATATATATATATATAATTTCAAAGATAGATGACAAAGCTTATACTCTTGGCACATGACATTTGTGGCTTTGTGCGTAATACGAATCTCGAATTATCCTTCTTTCTTGTGTATCTGTGTATTTGTGTGGGAAACGTTTCGCTCATTGAACCATTTCTGATTTAGTATATGTCCGCGCTTTGTATCCGTCAACGTTACGCATGTGCCACCGGAAATCCGGAGCGACGCTTAGCGGTTGAACGAAATATTTCACCGAGCACATGGCACATTCTGTCGCGTGGGATTTGCAACGCTCAAGGACACTAAGCATTCCAATACTTGTTGACGCCTTTTCCGCATTTGCTTTCAGGCGTTTTCACTTCCGATTTCAAGCATAGGCCGTCAGTTCTTCTTCAAGTCGTTCTACTTGAATGATTTTCTACACACTGCTGTATAAGTGGGAATGAACGCGGCTACGGAAACCGCCTGATTTACACGTGAGAGCACTTGTTACGCTCTAAAGCAGCCTTCCCAAACTCCCGTTGTGGTTTGGCTTCACTCGACGGCCCGTGAATGTAACGCATTGTTCCCGTAGGGCTCGAACGTTTTCGCCATATTATACGAACGTTCATTGTCCCCTGGCCTACAGCTACGCATACTACCCAGGTTTTCACTACGTGAACTGATCATGTTGTGCAGCTCATTAATAGACATCCCGTTTACAGAGTCACATATTCTTTTCTCAACGGAATGGTTGACAGACATAGCTGCGACACGTGCAGCTATGACGAGTCTTTCACACATGTTCATTGTATTTGTCCACTCTATATTGCGGAAACAGAAGGGCTGCGAAGTGTGCTTGACAGATGGGGGGCCCCATAACGTAAAACTATTCAAATATGTTTTTATGCCAGTCTCCTGACTTCAACTTTGCGTAAACACCGACGCGAGCATCGGGCGGTAACCCGCAGGGTTATCTGAAGAGACCAATCAAACGCTCTCCTCATTTATAAGAGGTCACTTTTGTTGGCTTTAAAAACGAGTAACATTGCCTACAATGAGCGGCTTGTGTTATCTAATTGGCTAGAAAGAGGTGAGGAGCACGCTCAAGTGGAGAAGGATTCGATGGGGCCGAGCCAGTGTGCTGAAAATCGACAACCGGATGAGAAGGGTGGTGCCGGCGTCTACGATTGGTCCGCTTTCCCTTACTTAGCTTGCGGTGGCTGGCCGAAAATTTCGGCGCCATGCAACGGAAGGTTAAGAATGCCGCTATAAAGGATCCTCAGCAAAAGAGAGCTGGTAGAACGAGGTCGTGGACGTGCCGAAAGTGCTAGAAAACGTTGCGCGGCCACGCAAAAAGTTTTATTGAACGCAAATAAACCCATGCTCTCCTGCACGTGCGAGTAGCCAGTGCCTGAGCGATCGGCGGCAATCATCTTTTATTCTTTTCGGAACGGGGCAGCCTGCGGCTATTCAGAAAGAAATTCAGTTTTGTTCGGCATATTACCTTTTCTTGAACGCCTACATCTCCCTCTGACTCGGTGAGTTTTCGTGGTTTTGTGACGTCGCGTGACAGACAGGTGAAGTGGGTGCAGCCCTTTTGACCTTGACCCTATTGACTTTGGCCAATAGCCGAGGTCGAATGGCGTCGAAAGGCGTCGAATCAGAAATAACTATTTTTCTTTTATTCGGTCCAATCATGCGCAATCAGTGTGTACACGTCATATCAGATGGGGAGATATCGCGGTGTTCGTGACGTCGCGTGACAGACAGGCGAATTGGGGCTGGTCCAAAAATGTTTGCGACCAATCGCGGAGGGCTAATTTCAGAATTGGAATAGAAATGTTTGGAATAGCTTTACGTTATAGCGCCCATGGACATTCGTCCACGGTTAGAACAGAAGGTTCTGGTTCGTTGCTCTTAAAGAAGAGAGACAGAGAGAAAGTAAAGCTGGTCGGTAGAGATCTTAAAACGAAAAGTGTCTAGATGGCTACCCTGCACTAGGGGAAGGAAAAAAAAAGGTGGAATAGAAAGAAGAGAGAAAAAGTGGAATGCAGTGAATGTGTAGACGTGCGCGGACAGCACGTTCAGTGAAAAGCGCACGCACAAGCCTTCCCTTTTCGAAAAGCACGAAAGTGCCTTCGCTGCCTTCTGGGCCGATGATCGGTGGGGACGGTATCCCAGCAGAGTCTGTGCGCTTGTTGGAGGATCACCTAGTCGCCTTAGTGCATTGGACATTGATTACCTTTTTATGCCAAATTCATGACAGTGGCACAATAGGTGGTCAATGTTATCCTAGCAGCCGCAGACATCACATGCAGGACTGTCAGCCATGACAATTAGTGCTGAATAAGCTTTCGTGAACGCAACTCTCAACCACGACCGACGCAGAATAGATGTTTCGGTGCAGCGCGGGCGAAAGCGCGAGTTGCGGGGAATAGCCTACGCAGTCTGGTGCGCCCTATATGTGCAGTATTCCACTCGGCCACCGAGCGTGCGCGTACCAGAAGGCGAAGCTGTCTCGCAGCGTCTGTCCTGGAGAGTGAAATCGGGACGCAATGGTGTTCTCCATGTTATGTTCGAGCAGGCTTGCCTGCGTCGTCATTTGTTAAGAAAATGTAATGTAATGCAAAGAAAATGTACCGTGTTAAGAAAATGTACAGTTCAGGTCGAGAATTGTTAAAGGTTGCTGCATATGGTATTTCTGTTCTATTTTCACTGAGAAGTTCGCGTCATGTTTGGGAAGTTATTGCACCTTGATGCTGCCTGAGCAGACGTACCAAGCCGAATGTTTTGTTTGTTTGACAACATATTCTATTTTTGCATGTGAATTTTGTACTCAACTGAATTTTTTCTTATTATGCTTACGCCGCAGAGGACTAAACCCGGTCTTGCCGCCAACGTCCATCTACTTTGACTGGCGCTGCTCTGCCGTTAAATATATCATGTGGCATCTCTCTCTAGTAACATTCCAGAGAAGAAAAAAACTACTGAAAAGTTGGTCAGACTTTAGCTTTGTACGTTTCCAAGCAGCTCCCTAAGGTAATATAAAATTTGGATAACTGCAGCGGGAACGGCAATTGATCGTAGTATGCAGCAGAATTGCATCGGCGGTACAGCGGTGACACGTGCTCTTATTAACCCTTACGTTTGGTCACTTCGTTGACTTATGTACGCGTTTCGATCAATAAATTCGCAATTACTCTTCATGAGGCAACTTTGACGGCTCTTATTGGGCGATGTCACACGTATTCATCGGCAAAAAGATTACTACGGCATGTGCAGACTCCCACCGTGCGAATTTGTTTGAGATATAAGTCTGCACGAACGACGTGTACCTACTATTGAGGTACAGAAGCGCTATTACGGCAAGGGTAAAATAAAAAGAAATCAGTACCCTTCTACTCTGTGAACAAGGATGACCAACGAAGCTGTGTAAGTTGGCTCTTCTTAATGGCGAACTGCACCTCCGCCGCAGGTCGGCCCAGCATAGCACTATCTTCGGGATCGGCCCATGTATGGGGAGTGCTTAACGCCTGCGTCACCTCCGCCGCGGGTCGGCTCGGCATTGTAGTATCTTCGGGATTTTTTTTTCTAGAAGCAGACAAGACAGTAGAGGAAGTAGCCCTTCACAGTTTCGCTGGAAAAACGATCAAGACATCGCATTACTCAACAAAACCTAGCGGCTAGTTAACATGAGCTCCCCTTCGTGTAAATGGAGTTCATTGCGTTTGTCTGCAGGACGCACATGGCACGTATGTGGACTGGGCTGTCCCAAACGCCGGCAACATCGTGTTATGTCCGCTCCCATATATACGAGCCAACGCCTTCCCTGCAGCTGTCGCCGCAGAAGAAGCACTCTGGCACCCGAACAAAGGAAAAATCGCAGCCGCGAACTTCAGCCATCCTTGCTGCAAAGGGCTCTCGTCTGCTTCTGCTCCCGAGCGTACTGTTGGACGCGCCCGTTAGGTGGCTATCAGTGGCGCCTCTATAGGCGGTGCACCACGCGTATTGGTAGCCAATTATGAAAATTTATGCGACGTGCAGAAAAACTCAGTTTCCCCCGAAACGCGAATCATCGATTGCGATCGCGAATTAGTGGACAGCCAGCTATACGAAGTAAGGATAGTAGTTTTATCGGCCGTATAAACTTGTAAACATAGGCCTACTAACTAAATTAACAAGCATGGCGTCACACGCGCACAGGCAAACATAAACACATCTCACTCAATGACCGCGGAAACTCGCTGTCAGAACGCTAGAATGAAGAAGCGCGGCAGCAGCAGCGAGCGAATTGACCTTCGTGCAGCGTCTCGTATCAACGCAATCAAAGCGGCGAAAACACTGCGCACGGCGGACTCTGTCGCCGTCGCAGATGGCTTTACACATCGGCCGGGCGGGCGTGCGCAGACGCCCAGGCCGCCCGGGCCGCCCGGAGTAGAACGTCTCTTCCCCCCTGCCTGCCATCCCCCCAGTTCCTTGCGCGCGACGGAAGACGGCGCGCTTCCTCTCCGCTTTCCTAGCTGGCCTGCGCGAGATTGAGCCGCGATCTCCGGCTCCCCCTCGCACACTTCCACTCGCACATACAGCACATGGCGCGCGGCGACGATTCTATCGCCCTTGGACTTTACAAGGAACCTCACGGCGACGGTGATGGCAGAAATCCGTCTGCAGTGTCCATACAATTGCTGTCGCAATAAATGTAAAGAAGATGATCAGTGCAATCACACATATACTATAAGCAGAAGCAAGCGTCTTGTTCTCTATTACAATGCCAACGGTGCGCAGCAAAGCGTTAGCGCAGGCCTGTCTGTAATTAAAAGCCAAACAGCCAAGTCCACTTGATAGCAAAGCGTATCCTGCAGAATGCACCGTGTACGTGCCGTGCACCGGACGTGCACTGCGGCGTACTCTGCAAGTCACCCGAGAGTGTTGTCCCTGCCAAAACTCGTGTTACCAAAGCAGTGACGGAGTGCCTATAATGCCCGCTTCGTTCACCGTCCCATTTTTGAGGCGCACCTCGCTGTGGTGTCAAATTGAGGCCTGCTCGACACTATTATGCAGTATGCGCGGAAGATGGCGCCCGCCAGACCTGGTTCCGGGTCGGTATTGCTCAGTTTGCACTCAGCCCGAGCACCGTATTTTTGGTATGGGC
The DNA here is from genome assembly GCF_023375885.2 of Dermacentor andersoni. NCBI lineage: Eukaryota > Metazoa > Arthropoda > Arachnida > Ixodida > Ixodidae > Dermacentor > Dermacentor andersoni. The sequence continues at coordinate 263,583,533 of NC_092814.1, forward strand.
TCGATCCTAGCCACTTTCCCTCGAGCTGCTTTCTTTTACATTGGCTTATTCATAGCAGACAGATGACTTGTGCTGGATTCCCGCTAACATTTGTTGGATTCGCATTGGTTTCAGGTGGATGGTTGGTTATCTCCCCGAAATCGCTCACTATAGCGTGAAGGAGAATTTCATGACGTAAACTCAAATATTCTATACTGCTATGGCTTCCACTTGAGCCGACCTCACAGGGCTCCTGAGACCGGACTACTTTATTTATTTATTTATTTAGTACATACTGCAGACCTTTCGGTCCAAGCAGATGGGCAATAGAACGTATAGAAACAAAAGAGAACAAATTAAGAACAAACAAATACAAATTTATACAAATTTTAGTCACACTGTGTCCGTAATCTGTCGTTCCGGTCTGATACTGTTCTGGGAAAAAAAGAAAATTTAAACGTGTCAGTTCGAGCATAATAGGGTGTTAGTGAATCCGGATGATGCTGTCTTGTTTGCCGTGTTATTGCAGGCGTTATATAAGTCGATGGTTTAATTTCAAGCTTGTTGTTGAGAAGAAGGGAAAGGAATTCAAGTCTTAGCAGCTTTCGGCGCGATTCAAGAGTAGGTATGGAGTTTTCTCTCATAATTTTAGAGGGAGAGTCCAGTCTTGCGAATTTATTAAATATAAACCTGACTGCCTTTCTTTGTATTTTTTCAAGACGCACGATATTTGATTTAGTGTAAGGATCCCATGATATACATGCATACTCTAACTTTGGTCTAATAAATGTAAAATAACACAGTAATTTCACATTAGGAGGGGCATTTTTCAGTTTGTATCTTAGGAAACAGAGCTTGCGGTAAGCAGAAGAACAAATATCATTAATGTGCATGTCCCATGACAATGTGGAAGTCAAAGTAACACCTAAGTATTTGTAATTGTGAGTTTCACGCAGAGCTGAAGAACCTAGCGTATAAGAAAAAGTTAGTGGGCTTTTTCCTCATGAGCAATGAGGAAAAAGAGAGGCAAGCTTTTAAAAAGACGCCGACTCCTTTTGTGCCTTTATAGCGATGGTCTTCGCCACGTGGAACAAGGCCGGGTGGAATCAGTGAGCTCGCTGCAAAAAAAATAAATAATAATAATAATAATAAATAAAAAAAAAAAGGCGGGGAGGGCGAAAAGCCGAACTGCGCGAGACGTCTTCGGGCCTTTTCCCAAAAAAGTCAGTGTGGCTTCCTCAAAAAAAGTATTTTTGAACGCAATCGTAAGCCTCCCAGATCCAATCTTCCGTGCGCGGTCGTTTGTCTTCATGGGGGCATAAAACGTAGCTGCTGCAATTCTGAAAAAAAAAAAAAAATTGTGTTCGCATTCTTATATCGTCTTTACTCTAGCTCGCTTTTTCCATTTCTCTTCTGGACAAAAAGGGCACACTTCGAAAAAGCCGAGCACTTTGCACGGGCACCAGCTTCTTAAATCGGTGGCATTTTCAGAATCGGGCGAGCGCGGTCACCCAATTGAAGTTCCACTGTAGCAAGAAGCCCTCCTCACAATTTTCTCCTAACTATTCTTTCCTCAGGCTCTTCTCCCCCTCCCCCCAAGTCCTGCTTTTTTTGTTCTTTGTTGTTGAATAATACCTATTGACCTTTATGTGAGGTTCAGCGGTGGCAGTTAGGATAAAGCCATGTGCACAAATGCGATTTATATCATTAAGGGCTATTTCCCTTCGGCCGTACGCCGAGCAAAAAGGGCGCTCTTCTCCGTTGACAACCATCGAAATCTTTGACTCGGGCGCTGGATGGTTGATGCACGTCTAAGCACACATCATTGAGTGGTGCGCTCTTGAAAACTGCTTTTTCTTTCTTCTAATTTTTCCCGTGCGCAAGATATAGCCCTCTACAGTTTCACAAGAGGGACAACGCTAGAACTGGTGCTCCCGCAACACTATATATGAGGAGCTGTGGCCAATGACGGCTGCGGGATCGCTCAGGCGACGTTTTTGCCGGCTTTCCGTAGCACCGCTTTTTCTTAAAGGTAGCCCTATGTAAGCTGTTCCATATAAGCTGGAGTAAGAAAGCAAGGTGGGGTAGTTTGTTAGGATTAATCGTGCTTGTGCTAACAGTGCAAAGAGACCCGTACAAAAAGAAGAAACACGACAACACGGCGCTAGCTGTCGGCCTGTTTCCTCCTCCTGTGTCCCTTTGCGCGGTTGCCAAAAGTGCGATGTCCTATAAAGCTGTCCCATATAATGGGTCAGCTGCCTTCTCGCAAATTTCACGTACTACGTGACGCCTTGGTCAAAAGGACGTTCCACATCCGTCGCCTTGGCTATGAGTGGCGCTAGCTAACACTCCCCAGATTGCACATAGTACACGTATACAAATACGCGTGAATGCGGATGTGGGAATAGCCGTCGCGGTAGTACAATTGGTAATGCAACGCACGCATAATGCATAATGCATAGTGCACGCATTGGTTAGGATGCCACCGGCGGAAAGTTGTTTTTTTCGTCCACTTTCATTTCTGTTTAGCTTACTATTTATACGCTTCCATTAGCATGTACAAATGTATTCCCCTATACTTTCTTCGGCTTCATTATTTGTTGGCTTCATATCACCATCGTCATCAGCCTGGTTATGCCCACTGCAGGGCAAAGGCCTCTCCCATACTTCTCCAACTACCCCGGTCATGTACTAATTGTGGCCATGTTGTCCCTGCAAACTTCTTAATCTCATCCGCCCACCTAACTTTCTGCCACCCTCTGCTACGCTTTCCTTCCCTTGGAATCCATTCCGTAACTCTTAATGACCATCGGTAATCTTCCCTCCTCATTACGTGTCCTGCCCATGCCCATTTCTTTTTCTTGATTTCAACTAAGATATCATTAACTCGCGTTTGTTCCCTCACCCAATCTGCTCTTTTCTTGTCCCTTAACGTTATACCAATCATTCTTCTTTCCATAGCTCGTTGCGTCGTCCTCAATTTAAGTAGAACCCTTTTCGTAAGCCTCCAGGTTTCTGCCTCGTACGTGAGTACTGGTAAGACACAGCTGTTATAAACTTTTCTCTTGAGGGATAATGGCAACCTGCTGTTCATGATCTGAGAATGCCTGCCAAACGCACCCCAGCCCATTCTTATTCTTCTGATTAGTCTGTTCCGCAAACTCTACTAATAACTCTCCCCTGCTATTCCTAGTGCCTATGCCATATTCCCCCACTGCCTTGTCTCCAGCCTGCTTCTTGCCTACCTTGGCATTAAAGTCGCCCATTAGTATAGTGTATTTTGTTTTGACTTTACCCATCGCCGATTCCACGTCTTCATAGAAGCTTTCGACTTCCTGGTCATCATGACTAGATGTAGGGGCGTAGACCTGTACAACCTTCATTTTGTACCTCTTATTAAGTTTCACAACAAGACCTGCCACTTTCTCGTTAATGCTATAGAATTCCTGTATGTTACCAGCTATGTTCTTATTAATCAGGAATCCGACTCCTAGTTCTCGTCTCTCCGCTAAGCCCCGGTAGCACAGGACGTGCCCGCTTTTTAGCACTGTATATGCTTCTTTTGGCCTCCTAACTTCACTGAGCCCTATTATATCCCATTTACTGCCCTCTAATTCTTCCAATAGCACTGCTAGACTCGCCTCACTAGATAACGTTCTAGCGTTAAACGTTGCCAGGTTCATATTCCAATGGCGGCCTGTCCGGAGCCAGGGATTCTTAGCACCCTCTGCAGCGTCGCAGGTCTGACCGACGCTGCAGAGGGTGCTAAGAATCCCTGGCTTCATATGGTTGGGACTAACAAAAATTGGGCCCCCTTGGTTCCCCTTCTCATTCGTAAGCAGTGACGGTAGCCTTGTATGAGGCAGCTCTATAAATAGTGTAAAAGAGAGAGAGAGAGAGAGAGAGAGAGAGAGGAGAAAAGATAAATGAAAAGGCAGGGAGGCTAACCAGGAATGAGTCAGGATGGCTACCCTGCGCTGGAGCAATGAGAAAGTGGAAGGAAAGATTACGAGAAGAAGCCCTACATAGCATAGCTGTCAGCAAGCGATAGATCGGCTATACCTTTAAAAGGAAGTCTATGTAACCAGTGCAGTCCATCAGTACTAACATATTTGGCTGACACATGGAGGATAACAAAGGAACTTGAGACGGAGCTATAAGAACCACGCGGCGAGCGATGGAACTTAGAAAGTGAAAGACGATTTAAGAACGAAGATGACAATACATAGATTAGAGTGCAAAAGGAGGTAAGACAACTGGTATTAATATGGAGAGTAGCACAAAGTGTTGGGCAGACCATCTAATGACGCGGATCACACAATGGAGTGGACAGTCCATTTCAGTACCAGAAGTTGGGTATAAAGAGAAGGGAAACGGAGTCGAAGACGGCATAGGATTAGGCAAGGTGTGACGAGATTAAGCAATTTGCCGGAGCAGTGGAGTCGGCTGACTCAAGACAGGGGTAATTGGAGATCTCTGTCAGAGGCCTTTATCCTGAAGTGTGCATAAATTAGCGAGATGCTGATGATGATTACGATGGTACGAGGGGTTGTTAATTGTCGTTAATAAAATAATAAACAGTTAACCTTTATTTGGCATTGCTGAATGTACAAGTAATGTGCCCCCACGTCATGAACCAAGCGCGCTATAAGGTAAAGCTATTCCAAACTTTTCTATTCCAACTCTGCAATCAGCAGTACGCGATTGGTCACAAACTTTTTTGGACCACCCCCACTTCGCCTGTCTGTCACGCAGCGTCATGAAAACAGCGGTAGCTCTCCTCCCCATCTGATATGACGTGTACACACTGATTATGCTTAGTGGGCCAAACAAAAGAAAAATAGTTATTTCTCATTCGACACCCCATTTAACCCACGGCTATTGGTCAAAGGTTTTCAGACTGCGCCCACTTCACCTACCTGTCACGCGACGTCACAATACGACGAAAACTCACCGCGTCAAAGTGAGATGTACGCGTTCAAGATAAGTTAATATGCCGAACAAAACAGAATTTTTTTCTGAATAGCCGCAGGCTGCCCCGTTCCGAAAAGAATAAAAGGTGACTGCCGCAGATCGCTCAGCCACTCGCTACTCGCCCCTGCCGGAGAGCATGGGTTTATTTGCGCACAATAAAACTTTCTGCGTGGACGTGTAACGTTTTCGAGCACTTTAGGCACGTCTACGACCTCGCTCGACCTCGCTAAACAAACGAAAAGTCATAATACAAGGATTTAGAGTTTTTGCTGAAGGATCGCGATAGCGCACTGAGGATTCCAATATACGAGAGGAACTGATGGGCTCATATTTTCCATCGCAACATTACAAATTTCTCTTCTCACATATTCGCGCGCGTGCTATGGGGGCCTGCTTCCAAACTTCCCGAAGAACATAATACGGAGATACCGACGACATTTGTTCCACTTTAAATTTTATCAGTGGCGCCGGGCTATCCTGCGACAACGTCCCGCCGCGGCAACAGAGTCACGGGTTCGATTTTGGTAGGGGCAGCCGAACGGCAGGAAGACGGCACCACGAAGTCTGTTTTTTGGAGCCCTGCAGGGTACGTCACATGAAATGTGATTGTCCGCTCATGCTCTGATTTCATGTCGTCCTCCTGAGTAGAGCTGCGCCAAAATACATGCACAGCCGACGACATGTGGTCATCACGACGGTGTAAGTGGCACATGTGGGAGCAGACGGCTTAGTGAGGGGCTCTAAAAAATTAGTCGCAGGAGTATATAGAAACAGACAACCTCCGTGGTTTTGAACGGCCTGCTGCAAGGCGATTCCATGGATAATATAGTTTCAATTTGAAATGTAGAAAAAAATGTGGCAAGGCAGGCTTCGTGAAGGCCAGCTATCTCTAAATCCCAAACACAATACTCAGGCAAGAATAAAGAAAGAAAAATGAAAGCAAGATGAAAGTATCCACAAGCACTATACACGTATGAACATGTCACAAGCACGAAAACAGTGTCTTTACGGGCACCAGCACCGAAAGCACGGACCAGTACATGGGGCGGTCACCCATCACAACGGAAGGAAGGAGTCCGCACGATGTCTTTTATGTGCACATATACGCAGCATCCGTATTTACGCATCAACCTGATCACGGAAACGACCACATGGCGGCGACATCAATACTTTAAAGAAGCACAGGGCATACAAAAAAAGAAAGAAAAAAGAAGCGGAGCAGAGCAGGCGGAATAAACTCGGGTTCTTGTCGGCTGTATTGGCGTCATCATTTCAAGAGAGTTCGTGCAGCATTTTTGTTGTTGTTTCTTCCCAAGCTTACCATCTAGCAATATCTGGCATTAGAAGCTGGTGACTCTGGGTTTTTCTTCCCGCTGCGTCGTCTTGAAAGAAAAAGAGAAGGGGTTGGGGACGTGGGGAAGAGGTGCTGCCGTAGCCTTTTGCAGGCTCGAAATTCAGTACTGCAAGATAAACGCGGGTGGGTCGAGGCTGAGGAAAACAAACACAAGTAGCATACCTTCGTTTTCTTCATTTTCGTCTCGGGCCACGATTTTTATGGGCAGTGCTCGTATTGGATGCAGCCGCCGGCTCGGACTAGTCATTGTGGAACTGCAAACGAGACTCCCGCAAGCTAAAGCACGCAGCGGCGAAGTTACGACTGTTTTCGCTCGCTGACTTGCTTCCACTGTTCTCAACGCTGTTGCTTGCCAACGCCAAGCCCTCCACGTGCCGCATAGACGGCAACAGACGGCTGGTCGTCGTCCCGTTTTCGACAAGGGATTATCGACCTTCCCAGAGGGAATTTTCCTCTCTTCCATTTGGGCCGGCACATTGTTCCACCAGTGGAAGGCGGGTAATCCCCAATTTGGGTTTTCGCACTCTTGCTCTTACTCTTGCACATACAAGATAAACATATGGTCAAAGCTAAAGAGATGGTACATTTTTCGCTTCTCCGGCTGCGCGTCTATGTGCTGCAGGTGGCCTATAAAGAAAAAAAAAAACGTGATGGATAGGCTGGCCTTCCCGCGTTCTGTGGTACGCCGAGAGTGGAATTCTCGCCATCCACAAATTGGCAACACACTGTGCTATAGCAGTACGCATGCGTTACGAAGACGACATCAAGTGGCGGAAGGAGCGCGGTGTTCATGTTGAAAATTTTAGATTTCTTATGCCTAAGTTTCCTCTGGTTAACGGGTATATACTATACCTTGAAGGAGAGAGGACAAACGGATGCGTAACTCGGATTGAGAAAGACTAGGCGGTGAAGGACGCGAGCCATAGTTACACGGATCTTCTATCATCACGGTGTGACCTGTGGCGCAAGCTATAGCTTGGAGGCACTCACTGCCGGTTTTCCCAATTTATAAGAATATGTTCAAAAGAATGCACAGTGAGTACAAAAAAAAAAAAAAAGGACTACCTTCAAAAGCCATTACATCACAGGGGATAGGTACATTTCTCGCACTTTGCTCGTCTGGCACTTCTGGCCAGACTCGACGCACAGTCGCACTCGCCTGAGACCTAGGAACGGACACATTCAGAGCAGCAACTGCGATAATTATATTTCCAGCTTCCCAGATTCTAACGAATGAACACAAATTCGAAGGCCTAAATTGCCTGCGGTAAGGGAGGAAGACAGCGACTGCCTCATAAAGGTTATGCTGATCCGACGCACATGTCGTAATCTACGTGAAGAAAAGCACTCGTGAAACGGGTAATCAAATGCAACAAAACTAGATTCGATGCGTACAAATGTATTTGGGGTCATCCTATGCAACGTGCAATCTTAAGCTATGCTTATGCTTATGCACCGCTCAGCTAACAACTTTAATGTCACGCAGTGTTTACGATCACGAACTGCACTGTTCGTAAGCACGCCGAAATGCAAGAAGCAGTTCATGTGGACGCAAACTGTCTGTGTGCGCGTGTGAGAGAGAGAGAGAGAGAGAGAGAGAGAGACAGAAAGAGAGAAAGAACTGGGAGACGTCGACTCAGTGATGTGAAAGGACGAAGGCGGTGTTTCATTTTTGATTTCTCTCGAAGCTGTTTTTTTTTTTAAATTTCTGTTTAGAAGAAAAACATTGGAAAGAAGTGCAAGCAGGTCAAAATTACACGGGTAAAATTGGTTATTGTTCGCCCGTTTCATTCCTGCGCCTGCGGCGTAATGGACAAATGGCAGCGTATTCGCTTTCTCTCGCAAACACGGACTACGCATGCGCGCCAGTCGTCTCAAAGAGCCACTCGGTGTTTGCACGATATAAGTGTATGCGCGATCGTGACGATTGATGGTTAGAGCATCGCGCCACTGTGCTGGAAGAGTGATCCCACAAGCGGACGCCCAATAGGGGACATGCGTAATTGCGTAAGCAGGTGGACCGCGGGTTAGAGTCGCAATTAAGGTGTCAACGTGCAGGCTTCTGACACCATGCCTGCTACTTTCCGTCCCTCGCACCATCCAAGCTTCGAAAACGCGTGTATTGGGTTTAACAGTGTGTGCGAGTGTGAAAACATTTATTGTAATGAGGTCCGGAGGCTCGACTTCTTAAGCCAAGGCGGGCCGCTCCCTGAGAAAGTCTGCTTGCAGAAGTTCGCGTAGCCGTACTTTCTTTTCTTTTTTTTTATCTTTTTTTTACGCGTGAGGTGGCTGCTCATGGTCGCTTCTGTGGAGTATAACGAGCGTCGGCACGTGCTACGCTTCACATAAAACAACGCATCCACAATAATGAAAGGAGCGGAGACAGCCAGCGAGAGAAAATAAATAAGTCGATCGGAGCCGAGCTGCAAAGCTCCTTTAGTCTAAAAATAATCTAGATTCGAAGTGTTTAGTTTCTCACTACTTTGTAGAAGCGTAACACGTCGACCAAGGACTTCCGGCAACGGCTTCCTGGCCTCTTTTTGTCCTTCTATCGGAAAGCGAACGAAACATTTCACTTCGGTGCAGGCGCACGAAGAGAAAAAATGCGGCCAAGGGCACAGCGACGGACCCTTAAATTACGCTCTCAAAATGAAGTCAGGCAGAAGTTAATAATTGGAATCTCGGCCCGCATCATTAACTTTACAGCCCAATAAATATTGCCTAGAAATGGAAGTAATTTGAAGGGAAAAAGATTATATCACCACACACACACATATATATATGAGCCGGGGGGCGGGGGGGAAAGAAAAGAAACAGCTATGACTGTCCGTGTACACACAAATTGAGAACGGGGAACGTTCGGCAGGGAATTCCGAGCATTTTGTGAAAGCGTGTGCATCTACCGGAGCGTGGGTAATACCAACGAGGACGGTCGCCTTGCCACTGTTAGACGATGCAGCGGAGGGTCGACTTCGGCGTGAGCAATTAATGAGCTTTGCCCGGGCAGCCTCTGTTTTCCGCGGGGTAATTAACAGCACCATCGACGCCACGCGCTGCCCGTTGCCGGAACTGGTGGGAGGAAGTATAGACAGCTTAAAATGGTGCGCTTCGGAACGTCGGAGACCGCGTGCCCATACGCGTCGCAGCGATGTTCCGCGTGCCGACGAAGGAGTTGGCACCGCGTCGCCCGTGGTAAATGTGGGGGAGACGAGAGGAAGGAGGAGCGAGAGAAAGAAAAGCAGCAAAACAAAGGGCACTGTTCTGCGACCTGCCCATTATTCAGATTGGTTAATGCCGCGGACGAGGCAATGGCGGGCCAGAACGGCGACCTGATACACGACATCACGGTTCGATTACCGAGATGCTCGCAGAGAACATACGCGCATGTACGCAAACAGCGACAAAAAAAACTAGCTTTCCCATGAAACATTCGGTTAAAAGAAAAAAAAACTAGCAAAAAATTATGTTATTGTTGGAGCTAAGACAATCGGTGATCAATTTGTTCTCAGTACCCCGCAACTCCTCTCCTTCGTGCTGAAATGCTGCAGCGATTCTATAAAATGTCTCGTGTCACAGATTTGTATCCGTTCTACGCGTCCGCCAGTCTGTTAAATGAAACTTTTACGCGCTTATACGCAATGGAGAAGCGGTTTTTAAAATATGATTTCGTCTTTGTATTGTGCGCTCTAGTCTAGAAATGGAATTGTCTATGTAACAGGCAGGAAGCTCAGCCCGTAATGACGTGGAAGTTTCAGATATCGCTGCTCGCGTGCGCGCGTGCGTATACGAATGGGCATGGTTTCGTATATTTGTGCGTGTGCATGCGAGAGAGGGAGGGGGAGGGGAAAAGAAAGAGCGAAGTCGGAGAGGCCGCGATGGTTGGCCATCCGATACTTAGCAGCAACTTCTCATCTGAACGATATTTTCCTATGTGTCCGTCATTCTCCAGCGTCGCTAACTCCATCGCGTCGACAGAGATTATTTTTCCGTTGGTGATAACACAACTGCAACGTAGCCATGCCTACCCCCTACCCGCCTTTTGTGAAAGCGCCGGGCTTGCCAAACGTAGTCGTCGGCATCCGTTCACGTGTCGTAATGCGCGCCTTTGTTCGTCAGGCATCCTCTGACTTGCTTGGACTCAGTTTTGCCCGGGCGACAGTGCCACTACAGTGCGTCCTAAAGAAAGAAAAGCGAGAACGAAAGGCGGCTGCAAAAGGAGAAATCAAGCTCAAGTCCCCGCGACAGCCACCTGGACGCTCCTCGGTACCACGAAGGTCTCAAACCTGCGCTCCGCTTTGGAGAATGCAAACGGGCAAAATTTTTTGGTGAGGCCTCTATCATGGAACAAGAGATCTCATGTACGGCCAGCAGAGCCTCTACCACGGACATCGCAAGAAGGAAAAGTTGAGCGGCCAGAGATGTCTCCATTCTGCCCCGGTCCCACTCATCCGCGATGGCGGGGTTTTGTTCGTGTTGTAACCCGAGCAATATGGGTCTATAAGAACCGCCTGCAGAAGGGTGTCCGCCCAAAAGCGGAGGAAAACGACATAAATGTAGCTCGGAGAGGCTTCCCTTCCGAGTCTGAGCTCCGCCACTCCAAGCGAGTCCTGCTCTGCCTCGTTCCATAAATTCGTGCGTTTTTGCCGCTGTTGCAGCACAGCACACTTGCCGCCCTCTCTCGTTCTATCCGTGCTCCCCCATTTCCACGCACCCATCAATTATATTTATTTTTATTCTTTTTTTGCTTAACTTGCTCCTTGCATCTTTCGAAACCGACAAAGCAGTTCACGCTCCACCACACAACTATTTGCTTCTGCCGGCGCTGACGATTTCCATCATGCGGACACATGCTGTTGCTGTTCTCTCTCTCCTTCTTTTCTTAATTTCTTATCAGGGGCTCTATTTTGGACATTCCGCCATTTTCTTAGAGGCACGACGTAGGCACGATGCGTACTACATGGCGCTGATGGCCCGGATTTGCTTTCGTAACGTGACGCAAATTTGGCGTTTCGCTTAATATACTCTAATGTAGGCGCTGAACCTAACGTTCTCGATAAACCGAAACAGTTTTCCTCAGTAAAAAGAATACAGCTAGCTCAAAGCATACGATTATTCCGTCGAAAACGCTTCTCGCTTCCGTCGTCTGCTGCGTGCAAGCCGCTGTCTGCTTCATTAGCTAGGATCCGTGTCCCCGGGAAACAGAATAAGTCATCGTATATTGGCGCCAACGCGCTTGGTTTCTGCTATTTCTGCCTTGAGACCAGTGACAAGTGACCCGGTCAGCTAGACGAGAAGCGGCCGAATATCAGCCGTAGCGTTGCGCGCGCCACAAGTATCCGCTTGCTCAACGCAAGCGCCGGCGCTGCCATCTCTTGTTCACTTCGCTGCTTATTCGCCCCGCGTGAGGAAACTTCAAGGCGCCGCCTTGCGTAAATTTCTTTTTGTAAATTAAAAAGCCGCCGTTTTCATAACTGATGATACGAAAAGTCAATAATCTTGATTAGAGTACAAGCGAGCAGCAGTGAAAAGTGAAACAAGTCGCAGAAGGTTTGCAATGTTTAACCAATAGTATTTCAAATCAACGTATATTTAAAAATAATGTATCGCCCAGAAAACAAACACCAACACCGTACCCGAGAGTGATGTAAGTGCTATGAGCACGCGTTATGAACAAAAAATTTTCATGGCCCCAAAGGAGGGGGAAATGCGGCATTGCGCATCTCGGCCGCCATTGCATATGGCCACGTGTTAGCATAATTTGGGCGGCTCGTGGCTCCACAAATTATGGCGGAAAATCTCTGCAATGGTGACCCAGCGCAACGTCACTCAACATCAAGTTGACGTTTACGAAAGACCCTTCCTGTGACGCTCCTCGCGGGATATTCCTTCAGCCAATCAGCAAGCTGACATGGCGCCTATATCTTGGATCTCCACCACATACTTGCGAAATTCCAGATGCGTTTCACTGGCTTCTGCACGCTACCGCTCACTTTCTTTTTGAAGCGCTAACGCCGTAATATAGCTGCCAAGGACCAGAAAAAAAAAAAGTATTAGTCGACAAAATATGCAGCTCCACGTCACGTTTCGTCATCTTGATGAAAACGCAAAATTGCAGTTTGCAAAACTTTCGCTTTCCGGCACAAATTTCATAATACGTGACCTCCCGACAGTCAATCAGAGTGTCAACATGGCGAATAATGGCTGCCGTGCAGCCGCCATGCCTGTCGAGAATAGATCCCCAGGACCATTTATCATTCCGTGCCTTATACCATCTAGTACTAGTCAGGCGTTCATCATTCTGCAATGGGAACGTACACTGCAGTGCAATTCCTATTTCAGTCAGGAATCCATTTGTAAAACAGGAAAAAAAAATATGCAGATCCAACGCACATGTTAGAATGTATGGGAAAGCGCAGTTTTAATAAAGAGTTTAATTAACTGCTACACAAATAACCGATATGCGCATCAATAGCATGTACTTTCATCCTATGCAGCGTGTGATCTCATGCAACCTTTATGTTAATAAAACCACTAAGGCCGCAACCGTAATGACATGCAGCTTTTATGTTTATAAACTACTTGACTGCTACTGTCTCAACCAGCTTTGCGTATATATACCGAGAAGTTGCGGGTCCTTTGCAGTGATAACTGTTATTAAAATGACGCTGTTGGCGGTCGTTATCAATGTTGCTTTGTGGCTTTGGCGTATAAGCACGAAGTCGCGACATCAAATCTCGGCCACGGCGGCCGCATTTCGATTAGGGCAAAATGTAGAAACGCCAGCGTACCGTGCATTCGGTGCACCTTAAAGAAACTCAGGAGTTCAAATTTATCCGGAGTCACCCACTGCAGCGTACCTCTTAATCATATCGTGGTTTTGACACGTAAGACTACAGAATTCAATTTAGTTATCAATGTCCCAAAATGGGCCTGAGAAACGCGGCCCGAGAAACCTGGCCACTGCACAGGTGCAACGGCGGAACCAGTTTGACCCAGATTATCGAGATTGTCATTGCAAGGTTATCATAAGGTTATCACAGAATTAGCGTACAACACATAAGAATATACATAAGGGCCGGTTTATGCTTCCGTCGTCATCGCTTTCGTTGTGCTGCGGATTTACGCAGGGCTACAGCCTTTCTTTCTTTAGTTTTTTTGCTTGAGTACTTAGTTCAAAAGAATACATTAACATGGCGCGCTGCTGCGTTCTACATTTGCAGAACAAAGCACCATTGATACACACGCCAAAGCACGGTTGCGTCCGGCCCATCTGTCCTGAAGCGCGCCTTTCGTATACTTCCAGGACAAGTTTGCCCCAAGTCGCTGTACTGCTGAGCTCCTGTATCGCCTCTGTCAGAGATCTCCAGCGGATCGCGACTCTATGCGAACGAGAATTACTTCCACTTCCTTCCTAACGACATTCGTGAAAAACTGCGAGACCTCGTACACTTTGCAGTGATTCGGTTTTGCACGTTCCAGGCTTCCTCAGTAAGGCAGGTCTTCTTTCTCACAGAACTGACTTGATCAACTGAAAGGAGAATTACGCGATTCCACGCCGGCCTTTTTTTGACTCGAGGGTCGATAAGGCGGCGGAGACAGCGCGCCATAAGTTAGGCATAGCTAACGCGAGCTCGACATCAACACGGGAAACAAAACCGAGGCAAGAAGTGAAGATATCTCCAGCTTTTCGGTGCATTGCGTATACATACGTGCGCGCACGTGTGATAGAGCGCCGCCTAAATTGAATTCTTCGTCTTTGATTCGAATCGAAGGTGGTGCGAGAGGCGCCCAAGGACGGGGCGCAAAAGAGCCAAGTTGGAGAGGGCTACGTGGCTCCTGAAAGCAATACGCGCGCCGCAGCGTCTCTGCCACTTGTGACAGCGACGCACGCTTGCCTGGCGATGACAGCGCAGGGACAGTGACCGAGGCGCACAAAGACGAAAATGTGGCACCGAAGCAAGCGTTGTCTGCTGTCTAATACCTCGCTCCTAATGCACACGGCGTGCACCGTATTATGCACCACGCAATACGCACCGCGTAGTGTGATCAGGTAAATTGACCGAGTAATTCGACGCCATTTATTTCATTCTGCATGGCGACATCGAAAGGAAGAAATTCGTGACTATACTTTTTTATGGCGATTCCCTTCACCTTTCCAATATTCCAACTGTCCGGCGGTGAGAGTCGATCTCACTCCGGCATGTATAGCTCGGATCGGCTCCGAGATACGGGTTGGGCGAGGCCACGTGACGACGGCGACTTCCGCATTTCGTTGGTATGTCACGTGATGACGGTGTGGTCGGGCTGTGCCGAAAGCTATAAACCCGCGTCTTTTTCTTCTCGGAATGCCACAGGTGCTCAGAAAAGCTGACGCGAACGCTAGGTCGGGGCTTCCCGGAATCCAGCGTAGACCAAAAGCGCATCCTAACCTCGTTGCGCTGATGCAGAAGAATTAGTGCAACGGGTTGGAGGTAACTTACATACTCAGGTAGAAAGTGACATTATTAGCACGCTCATCAATTACATAGGCTCCTGTTTTCTCTCTCTTTCTAATACAAAAGAAATACTCAGCACAAGTGTAACTTCCCGTAATCGGGTCTCAGAGGGGTCAAAATAATGCTCTGGTCCATGAGAATTTTTGGACGCAAGTTGACTCTTCGTTTTCTTCGTGACATCATTGTGCCTAACTTTACTGCCTTGTTCTTTTTAATTGCGTTTTGGTACTCTGCACTTCTAAGGCTGCGCATAGTGTTCGAAATGCATGTATTATTTAGTTATTTAGTTAGTTAGTTAGTTAGTTAGTTAGTTAGTTAGTTAGTTAGTTAGTTAGTTAGTTAGTTAGTTAGTTAGTTAGTTAGTTAGTTAGTTGAATAGGATGTCAGCGCCTTTAGGTAGTGCTGGTGACTCCGTGGCAAGGAGAGAAAAAGAAGAAGGAAAAAACATGGAAAAGAGTACAAGGAAATACATACCCATTTAATGTTGCGCAGACCAATGAGCCAACCAAGCAGCAGTGTAAAATTAGCAGATTTACTATTTGAAATGCACGGTAGTGATAACGCTATGACGTCTAAACAAAAATGAATGGACATGGTAAATGAAACCGAGATGATGATAATGATGATGATGATGATTATGATAATGATGATGATGAGGGCCTCATATTATGGCTCATACCCACACTGCACCATGTGTTGTTTCCTTTCTTTCTTTTCTTTTTCTTTCTTTTTTTGTGTGTGTGTCTGTGTCGCTGAGCGTCTTTACACACCAAAAGCTCAGTTGTCAGTTTGTTCACTGAGAAACATTCATTACTCGCCAAGTCGCTTTTTTAAAATTTGCTTCGTGTTTTCCTTCTTTTAGTACGTGGGGCAAGTTATCAGGAGTTAAGGTATACGTGGTGAAAATAGCTAGAGGCATAACATTGCCGCACACGGAGGGCTCCTTCAGGCGGTACACCATATCATATTTAGTTTCATTCTGCGTTTCCACTGTTCCAATGTACGGGTACGAAAGCGAAAAGATGAACTACATTAACAACTGTGATATTGCGAAGTTGTAGCTTCATCTCGGCCCACAATAAGTGGGCTTTCCACAAAATGCATATTTGAAGCGTTCAACGCTCGCTTTGTTTCAGCTTCGTCGCCAGGGCAAGGCGTTTCTCTCGAAACATACTTTGAATTCAGGTTCTCAAACTCCGCCACAATCTTTCTTTTCTCCTTTTCTATTTGTGCAGTTTTTTTTTTCTTAAGTTAGTGGTATTGCTGCAAGGACGCATCTGCGCGTTCTCGAGCCTCGTTATCTCCTCTCTTACCACACATTACTTGCGTTCTTTCTTTTTAGCGACCTTTTCGCTCTCGTATTGGACCCTCGTCGCGGCGCACGCGCATTTTTTTTTTTTTTTTTGTATGCGTAAATTATGCACGCGCGCTCGCGGCCGAGCTGCACGCACTCTCCATGCCTAAGGACACGAGGGGCACGGCCGAGGTCTCCCGTTTCGTTCTGACGCGAGCGAGAGCGGAAGAAATCAAACATTAACGCTCGCCCCGACACTCGCGACTTGCATTCCTCGCGGGTGCGTCGGCGGGACACCCGCTCTGTTGTGATAATAATGGCCGCGGTCCCTTTCGCCAAACGCCGGCACGCCCGCAGCCTTCGTTGGACCGACGCATCTCGGAGGAGCCCTTCGAGATACGCCCTTCGCCTGAAGACGTGAAGCCGCGGAAATAATTTCGAAATTACGCTCGTCACGGGCAAAATGAGGCGGGCCGCCAAAGGAAGCGGGTGCTCCTTGTACAACCAGCGGCCCGAATGCACGGAGGGAGGCAGGGAGGGGGTGTCATCAGCTTGCGCTGTTAACTAGCTGAACATCGCATGCAGTGTACAGTAGTAACGTAAATCCCGACGTCGTTCTGACACGCGAGGACAGTCCCGTCCTGTCGCTTCCACGTCACCGACTCACGGTCGCGTCTGTCCGAGATGAACAGGGCGCTCTGAGAGGGAACAAATTCTTAAGGTTCTGTAGTAGTCGCCGTACGTGTGATAGACGCGGTCGCTGTTAATTAATTCACAAATCTGGAGGGTGAATATTTCGGCAGTGTCTCTGTCCGAATGGGTTTAAACATTAGAGGACGGGGTAGTTTCGTTGTCTGCACCCAAAACTCGCTTATATTGTACCCGACGTTCCGAAGCCAGCGCGGCTCCTGTGGCTGCTCCTTTTCTGCATGTGTTAACGTAATGTTGGCAGTACCGTGATACGCTGGTATGTGTGATCGTTAAAATTATCGCCAGAACAAGCGCATCCACGTTTGTGGCGCGCTCAGCGTTTTTCGCGCAATGCGTCTATAACGAGATTGAAGTCACTCGAGGCCATACCCTAAGAAAGAAAAGTCGCGCCAAACACTAACCAAACGCTTTAGTAACTGCTTGTCACAAAGCGACTAAGATTCTAGTAAGAGCGGTTAGTAGTGACGCTGGTTGTTGAATTACTACCACAAGGAGGCAGTGCCTACGACTAACGCATGTATTTGAGGCAGAAAGCTGGGCTAGTTGGTGGTTATTCGTATAAGGGGACATTGCACTAGCGCGTAAAAAAGGACACGGACAGGAACATCAACACTAGCGTTCGGTTTGTCTTTTTTCATGTTCCTGTCCGTGTCCTTTTCTACGCGCTAGTCCAATGTCCCTTATACGAATAACCACCAACTAGCCCAGCTTTCTGTCTTAAATGCATTACTTTCTACATTGGGCCCCGTACTCCCCACTAGCGTTCGGTGTGTCTTATTTCATGTTCCTGTCCGTGTCCTTTTTTACGCGCTAGTGCAATGTCCCTTTATACGACTAACACATGGTAGTCCTGCAGTTACAAACCATATGGGCAGTAGTGGCACCGGTATAGTAGCATTAAGCTAGTGGCTCTCTTTTTCTTTACAAGCGGTGCTCAGATTCCCAGATAATAATTAGGTCGCTTCTGTTCTAAAAGTCGATTTAAATACGTACTCGAAAAAGAAAGGAAAACGAGGACCACATTGCACCGCAGCTTAGTTATATGTTAAACGCCATCAAATAATGGCAGGCAAAGAGCGAGAGAGACAAAAGAAAGGAGAAAGGCAGGGAGGTTAACCAGAAGGGTCGATCCGGTTTGCTACCCTACGCTGGGGAGAGAGGGGATGGGGAGGTAAAGTGATAGCAAAGTAGAGATAAGAGTTATGACAGGAACATTAGGCTGCGTATAATGAATTGTACTGTACAGAGAGAAAGAAGCACGACGTCGCGGGGTTAAATACCGGCCTCGGCGAAGGCAATTTGATGGGGGCAAGAAGCAAAAACGCCCGTGAAAACGTGCATTGGGTGCACGTCAAAGAACCCCAGGTGGTAGAAATTAACCCGGAGTCCCCCACTACGGCGTGCCTCACAATCAGATCGTAGTTTTGGCACGTAACACCCCAAAAGGGATTTTTTTTCAACATAGAGCGAGAGAGAGAGAAAAAAAAATAGTGCAAGACGGGGAGGGTAGCCAGTGTAGACCGGCTGGATACCATGTGACGGGATAGGGTGGTAAAGGGAATTAAAGGTGGTAGAAAAAGACACCATAAAAAAAAACTCAACATGATTGCAATGTGGCGCGCGACAATTTTGCAATGTCTCACTAAGTGCACTCGTCCTCAAAAAAGGCAACACAACGTGTTTAACTTCTTCGGTGCGGACGACGCTCACGACCAATGTCCGACGGTCATAGTTTCCGACAAAGGGCAATTTTGCATTCCCTTGATGCAGGTGAAATCACCCTCCTATAGGTGCACTGAAACTAGGACATTCACAAAGAAGGCGCGCAATTGTCGCCTCGCAGCCATAGTCTTCGCATGTGGGGTTGCCACCCATTCCGATGCGAAATGATTAGGCGTTTGTGATGGCCACGCCGAGCCGCAGGCGGCACAAAAGCGTTTCTTCAGCTCGCGATATCGCTGCAGTGGAAGACGGGGCTATAGATGCAGACACAAACTATGGAGACGAGTGTTTTTGAATTATGCCGAATTCCATTAAGCCAATGTCACTTCTCCTGCTAGTGAGTGAAGCTACATTGGTTCTCGATAGTTGTATGTTACTGTGCAATGAATACCATCATGGGCAGATCAGGCGGCCTTATACGCACGGTAATTTTCACGGATCCGCAATGGTCCGGGATTCATTGACATGCGATGTTGTGTCCTTCTTCGACTGCATGCTAATGAAATATTCTTTTGTGAGCGACTAATTATTCATTAGGCCCGTGATGAAACGGCGACATAAGAGACTGGAGATCTGCCTCGGAGTTACAGAAGATGGGCTATACCTTCGACGGTTCTTGAATTATGAACTCCAAAGCCGCACAAAAAGCGGTGATTTCTGCAACCGTCGATGATGTCAAATGAGGTGGATTGAATTTGATGGATCTCGTGGGAATAAACACAACAGCTGCTGAGCTTGCAAAGCAAACCGAACCATCCTTGTAGACGTGAAGGCGTCCACTGTGTTTCTCATGCAAGATAGTAGTGCGCTCTTTTGCGGGGCTAAAGATAACAACTCGTGTTCTTTTTTCTTCTTTTATACCAAGGACGGTAAGAAGGGCTCGGAGGAGGTGCAGGTACAACAGCGGTAAAGATGGTCTTGCTGCAGGCGTAGAGAAGAATAAACGGCAAAGGGGAATAACGCACCGCATAATACAACGTTCAAGACATGTATACTACACGAGACACTTTTGTAAGAATGGCCTTATGGGCATATTTAGTAGCCATAACCACTAGGGGCGCAGGTTTAACCTGTTCGCACTTATGCATTTGAATAAATAGGCATAGTTATGAACCTATATTTGTACAACGTGCAGTTTGCACATATCTGCGACATAACGCAGCACATAACTATTAATTGAACAAAATGATGAAGCTATAGTTTATCTAAACATTGCATTCAGACCGCAATTGCACAGCATAATTGACCATAGGTGAAAGTTGCATAATAACTGTTATCTGGTCTGTTAAACCTAATAACTGCTTAGTAAAGGCAGCACTTACTGCGCTCGTATCGTACACTTCCTTTTGTTCTTCGTCTGGGTTGCGCGGCCCACCCCTATGGGAATATGTTCAGTCACCAACTCGCCCAGCTTGCTGTGTTAAATCAACTTATTGAAAGTCTGAATTATTGGAAGTGTAGTAAACAACCATAGAAAACCGGTAGTAATGAATGGTAAGTTTAGTGACTACACCTGTCAACTACCTCTTTGATACCTTTTCTTTTTTTTTTCTTTTCTAAGAGCTAGTGCACTCCTTCCAGGTTGCTGGGGTTGTTTTTGGTACCAGACCGGGCGCAAATCGACAAGGGAGGGGAGAGGCCCAGAGCTGTTCGCGTTACTTCTGTTCTTGGTTCTCTGCATCGCCAAGTGGAAATGATACGAATAGACATCCGCTATGTATAGAAAGCAGGGGTTTCAAGGAAACGATTCGGATGGTGGGTCGAGAACAATGCCTATACCCTTCCACAACCCCCTGTCCTTGTACATGCCGAGTGCAAAGTCATCGTGCTATTATCAACTTTGTCGCTGTTATTTTTTATTTTTTTATTCATTCATTTTTTTGTCTTTGTTTCGTAGTATACGCGGCTAACGCTAGATCACCGAAGAAGAGAGAGCCTGAAAGGATCCTTCGACTCGCTCCAGGCTGTTGGATGTCGCAACAGACACACTCTCCCCTCCCACCTTTCAAATAGAGGGGACCTGACGCAGAAAAATAGTCCCGGCCATATAAGAGCACACTTGCATCGCCTAGCTTTCTTCTCGTTTCTTTCCTGCTTTCTGTCGTTGTTGGGTCGGCTACGACAGCTCCAGTTTTCTTCTTTTTTCGTTTTTCGCCCTCGGTTCCGGTTTATCCGAGCGCCAGTTTTGAGCTCCCAATCAAAACGTTACTGTATAGCTGTCAGCGACGAGCGCCATTCTGGACGGCTTGCGACACGCACGCATTCCTTCGGTGATCACCTGCCAGGTCTCTCGCAGTCGTGAACTTGTGTAACGGCGCTCCTACTGCGTCCCACGCGGGCGAAGAAATTGATTCCTGATCAGCGAAGCGAGGCGTCCAACAGGAGCTAAACGAAAGACTCGCTCCGTTACCCGACCTAGATCTACATGTCGCGCTTTCATATTGGTTTCCGCATGCAACTCCGAAATACCCGGTCGCGGGGGATGCAGTCTGCGTTTCTTTTCCTATTATTTTATTTTCTCTCTTTTGTCAACGTGAGCCAGAGTGTTGTGTTTGAGAACGCATATAGGAGCCATCTTTGCAGAAGTTCCACGAAACAAAAAAGGAAAAAAAATGTAAGAGAGGAAAACAAAAGCGAAACTCTGCATTTCTCTGGGGGTGTTATCATACACCGTCCAGCGATGTGCTTTTCAAGGATGTCACGAGCGGCTTTCTCGATTTCGCACAGGGGATCCATGCGAAAGAGAGAGAGAGAGAGAGAGAGCTGGCTTGGGGTGAGAGGTGAGAGTTTCGCAACGACATTGTTCGCGCGCACGTCAGAGATGAAACCCATTTCAAAAAAAAGGAATACCCACCTCAACTACACCATACATTTGACGGGCAACCAAAAAACAACGATCAACCCTTAAGTGCAACCTGAAAAGTGACTTCCATTTTCTCGAAATCTGCGTGTGCCGCATTTAATGGCTGAAATATTAGCTCTTGGCGTTGAGCGATAAAGCTGCTGGAAAATGCACGTGCTGCAGTTTTCTTTTTCTTTTCTTTTTCACAAAACCTACTTACTGGACAGCGGGACTCTCACGGAGCGAGGCTTGTAGTTTTATGGTAAGACTTGTGCTCTACATGTATGTGTGTCAATTGTGGCTCGATATTTCGCAAGGCCGATGGATCCGAGAAAACAAGTGCCGTGCTTCCACTGTGGGACCAACCACTACGGGAATTCGCTTCTTTAGTGTCAAACATACGAGCAAAGCTTTGAGACAGTAAGAGTTTGTGCTACAAAGTGCGAATTCATGCTACGCGTTGCTTTCTTTCCACGGTCAGCGAGATTCGCTGCTGTACTGATGTTAACTTTCTTTCAGAAGTCAGTGAAGAAAATCATGCAGAAGGTAGTTTGCGGTTTGAACAGCTTTTCGAACCCAATTAATACATACATACATACATATATATATATATATATATATATATATATATATTTCCATTTTGTCTATTTTGTGCCCGGCACCCTCGTGTTGCTTTGGTCACCATCGTGTAAAATTGACCTTTGTGAGAAACTGCTTTCCTGTTATACAGGCCCATATCGCGTGCTCCGCCAAGTGACCGATGTCACCTATGAAATTGTTATAGCCACGCCCACTACGTCCTCCGCTGTGACAACCAGTGACATTGTCCACGTCGCCCGACTCAAGCCCCACAACCCTCCACCCGCCTTTGATATTTAACAGCACCGTGACGGCGCTTTTGCCGCCGGGGGGTAGTATTCCGATAGTATCGGGAGAGATATCGTTCCGACGCAGAAACTCGGTACGGTCGTCGGTGAATAGGAGTAGCATCGCCAGTAAGAATCCGATGCTTGACCGCGAGCGTCTGGCCTAAAGGGCGATCGTCGAAGTCGAAAATATCTCTGTAGGCCGATAATACTCGATAAAGGTCTTCAGCCTGCGCAGAAGACAGGTCCGTCGCAACCATTTTCTGTATCTTGGGATCGGCGGCCGAGGCTGGCACGAGAGGCCTGCTAAGCTCGCAAGAAGGATCGGTTGATAAATTTGCCACGTGATGGTCGCCGAGACAATCAACGTTGGCAAGGCAAAATACCTTGTGGTAGAATTTGCTTCGCCAATCCAAAGTTAAAGATAGGCATGAAAGTGCGGTTCGCAGTAATAGTAAGTATACTGTGAGGCACGGTAACGTCATACTGTAGTGGAATGTCGCGCAGAGGAGTAACGAGGTACTCGCCATCAGGGACTGGTGGGGAAGACAAGGGTTCAATATAGGCTATTGATTTTGGCGGCAGGCAAATAAAGCCAGTGGGGCGTAGGCGGCACTGGGATGCGTCAGAAGGTTCCGCGAGAATCGGTAACTCAAGGCGAAGGGCAGAGCAGTCAATAAGAGCAGAATGCGCGGAGAGAAAATCGAGGCCGAGAATGAGGTCGTGGGGGCAGTGAGCAATCACGGTGAAGAGGACAGGAGTGTGGCGGCCGGCGATGCTAACACGTGCCGTACACATGCCGATGATAGGCACAGTACCGCCATCCGCAACGCGGACGACGCGTGCCGACGCTGGGGTGAGGAGCTTGTTCAGTCGTCGTCGGAAGGCAGCACTCATAATAGAAAGATGTGCCCCTGTGTCGATAAGTGCCGTGACAGGATATCCATCAACGTCAACGTCAAGAAGGTTTTGGTTCGTGTTTAACGTGAGCAGAGGATTTGAGGGCAGTGTCGACAACGCAGCTTCACCTCCAGAAGCTGCAGTGCCTAGTTTTCCGGCTGGGCCCGGGAGGTGATAGGCGGCGAAGAGAAGCGGCGGGGTTGGGGCGAACGGGACTGACGGCGTCGAGGTGAGGGCGAGCGGCTGTAGTGAAGGTTCGGAGCAGGAGCATCAGCGGCAGTGGGTTCATGGCGGGTGGCATAGGGAACAGTAGGTCCAAAGGTGCGGGAGTAAGTGGCGGCGTATGTCCGAGGAGGCGGAGGCCATCGGTCGCGGCAGTGACGAGCGACGTGGCCGATGCGACAGCAGTGAAAGCAGATTGGTCTGTCATCAGGGGTACGCCAATCGGACGGGTTGCGGCGAGATGTGGCGGAAAATGACTCTCGGGGACGAGGAGGGCCGGTGGAGAACTGGGGAACGCTGGGTTGAGATGTTGAACACACGGAGTTCAGACCCATGTTCTCAAATTCTTGTCGGACTACGGCCTGAATCATGGCAATCGTGGTTGCTGGCGGATCGGGAGGCGTCGTGGAGAAAGCTGGCGAACAGGCGGCCTCAAGCTCGCGGCGAACAATACGGGTGACGTCGTCACAGGTGGTGGCCTGACGCGATCGAGCCTCACATGTCGACGTAGCAGCGGTGTTGGGTAGCCGCGTGATGCGGTGTGTGATACGACGGCTCTTGGCTTGTTCAAGGCGACGGCATTCTTTAATGATGGCGTCGATTGTCGAGACATTGCCGAAAACAAGCAAATTGAAAGCGTCGTCGGCGATGCCTTTTAGGACATGTGACACTTTATCTGATTCAGAAATAGCATCGTCAGCTTTGCGGCATAGAGCCAAGACGTCGAAGATGTAGGAAACGTACGGCTCTGTAGATGTCTGAACGCGAGACGCAAGAGCCTTTCTCGCGGCAACCTTGCGGCCAATGGGGTCGCCGAACAGTTCCCGTAGCTTTTCTTTGAAAGAGTCCCAACTGCTGATCTCTTCGTCATGCGTCTGGTACCACACGCGTGGCGTGCCGCCAAGATAAAAGATGACATTGGCGAGCACAATGGTTGGGTCCCACCTGTTATTAGCGCTGGCATGTTGATCTAGCTTGAGCCATTCGTCAACGTCCTGTCCCTCCATGCCAGAGAACACACCAGGGTCGCGATGTTGGGCGACCGTGACGACGGGAGCAGTCGGACCAGCCGAGGCCGTTGCAGAGGCGGGCTCGTCACCGGGAGGCATGGTGACAAGCTCGACGTACCGACCACTCCGGAGTTCCGTCGCGAGGACGGGGATCGCTGACCTCCACCAGAATGTTACGTGTAGAAAGACAGACAAAAGAGGCTACTTACAGACTATTTACACTAGACTGGAGCCAGAGCGCCAGGCCGACATTCACTCGCGCCAAAGGCACAGACCCACTTGGTCGTCGTTCTCACGGCGGCTCGTCTCTCGGGTATCTACCGATAATATCATAATAATAATATATATATATAAACTTTAATAAGAGTTGCACCTTGAAGAAACTTCGTGTAGCCTCGAGGAATTGTTCACTGAAATGACGGCCTTATATGAGCATTCGCATTGACAAGACCTCACAGTAATCCGCAGTGGTTGCTTAGTTGCTACGGTGTTGGGCTGCTAAACACCAGGTCGCGGGGTCGAATCCCGGCCACGGCGGCTGCATTTCGGTGGGGGCGAAATGCGAAAACACCCGTGTACTTAGATTTAGGTGCACGTTAAAGAACCCCAGGCGGTCCAAATTTCCGTAGTACCCCACTACGGCGTTCCTTATGATCAGAAAGTGGTTTTGGCACGTAAAACCCCATAACTTATTTTTTAAGACCACGAAGTCGTTGACAGTTCAATTTCACAGCCTGAGTATTATCGCACCACGAAGAATCTGGCGTTTCTCGGTGGTGTAATCTTCCTTCGTGTAACTGTCGTGTACTTCGTTTCGCCAATACTGCTTTGCCTTTCCGGAGAAACTGCAGCACCTCTCTCTCTTTTTGTGAGTCCGAGTATAAACGCTGCGTATAGCTACTGTGAAAACAATCTCGTGGCAAAAAATAAAAACGAAATAAACAGGCTGGGAAGCGACCCACGTGTAGAGATAAGGAAAAGCCGTTGCGTTCAAGAAAGTGTACCACTACTAAATGAGTCGAGTTGGCAATCCGTATGTCTGCACAAAAAAATAACAGAAAAAGAAAACCATCAGATTTCAGTGTGCCCTTATGATCTGTGAATTAGTAAGCGCCGTTGAACACCAGCTGCTGCCTAGAGGATGTGTTCGAATAGGTCTTCTTCTGCAGCTACTGCAGTACGAAGTTCGCTTTTCACATCTTCAGTGGCTTTCTTGATGACCGACGCTGGAATTCTGCGGCAGACGTCCGTTATCCTTGCCTTGAGCTCACCTGACGTCGTCGTCTCGATAGTGGAAACACGATCTTTCACATAACCCCAAAAAAAAGAAATCAATTGGAGAGAGGTCCGGTGACCTAGCCGGCCAATTTACAGGCCCGTGCCTTCCACTCTATTGCGCATCAATAGTCGCATCCAGCCAGTTTCGTGCTCGGCTGCTGCTGTGTGCTGGTGCTTCATCTTGCTAATACCACAGAAGTGGAAGACGTGACAGCGGGAATTCGCTGAGAAACTCATCCACCACTTCTTCAAGGACTCAGTGTGTGATCGAAGAAGATGGGACTGATTATAGCACCGGCGTAAATTCTGCACCACGCATTGAACGACCACTGGTACTGGTGCCGAGTACGATTTACCCAGTGTGGATTGGAGTCACTCCAATAGTGTCTATTATGCAAATTAACCTGGGCGATTCTGCAAAGGTTGCATTCATCTGTGCACATAAATTTGCTCAAGAATCCGGTGGCTCATCGGCTTTTGTGAGGACCCAATTCAGGAAATGTAGACGATTCTACTGGTGCCTATCTTCCAAGCATTGGTGCAGGTTAAGGTGGTACGAGTGAAAGGCTGAGTTAGAATCCTCCGAACTGATATCTTGGAAATTGGTACCTGGGCAGCCACGGTCAGCACGCTAGCATGAGGGTTTGAGGCCATAAATGCTAGAACATCCACGCGTAGGCCAGGACTCATAGATGGAGTCCTCCGCCGCTGTTTGCGGAAGCTGCCAGTTTGTCTCAGGTTTCCATAATTTCTGATGATAGTCGATGCGCTTAGTCTACTGCAACACTTCCATGACTGACATATGTACTTGCAGCCTTCCTCTTGTTGCCATTTGCAGCTCCCAAGGCGACGATCACGTTTTCCTTCTGCTCATTAGAGAAAGACACGGCGACTGGGACGAAACAAAACGCACCTTTAAACCTTTGCAGTGACGTTGTCAATTCGATTTTGTGGTGATAGGTTTTGTGAAAAAAAAGAGATAAAAAAAACATCCCTGCATTTTATCTACGCTAAGACAACAGCTATCAAAGATTGTTTCAAACTAACACCAAACGCGATGTGTTACTTCGGCCAGCGCGCTGCAGATAAGGCTCGATTACAATGTTTTTCTTTATTTCATTAATTTCGTTCTGACTAACGCAGACTGGGCCTGTTCGAGGGCGCTGCTTTATTGTGCGGGTGGGAGCGCAGTCAAGTGATGTTTTTCATATTTCGCGGGGTTTATTTATCAGTCGGACAAAGATAGTACGCAATTAGTACGTCGCTGAAAATACCGCAATTAGATGTGCCTTGGCTGTAACTATACAAATGCCTTATTAACGCTTTGATAATTAGGATATATAGGACGTCTTAAGTTATACAATTAACTACAATTACTTAAATAAATCTCAGTAACGAAAATATTAATGGCGGAAACGATATGCACTAGGTTTACTTCGAGAAATGCAATTGCACTTCTTTTAAATCTTGGTGCATCATAGTTAATTGGGACACCCTGTATATATATTTATGTTCTCTGCAAGCAAGTGATGATGTTTCCATCCCTAATAAAGGTTGTAACTTATTGGAAGAATTTCTCTTTCTTTATTTTTTCATGAGTCGTTAGCATTGTTCTACTGGAAAGAGAAGCAATACTGAAACACATATTATTCACGAGCATTTCACACGCCATTGATGAAAGGCTCTGGCGAAAGGGTCACTGAACTCTGCAAGCTCTTTTTCAGGGTCAAAAAAGCACGCAAAGCAATTTAAAGCGAGGTGAAGATACAGCAACGTATTCATTCTCTCGGCATGGGCTATCCATACCTATAGAAATAATTGTTAATTGGCTACATTTTCGTATTTCAAAAATATAACAAGCTTTGTCCTGTGCATTTATTTAAATATTATGTGTATGTGCATCGTGTTTCAAATTTAAAACAACGTCGAAGTGAGAAAATACGGATGAGCCAGCCCTCGCGGATGCTCCTATCGCGCTTGTCATCCTATTGTCAGGATTTGAAGAAATTAAGTGAAATTATGAATTAAAAGCTGTGCATGTCCGCGCCATGCAACAATGATGCAGTAAGCTATTAGCCCCAATAAAAGTTTAGGTGAAATGGTACAGGCAAGTCAAATGAAACCTCAAATGATATGGGTGACAAAACTCTGTTAATGACACGTTAGGTGGGGGGGGGGAGTAGGCTTCAACATTTTCCGGGTGGGTGGCTCTGTCTCCCCCCCCCCCCAGAAAACTCCGGAGGGGGTTCGGGCCCCGGAGACCCCCCGTAGTGAGCGCTTGTGCTTCGCATAGCGTGACCGGGTGCAGCGAAGACGCGGTATACGCGACAATGCTGCAGGGAAGAGCTCCGGCGAAACCGAGTGTGCGGGGCAGCACATCTGCACCTCATCTCTCTGGTCAATATGTACTACTACAGGTGATGGGCTCAGTAAATAGACGACGCATTTTAGAAATCAAGTTTGACCATTCCATATACACCTGGTCATTTCCGATGACGATGTTTGACTTGATTTTCTGCAATATTTTCTGCAAACAAATAGAAAGGATTTATGCACATTAGCAACTCGTCTCGCTACGTATAGGGACTTTAACAAAGCGCTAGCGCTATTTCAGTTGCGCCTTTTTGACGTTGTAGCACGTGAGCAGATAGTTAAATTTATTCAGCTCCTTGTTAGAAAATTTCTGAAGTGCAAAGCATGGCACGCACGCACAGGCAGACACGCACGCACGCACGCACGCACGCACGCACACACACACACACACACGCACGCACGCACGCACGCACATCAGCTCATACTCCATACCTTGCTTTTGTTGCGTAGCGGAAAATCGTTACCACTTACCGCAAGCATATTTGTCCAAATGATAATTTGAAGTTGTTTTGGGTGAAGTTACGTGCTAGGAGTACAAAGGCTTGCGAAAGCGTGCCACAAAAGACTTGACTAAGTTCTTAACAAGAAATTGCATACAAACAGCGCCCTATTACTGTTATATTTTTTAATACTATTGCTGCTGTGGTTCTTAACAGACGCGACTGTCTAGCGAAATTCGGACACATATCATGGAAAATACCCACGATTCTAATTCCATTGCGGCCAATACATGCTATCTCACTTACAGCTTAAAGCAACAGCATTGCGCACGTAAACATGACAGAACGTTTTCGATCGGCTCTTCTTTCGGCGCGCTTCATCCTGAAAGGGGGCAGCAGTGAGCGAATAGGTTGCCCGCCTATACGTACGAGATTTATACAGAGCTGTCTCGCTGTGCATACAAAGTTCAAGTTACCGCGCAAGTCGGGTGAAAAGAAGCTATACGCGTAATGATTACATGTTTCGCCCCTGTGGACAGTTCCGTGCTTCTTTATTTCTTGTCAATTGTTTGGAAATATATAGAATTACGCGGTCGGATCTCGGCCTTGTGCATTCTCGAGGTAGTTAAAAAAATCTGGTATTTTACGTGCGAAAACCACGACAGGATTATGAAGCACGCCGTATAGTGGTGGTTGGTCCCGTACAAAAAAAATTATTGAGAAGGCATTAAATTATTATTGGTCTATGTTAACTTTTTCATTGAAGAATTGTGGAAATTTTGTTGGAGAATTGTTGGGCTGACTGTTGAGTGGTCTTGAATATTGGCCACTGAAATTTAATTGAAACACCATTGAGTGTCTCAATGTTGAATTGTTAAGTTATCATTGAAATTCCATTGCGCTTAGACGGCTCGTTGTGTTCATTTTGTTGAATGGTTGTTGGGTTACCATTAATGCTGCATTGAATTGACGTTGTGGTAGTTCTGTTGACCTGTTGTTGAGTTATTGTTGTCACAGCACTGAAAAGTACGTTGTGGCCCAGTTGAGATGGCATTGAGATTTCAGAAGTCTCCATTGAAATATGATTGACATTTCGTTGGGCTAGTGGATTTTTATTCCTATATTGAAATCGCTTTGCTATTCACACTTGCATGCCCCGGTGCCTGCTCATAACTTTCACAAACACAAACAAAAGCAAAGGAGAGACTGATCAATTTGAAGTACCTTTATTTACACTAAAGATGCGTGCCCATGAAACATTATTACAGTACATAAGGCACCACTACATCGAACCTGGAGACATAGGCTAGTACCTACAGCACTCTTAACAGTGTAAATACATCTGAAAAAAAAAACAATACATATGAATTCAATCAAAACGATCATTGTGGTCTTCACTTGCGACTTAAGTTTGTCACTAGAAGGCAAAGCGACTCAAAAGGCAGGGCTTAAGCATACCCTTTTAACAACCAACTTTGAACATATCAACACTTGAAGCTGCTTGCGTGTGAATACACACATCTGAATACGTTACATTAAAATGTTTCGCACTCTAATCCATCGCAGGAACAGTTACGGCTGACTGTGAGAAGGCAAAATAACAGACTTGAAACAAATGACCACGTAAATATATACAAGCTTTAGCACACGTCTTTCACCGCGATTAAAATTTAATGTAGTACCAAAGTAGACTTGTCTGAGCTTTTTGTCTTCGAGATGTATATATTTTCAGGTTGCCTAATTATTTTATAAAATAACATCACTCAACTTAGCTATTAATTGATGAGACATCATTTAGAAAGTTGTCGGGCATGGTGAACACCTGAATCATGTTTCTGACGAGCCAGGTTTGCAAGAACAGTACACCATTTGTATATGTTGAATTGAGGTACAGAAGAGTTTGTTGGTGGTATTTCCTCAATTTAGTGAGCTCATTTTCAGTTAATTTTTCTGGACTTGCACAAAGCTAATTAGAGCACTTTTTGGGGCCTTTTTCACTATACACAGCAACTAAGTGGTACCTCAGTCAATAAAGAGATAGGGCAAGGCTAAAACCTTGAACGATAAGAGAAAAAATAATTATTTAGCCCAGAAAATTGGTAGTAACACATGGCTAACACAATTCCAAAGTGCCAAATAGATGGTCACCTGCACTTGCAGTATCAAGTACCCCAGAAATAGTCATAAAGGATTGGAAAAGGTTTCAATGACTGCACAGCCAGATTGGTTAGAAAGTGAAAAACGCAAATGCGTATACGAAAAACCAATGACCTCATTTGCGCAGGTAAAAAGTTATTAAAATGCTACCAGAATTTTATTGCATAAAATACATAAAAGTTGCATAAAAATTGGGACAAAGCAGTAACAAAGAAGAAGGGAGATACAGCACCCGTGTTGAAAAAAAAATTACAAGTGATATACATGCATATTTAAGCTCAAGACAATATTTCTCCAATATATACAAAAAAAAAAACACATGCACTGACTGCATAAAAGAAGGTTCCTGCGCCTGGAGAATGCAGCACAGTACAAAGCAGCGTCATGAGAACCGAAAACTAAAGCTTAGTATGTTTAAAAAGTAGGAATACTTGCATACCCACAGGCATGTGACATGTCATGCCTTGAATGGATGAAATTCATAAATCTTACACAAATGAAGTTACCATCACTCTTATTGGCTTCCTCAGGGGACTCCTTGAAGTTGAACTAGAAAAATGTACATCAGTGTTAAAAACAGAGGAGATAAGACCCTATAGCGTTCTTTCTGAAATAAACAGCGCAAGTATTTCATGTATCAATTCTATGGAGACTTCGCCAATTCGGTGTGCGTTTATATTTGACAACCACCCAAACAGAGACGAGCAGGAAGAATTAAGGTAGGATCACACATGAACGCTGACTCAACTAGAAGTTTATTCGTGAAGACAAAGATTTTAAACAGATTGGCCAACTTCACAAAGAAAAAGCCATGGATGTGCAGCAGAAACGGCCCGGCACAACAAAAAAGGACCGAAAGACATGTCCTGTCGAACAAACATGTGCGTCGAAAAAAAAAAAAAAACACGAAAACCGAAAGGTTTGTCCTGTAAGTGATATTAACGAGAAATACTGCAGCAACTCTTTCCCACTAAGGGTCACAGAAATCTTGCTTATGAATTTTTCGTCGTGATCTATACATAATTCTTCCATAAGTCCTCTTGTGTTCTGGTCTTTGTGATGAAACAACCGTTCTTTCTGCTCTATACCTCAACACCAGAGGAGTTCCAGAAGCAATATTTATTGATAACAAACGAAACAAATGCATAACCAAGTTATCTGTTGCCCTTAGTGGGAAAGACTTGCAGTTCTCAAGAGTATTTTTCGTTGGGTAGTATCCCTCATGGGACAAATATTTCGCTTTTTCGAAAGATTTGTCCGATAGTTCTCGTTTTTTCACGCACGTTTATTCTACGACACGGCTTTTTCATATTGTTTTTCTTGTCGCTCGTGGCGGTTTCTACCACACATGCACGGCTCTTTACCTTTGTCAAGTTGACCAGCGTCTTTAATACCTCTGTCTACAAAAATAAACTTGCGCTCGTGTGTGCTCCTACCTATTTCGTCGTCCGTCGTCCGCCTCTGTTCGCGCTGCTGTTTCCAGTACGCACATATCACTTGGTTAGGCTGGTAAACATTCTCGCAAGCAAAAGGAAATACCTCCCAAGCCAGAGCAAATCGAAAGTAAGCCTTCACAGCGTCCATGCGGCAGCTAGTACACCACACAGCAGCACAAAAAATAGTTAAAAATCCCACTTGATGGATAGTGGCAACAGAGATGCGAGCTTGCTAGTGAATTAGCCACATATCAACGGATGTCTCTTGCACGACACCAAGCTGCTCTTGACGTAGAACACTTTAGCATCTGGGTATTTGCTGCATGCGTAACCTGCGAGAAGGGAATGCGGACCGAAAATGAGATTGTGCGGATTCAGAATCTGCCACACACTGCACATAACTACGCACAAAATAGAAGTACACACTATGCTGGCAAGTAAAAATTTGCGAGTCTTTACGAGTGCTGTCTAGAAAAGGAAGAAATGGGTTGCTACGGTAAATGTTAGCTAAGACAGGCACAGCGATGTTTCACAGCGGGGAGAAATATTCCCGGCTCTCGCAGAACCAAAGACCACGCGACAGTGCATAGCCGATACCAAGCAGATATCGAATCTTTGAGTAGAAGTCCAGCAGCAGGAATGACCTAAAGATACGCCGACAGCGATGCGAGCGTGCCTGTACGAGTGAGAAGATGCACCGCTTCTTTGAAGCTAGCCGCTCCGGCGTGTCTCCGATCATCCCACGCGATTTGTGTGCAGAATGTCGTGTACACGTCCTTGCGCGTTTTGCGCGGTAGCGTCTGCGCAGTGAGCTAGCTTCATGCACGCGTCATTCTTCACCGCGCAAACGGTGCTCGAGGCGACAACGCGCCGAGTGGCACTCCTTTCGCTTCTGCAAGCAACGCACATTCGATCGGTCCAGCTCAGAGGCAGCAGAGAACGGTGGCATGTTTCGGTTATCGCCAATTAAAATTGTACATTACGCCTTCAACGGAAACGCGCCGCGCTAGATAAAGATGCTTACTGCGGTAGTTTTGGCGGTGATAGGCGATAAGGCGAGCCCGTCGGCGTCTGTGTTCTTTGGCGACGTCGTCACCACACCTCTGTTCATTTGCGCTGTGTATCCGCGTACAGTCACCGCGCGGAAGCTGCGACTTATCGGTTGGCCGTTCTCCGCAAATCCCAAAGAGGCGAAATATATTTTGTGGTGCGCCCCATCATTAGGCGCAACCTAAATCTAGGCGCGCTTAACCGCTACGGCACAAAAGGTGATCACACTAACCGTATGGTATACGATGAGTCACTACGGACTTTAAAAAATAATTACGATGTCCTACGTGCGAAACCAACGATCTGATTATGAGGCAGGTCGTAGTTGGGGACTCCGTATTAATTTTGACTTCCTGGAAATTTTTACGTGCCTACAATGCACAATGCACGAGCGTTTTTGCATTCCGCTCCTTTGGAATGCGGCCGCTGCAGGGATCATATCCACGACCTCGAGCCGCAAACTGCCACGGCGGCCGCCATAGTTACGAAATGCGTAAGCGTGACGTGCAACACCGCCTTCCGGTACGAGTGTGGTACAAAAGTAGCACAGCTGCACACGTGCTGCACAATTATTTGTCGCGGTTCTCCTAAGCTCGTAGTGTCTGCCTAAATACCTTGAAAGGCAGCGCGCCTCTCACGTATCGGAACGCGATAACAAGCGCTTAGACGGCTCACGTGAACCCCTATGAAAGATGGCGTGACCACTGTACAAAATTAGCACTGCTCTGAGAAGCTGATCCTTACGTTCCAATTGTGTTCTCTCATACAAATTAAGGAAAGGTCATTAGACAGGAACAAATGAAGCAATGCAACTTTACGCACGTGGGGCGCCGCTGCCTCTTCGCCTACTATTGTTTCAAACGAAGTGACGGCGGCAGCGAGCGTTAGTATCGCGCGCTTTCCCTCCGGGGCATGCGGTATGCCCGAAGAAAGTGAACGGTGTGCTTAACATCTCACGCTTGTCAATATCAAAATAGAAAAAAAGTCTACGTGCCCAAGAAAACGAGATTACTTACCTATCTGCAGAAGTTCGGCTGCGACTGTTTCGGGGTGCCTTCTCTCCAACAGGCATCATGACCTCTGCCGCGCAGCTCATCAAAACAGCCAGGCTCGCACATCAGTCGAAGACTAGTAGCTGGGTAAGCCAACGACTTTAACGGATAAACGTCCCACTGATCGTCGTTAAAGCATTTCACTAAAATGTGCGTCATGATGTCCGAAAAGAAAAAATACTTTCATCAAAAAGCACGAGGCGTGATTCACTACACAACAGCAACCAACTGAGTCCGAAAGCCGCTCACAGCTTCACTATCGTATGGAATTATAAAAACCTTTCAAACACAAAGTAACCGCACGGAAAAACCACTAATTAATTGGTACTAATTTTTCATCCACTAACCTTCATAAAGTTTTAAGAACAACTTAATTTGTAGCGTAAACAATAAATACTACGACCAAAATATGCGACTACGAAACTAGCAGTAACGATGTGTACTGTTGCAAAAGTGTGTTCAACACGAAGTTACAACGGTTGCAACCGCGTGCGCACACACCCACACACACCCGAACGCCACCTTGACGTTCGTAGCGCCACCTAGAAATAAAAATTCCTACTAATTTTGTTGTTTTTACAAAAGT
Organism: Dermacentor andersoni; assembly: GCF_023375885.2. Lineage (NCBI taxonomy): Eukaryota > Metazoa > Arthropoda > Arachnida > Ixodida > Ixodidae > Dermacentor > Dermacentor andersoni. The sequence continues at coordinate 263,618,274 of NC_092814.1, forward strand.
AACGCTACTAGAATAGTTTATAGCACCTTTGCAGATCACGAGGTGACAAGTAAGGTATCATAAGAGTCCGTGACCTTTATGTCTTTCATTCCCCTTTGGTGTTGTTCTATTTAACTGAACATACGGGACCTGTCCTGCAGGCTTGGGAGACGGGAGGACGACAGTTCGGCGAGGCTCAAATAAATCGCATGCTTATTGCAAGGCGAGAGTCGGGAGCAGCCGCAGATACAGCAATTAGCTGCGATACTGTTGCGGCTGTTTCTGAATCAGAAGCTCTTTGAAGTCAATGGTTATAGCGGCTGCGCGCTGCGATCTCAAAGCGTGTTCGTTGTTTGATCTAGTACCACGGCCCTTGAATAAAGAAAAGCTATATTTTCTTTCCGGACAGAGGGTGCGACGCAGGAAATTCGAAGATCTCTCACGTGTATGTTTGCAGCGTGTGCGCCGCTTTGATTCTACGGTTCCCACAGCGCGTCGGATGCTCGAAGGTAGCGTCGTCGCGTGTCGGCGCCTGTCTTATCGCCGGCCGCGCTGCCGCCGTGTCTACTTTTGGGGAACTCCACATGCGCGTAGTCACCGTCTTTGCGAGTGAACTTCGCATTCTTCTGCTCCACGAAACGTGCTCATTTTGGATCGTACCAATTGCTATGTCATCTAGTCTACGATGGCATTTGTACACTGGTGAAGAAATAAGTCGTTATGAATTTGGGCGGTCATGAAGCTAGTCTAACGCTGCAGTTTTTTGAGAGAGAAAACGGCTACGAAAGTGGGGCAGTCCCGGAGATAGGCGCTTGAAAGCGCCAGCTGTAGCGACAGCACGAGGAAGTGGCACGCTGCGCACGCGCCAAGCATTTCAGAACTTACTGGCTTTCGAACGAGAGGAGCATGCGCGCGTTCGTGGCCTAATGGTTAGAGCACCGGGCTCGACGGCCGACGTTCAATGCCACCCCATCGGTCACACATTATTTTCTTTTTATGAAAACGAGGCGAAAGAAGAACCTACCTGCCGCAAAGTGACAGGAATGAGGTTGGAACGCTTCGCATTAAATTTTTGGAATGTCTTCATATGCGAGTCCTAATTATTGTATACTGGACTCAACTGCTACACAACAAAAAAACAACTACAAAAGTCAACACAAATTACCCAATAAATTGTTTATTGAGAACACTCAACGGTAATATTGTTGTGCAAGTGTTGAGCGAACTCAAGTGCTTTTGAAAATTTGTTGAAGTCCGTTGTTTCAACAATTCCCCAGCAATACATCAATGGTTAATCAACAGTCATTTTTGTACGGGACGTCTCCGGATTAATTTTCACCACCTGAGGTTCTTTAATGTGCACCTAAATAGAAGTACACGAGCATTTTTGTGTTTTAAATTGTTCCCCATCGCAATGCGGCCGCCGTGGCCGGGGTCGGACACGCGACTTCAGCGCATAGCCACTGAGATACCGCGCCGGGTTCTCGAGGTGGTTGTGGCGGATGAACGACAAAACGACACTGTGCGCACGTACTGTAAGACGGCGAGGTCGCATTTGCCATCGTGAAAACGCAACCAACATGCAGCACGCGCGTGCATCGCAAACGGGTGGCGTGCCAGTCGTTCTGACGAGACACGACGGGACGCGACGCGGCCGTCTGTGTTCGAATCTGTCCGCAAGGTGAACGATCGGCGTCGCTGCAACTGGTGGGAAACTTGCCTGTAGTCTCTACTGGCTCTCTGGCGAGATTCTTTTTTCACCCCCAGGCGGAGTGAACGAATAAACCTGCGCGAAATCGTGGCAGAGAGCGGCAGTGCATAGCCCGCCCCGTAACGGCATGCGGTGCAGCACCGCGGCACTGAGAGCGGAGCACGTGCCGTCCGCAATCGGCTGGCATAACGTGCACTCATTGAGCTAAGTGCGTCTCTTCCGCCTCGGTGGAGCGCCATTGTGTATACGGGACGCCGCTTCCCGTCTTCGAGTGCATTGGGCGCACAACGCGCCAATCGGCGTTTCCCTCGAGGAACACTGCAATATCCGCTCTCGGCGCCCAACTTGCCGCCCACCTGAAAAGCGAGTGAGTCGAGGCAGTGAAACGGTTCTCCGTGGCGGCGGCGGCGGTCGCTCAAATACGCGAACGTGCCTCGAATATGGGATTTCGGCGAGCCTATACATTGGCACTGGGTGACGTTTTTTTTTTTTCTTTCCTTCTTTTTATATATCATGTATAACGCCAGGCGTGGCGGTATAGATGGCCGGAGTCTCGTAGCACGCGGGTGAGGTCGCGAGAGCCCTTTTGTTTCAGATTGCGGCGCCTCGTTGCAAACATGGGCAACGCTTTCACGTGGAAATTGGAAACCCGCCGCGAATAGGTACGGGGCCCGTTAGGCGCGCCGCCACGCCTCGTGGGAACGCATACGGCCCCGAAGAAAAAAAAAAAAAAAAAAAAAAAAAAAAAAAAACGCACGTAGCACACAGGGTCTGGAGCCGTTTACGCACAGGCAGCATAGGCGACAGTGTAGTGGCCGTTGCAGAAAAGAGCGGTTGCGGCAGAGGCGCTCCGCTTAGAGAAGCATATAGGGTCGGCTTCTTTGGGCGCCTATAAAGTTGGCCAGCTTTCGCGCGCTCTGGGCTACACACTTAGCAGTATCGGTCCGTGGGTTTAAATCGCCGCTATATGCGTCTTTCGCGAAGCGACAGTGCTGGGCTACGAAAAGCAAATCTGCAGTCAACGTTTTAATGGTGCTTCAAAACGGGCACTCTTGTTTTAATCGGACGCACGTGAGCCGTTTCAATTGTGCCAGCATCAGTGGAGCGTCGTATAGCATGTTCGACGGTCGGGATATTTTCGCGCGCTGCCTCCTCGTTTTGGTTAGCACAAATCGGAGAACCCGCGCCTATATATAAGCCGACCGGAAATGCCATTCTAAAGCTTACGCTTCCGATTCTGGATGCTCCGCTGTGCAGCGCGAAGCTTGATCCGCCTCCGATCAAAATTGGAGAACTTCGAACTGCGTACTCGCCCCCTGACCTGAGTATAGAGGTCTATTTAGAGGACTGTTTATTTTGCGCTATACCATCCGAACAATAATGTATTAGTGCCGTTCGTGCTACGTATTAAAAGCGGCTTTATAGTGACTTCACTTTTAAGTGCAGTGTGCATCCGACTGAACCGTCCCGCTCTAAAACAGCCCAATAATCGTCGCTATACAACTCTGTCAAGGTTTAATCCGTGCCGTTCATTTATAGGTGCCCGCAAAGACCGGTTGCTGGAAGAGCAGAGAGAAACAACGTTTCTTCACCGCTCCTGCTTTTGCCATTATCAGTCCACTGTTTTACTTTTTATTCCTCTTTCTAAATCGGCCGCTTGGTCTGAGAGGGGAGCGTTAGTACATGGCTCGAACAGACCGATTATAAGGATTGAAAATCCCATTTGGCAAATATTTTTGATGCATAATTTGCGTTGATTTCCTGCCTTCTAAGAAGTGGGACATACACCGAACCATCTGGTTTTGAATTGGTTTTTTAGGACTGTCTTTCTTTATTGTTATTATACGTGAAAAGGGATTAGGTACCAGTCGGGTAACGGCTGCGGCAAAAAACTGCTGCTTTGTTCATCATCATAGATGAAACGACACGATGCAGAAAATGTTAACATTTTCACTTCGGCATTTCGTTTAGCGAAAGCCACGCACAGTTTTAATCTGGATATTTATACGGCAGAATCGTGAACTTCCATTTGCGACGGGAAAGCAGCACTGTCCTGGTGAGCTGGTGCTCTTTTATATTTTTTGTTGTTATTCATTCTTTTTCTTTTTTTTTTGTGCGACCCCTCCCCTCTCCCCTCTCCCCCCAACCCCCGAAAAAAAAAAAAAACACGGCCGTTTTGAAAGCAGTGAGAATTAGATTACTGTTTCTGTTCCGCTCTTGCGAGGGGGTTCGCATAGAACAATGCGATTACGAATCAGATTGCGCTTCCTTCAGTATTCTGAGTGGACCGAAATGCTGCGGTTTCGCGAGCGAAGTATGCAAAAGTGGCCCTCGTAAGCCCCTCTCTTGTTTCGCCCGCAGCCATTGGTGAGGTTCTGTGGTGCGTAAGGGTGCCCAGCGTGAACTCCGCGTAGCGTATGCGCCTTTGCAAATCATTTTCGGTATGCACAAGCGTAAGTGGGGAAGTATCAACGCGCGCTGCAGGCTGGTGATAAACTGAATGAAGTGAGCGTTCCTGCGACGAAGTTTCGCTTTGACCGAGAACATATTGAGAAAGAGCAAAGTCTCTATGGAAATTACACGCCAAAATATTTACCGTTTTGCGCTCGGGACATACAGGGCTCCAGTGTCATGTCAGATTCGAACACGCTATACTTTCGATATTAGTCCATCTGTTTAAAAGAAATCTGAAAACAAATATGATATGAATGCCTCCCTTTCTATTTTTGTAGCTTGTCTGCTATGGCAGCTTTGTGCACCAGGAAATACATAATTTTTTGTTAGTGTCCGAGGTACTATATATGCAAATAACTTTTGCACTGGTAATGGGTATATGCATGCGTATGTCTGGACGCTCATGCATATCGACCAGTGAAAGTATCATTACACAAATAAAACGAAGATTCACCATGGAATACCATTACATATACATTACATTACATGTCCGGCACTTTCGTTTACTACTATTGCTTAAAAATTTGAATGAAAAGATTAACCTCCATAATTTTGTTCGTACGGCTTTCCTTATTTCTTTCTTCCTGTTTTTCTTTCTTTATTTCTTCCTTTCCTTTTTATCATTTTTTTTTTCAACAGCTCAATACTTGGGATCCTGTGTATGATGATGTACGATCCCATGTATGAAATGCGGCAATGTCACGTTTGCTTTGTACGCCTACCCTTGCCTAAAGCCTGACATTCAGGCTGGTGGTATTCTTCTAAATAAAAAATTAAAAAAAAATATTGTGTCGGGCTATAATTTAATAATTTACGATGCTGTGAGCTTAGGCTGAAACTCAGACTGAAAGCAGAATCAATACTGTATCACCATCATCGATCGCTTTCTCGCGTCCCAGCACGAGAAAAAAGAACAAGGCCTTTCCCAATTCTGCCCACTTTCTTCTGCCCCTCTTCAACAACGTATGCTACAACAGCAGCGCCTCTGGCTCAGCGGCTATGAAATTCATCTGCTGAGCATCGCTCTATTCTTGGCCGTGGAGACCACGCTGCGGTGAGAATGACACACGAAAACTACCGGGCACTGCGATCTACGTTCGCATAATAGAGACCCGGAATGGGGAAGGAGGGGGGCGCGGTAACTATAGCTAGACAATTACAGTTTTGTTCGGAGTTCTCAGGCGCTGTGCCTATCATCGTCGAGGTTGTAACTTCGAGACATTAATGAAACCCGCCTGTTGTGACCAGCCCTTCGCTTGCCCAAAGTACACTGCAAGGCGCACTCCGCACCCCCTTCCACCCTTCTCGACTGTCGATGGTGTGCTCTGCGTACTAGTCTCGGCCGCTTAGACGACAGATCCTTCTGGGGAGCGAAGGTCCCGGAACCTTGGCCCAAGGACTCTAGAGTATTCACAAGGCCACCAAAACGCCAATGCGCTTCTTGAAGGCGATTGGGTTACACGAGCGTGCGCAAATTCACTCTTATTATTCCCTTCTTGTCTTTATTTCCTCCTTCCCCAGGTGTAAGGTAGCCTACCGGGTGCGACCTTGATTAACCTCCGTGCTATTTCTTCTTGATGCCTTACTTGCTGTCTCAATCTTCATCTAGTCCTATGAATGTATAACACATGCCTTTTTCTGAACGCAGAGACACGAAGACAAAAAAAAATCGCAAACACAATTAGAGCTTATGTACAGTGAAACGAAAAATTGAACGAATATCCCGCGAACATGATCATCCAAACCCAGAAAGGCGCAATTTTGTCCGAAAGGCGAAGTATTGATTGCGACAACAAATCATTAGACAGCTATACTAAGTGACGTCAGTAGTTTTAGCGACCATATAAATTGCAGTAAACATTCGCTTACTGACTAAATTACCAAGCGTGCTGTTTCGCGCACAGGTAAACATGAAAAGGTCTGACTCCATGACCGCGGCCACTCGATGTCGGAATTGCGGGTGCGATGACGAGCGGCAGCAGCGGCGAGCGAATGCTTCCTGCTACCTGTACGTAGCTTCAACGCGTCTTCCAAACTTTTGATTACGCGACCTGCAACACTAGGCCCGCGAGAACACGCCGCGACACTAAGTTGCAAGCCATCTCGGCTCATGCAACTTTTGTAACCGCTGAAGATTTGCATTTTCCTCCCCCCCCCCCCTCCCTTCGCATTGCGCGCACAACACTGGGCGAGCGGCAAGACGGCCCGCATCAAGGCGTCGTTCTTTTTTGCTCACCGTCCGACGCTTTACCTCGCGCCTACAGCATAGGGTGCCGCGGGTCGTGATATAGGATCTTATCGCACTTGGACTTTATACGGAACATCACGGCAACGGCAAAAATTCGCCTGGAGTGCCCCTATAATTGCTATCGCAATAAAAAAGTATGATTACGTGCATACAAAGCTCGCTAGAATGCAAGACAGATAAGCTACATTATGGTGATCAGAAGAGAGAATCTCTTAACCACACACTAAAGACGCGATGAATGACGTAAGATTCGTCGAGTGTCTGGCTGGCGCCATGGCTGAAGCACCAATCGGTTAACCTGAGTGCACTGTTATGTACGGCACACCCAGTGTACGAATGTCTTCATTGCATTTGTTTCACTTCCTCAGTACAACCTCCGCAGCTCGCGCGTCTGGCACTTCTATACTTTGCGTGCATTTGCGCGCCTTCGTTAAGCAAGTTAGGTTCTTTCCATGCCATTCTCACGTCTTTCAGTATGCCAAAAGTCAATATTTTGCTAACTACGCGGGCGTCTGCCAGCACAAACGTACCGTGTCAACACTAGCGACTCGCACAAGTGTTCGAATAAGTGCGCTGTCATGGCCCTCTGTCAGAGCTGATTCGCGATGAGAGCCAACAGAGTGCGCGGTAATCAAATTCTTCTCTCGTCTGTTTCCCGCTTGTTTATATCGAGGTGCCGAGTGAACCTATGGATCTGTTATCTCTTTCTATAACGTAGGTGATCAAGATGCTGTTTGTCATCGTGGCGCTGTTCGCCTTCTGTTGGCTTCCTTACCAGCTCTACAATGTTCTCCGCGAAGTGTTCCCCAAGATTGACAAGTAAGTGCGCACAACCATCCAGCATGTCATCACCTGATTGTGCGTAATTCACAATACGTGCCGTAAAAGACCTCGCAACGTGACGCAGTATTAGTAATTCTGCCGATCAGCCTTAGTTCGAAATATTGCAATTTTGTTAGAGTCTTAAACGCATTTGTTTAAAAAAAAAAAAAAAAACGGGCTTTTTCATATACACGGTGTTTCACGTAACTTGTGCGAAGGATTAAAAAAAAAGTGGTTAGCCTCAGCTGAATGAAACCAACGGCATGTGGTTTGCCGTCGTGGAGCACTCTTATAGTATTTTTTGTGTTCCGCTTAATTAGTTAATTACCTAGTTGAATTATGCAAATATTTTAAAATTATAAAAGTTTGCTTGCGTCGTCGATTCACCTTGCGTCGCAGTTCACAGCAGAGAGGAGCAAGGGACACAATGCTTACGCATACTTAGACAAATCCCAGAGGAGTTTCTGTGAACGAAGTTTCAGAAAACGAAATGGACATGTCCACTAGGTGGACACTTACAGAATGCACCCTGGCTGACAGAAGCTTATTTCAGTGCGGCCTTACGGGTATTATGAACACGTCATCCGTATTGTGTCACAAAAAATTGACAAAATTTTGCTCTGTTACGGATAATTCAAGGCATTTAATAAAAGGGGAGGATGGGAGTGGAAAAGATTAATCGTGAACAACAAACCAACTCGGGCAGAATGTAACAACTCGACAATAGGCCATAATTTGTCGACGGGAATTTGAATTTCTGGAACTCTCTCTCTAATATATATATATATATATATATATATATATATATATATATATATATATATATATATATATATATATATATATCATGTATTACACGTATTTTTCATGACAAAGGCTGAGGTACCTGTATTTGATTTCTGGCCGACAGGCAGCACTTCTCATGTCTTCGCATGTTGTATCTCTCGGAACATTTTCTTCTTGACGGCCACTCACGCAGATTCTGCGCAAACAAATCCGGTGCTTGAACAAAAGGCATGTTCAGTACAAATATGGACGAACGCAGTCATAGGGACACACATAAGAAACAAATGTACCGCTGGACTGAGTTTATGTTGTCGCCATTAGGGCCTGTGTGCAGACACCCGCGCATGTGCCCCACAGCAGCAGGAAAACCAGATGAGAAAGGCGTGCGCACAAAGGAACAATCTAGAAATAATAGCCGCGCGTGGCGAGCAAGTGCAGTCATTTCTTGCAGAGACTAACGGAGGGCTCACTGATGCAGGGGAAGCCAACACCGGCAACACCAATCACCATGATCCGGCGCCAAGCATTTGCGCGTTGAGAGCCTTGTTAAAAGAGAGAGACAGGAAGATTGAGACCTTTACAATAAGCCCGAGGTCTTAGCCTGAATGATCGCCGGGCATGCTACTCCAGGGGCTGAGTGAAAATTACGGCCTACACATTGACTACATACACGTGCCAGCAGCACATACACAGTAAAACCATTCGAAGTGTTACGTTAAGGCCTGTGGACCGTGGAAACATCAGCAGCGCTTTCGTAGCGCGCAAGGTGCACGTGGTGCTTTCTACACAAACCGGCAATGTGCCGCTGCTCCAAGCTCGAGGTCGCGCTGCAAGTGTACCAAGGCCGTGAAAGCCTCGTTAAGTTCCGCGTACCATTGTCCGGTCGACTGATCGTGTGTGTGTGTGTGCGTGTGCGTGTTTGTGTCTGTGTGTTCCATCATCTAAATCTGTCACTGCGTTCCACGTTCCATGCAGGTACAAGTACATAAACATCATATGGTTCTGTACGCACTGGCTGGCCATGAGTAACTCCTGCTACAATCCTTTCATTTATGCCATCTACAATGTGAGTACTGCTCGTCGCTTCCTTCCAAATGAATTGCTGTTTCAAACATTTGCGCCGAGTTGCATGCACGCCTTATACAAGTACTGGTTGCATGTCAGGTTGCATCACCCGTGACGATTCTAGCCGTCTAGTTTTACTGTCCCATTTTTCATGAGCAACGGGCAGTATATACAGACTGTTTTTTTTTAGACAATATAGGCTTTTTATAAAAAAGTAATAAGTGCCGCGAACGTGGCGTTTCTTCTGGCGAGTTCCTAGGCGAGGCGGACATAATTGAAGGCTAATAACGTGAGCTTCAGAAGTCTAATTACGAACAGTTCATTAATTAAATTGGTTTTATTAGTGCCTCTGGGACAGTTGTCCCGATGACCAATTTGTAGCTGGAGACATATTTATACGCACCCATTTTTTTAAAGTACTTGAAAATCGCAGCTGATGCGAGATATTCAACGTCAAGTTCCAGAGCTCAATCCAGACCATATCGAGACTGAGCGCGTCCCGCTGCGCGTCAGACGGCGACGCAAAGAAGTGTGGGGCCAAGTTTGAATGACAGCACGCCGCGGCAAATTCCGACCCGACACACAGCCCGCACAGGCTTGCCAGGCGGAGTGTGCCGTAGCAATCAGCAGCTGCGGCGACTGGCCCAGACGCTCGGTTTCCACCTACCTCGCGCTTGTCGTCACACGGGCCTTTCGGTCGGGTGTGACAGCGAGGGCCTCCTTCGCTATACGTTCTCGTGACGCTCGGTTTCGATGTTGCCCGGATTTATCGTTGAAATTCGATGACGATAAATAACTCGAATTACGTGCGATTTTCAAGGATTTCTTTAAAAAAAAATGAGGTTACATTGAAACATGACTGCCTTCAATTTCGTCATATAAACAACTGCCCCTAAGGAACTAATAGAGAAGTTAATTATGATATTTTTGTTAATTTGTGTTCTGAATCTCAGTTATTAGCGGCAAAGTATGTCCGCCCCGCCTATGAACTCGTCTGCAAAAACGCCTTGTTCGCTGCGCTTGCAACCGTGTTTACATTAAAAAATTGTACCGTCTGAAAAAGTACACCCTGTGTAATTCAACATGATCAGCCTGCCCGATAATCCACACTTGTGTCGCACTGTGTATCAAACCGCTTTGCCCTTGAGCTGAACGCAGCAAAGTTCTCTTGCGCACAAGCGCCACTCCTGATTTTCTTGTGCTCTGGCTTACGCCTCGCCATCGCCTAGACTGCTTCTCGTCGAATGGGCTCGCTTCACCGGCCAGTGACAAAAACGCCACTCACGTAACTGAAGCTTTTGTGAATAGGAACTTGCGGGCACTAGACCCTCATTCATTGATAAAATAGTTCGCGGACGCTCCAAACAAAAAAAAAATTATTTCACCTGGATTCGTAAATAACCCTTCTACAACACCGAACAACAGCGCTCTTACTTCGAGAGGAGACGCCAGAGAAGTTGCGAAAAGGAAAGGTGGGTGGCGACGCCTTCTTGTGGTTCCCCTACCAGCTCGCCATGACGTCACAGATTTTGACGGAGTCCAGTTGGGTCTAGTCAATTCTTTATCGGTAGAAAAAAAAATGGATTACATTGTGATCTAAAGGAGCCACAGTTTCAATGTGGCAAGTTTCGGGTGCCATTACCGAGCCAACGCGGCCCGCGGATGCGTTAAAATACTCTGAAATCCGTGACGTCACACTGACGTTTACCGGCGCTGGGGTTTTGGCGCAAAATTCTATAAACGGAACTTTGAACGTCGTTTTCTCTCCTAATATGTAACCTATTTTTACGAAATTAATGGGAAGAAAGGAGCGTTCAATATATGCTACGTCTATAAGCAGATTTAGGTTCTCTCTTTAGTGTCCCTTTAAGAACAGGCGCCAGCTAATCGTGATGTCCAAAGTGCAAAACAGTGAAGGCAGTCAGCCAGAAAGCCTAAACGTTGGCCATTGAGGAACCGCTTTTCCGTAAGAATTGTTTTGAGAACAAATGAGCTTTTTAGCGCGTACCTTGGTGGGATGCGGTGCCCGCAATGCCTGAAATGTGGCGGAAAAGCGCCGTCTCTCTGGCGTATACATTCGCATTGTGCGTAGAACTAGCATCTTCTTTTACGATGGCAAACGACTACAAGCAACAGATCGAAACGTCTAGCCTTTGCGAGTTTGCCTTGGTGAGGACCCTAATGACCGTGGCAAATAATCTGGCGCACATGGGTCACAGTATCGCAGCAATTTAGTTCACGATAAACGAATAAGTGTTCGCGCGAAAAACGAAGAAAAATCCCGATCGACCACCAAAGTGCCCTATTGTGTACAAAAAAAAAAATTAATGACGAGTGTGGTCCTCGTGGAATAGCCCGCAAGGAGCACTAACTTAAGGGCACGAAAGAAACTGTCCAAAGGCGGCGAGCTAATGCAGGAACAATAGGCGGGCCGTGCAGGCGACGACTGGATAATGTCATTAGCGCTGACAAATAGCACTGAACTTGCGATGGTTTCGTCCTTCTTAGCTGCTTGTCCTGTCCCCCTCCCCCCGCCCCCTCTCCCGCTGTCTTTTTTCATTCTTTGTTATTATATTCTTTGCTACTCTTAACCAAGCACGCCGGCGTTCTTAGGTTGCCTTCGGTCGCAGCATGGTCTTCCCTTCCTGTAACGCCACCTCTGCCCGTGCGGGCTCTTTTCTCTGTCCAGATCATTCCCCGCAAACCTAGCAGAGTGAGAAGTGAGGGCGAGCTTTGAGCCTGCAGGCGCGGCTACTTTCTGTACACGGGATGGCTATAGTCGGGCAAACCATACAGGTACGTGGATCGCTAGGAAGGACTCCAGCGAAATCAAAGCAAAAAAAAAAAAAAAAAAATAGCAATGAACGGCGCAGGCTCCCTTTTCCAACCTGCCTTCTTTCCTCATGCAACACGCACGAACGGCGCTTCCTTTCGCTTCCTTTCCAAACTTGCATGTTTGCCCAAGGATGAAAGAAAACGGAATCGACCGCACTGAAACACGATAATTTATGTGACACACGTTGTTCGCAGGCAACCAAAGCGTGCGTAAGGTATATACTTCACTTGTTTTCTCTTTCAGGGGACCCTTGTCGGCAAGTTATGTCTAGCGGCCACCATGTGCATCTTATTTTTTTTTCTTTTTCGCTCCTACAGTTCCTTGAGCTGTCTGCAGCGCAAGTGGTGTCTGATCTTTCTGCAGGCGAACTTTGCATCCACATCGAGGTCTTAAATTGCCCCGGGCGAAATGCGCCCTCGGTCTCGAAATAATGACTGCTCCATCGTCTCCATCGCTTTTGCCGCCAGAGCGGAAAGCTAAATGACGATTGCGCGCAATAAGCGAATGCTGTTGTTCATCATTCAAGGGACTAACGGCGAGACAAAACGAGAAAGCAATCCTGATGTGTATGTTTTGCTTTTTTCGCTTAAAGAGCAAAATCTCAGTGTCCCTTTCCCTTGGTGGGTGCTTGCCTTCGCGGTCAGTAAACATCAAGGTACTGTGATTAGTACAAGCATAGGGCATAAATAGAGCGTAGGGCATAGGGCCGCCAGAGCGGAAAGCTAAATGACGATTGCGCGCAATAAGCGAATGATGTTGTTCATCATTCAAGGGACTAACGGCGAGACAAAACGAGAAAGCAATCCTGATGTGTATGTTTTGCTTTTTCACTTAAAAAGCTAAATCTCAGTGTCCCTTTCCCTTGGTGGGTGCTTGCCTTCGCGGTCAGTAAACATCAAGGTACTGTGATTAGTACAAGCATAGGGCATAAATAGAGCGTAGGGCATAGGGCCGCCAGAGCGGAAGGCTAAATGACGATTGCGCGCAATAAGCGAATGCTGTTGTTCATCATTCAAGGGACTAACGGCGAGACAAAACGAGAAAGCAATCCTGATGTGTATGTATTGCTTTTTTCGCTTAAAGAGCAAAATCTCAATGTGCCTTTCCCTTGGGTGCTTGCCTTCGCGGTCAGTAAACATCAAGGTACTGTGATTAGTACAAGCATAGGGCATAAATAGAGCATAGGGCATAGGGCCGCCAGAGCGGAAAGCTAAATGACGATTGCGCGCAATAAGCGAATGATGTTGTTCATCATTCAAGGGACTAACGGCGGGACAAAACGAGAAAGCAATCCTGATGTGTATGTTTTGCTTTTTTCGCTTAAAAAGCAATATCTCAATGTGCCTTTCCCTTGGTGGGTGCTTGCCTTCGCGGTCAGTAAACATCAAGGTACTGTGATTAGTACAAGCATAGGGCATAAATAGAGCGTAGGGCATAGGGCCGCCAGAGCGGAAAGCTAAATGACGATTCCGCGCAATAAGCGAATGCTGTTGTTCATCATTCAAGGGACTAACGGCGAGACAAAACGAGAAAGCAATCCTGATGTGTATGTATTGCTTTTTTCGCTTAAAGAGCAAAATCTCAATGTGCCTTTCTCTTGGGTGCTTGCCTTCGCGGTCAGTAAACATCAAGGTACTGTGATTAGTACAAGCATAGGGCATAAATAGAGCATAGGGCATAGGGCCGCCAGAGCGGAAAGCTAAATGACGATTGCGCGCAATAAGCGAATGATGTTGTTCATCATTCAAGGGACTAACGGCGGGACAAAACGAGAAAGCAATCCTGATGTGTATGTTTTGCTTTTTCGCTTAAAAAGCTAAATCTCAGTGTCCCTTTCCCTTGGTGGGTGCTTGCCTTCGCGGTCAGTAAACATCAAGGTACTGTGATTAGTACAAGCATAGGGCATAAATAGAGCGTAGGGCATAGGGCCGCCAGAGCGGAAGGCTAAATGACGATTGCGCGCAATAAGCGAATGCTGTTGTTCATCATTCAAGGGACTAACGGCGAGACAAAACGAGAAAGCAATCCTGATGTGTATGTATTGCTTTTTTCGCTTAAAGAGCAAAATCTCAATGTGCCTTTCCCTTGGGTGCTTGCCTTCGCGGTCAGTAAACATCAAGGTACTGTGATTAGTACAAGCATAGGGCATAAATAGAGCATAGGGCATAGGGCCGCCAGAGCGGAAAGCTAAATGACGATTGCGCGCAATAAGCGAATGATGTTGTTCATCATTCAAGGGACTAACGGCGGGACAAAACGAGAAAGCAATCCTGATGTGTATGTTTTGCTTTTTTCGCTTAAAAAGCAATATCTCAATGTGCCTTTCCCTTGGTGGGTGCTTGCCTTCGCGGTCAGTAAACATCAAGGTACTGTGATTAGTACAAGCATAGGGCATAAATAGAGCGTAGGGCATAGGGCCGCCAGAGCGGAAAGCTAAATGACGATTCCGCGCAATAAGCGAATGATGTTCATCATTCAAGGAACTAACGGCGAGACAAAACGAGAAAGCAATCCTGATGTGTATGTATTGCTTTTTTCGCTTAAAGAGCAAAATCTCAATGTGCCTTTCCCTTGGGTGCTTGCCTTCGCGGTCAGTAAACATCAAGGTACTGTGATTAGTACAAGCATAGGGCATAAATAGAGCATAGGGCATAGGGCCGCCAGAGCGGAAAGCTAAATGACGATTGCGCGCAATAAGCGAATGATGTTGTTCATCATTCAAGGGACTAACGGCGGGACAAAACGAGAAAGCAATCCTGATGTGTATGTTTTGCTTTTTTCGCTTAAAAAGCAATATCTCAATGTGCCTTTCCCTTGGTGGGTGCTTGCCTTCGCGGTCAGTAAACATCAAGGTACTGTGATTAGTACAAGCATAGGGCATAAATAGAGCGTAGGGCATAGGGCCGCCAGAGCGGAAAGCTAAATGACGATTCCGCGCAATAAGCGAATGATGTTCATCATTCAAGGAACTAACGGCGAGACAAAACGAGAAAGCAATCCTGATGTGTATGTATTGCTTTTTTCGCTTAAAGAGCAAAATCTCAATGTGCCTTTCCCTTGGGTGCTTGCCTTCGCGGTCAGTAAACATCAAGGTACTGTGATTAGTACAAGCATAGGGCATAAATAGAGCATAGGGCATAGGGCCGCCAGAGCGGAAAGCTAAATGACGATTGCGCGCAATAAGCGAATGATGTTGTTCATCATTCAAGGGACTAACGGCGGGACAAAACGAGAAAGCAATCCTGATGTGTATGTTTTGCTTTTTTCGCTTAAAAAGCAATATCTCAATGTGCCTTTCCCTTGGTGGGTGCTTGCCTTCGCGGTCAGTAAACATCAAGGTACTGTGATTAGTACAAGCATAGGGCATAAATAGAGCGTAGGGCATAGGGCCGCCAGAGCGGAAAGCTAAATGACGATTCCGCGCAATAAGCGAATGATGTTCATCATTCAAGGAACTAACGGCGAGACAAAACGAGAAAGCAATCCTGATGTGTATGTATTGCTTTTTTCGCTTAAAGAGCAAAATCTCAATGTGCCTTTCCCTTGGGTGCTTGCCTTCGCGGTCAGTAAACATCAAGGTACTGTGATTAGTACAAGCATAGGGCATAAATAGAGCATAGGGCATAGGGCCGCCAGAGCGGAAAGCTAAATGACGATTGCGCGCAATAAGCGAATGATGTTGTTCATCATTCAAGGGACTAACGGCGGGACAAAACGAGAAAGCAATCCTGATGTGTATGTTTTGCTTTTTTCGCTTAAAAAGCAATATCTCAATGTGCCTTTCCCTTGGTGGGTGCTTGCCTTCGCGGTCAGTAAACATCAAGGTACTGTGATTAGTACAAGCATAGGGCATAAATAGAGCGTAGGGCATAGGGCCGCCAGAGCGGAAAGCTAAATGACGATTCCGCGCAATAAGCGAATGCTGTTGTTCATCATTCAAGGGACTAACGGCGAGACAAAACGAGAAAGCAATCCTGATGTGTATGTATTGCTTTTTTCGCTTAAAGAGCAAAATCTCAATGTGCCTTTCCCTTGGGTGCTTGCCTTCGCGGTCAGTAAACATCAAGGTACTGTGATTAGTACAAGCATAGGGCATAAATAGAGCATAGGGCATAGGGCCGCCAGAGCGGAAAGCTAAATGACGATTGCGCGCAATAAGCGAATGATGTTGTTCATCATTCAAGGGACTAACGGCGGGACAAAACGAGAAAGCAATCCTGATGTGTATGTTTTGCTTTTTTCGCTTAAAAAGCAATATCTCAATGTGCCTTTCCCTTGGTGGGTGCTTGCCTTCGCGGTCAGTAAACATCAAGGTACTGTGATTAGTACAAGCATAGGGCATAAATAGAGCGTAGGGCATAGGGCCGCCAGAGCGGAAAGCTAAATGACGATTCCGCGCAATAAGCGAATGATGTTCATCATTCAAGGGACTAACGGCGAGACAAAACGAGAAAGCAGTCCTGATGTGTATGTATTGCTTTTTTCGCTTAAAGAGCAAAATCTCAATGTGCCTTTCCCTTGGGTGCTTGCCTTCGCGGTCAGTAAACATCAAGGTACTGTGATTAGTACAAGCATAGGGCATAAATAGAGCATAGGGCATAGGGCCGCCAGAGCGGAAAGCTAAATGACGATTGCGCGCAATAAGCGAATGATGTTGTTCATCATTCAAGGGACTAACGGCGGGACAAAACGAGAAAGCAATCCTGATGTGTATGTTTTGCTTTTTTCGCTTAAAAAGCAATATCTCAATGTGCCTTTCCCTTGGTGGGTGCTTGCCTTCGCGGTCAGTAAACATCAAGGTACTGTGATTAGTACAAGCATAGGGCATAAATAGAGCGTAGGGCATAGGGCCGCCAGAGCGGAAAGCTAAATGACGATTCCGCGCAATAAGCGAATGCTGTTGTTCATCATTCAAGGGACTAACGGCGAGACAAAACGAGAAAGCAATCCTGATGTGTATGTATTGCTTTTTTCGCTTAAAGAGCAAAATCTCAATGTGCCTTTCCCTTGGGTGCTTGCCTTCGCGGTCAGTAAACATCAAGGTACTGTGATTAGTACAAGCATAGGGCATAAATAGAGCATAGGGCATAGGGCCGCCAGAGCGGAAAGCTAAATGACGATTGCGCGCAATAAGCGAATGATGTTGTTCATCATTCAAGGGACTAACGGCGGGACAAAACGAGAAAGCAATCCTGATGTGTATGTTTTGCTTTTTCGCTTAAAAAGCTAAATCTCAGTGTCCCTTTCCCTTGGTGGGTGCTTGCCTTCGCGGTCAGTAAACATCAAGGTACTGTGATTAGTACAAGCATAGGGCATAAATAGAGCGTAGGGCATAGGGCCGCCAGAGCGGAAGGCTAAATGACGATTGCGCGCAATAAGCGAATGCTGTTGTTCATCATTCAAGGGACTAACGGCGAGACAAAACGAGAAAGCAATCCTGATGTGTATGTATTGCTTTTTTCGCTTAAAGAGCAAAATCTCAATGTGCCTTTCCCTTGGGTGCTTGCCTTCGCGGTCAGTAAACATCAAGGTACTGTGATTAGTACAAGCATAGGGCATAAATACAGCATAGGGCATAGGGCCGCCAGAGCGGAAAGCTAAATGACGATTGCGCGCAATAAGCGAATGATGTTGTTCATCATTCAAGGGACTAACGGCGGGACAAAACGAGAAAGCAATCCTGATGTGTATGTATTGCTTTTTTCGCTTAAAAAGCAATATCTCAATGTGCCTTTCCCTTGGTGGGTGCTTGCCTTCGCGGTCAGTAAACATCAAGGTACTGTGATTAGTACAAGCATAGGGCATAAATAGAGCGTAGGGCATAAGGCCGCCAGAGCGGAAAGCTAAATGACGATTCCGCGCAATAAGCGAATGCTGTTGTTCATCATTCAAGGGACTAACGGCGAGACAAAACGAGAAAGCAATCCTGATGTGTATGTATTGCTTTTTTCGCTTAAAGAGCAAAATCTCAATGTGCCTTTCCCTTGGGTGCTTGCCTTCGCGGTCAGTAAACATCAAGGTACTGTGATTAGTACAAGCATAGGGCATAAATAGAGCATAGGGCATAGGGCCGCCAGAGCGGAAAGCTAAATGACGATTGCGCGCAATAAGCGAATGATGTTGTTCATCATTCAAGGGACTAACGGCGGGACAAAACGAGAAAGCAATCCTGATGTGTATGTTTTGCTTTTTCGCTTAAAAAGCTAAATCTCAGTGTCCCTTTCCCTTGGTGGGTGCTTGCCTTCGCGGTCAGTAAACATCAAGGTACTGTGATTAGTACAAGCATAGGGCATAAATAGAGCGTAGGGCATAGGGCCGCCAGAGCGGAAGGCTAAATGACGATTGCGCGCAATAAGCGAATGCTGTTGTTCATCATTCAAGGGACTAACGGCGAGACAAAACGAGAAAGCAATCCTGATGTGTATGTATTGCTTTTTTCGCTTAAAGAGCAAAATCTCAATGTGCCTTTCCCTTGGGTGCTTGCCTTCGCGGTCAGTAAACATCAAGGTACTGTGATTAGTACAAGCATAGGGCATAAATACAGCATAGGGCATAGGGCCGCCAGAGCGGAAAGCTAAATGACGATTGCGCGCAATAAGCGAATGATGTTGTTCATCATTCAAGGGACTAACGGCGGGACAAAACGAGAAAGCAATCCTGATGTGTATGTTTTGCTTTTTTCGCTTAAAAAGCAATATCTCAATGTGCCTTTCCCTTGGTGGGTGCTTGCCTTCGCGGTCAGTAAACATCAAGGTACTGTGATTAGTACAAGCATAGGGCATAAATAGAGCGTAGGGCATAGGGCCGCCAGAGCGGAAAGCTAAATGACGATTCCGCGCAATAAGCGAATGATGTTCATCATTCAAGGAACTAACGGCGAGACAAAACGAGAAAGCAATCCTGATGTGTATGTTTTGCTTTTTCCGCTTAAAGAGCAAAATCTCAATGTGCCTTTCCTTTGGGTGCTTGCCTTCGCGGTCAGTAAACATCAAGGTACTGTGATTAGTACAAGCATAGGGCATAAATACAGCATAGGGCATAGGGCCGCCAGAGCGGAAAGCTAAATGACGATTGCGCGCAATAAGCGAATGATGTTGTTCATCATTCAAGGGACTAACGGCGGGACAAAACGAGAAAGCAATCCTGATGTGTATGTTTTGCTTTTTTCGCTTAAAAAGCAATATCTCAATGTGCCTTTCCCTTGGTGGGTGCTTGCCTTCGCGGTCAGTAAACATCAAGGTACTGTGATTAGTACAAGCATAGGGCATAAATAGAGCGTAGGGCATAGGGCCGCCAGAGCGGAAAGCTAAATGACGATTCCGCGCAATAAGCGAATGATGTTCATCATTCAAGGAACTAACGGCGAGACAAAACGAGAAAGCAATCCTGATGTGTATGTTTTGCTTTTTCCGCTTAAAGAGCAAAATCTCAATGTGCCTTTCCTTTGGGTGCTTGCCTTTGCTGTCAGTAAACATCAAGGTACTGTGATTAGTACAAGCATAGGGCATAAATTATTACTGAAGATTAGAAATAGCGAAATGCGAAAACACTCGCGTACTTAGAGTTAAGTGCACGTTAAAGAACCCCAGGTGTTCGAAATTTCCGGAATCCTCCACTACGGCGTGCCTCATAATCAGAAAGTGGTTTTGGCACGTTAAACCCCATAATGTAATTTTTTAAATAAATAAATAAAGTGGGCTTTGTAACCAAGCATTATGTACACTACGCGCGTGGCCAAATAGCCCTGGTTGGCACGCAAGCCACAGTCCGTGCACGTAAACTATAAATTACTGTGCCTTCATAGTTACACATTTAGAAAGTTTACTATAAAAATGTCGACTTTACCGTTGTTTTATGCTTCTTGGTGGCGGTTGTGTGTGCGAAGGATTCAACTCAAGCGCATAAATTAATCACTTAAGTTTTTTTACTATTAGGCATCAAACTTACGACACACTGTTCTTGCGCAATGATATTTTTATATGAACCTGCTTACCTGTGCTTTCACTTCTGCTCCATAATTTCTCAACGATATCATGAAGAAAATAGTGCATTGCTTATATTAAATAACGGTGGTACATTTTTCACTGTATAATAAACCACTGTCGAAATTTTATCTTACTGTTTGGAGTAAATATTTTGTACACCACGGGCGTTTAACGTAAGGCTATTCCAAACTTTCCTATTTCAATTCTGCAACCAGTCCTTCACGATTAGTCAAAGAATTTTTGGGCCACCCCCACTTCACTTGTCTGTCAAGCGACGTCGCGAAAACCGCGATAGCTCCACAGCTGGTGTGGCGTGTATACACTGATTATGCATGATCAAGCCCAACAAAAAAAATATTTCTGGTTCGACGCTTTTTTTCCATTAGCCATCTGCAATTGGCTAAAGGTTGTCGGGCTGCGCCCACGCGGCACAGTGAGTCGGATCATGTATCCGTGTGCCTGGTGTCCAACACTCGCGAAGGTCCGCTTACGGGAGGCCCGCGGGACGCCCCGCGGAGTTGTTTATGGCTGCGGGGGTGGTGCGCAGCTCCATCGCCGCGCCGCTACATAGCCATAGACTGCCCGGTTCCGAAAGGAATAGAAGATGGCTCCCCGCCGATCGCTCATGCACGGGCTACTCGCACCTGCCGGGGAGCATGATTTGCGCATAATAAACCTTTCTGCGTGGCAGTATAACGTTCTAGAGCGCTTTTGGCACGTATACGGCATCACTCTGCATACCCTTCTATGACGAGAATCCGTTTTAGCGGCATTCTTAAAGGGACACTAAAGTGAAAGATGATTTCTTCTGCATCAGTAAATTACCTTTCTACAACACCAAAAACACCACTCTTACAACGATAAGACGTTTGGTAAGCCAGAAAAAGCGCAAGAACAAAATACGGGTGGCGACGCCTACTTAAGTTCCCGCACCTGGTGGCTGTGACGTTATGGACTTTTATGGCGTCTTCTAGGGCCTACTAATTATATATAGCACTACAGACTACTACATTGTGTTCTAAAGGAACCAAATATTAAACATGGCAAGTTTCGGGAACCTTTACTCAGCCAACGCGGCCCAAATGCGAAAACATACTTTGGAATCCCTGACGTCACGCTGACCTACGGGCGCTGGGGTTTAGGCGCGAAATTCAAATACTCAAACTTGGACCTTCATTTTCTCATCGAATAATCAAACTATTTTTTTGAGATGACTCCCTGCAGGGTTCTGAAACAATGCTTCATTAGTCTAAACTGATTTATTGTTTCGCTTTAGTGTCCCCCTAACCTGCCGTTGCACGCCGCCGAGATTTTCTACCAGCCACTGCAAGCTAAGTAAGGGAAAGCGGACCACTAGTAGACGCCGGCACCACCCTCGCCATCCGGTTATCCATAGCTACTGAGCTGGCTCGCAGAAATTGAATCCCTCGCCACTTGAGTTTGCACCTGGCCTCTTGTCAGGCAATTAGATAAGAAAAGCAGCTCAATGTAGGTAATGTTATTCGTTTTACAGCTGTAAAGGGGGGTTTATTCGGCTCGTAGAGCAGCAGCGACAAACTTAGCACCAACAGGTAGGGCGCAGCCAGTGAACGAACAGGGTACGTGCCACGCGATGGCAACGGGGCTTTTCAGCCTGCCGATCTTCTTCGTCACAATCACCCCCGGAATTGAAGAGTAGCCATCCTGGCGACTTAAGAAGAGGTGGGCGTATCGTAATACTGCTTCAGCCGGTCAATGTGCACAGTCTCTCGCCCCCGACGACGCAGATCGGAAGATGGCGATACGGGTTCGACCACGTAGTTCACTGGTGATGTTTGTGCAACCACGCGATAGGGCCCGTGGTACTTCGGGAGGAGCTTGGACTAAAGACCAGGAGCAGCAACAGGCGGACCCAAAGCCACACGAGTGAGTCGATGGGCAAGGGGGGAGGTTGTGGGCTGAGGTAGTGAGGCTCTTTTTGGCGGCACTGTTGAGCAGACGTCAAAGAACGGGTCAGTTGTCGGCATTTCTCGGCGTATTGAGCAACCGTAGAAACAGGTGAGCATTCAGCAGGGTCCGGCTGGTACGGGAGAACCATATCAATGGTGCTGGAGGGATGTCGGCCGTAAAGCAGAAAGAATGGTGAAAAACCGGTAGTGGGGCTTGAGAGGCAGTGTTATATGCGTATGTGACGAATGGAAGCACAAGATACCAGTTGGAGTGGTCAGACGCAACATACATTGATAGCATGTCACCAAGAGTTCTGTTGAATCGTTCTGTTAAGCCATTGGTCTGTGGATGATAAGCAGTAGTAGTGCGGAGAATAATTTGGCATTCAGATAGGAGTGACTGCAGGACATCCGAGAGGAATACGCGGCCCCCAGTCGCTCAACAGTTCACGAGGTGCGCCATGGCGGAGAACGAAGTTGTTTAGAATGAACGAGGCGATGTCTTTTGTTGATGCGGCAGGCAAGGTGGCGGTTTCAGCATACCGTGTCAAATGATCTACGGCGACAACAATCCATCGGTTGCCAGCGCCAGTAGATGGAAGAGGCCCGTATATATCAATGCCGACACGGTCAAATGGCTGAGCTGGGCAGGGAAGTGGTTGGAGAGGTGCGGTGGAGAGATGCGGGACACATTTGCGTCGCTGGCAGGCAATGCAGGAGCGTACGTATCAATGCCGACACGGTCAAATGGCTGAGCTGGGCAGGGAAGTGGTTGGAGAGGTGCGGTGGAGAGATGCGGGACACATTTGTGTTGCTGGCAGGCAATGCAGGAGCGTACGTATTTGTGGACGAAGGTGTACATCCCTTGCCAATAATATTGTAGGCGAAGCCGTGTGTAAGTTTTTGACACTCCGCCGTGACCACACTGCGGGTCAGAATGAAAAGCGGAGCAGAACTCTTGTCGTAGGTGGCGAGGCACTACTAAGAGCCGTTTGCGGCCGTCATTGTGGTAGTTACGGCGGTATAAAAGTCCGTCCTGGATTGTGAAATGCTGCGCCTGTCGGCGTAACGCTCGAGGTGCTGAAGTTGCCGGAGGATTTGACAAAAAGTCGAATATCACGACGATCCATGGGTCTTTTCGTTGCTCCGATACCATGTCCAGGATGTCAAGTGGTGAGATGTCATGTCTGTCGCTGGAAGTGCTGCTGTCTGAAGTAACTGGGGAGCGCGAGAGGACATCGGCGTCAGCGTGTTTGCGTCCAGAGCGATAGACGACACGGATATCATATTCCTGAATTCGGAGGGCCTACCGAGCGAGGCGGCCCGACGGGTCCTTTAGGTTGGACAACCAACAAAGAGCGTGATGATCCGTCACCACATCAAAGCGTCGACCGTAGAGATATGGACGAAATTTTTGAAGAGCCCATACGATAGCCAGGCACTCTTTTTCTGTTACTGAGTAATTGGCCTCAGGTTTCGTGAGGGCACGACTGGCATAGGCGACTACGTATTCGGCATTAGTGTTCTTGCGTTGTGCGAGCACGACACCAAGGCCGACACCACTGGCGTCAGTGTGAAGTTCTGTAGGTGCGCTTGGATGAAAATGGCGCAAGATTGGCGGAGACGTGAGTAGGTGACGAAGAGTCGTAAAGGCATAATCAGAGGCTTCTTACCAAGCAGAAAGTTCATTGTCGCCTTGGAGAAGTTGGTTTAGTGGTGTGATCACAGTAGCGAAATTGTGAACGAAACGTCGAAAATAAGAGCATAGGCCAATGAAGCTGCGCAGTGCTTTCAAGTTTGTAGACTTCGGAAATTCGGATACGGCGCGAAGTTTAGCAGGATCAGGAAGAATGCCTTCTTTGGAGACAACGTGGCCTAATATAGTCAGTTTTCGAGCTGCAAATCGGCACTTTTTTAAGTTAAGCTGGAGACCAGCATTCCGGAGACAGGTCAAAACTTGATGTAAACGCCGAAGATGGGTCGGAAAATCAGGAGAAAAGACGACAACGTCGTCGAGGTAGCAGAGGCAAGTATGCCACTTCAGGCCGCGTAGGATGCCGTTCATGATGCGTTCGAAGGTGGCGGGCGCATTGCACAGACCGAACGGCATTACAGTGAATTCATACAAGCTGTCTGGTGTTACAAACGCGGTTTTCGAACAGTTAGCGTCAGCCATGGGCACCTGCGAGTAGCCAGAGCGGCGACCTAAGCAGGAAAAAAAAACTCCGCTCCTTGCAAACAGTCAAGTGCGTCGTCAATACGTGGCAACGGGTATACATCTTTTCGGGTAATCTTGTTAAGCCTTCGATAGTCGATGCAAGATCGTATGGTGCCGTCTTTCTTTTTAACTAGGACGACTGGTGATGCCCAAGGACTACTAGAAGGCTGGATGACACCGCGATTGAGCATATCGTTCACCTGATCATTGATAACGCGTCTTTCAGTCGCCGATACTCGGTAGGGACGCTGTCGAATTGGTGCATGGCTCCCAGTGTCGATAGTGTGCGAAACAGTCGTTGTGCGGCCGAGTGATGTTGCTTGGCAGTCAAAAGACGAAGAGAAGCTTTGGAGCAAGCGAAGAAGTTCGTCGCGCTGCGTCGTCGTAAGGTCACTGGTAATAGCTGGCGTAAAAGAACGCGGTAGTGACTGAGGAGGCGATGCCTCGAGAGCAGCAAGATAAGTGGAGTCCTCCATCGTGTCAAATATTGAAGATGAGGTCAGTGGCTCTGCTCTGCCAAGGCTTTCACGGCGGCGTAAAGTAATTGGTTCAGCCGATGGGTTTGAGACGCAGATGACAGAGGCGCCAGCTTTGAACTCGAGGACGGCGAACGGCAGTGGTAGTGAACGGCGGCGAACTAAGAGTTCGGACGGAGCGAAGAGTACTGTGCCGTCATCTGCAGATTCGCAAGAGATACTGACAAGAGTGGAAGACCAGGCAGGTATAACGGTGTCTTCTCAAACAGCGATTTTGCGACAATGGTCGTTATGGCCAGGGATAATATCGGTCGAAAACTGAAACAGCTCGATTTAAGCGCGGGCGCAGTCAATGATCGTATGATGTGTGGAGAGAAAGTCCCAACCTAATATGACGTCGTGTGAGCATGATGGCAACACGATGAATTCTATGATATAGAGGACCTCCTGAATTATGACACGAGCAGTGCAGGCGCCGGATGGCTCGACGTGCTGCGCGTTAGCAGTTCGAAGATACAGTCCAGAATGCGGCGTCGTCACTTTTCCTATCTTGCGGCAAATACGGGCATCTATCGCTGAAAGTGCAGCGCCGGTGTCGACAAGTGCTAGCGTCAATGTTCCTTCTATTGCGACTTCAATAACGTTCTTCGGGGAAGTGTGAGGCCTTATACATTTCGCTGGCACCGCAGTTCTCGCCTCCTGAACTGCGATATTGAGTTTTCCTGGCGCAAAGGGCTCCGCCGCCGGTGCATGGGGGAAAGCGAGCGGCGGCGAGGGGAAGATGAACGGCGAGCGGCGGAGAATGCGGTGTCGACGGCAGAAGGAGATTCAAAGGCGTCCGAATAGTTGCGGCGTTGTTGGAAACTTGGCGCATACGGACGCACATTGTTCGGGACGTTCGGTATAAGCAGGCGACAGTGACGTGCCACTTGTCCATCACGGCCACAATAAAAACAAATCGGACGGTTGTCTTCCGTGCGCCAATGTTCTTGAGGTCGTGCATAGTGCACCAGTGGACGTACTGGAGGGGATATGGGTAGGCGCAAAGGTGGGTGAAGGGGGTCGTAGGTCTGTGGCGCAGGCCTCATCGCGACTTCGGCGTACGTCAGGGGAGCGGCCGTCGGAGCCTGCTGAAGAGAAGGTGAAATGTGGTCGGCTACCTGCTCCTTGATGACAGATGGGAGAGCGGGTGCCAACGGAGTACTCGGCAGGCCGTGTGCAAGTGGAATCAAGGAAAGCTGACGAGCCACCTCTTCACGGACGAACTCCTTGATCTGTAGCAGCAGCGAAGTGTTATCCGGGGCAGCAGCCAAGCTCAACATTGAAGTGGCCTGAGGTGTAGATTGGCGGGTGGCTACGCGTTGTTTGCGCAGTTCGTCGAACCTTTGACACAGACTGACGAGTTCAGAGACTGTCGAGGGATTTTTCCCCAACAGCATCTGGAAGGCGTCGTCTTCAGTGCCTTTTAAGATATGGCGGATCTTCTCGGCATCAGCCATTGCGACGTCAACGTGGTTGCAGAGGTCGACAACATCTTCTATATAGCTCATAAATGTCTTCCCGCATTCTTGCGCATGGCCACGCAAACGTTGCTCGGCGCGAAGCTTGCGAACCGCGGGGGGCCCAAATACCTCTGTCACGTTAGTCTTGAAGGCCGTCCACGTCGTCAGATCACGTTCGTGGTTGCGGTGCCACACGCTGGCGACACCGCTCAAATAAAACGAGACGTAATTAAGTTTTTTGGTGTCGTCCCAGTGGTTGTGGATGCTCACCCGGCCGTAGTCAGCGAGCCAGTCTTCTACGTCATGGTCTTCGGTACCACTGAAGATGGGTGGGTTGCGTTGCCGCAACGGGCCGGGGCAGACCACGGTAGTCACCTGGGCAGCGGGTAGTGGTTGTGGTGGTCCTTCTTCCGGCATTATGAAGACGGTCTGCAGTGTCCCATTACGAAGTTCCAGAATTCTGGTTGTACCCAGCACCTCCACCAATTGTAAAGGGGGGTTTATTCGGCTCATAGAGCAGCAGCGACAAACTCAGCACCAATAGGTAGGGCGCAGCCAGCGAACGAACAGGGTACGTGCCACGCGATGGCAATGGGGCTTTTCAGCCTGCCGATCTTCTTCGTCACACAGCAAACAAAAGTGACTTCCTTCAAACGAGGAGAGAGTTTGATTGGGCTATTCAGGCAACGCTGCACGACATCGCTAGGTGCTTGCGTCGGAGGTTACCTACATTGCACGTCAGGAGATTGGAATAAAGCAGATTGGAATAGTTTTGCTGCATAGGGCCCCACGTTCTGTATTCTCTGAGGCCTCTGGGCTGTTGCCAGACACACACCCATCCATCCATCCATCCATCCATCCATCCATCCATCCGTCCGTCCGTCCGTCCGGCTATCTATCTATCTATCTATCTATCTATCTATCTATCTATCTATCTATCTATCTATCTATCTATCTATCTATCTATCTATCTATCTATCTATCTATCTATCTATCTATCTATCTATCTATCTATCTATCTATCTATCTATCTATCTATCTATCTGTCTGTCTGTCTGTCTGTCTGTCTGTCTGTCTGTCTGTCTGTCTGTCTGTCTGTCTGTCTATCTATCTATCTATCTATCTATCTATCTATCTATCTATCTATCTATCTATCTATCTATCTATCTATCTATCTATCTATCTATCTGTCTGTCTGTCTGTCTGTCTGTCTGTCTGTCTGTCTGTCTGTCTGTCTGTCTGTCTGTCTGTCTCTGTCTGTCTGTCTGTCTGTCTGTCTGTCTGTCTGTCTGTCTGTCTGTCTGTCTGTCTGTCTAATCTGTGTCCCTGCTAACTTTATCCTGAGTTTAAAAATATGCGAATGCCTCGTAGCTGGACATATCGAAGGTAATGTTGTCTGCCGTCGCTTGGAGATACTTAAGGTATTTTCGTTCCACCCAATCAGATAATTAGTCTTAATTAATTCACCAACTTCTCAAATATTATAGTTAGATTAAAGTGTCAATGAGAAAATTGTAGACCAGCACGAAAAACTCCCGATACAGCTTTCTATTGCTCAATACGAGCTACATAAGAGTTTTTCCGAGCCTGAAAGAAGCCCGCGAACACACGCAAAGTGCTTCGAGAGGCCAGTCGCGCTTGATATTTATGCTCATTTTAATAAAACAAGAAAACTCGATCCTCTTGCATTTAAAAAAAATATTTCTTTTTTAGCGCCTTCGTTAGTTCCGTTGGTTTATGCGCTGCCAAAACGACGGAGCGCGTTCCGCAGGGCTGCCTAGCTGCGTTGGATGGAAGTATACTCTATAATAGCAGGTGGTATAATATCAAACAATATATATCAGAAGGAAGGAAGGAAAACAAGAGGTGAAAGGCAGAGGGGTTAACCAGACTGAGTGTCCGACTGGCTAATCTGCACAGGGGAGTGGGTTACGTAAGGGCAGAAAAGATGACAAAACAAGAGAAGATAAAAAAAAAGAACGCATCCGTTCGGCACACACTATAGTTCTTCGACCAGGTCCGTTGCTTAAAAAAAACAAGAAAAAAAACCACACTAGCGCTTTTAAAGCAGCTTGAGCCGACGTCGGCTGGGACGAGGGTCCAAGAATTCTGAGCTCCGAAGGGGACGGTTATGAATCCTGTTGAGCGTGGTGCTGAGTACTTTTCTTTGTGCACTGAAACGACGACAATCACACAGAAGGTGCGCTGTCGTTTCTCTGCACCCTCAAGATTCATAATCTGGACTTGTGGCCATTCGGATGAGGTAGGCGTACGCATTGGTAAAAGCTACTCCAAGCCATAGGCGACAGATGAGAGCTACTTCCCGTCGTGGTAAACCATATGGAAGGCTCTAGATCAGGATCTAGGGAACAAAGGCGCTGGTTTTTAGAATCTGCCGAATTCTATTGGACCAAGATGAGCTCGCGAGCAAGCGCATGGACGGAGCTTTCCCGCTGCGTCTGTTCTTGAAACGGGATAGCGACACAATCGTCACTGGTATGTGAAGATGGAGCGGGTACGTTTGCTCGTTTCTAAGGATACCACAATGACTTGGCAACCATTGAAACACGTTGTCGTGTCCTTTCTCAAGTGCAGGATGGTAACTTTCCAGTGTGTCCGCGACAAGTCGTTCGTAGGTTCCATGGCGTAATGCAGAGAGCGAACTCTGGAGGGCGGTCTTGGAATCGCAGAATATGGACCATTTCTGGGGCGTTTCCTGATGAATCAATTTAATTTCTGCACACAGAGCCGCAAGTACGACAGCCGCCGTAGATGTCAAGTGCGATGTCCAGAATTTTATCACTGTAGATTTTGCTCGGACAAATACTGCAGCTGCTGAACTGGAGTGCATGACCGACCCCTCGGTGTAAACATGTAAGCGATCGCTGTGGACCTCATGTAATACCAATAATGCTGCCTTCTTCGGTGCTGCTGATGGCATTTGTGCCTTCTTCTTGATGCCTGGAATGGTATGGCATACCCGAGGCGAATGCGGCGACCATGGCAACGAAGGCCATGCTTCTGGGACATAATTCGATGGCAGCGATGCTCCATGAGTAGTCACGAGACGGTCCAAACTCGTATGCGGCCTAGTTGTTGGCAGGCAAGCGAGATGGTGAGAGGGTGTTCTTGCGACATGTCGAATGTGCACTCTTAGAGCGTCTACTGCAATGTATGTTGCTAAAGGGTGGTCACGCGCTACGGCGGTTGTGGCTGCTCTGAATGCACACTTAGGGAGGCCGAGGCACGTCCGTAGAACTTGGCCTTGTATGCTCTGGAGTGGGCGAATGTCAGTTTTACTAGTGCTTCCCAACAGGGGCAGCTTATCTCTTAGGAAGCACATAAATAATTCATGTGACAGCTGTACCATCAGTTGCAGAGATGCGCCCCAAGACTTTCCACCAACAATTTTGAATACATGGGCTATTGTAGTCAACTTATTTTTCATATATTAAATATGTGGCATCCTAGACAAATCACGGTCAATGATGACTCCAAGAAAACGGTGCTTTGTTTCATAAACAATTATTTTTCAATATATGCGTATGACATATGGACTGGTTGTTTGGTGTGTGAGTGAGACTAGTCGGCACTTTTCTGAGGAGAGTTACAGACCTTTCGTATACAGGCAAGAAGACGTTTGTGTGACCACCTTCTGCATCCTCGCTCATATATGCGGACGTATCACGCTGGACGCTAGATACAGATATCCTCTGCATAGATCGTTATCTGGACCGTCCTTGGCAATGATCCAACAAGGCCCAACAGTGCTACGTTGAAGAGCTGGGCCTTAACACTTCGCCTTGCGGCAGACCTCTGCTAGTTAGATGGTGGGATCTCATTCAATCCTCTGTAAGCACGAAGAAAGGTCTATTCTGTGAATTCAGCGCAGTGCACGGCCACCAGTGCCCACATCTGTCAAAGCATCGAGGGTTACTTGGTGTGCTACATTATCATATTCGCGTTCGACATCAAAAATATCGCGACCGTTAATCCTTTCACGCTCTTTTGATGTTGTATAGATGTTGGATAGACACCAAATTAAGCACGTTACCGATGGATCACTGACCACGCTGGAAGCCCGCCTTTGCATTCGGATATACTTCATGATGCTCTAAGTACCATTCAAGACGTGTAAACATCATCCTTTCCATTAGTTTCCCAACAAAACGGGCAAGAGCGATGGGACGGCACGATGTCAACTGTAATGGATATTTAGAACTATTAAACAAAGGTACTAGGCGGCGGACCTTCCACTGACAAGGAATCACAATCCTTCGTGCCAGGATTCTTTGTATCTCTTCAAGAGTACACTGCGGGCTTTTTGTCTTAAGTTTCCAAGTGCCTTGTATGTGATCCCGTCGGGCGCAGACAATGATGACTTCCTACAAGTCGCTAGCGCAGCTTCTAGCATAGAGAACATGAGATCCATCCAGGGGTCCTAGGAGGCCGCAACATCACATGATGTTGATACAGGCAGTGACGGCAAGCCAGCAATTCTCGCGCAGAAGTCCTCAGCGACGTCGATTTCACGTCGTCCTTGATATAGGGAAAGAGACTTAAAAGGGTGGCGCTGTTGCGGAGACGATTGTAGGCCACGCAGAGTTCTCCATATATGGGGCAGAGGCTTACAAGGATCCAAAGTTTTGCAAAAGGATTTCAACTTTTGAGATTGTAACGTGCGATGCGGCGCTGTATTTTCTTTTGGATCCGTCTCATCTCCTTCAGATGGTGAATACGTTTTGTGTGCCTGTATCTTCTTTCTGCTCGTCGGCGAATCGCTCAAAGCCTTTCCAACACCCTCGTATTCTGTATTCTTTGTAGAAGGTCTAAAAGTGAACATTGCCTCTTGCAATGCATTTCGAATCTGATTCTCTAGGAATGATGGGTGGCCTGGGCTTCGTCCAGCCTGTTCTGCGAAGGGCAGTAGGTAGATACTTGGCAACTCCCTTGATCTGCAAATAAGTAGAAACGTGATCACTTCCATGTGGTTTCTATGTCTGAGAACCGTTTTACACTGCTTCGAAGACACTGAGAGACAAAAGTCCAGACAACTGCTGTAGGTCAGTTCCCGTAAGTATGTCGGGCTGCCGTCTTTGAGACAACAAAGCTCTTGGGCCCATGCAAACACTTCCATCTTCAAACTCTCCCAGAGCAGGTGATGTGCTCTTAAATCTAAACTAAGAATCCAAGGTCCAGGTGTTGTGGATAATAAAGCACCTAGTCGTTGCGTGTCAAAACAGCTGGTTGGAGAAATATATGCAGCGACAAGACTGAATGTAAGTTTCTTTATTTTCACCGTTAAACGCACATATTGGTCGTCGTCAGGAAGCAACAGTGAATGTAGCACGTTAGTGATTTTACACCGAACATAAACGATGACCTGGCAGAGGACATACACGTCGTTGATGAGAGATTCATAGCTCGACAGCGGATTGTAGTTTGAAGGTTTGGTTCGCGGATAACGATGATGGGAAATTTGTTCGAGAGAATGAATGGTCGAAAATTCGAAATTTTGGATCTGTGGCCTCGAGCATTCCACTGAAAAAGTGATGCTTCCTTGACATCTTTCAGAAACGACAACGGTGAATGAGCCATGATGCTATTCAAGGGTTGCAAATAGTGGATTCGTCGCGTCCAGTATCTGCAGTGGGCTGCGAACATTTGGGGTGTGCAAGTTCGTCTGTAATGTAAGCATAATATTCATGAGGGACTTCAGCATGGCAAGCACTCGCAAGTTCTGGCTTTCTGCGCGGACCACTGCAGGGTCTCTAGCAGGGCCTGCTGTAGGGCCATTCGTAGTTAATGGACGAGTCGTGTCTCGTGGTTCTGCGAGTTGGCGTGGCTTCTTTAGAGGTGGCCATGCTTTACTTGAATCAGCCATGGTGGGCGTCCATCTCTCATCTGCGCTGCTAATGCACGAAGTCAGTGGTCGACGACCAATCTTCGCCGAATTGTGCCCTTGCTTAGAAGTATCAGTGTGTTTTCTTAACTTGCGGTGCCGGGAACGTCGGCGTCTCAACTTAGTCGCGGCTTCTTTATGTGTCGAATGGTCTCTAACAGATCCTCCGTTCATTTTTCTGGAACAGACAATCTTTCAAAGTCGCATCGTATGCGCCCTTGCAGTTGGAGCACCTGAAGTCCGCTGCAGATCAAGTGTCAGAGCAATGTGACTCAGAACACCGTGGGCATATGCCTGGATTCTTACAAACAACACTCACGTCTCCAATTCTCTTATAATTCCGACACTGTAGGGGCTTGGGCACGAAAGGCCGTACCGTATGATGAAAATGGCCGACCTTCACGTGCGATGGTAGGCAATCACCTTTCAAGAGGAGCTTCACGCAAGTTGATTTACCAATACGACGAGTTTGTATTATGGCAATGCTGCCTGTCGTTGTTTGGCAGGTCACTGTCACAGCTTGAGACATCGATGTTGTAAACCACGCCTGCGGTGTTTCCCAAGTTCAGTGGAATGTGCCAGCGCACTTTGAGGTCATCTAGCTGCGTAATTTTCATCAACAGATCCCAGGCGCTTCCGTTAGTAACATCGATAGCGAGGACCTTCTTGCGTTTATTAATTCTGACGTCTTTTATCTCGCCTGGAGCGAGAGCCTTCAGATAGACAGAGATGGCCTGTCTATTGAGTCGGTAGAGTGTCCGTAATACTCATTTACTTAAGCGGTTTTTGTAAGGCGCAACTTACAAACTCGAAATCCGTGCTATTTTCTACGTCACGTAACTAAGGCAAGGGCTGCGAAGCGACAAGTGTAATTATGTTCAGCGGGCACAATTCCAGTCCTTGAGCTGGATTACTCAGAGAGGCGGACATAATTTGCAGAACTCTAACTGCACAATTTACTAATTACTAAAAATCACTAATTAAGATTTCAACTAATTACCTTGCGGTGCGTATTGCAATAGCGGAACGTGTAACCTACATGACGCAGGTATAAAAAAACACTTTATTATTTTTATTGTGTTTTTAATACATACTTCGGACACGAGGTCTATGCAGGAAGGGCAAAATAAGCAAAACAATGAGCAAAACGTGAACACAATATTACAAAAGGGCAAACACTATTATCACCAAGCAAAGGGATTCCAATCATTAATGGTGCGGGGAAGAAATTAATAGCTAAATTTGTTAGTTTGGCAAAATAAGGGGTTAAAGCATTTCTATATCGAATTGGTCTCATCTACTGGATTTATATACATTGTGGGATCGTGTGGTTATTGGGGAGCTAGTAAATAAATTGAAGCCGTAATGTTTCCCTACGCAATTCAAGTAACGGAATGTCATTAGACCACATTAGTTCAGTGGGACATCCGAGGGTTGAAAATTTGTCCTGCATAAACCGAACAACCTGCCTTTGTATTTCTCAAGGCTGTTTATGTTGCCCTGAGCTTCTTTAAGTTTGCATTTAAGAATAACACAATTTGCGAAAGGTGGAGGCAGTTATATTGTTAACTTGAAAGTTCCAGGATAGGTTGCTTGACAGGGTGATGCCTAAATATTTGTAGTTAGTAACTTGTTTAAGTGGGGAAATATTCTGCGATCCGAGAAGCAAGTAATTAGGGAATTTTGTCGTAGTGTTGAGCTTAAGTATTAGTTTATCGTGAGGCACCTTATCGAAAGCTTTACTAAGGAAGCGGCCGTATAGCAGCATATTTACGCCGCTTCTAGAAGAACTGTTGCCTCTTTCTTTTTTTTCAACCTGACGGAACCTTGCACTTTTTCATTCGTTGTTGTGCTCGGCGTACCCAACCAAAATGTCGCTCTTCCTTTTTTTGTTCCTTCACTACACCTCCCAACCACTCCCTCCTTCGTGTCCACAGGAGCGCTTCAAGCGCGAGTTCGCGACTCGCTGCACCTGCGGTGGCCATCGCTACAAGCCGCCCAAGAGCCGCTTCGCCTCGTACGAGCAGGAAGACAACAACTCGACCATCATAGTGTCCATGCGGCACTCGTTCCGGCTCAGCTTCAAGAACTCGTCGCCGCTCAAGGCGAGCACGCAGGTGTGATGGAGCCACCGGCGCATTCTGACCGGCTCACATGAATTGGAGAAGATGACGAGACGGGACCACGGCGTCCCCGGCTCTCCTGCGCTACCTCCAGCGGCGCAACCGAATCTGCGTGCCACACCAGCCCTACGAGCGCAGCGCCGACGCACAGCTGCGCCATCCCAAAGACGACCGCACGCCGTCGATCAGACGGTCGTGCCCCACCGATTTTCATCGACACTGAACTTGAGCCCTGGTGCTGCACTGAGAAAGAAAGAAAAAATAATAAGTGCCCTGCCTGCTCCACTGACGCGTCACAGGTGTTGCACTACTGCACAGTGATGTGTCTGCGCGTGTGCGCGTGTGAGTATGCGTGTGTGTGTGTGTGCGTGAGCGCGTGCGTGTGTTCCACCTGTGACACTCATTTAGTCGTTGGTGTAGAGACGCAGCGAGGGATGTCGTGCTACAGTGAGTTCAGGGCGTGCCGGGAAAATGTACCCAGTTCGTGTTAAAGCAGTATTGCGGTCCTCATGGTGCCGAGTTGAAGTTGTATAAGAGGTTTGGCGTCCGCGTTTACACTGTCGAATGGCGTGTAGCACTGTGGCACCAAGAGTAGTTGATATTTGCGAGCTTTGAGAGTGCAAGAACTCTAACGGTTGTCTTTCACGAATGTTTTTTTTTTCAACTGTTCTCTTGCTTTCTGCTTTCTTCCTTGCTGCTCGCTGGGTGAGGAAGAGACCACGCGTTAGACTGACTATCGGCGCGCGTGTAACAAGACCAGACACAAGAACCAACACATGCCTGTTCAGATAGACCAAAGTGTGCGCTTACGGCGCTTTGTAACGTGGCCCCGTCGAAAAGCGCCGAGAGTTGTTATCACCCCACTATCGTATGCTTGAACCGCAGTTGTAGTGTACAGTCGAGCGCGATTTGAAGGTTATCGCGCGAGCGTCAACCTGCCCAGCACTCCAGGCACCTGGCGGCCGGTTTCGGGACAGGAAAAATCATGATTTCGCACTCTTCTCTCCCTCGTTCGCTGTTACATACAACAACCATCACCCCGCGACAAACTCACCGCCCTTTCTCTCTATTCTAAGCTTTCCATTTGTTGCGATAAAGTGTGGACTTGGTTACCTCGTATCTTCGCGGGCTTAAGCTAATATTCTTGGTCACCCATTCTTCCTGGCTCAGCAGCAATGACGTTACATAGGCTAGATACAGCTTCGTAACGTCCAATTTCAGATAATACCGCAGAATACGTCGTGCGCACTACGATCACTGCCTGTTCGCAGAACCAAAAAAAAAAGAAAAAGAAAGAAACTGATAGCCCAGCAGGGAGTGACGGCTGCTGAAGGAACAGCAAAAAGAGTGAGGGAAACAGGCCTGATACCTCCCTCGCCTTGGCATAGAATTCTGGGCCATGGCGCTGTTCGCGTTCCCGGTCGACGCTCGCGCGATAACCTTCAAATCGCGCTCGACTGTACGTCAATGTAAAGGCTGGTAACGTTGTCCGTGTGCTTACACAGCTCTGAAAAACTTCGAGCATACTAAATGTAAAGTCTACAGTACGTGGTGTTCATGTGGATGTGTTTGTGTTCAATTTAAGATTTTTAACCATGACGGAAGTGTGTGCGTTGTACTTACAAAAGGAAAGAGTCGAGTGACAAAAGGCTCAGTGAATCCCGTCTATTTTTGAAGGACGCGTTATCTTACGGCCTAATCGTTACGTGTACTGCCTCAGATTTGCTCCATGATTTCTTCCTTGCGCGTCTTTACCTTCTTCTTGCACTTATCTGCTCTATCAGCCTTTATACAAACTGCTTGCTGCAGTGCATCCGTACCAGCACGCCCAGCTGTCATCTCTACCAGCCGCAGTTTTATGGCATCCGCCATGACCCTTCATTGTTGTAAAGATGCCAGTGCGGCCGCGGTTTCGGCTCGGCTAACGTCAAAGACCTCGGTGACCTCTCTTCGCTTTTACAGCATATCGCTTAAGGCACTTCACTCCCATTACCAGGCAATTGCGAACGGGAAAGCCTCCATGACAGTGTTGATACAGGGCGCAATTACACTCCAGTAACTGGAGCTTTCAGCGTGAGCCTGTATAGACCGCTCTCAAACAGTAATAGCAACCTGAAATGTTAACTGCTGTGTTAAAATGTCAAACTGCCGCCACTGTATACACGTTCCTGGTGGTTTTCTCAAGTGTCCTCCTCTTTTTTTCCTCTCAGTTTAGGCCGAGTACGCGCATGTAACCCGCTGCGGTGGCTTAGCGGCTATATGTGTTGCACTGCTAAGCATGAGGTCGCGGGATCAAATCCCGGCCGCGGCGGCCGCATTTCGATGGGGGCGAAATGCGAAAACGCCCGTGTCCCGTGCACTGGGGGCGCGGTAAAGATCCCCTGGTGGTCAAAATTAATCCGGAGTTCCCCGCTATAGCGTGCCTTATAATCAAATAGTGGTTTCGGAACGTAATACTCCAGAATTCAATTGACGTGATTGCGAGGAAAGTGGCGCATGGTTATTATCGCAACAGTTGCTACAAATCTGAATTTACAGCGCTTCTAGGGCGCAGCCATGTCTTCTCGGAAGCTGAAAAAAAAAAAACACGAAGAAACAACCGCTATAACGCTCAGGCGTTCCTATCGCATGCTTGCTGCCAGTGTTCGCTCGGCATGGCTGTGACGTCAGCTGTCCCGTCATGAAATTGCCAGCCTATAGCGCGGAATGCGTCGACAGCTCACGACTTTGGTTGAGATTAAGTGTGCGTGCTTTAAACAGATGTGCAAAAGTAACGGATTCTGGGATGCTATTCTGGACATCGTGAAATTCCGCCATATTGTCGAATTAGTCATCTTCTCAGCATTGATTGGCCCAAGGGACTGCTACGGCCTCTCTGATTGGCCCAAAAGTCTGCTACAGCCTCGCTGATCGGCTCAAGATGGTGTCATTGCAGAACTTGACAACCTGGCCGAATTCCAAGATCTCCAGAATAGCATCCCTGGTCTATGCCATAATATTTCTTAGTGAGAATGAGAAAGACCGGACACGTATCCAAGACGCAACGTGAAGCACATCACACCCAATCTAATTCAGTGCAGCGAGCGTTTCGTTGACGTTGCAACGTCATCCTATCACAATAAAGCCAGATAAACAACGCCACGTTAAAATAATGCCGATGGGAAGCGAGCCCATCCATCGGCTGGTTCTTTCGTCGCGATCGTTCCCTCTGGCTTACCAAATCAAACTTGTGAGACTTGTGAGGTACGATGAGGTTAGCTGCATGCCCGAAACCGTGCCCACTTGAGAGAAAAAAAGACGAGTGACTTAACTTTCTCGTGAAGCCATCAATCTGAATGACTCTTTGTTGCGGTCTCCAAGCATTTCCTACTCCCTCCTTTTGCATGTGCTTGTTAAAAATGGCAGCTGCGTCTCTGCTACTTCCCCAAGCGTGCTATGATTACTCATGGTGCATATCGTTTTTGAAGAATCGCAGCCTTTGCGGTACACGAAGTGGTGAAAAAAAATGTTTTTTTTTTTAAAGTTATCTCTATACATGCTGCTTGAATTGATTCTTGACAAAAACGTTGATATATTCCTTGTTTGAGTGTGAATTGACGTCGAAATGTTCAATAAAGGAAAAACAAAAAACTGAATAGCGTCGTGTTGAATGCAGGCAGATTCAGTTTTAACGACAACTTGAAATATTCAGACGATGAATTCCCCCCCCCCCCCCCCCCCCCCCATGCAGCAAACGAGCAGCAGCGTATGCCTGGCGAGCACTTCACGACGACTCAGGCACTGGGGTGTAAAACAGCAGGGCCATATTTTGTAAGGATTCTTTCCTCCGCTTCTGATCAATCCTTGTCGTCGGTTCATGCCAGCCGAGTGGCCTGATCCCGCCCTCCGGCGACCGGGTAGCCGCGGCCTCTTTTGTCTCAATGTTTATAGCAGCCCTAGCGACATGAAACAGAGTTTCAGGGCACCTCTTCATAAGACTATGGCTGTTACTAAGCACGCTCCACTCATTATTGGAGGGGATTTCAACGCCCCACATCAAACCTGGGTATATCGCTGGAATACTAAGAAAGGGAATGGACTCTGGCACCTAGCTACAGATCTTAATCTCTCCCTCATCACTGACCCAGCTTATCCCACTAGGTGTGGTACATCTACATACAGGGACTCCACCCCAGACCTTACTTTTGTATCATATTTAGCGAACGCTGGCTGGAATAACTCCAATATTGACCTGGGTATTGATCATTACATATTACAAATACTATTGGAAACACCCAGTAATGAGATACAGCACTTTAACCACATTGACAGGGATCTTTTTCGGAAAGCAAGGAAAATCAGAGCTGAGACAGAGACAGGACAAAAGAAAACACTCCAAACTTGGACCACTCAGCTCAGGGAAGATGTAAAGGTGGGAACGAAGGATTTTACCACAGAGGAGGACATTGAAATGATGGACAGTAGGCTGGCGCAATTGATTGAAGCCAAAGAATCTATGTTCAGAAGATGGAAAACGCAACGGCTGAACAGGAGACTCAGGAAGCGCATAGCATTTTTGAATAGGGAGGTAGAAGAACACTCCAGAAATTTACAGAAACAACAATGGGATAAGCTTTGTAATTCCATAGATGGTCGAATCACACGTGGTGGAAATTGGAAATTACTTAGACATTTGCTTCACCAGAACGACATGAAAACTAATATGAGAACAACAGTAGCATGACTCGTCCATCGCGAGAGTCAGGACACAACGGAGGAGGCCATTCTGGATCGGCTCGCAGCTAAGTATTTACCACTGAAAGATAGCAATGAAAGTACAGACCAGCCTGAATATACAGGGGAAGACTGTGAGCCATGGATCCAGACTTCACAGAAAGCGAAGTTCGCGCAGCCCTGTACGACCTCAACAGTAGATCCGCTGCCGGTCCAGATGGCATTTCCAATAGGCTGTTGAAAAATCTGGACGATGATTCCATAAAATATTTAACAGAGTATTTCAACGAACTCCGGAAAAACGATGATTAGCCGAAGGAATGGAGAATTGCTAGCACAATTCTTATTTCCAAACCAAGTAAGCAACTCAATCTAGATAGCCTAAGACCCATATCGTTAACATCATGTCTGGGCAAAACCATGGAGCATGTCATACTCAATAGACTAAGTATGTAGAAAAACAGAAATGTTCTTCCGCATAAACTGATCGGTTTCCTTCCTGGACTTTCGACTCAAGATGCAATCAAACATCACCATATTCTTGCTAGCCCGCTACATACGAGAGCTCTCCTATGCCTAGATGTAGAAAAGGCCTTTGATCGCATCAAGCACAGGGCCTTATTGGATATCCTCTCGAAGATGGGGTAGGGTAAGCGATTGCACAATATAGTCAAAGCCTTTCTCAGTTGCCGTTCTGCTTGTCTCAGGTTAGGCGAACTCCAATCGACAACCCTGGAACTTGGGAATCGTGGGACACCACAAGGGTCTGTCCTATCTCCCATGTTATTTAATGGCTCGAGGTCTCGCGCAGATTGAGGGTATCCACTCTGCAATATATGCAGATGATGTAACAATCTGGAGTGCCGAAGGTAATATGGGACAAACAGAGACCAAACTACAGGAAAGCATTTATGTGGTGGAAACAATACTTGAGGGTATGGGACTGGACTGCTCTGCTAAAAAATCAGAACTATTGGTACTACGGAGCAGTAAGCGTGGGCGCAAGCCGAACGGATATATCCCAGAGGAAGAACACCGCATTGGCATATGCGCCAAGAATGGAGAACCAGTCAGGCAGGTGGAGACTATTAGAGTGCTAGGACTTCTCGTGCAAGCGAATGAATCTAATTGCAGGATGATACAACATATCTCTAACAAGTCAAAAGAAGTCATTAGGGTTCTGCGTAGAATTACCAACAAGCATAAGGGAGAAGACAGTGCCATGATATTGGTACATGCATTCGCCTTTTGCCACTTCTCGTACGTGGCAGGCATGTTACAATGGACACAGGCTGATAAGAACAAGCTAAACGCTTTAATCAGACGACTTATAAAGACTGCGCTAGGCCTTCCCATCAGCACGGCCAATGATAGCTTATTGCGCCTAGGGCTGCATAACACACTAGAAGAGATAGCTGAGGCTCAACAGGTGGCCCACCAGGAGAGACTAATGGGAACACGACCTGGAAGGGCACTACTTGAAGAAATAGGCGTAGAAATTCACAACTACACCAACGAAGGAGAATTGTTAACAGAATTTCAAGCGGGACTTTGAGAAACAATAAAGGCGACCCCGTTCCCTAGGAACATGAATCCGACACATAACCTCGACAGACGGAAGGCAAGGGCGAAGGCACTCCTTCAAGACGTCGATCAACATAGGCAGCGGGCGGTGTTCGTTGACGCTGCCTGGGTTAAAAATAAGGTTGCGTATACCTCCGTTGTTGTAGACACTCAAGGTAACATACGGGATGCCATCACCGTCTATACCAAGGACCCAACAGTAGCAGAACAAATAGCAATCGCCTTAGCCATTCGGGCTAATCGGTGGACGCATATTTACAGCGACTCTAGAACAGCCATACGCAACTTTACTAACGGATATGTGATACGGATAGCAACAAGATTACTAGAGAAGATCAACAGGGAGAGGATCGAAATCCGCTGGTTTCCTGCACATCTGGGGGTGGAGGACGGAGCTCGGAGAGACCTCAATGAGGTGGCAAATGAAGCAGCACGAGGACTTTCTAGCCGTGCTCTTCAAGACCGAGCAACTTACACTTCACCCGGGGAACACAGGGAACGATTATTAACATATAACGAAATCACGAAGCTCTCTTATTTAAGCAGAAGGGAATACCCATTGCCACACGGTAAGCTTTGCAGAGCCCAAGCGGTCAAATTACGTTTGCTACAGACAAGGACATACACAAGTCCAGATTTTATTAACAGGATCTATCCGGAGAGGGAAACTCAAACCAATTGTAATAAGTGCAATGGCATCATTACTCTTGACCACATGCTTTGGCAGTGCCCCGCGGTCTTCGCAGACTGTTACAAGGAACAAGA
Source organism: Dermacentor andersoni (assembly GCF_023375885.2). Taxonomy (NCBI): domain Eukaryota; kingdom Metazoa; phylum Arthropoda; class Arachnida; order Ixodida; family Ixodidae; genus Dermacentor; species Dermacentor andersoni. The sequence continues at coordinate 263,659,371 of NC_092814.1, forward strand.
ATAGTGGCGGCAAATGTTACACAGTGAATCACTCTCTGACCAATTACGGGCAGTCCAGAAGGCCCGCGATGTGGCTGAAGGGCTCGGCCTGACAGTCCCAACGTGGGAGCGGCCCGCGTCAACCTAAGGTTGACCTTCAGGACCCAATAAAGTTCTTCATACCATACCATACCATACCAAAACTAGCCTAATAAAAAAAAGGTTATGCGCCACCAACACACATCTTGGAATCTATGTGAAGCGGAGCTTAAGTGCAGCGGTTGATGAAATGGTTCTAATTTGCCCGTTTCATTCGTGCATATTTGGTGTTGAAGAAACTGGCGCGCGACCTCCGTGCTATATACGCAATGTGACACACGCAGCGATCATCTCAAAGAGCTAACTGGCATCGGCACGATAGTAGTATGTGTGTGTTTGAGGCCTCATGGTTAGAACATCGGGCTAGTGTGCTGCGCTACTGAGGCTCAATCCCTAATTCTACTTTTTTTTTGAAGCGTGAGTTACTCGGCAAGAACGCAGCACGCAGCAGCCATGCTCAAGAAAGTCCAGGATGGTGTTTCGCTTAAAAAAAAAGCACTTTAAAATTAAAAGAAAAAGGAATCATTGTAGAGCAAGGGCCAAAATACAATGAACCTGGGGAGTACATTCCTGAGCGCGTGCCGATGATGCCTCTCTCCGTTACTGCCGCCTCCTCATCTCTCTTTCTATTCAGATGCGTACATGAGCTATGGCACCAAGAACTTTCTTAATTACAGGTGCCGTAAAATGACTGCGCATTAAAGTGGGCCAGCGTGCAACAATAACTTCTCTTAAGCTGCTCCAGAGCAACCCTCGGCCTCTTGTCCAGCGGTGCGAAGAGAGCGATGGAAGCGTTGAAGGCAAGCTCACGATATCCCCTCGGAAATAACATTGTCAATGCGACGGAAACGTTCCGGTGTTCTAGATAAAATGCAGTACTAATTAAGTGCAGAAATAACCTATAGCTGCATTAGCATTTAAGTTATATTACGTTCGTTTTATTATTACTATTATTATTATTATTATTATTATTGCCGTTGGTGTTATTATTATTATTATTATTTTCGCTCCCCACTTAAGACTACTCTTATTAACATGCCTCTCTACTTGCATGAGTCAGACTGTGTTCATTGTAAATGTACGCCTATTCCCTACGTGGATTGTGTGAAATATCTCGGAATCTATTTCGATAGTAATTTATCTTGGCAACATCACTTATCACTTATCTGTTCTAAACTGAGGTCAGTAGCGTGGCTGTTGTTTAATATCAAAAGTATTGCACCCTTGTTTGTAAAAAAAGATTATAGCACATGCACTAGGTTACACTGTGTTGAGGTACGGCATTACAGTCTTTGGCTTTTGTTCGGATCGTTGGAGGTACAGGGTAGACCGGATTATAAAAAACATTCTTAAAAATGTTGCATACAATTTCCCAATAGTAACATCTGCAAATATCTTCCGTGAACTTGGTCTACCGAACTTCCATTCATTACTTATAGAAAGAGTTCTCGTTAAACATTTCTGGAATTCCGCTTTGAAACAAAAATGTGCCGCCGCAAGGGAGCTTAGAAAACATGTCCGTTATGTAGTTCCGCGTTCAGCCACAAGGTATGGCGCGGCCAGACGCTGTGCTTAGGTGCCTGACATATTTAACAAATTGCCAGAAGAAATTTTTAACGCGACATCAAAAAGCACGCTCAAACACTTCTTAACGCAGCTACAGTAAAATTAACCTCTTGTACATTTTTTTAAAATTTTTTTTGCATCGCAATATTTACCTCTTCAACTTTTGTTATATGTAGATAACCAAATGTTATCTTGTTCTTTTCAATTTTTTGCCATTCGTTTTATTTTTTTTTCTTTATGTCTCATCAATTTATGCATATTTTTTTGCCTTGCAATCTATCATATTCATTGGCACGGTCCTACAAGCCAACTAAGGCTTAGACCGGCCTGCTTGTGTTGTTTTGTATATTGTGTGGCAATAAACATTATTATTATTATTATTATTATTATTATTATTATTATTATTATTATTATTATTATTATTATTATTATTATTATTATTATTCCTGATATCGGTTTGGGTGCACTAGTTATCACTGATGCGTCCACCGATGCCGACACCTTCCTGGTCCACGTTGCTCTGACACCGCGAGTGTCCAACACTACCCGGCCGAGAAAAAGGCGTCTCGATAAACATAGGGATTCTCGAAGCCTAAGCACAGGGGTGAATCTCCGCATGTCTGCCATTGGCTGTTTTCAAGCAGACACTCTTTCGACGCTAGCGCCAATTTCCCCTTCAGTTACGGCCCTAACAGGAGGGCGATGCACTAGCAAAATGGCGGCGCACACGATTTTTTACGTTGTCATGGCAACAGGAACAGCAGCCGCGCGGCGCCTCCTCTCCCTGTCGTTTTTATTTTCTTTTTGTTTTTATTATGCCTACCCGCTCCTCTACCTTATCCCCTTTCCCTTATGCCGCGCGCGCCGCTTACTTTTTGTTTGGTTTTGCCTGTACGCTGCGCGTTCTGTTTTTTTTTTTAATCGCGCGCGCGCACGGGTGCACCACGCGCCAGCTCGCAAGCAATGCGCGCGCTACGCCGCGCATGGGCATTGCTTGCGAGCTGGCGCGTGGTGCGCCGTGGGCTATGCGCTGGCACGCACGCAGTCTTGCCCATACTTATATTATACCAGCATGTGCCGGGACATAAAAAAATTCCACTTCCAACACAACAGATCCTTGGTTTGGCTTTATTGACTTCGTTTCCAAAAACAAAGATTTTTATTAATCTATTGGCTTAAGGGAAAGATCCCCGAAGAGTGGAAAACTGCAAAAATTATTACAATACCAAAACCCGGAAAGAAGCCTTCCCTGCAGGCGCTAAGACCCATTTCGCTGACGTCTTGCATGGGAAAGCTCTTTGAACGGGTCATACACACGAGACTTCAAAACTTCATTGAAGACAGGGGCTTGTTCCCGGCCACCATGTTGGGCTTCCGCAACGGCCTCTCAACACAAGACGCGTTCCTCCTGTTGCAGGAAGAGGTACTCAAAGGCGTACCCAAGGGTGGGGAGCACCTATTGTTAGCTCTTGACCTGAAGGGCGCCTTTGACAACATATCACACGAATCGATACTTTCCGAGCTTAATATAATTGGCTGCGGAGAAAATGTATTTAATTACATCAGAGCATAGGCCTCACGGGGAGGAAAGCTACGATAGGAATATCGCATGTCAAATCCGACCCGTTTCAAATGCCCAACAAAGGTACGCCTCAAGGTGCGATCATCTCTCCTCTACTTTTTAACATCGCCATGTGTAGACTTGCGCGTACCCTAGACGGTGTCCCGATACTGGGTTATACTATTTACGCGGACGACATCATCTTGGGCCACGCTTGGGTCCCTAGCAGAGAAGGAGCAGACCCTCCAAGAGGCGGCCACTGCAGTTGAAAACTTTGCCAGGGCCAGCGGTCTCAGCTGTGCTCCCGAAAAATCGGAGATAATACGCATCCACGGGAAACAATATAAAAGTAATTGGGACATAGAAATATCAATCGAAAATCAACAAATCAAAGAGGTCACTGTTGCTCGGATCTTGGGATTCTGGGTTCAGAGCAACGGGAGGGCCAGCCGCACCATAAATTTACTAAAGTCGGCAACAAAACAAGTGGCAAGGCTGATTCAAAGAATCAGCTCCCAAAACCAAGGTATGAAGGAAAGCGACACTGTCCGTTTATACAGGCGCTCGTTATCAGCAAACTAACATACAGCCTCCCTTTTCACACACTCAACAAGAGTGAGGATGAGCTGGTTGACACTATTAGCAGAGGCGCCTACAAGGTGGCCTTGCGCTTACCGGTAGGCACCCCGACAGACAAGCTCCTTGGTCTTGGTCTATACAAAACATACGCCGAGCTCAAGGCGGCGACTTTAATTTCACAAAGAAACCGACTTAGCAAGACGAAATCGGGCAGAGAGATCCTAGTGAGGGCGGGTATTCCACCACACCCCCAAAACTTGGACGAGGTACTGGTGGATATTCTTGGTCCCGTTCGAAGCAAGATCTCAGTCGCTCCTGTCCCGAGAAATATGCACAAAGACAGAAACAAACAGCGAAGAGAAGAGAGGGTGAAATGGCTAGGCAAACTAGTCAGAAATAATGAGAATACCGTTTATGTTGACGCCTCTCAGTACAACTGGAAGCGTGCGATAGTCACTGTCATAGGCAGCGACAGGACTAGTCTAATGTCAAGCGCCTCCCTGGTCACGTCATCTATTTCCAAGGCAGAATGCTTCGCCATCGCCTTGGCAATCAAAGACCGGGAACGGACGGGGCCGTCGTACATCACCATCATCTCAGACTCACAGGAAGCGTGCCGCTTCTTTATGAACGGCCGTCTCCCTTTCAAGGTAAGCCACCTCCTGGGAAAGGAACTCAAGAATACATACAGACTGGTCTGGTGTCCGGGACACGCGGGCCTGGAGGGGAATGAGAGAGCAGACGCTCTAGCTCGAGAGTTCACGAACTGAGTGGAGCAACCATCGCCCTCCCGTTCACAACCCGCCACTTCACAGGAGAGCCGTCGCGAGGAGGAGGATAACGATCTGGCACGTATGGCACCACGCGATATTCTTGCCCACCAGCGCGGCATGCGGCAAAGATACGGCGCCCCCCACACATCTTTGCAAGGGGAAGACGCAATAGATCTCCGCAGGATTCAAACGGGGGTCTACCCAAATTTATTAAGATTGAGCAAAATTTTCCCAACAATGTACGGGCGTGCCTGTCCGTGGTGTAGCGACTCACCACCGTCTTTGTACCACATCTCATGGGGATGCCAAAATAGACCACCGAATTTAAATGCCTACTTAGTTAGGTATAATTTAACAAACACACTGGAGCAATGGGAGGCACAACTCGCCAGCTCAGATCCGAAGGTGCAGAAGGCTCTTCTTGGTCACGTTCGGCTAGCGGCAGAAGCCAGTGGAGCCCTGGACTTGGGGCGCCACCCATCAAGCTCCTAATCCCCTATCCCCCTTTCCCCACTTCAATAAAGTTATTCTCTCTCTCTTTCATATAACGTAGTGTGATACACGCTGAAAAAAATTAACAAAAGTGAAATGTGCATGACATATACAAGAGTACTAAACACAAAGTTCACAGACAGTGAAATACAAAAAGCGCTAGAAAACGCGAAGGCCGTTTCATGTACACACACATATAAAAGAAACAAGATTTTTATATAACGCCCTCAAGACCGAAATGTAGACGAGCTTCTGATATATGCACTAGGATATTGTACAAAACTGGACGACGTGTATCACATAGTCATGACAACTAAAGAAAGGGAGAACTCGCTGGTAATGGCAAAAACAATGACACGCAAAATATCTAAAAAATAGAGTAAAATGCGAAGATTGATTGACAGCCATACCAAAAGAAAAGAGCTTACTTATAAACCTGCACGAAAGTATATGAAATGCGTGACATGTTCATTACTACTGAAGAAAATGAAAAAGACATGGCAGAACAAAAATAACATTGTACTAAAAACTGAAATACACATTATAACATTATTGTGCACTTGGCCACAACTAGAGTAACGGTGGCAAGGGGGAACGGAAGGTAGTCGGCTTTTGCAGCAGCACATGGAAAACATTCACCGAAAGGCCTATTCCTCAATCAACGACCAGGTAAAATAAGCCAACAACACGACTTTTCTTTCACCCCGACTGCAATGCTTAGCAGTAAAATGACGTCACTTAAGGCACTAAGTCGTACCTACTGGGCACTCCTTTGTATAATAAACACGAAATGCAAAAAACTGCATTTAGGACACTTGCAATGATCATGCTTTCCAGAAGAAAAAAAAGCGTATTATGCCTACACATGAAGGTTGGCGCGATTTTCACATCGGTGATTACTGAGATAATACACAAACACGAACAGCAATTTTTGAGCTGTTAGTACGTTTGTAGAACGTGACACACAGAAAAAACACTGAGGGCGGAATGGAAAGCTAAGTTACTGAAGTTGCAGAATGAGACTTGGCACAGAAAAACACAAGTCATAGACCAGGTGACAATGAGGAGGAACATCTATTTGTCAGCTTTCTCTACCGGTAAGAGGGAAGATGGGCACAATCAAGGCGCAACGACGTCCGGAGGCTCATGGAGCCCACACATGGACAGGGCTGTGTTCGTGTACGTGCGCCTTCTGATGTCCTTGGGTCTGGGCGCTCACCTGTTGTCTTTAGGCACCCGGAACAACCTTGGAGGACTTGTTTTCGAGGTATTCGTGTACCACTGCACGATGCACGAGCGGTACGAGTCGTGAAATCAGCCACCTGGATCGGCGCGAGGGCGCGCGACGATCTACGAGGCCATGCAAGGGAAACGGATTTTCTGCTCCGCCCTCCTCATAGATGGCGCCAATTACCTCTGCGACCGAAGCCGGGGAGTTTCCCAGGATGGCCTAAGTTGCCCCCTAACGTCTGTCTGCCATTTTCTTCTTCTTTTTTCTGCCTGCAGTCATCGCTACACGAGAGTTGATTTGCTCACTCGGTTATCACAGTTCTTCAGTGCGCATCGCCGCTCCTTGGTGTACTTCAGTGCAACTCTATGGAAGAACAGATACCACAGAGGGCGGATAAAGACGCCGTAGAGGGCGGACGATAAAGAAGCCGTAAGTACATATCCCCGCTTTGCCTCGACTGTGCATATTGTGATTCGCCAAAGTACCACGCAAGCAAAGAATCTAACGAGCATTGCAATTTGTTCTTGTTGGTATGACATCCCATATGCATTCGCGTCTCTTTTTCATCTTCTACTTCCTTTTATTTATTTCTTCTTCTTGTTGTTATTATCATTATAATTACTATTATTATTACAAGACTGAGCAGCCACGCGTGAAAGACAAGGCGCAAAAGAAAAAGTCATCCTCTTGTGCCGCTGAAGTTGATGAAGTCCGACGAACTAATGGTAAAAATTGAGCGGCATGTGTAATGGTCGGGAAGAAGGGCGCACATTTTGCATTATCGCGAGTGACAAATGAAGTAGCGGCAATTTCACATATAGCGCGTACGTTAATTATGATTAAAAAAAAAGAACCAACGAGGACCTCGCAGAAGGCTCTCTTTCCTTGTTGCTAGTTGACGGGCTGAAATCACTTACCGTGCACCGGACGACAGTAAGCGGATTCTGTGCCCGCGTTAGCGCTGGAGTTCTGTGATGTCTCATCTGGCAGAATGCGAAGCGCCGAGAATTGCTTGTCTATCGAATGTCCGGAAGTAGGTGTGAGCACCGAACGCCATTTTTTTAATAGCATTAGCCGGGAAGCGCGATTAATTGGCGTATTAGCGGTCACCGCCTGTAACAAAGCTATGACGGTCTTAAGGATAGGTTCAGTGCACTGCTTGAGGAACAACTGGCCCGCGAAGGAACGCTTCTTTATTCTGGGTGTTTCTGGGGACACTGCGGCGTTTCTTTACTTTTTCTTTCTTTTTAGAAATCACTTGTAGCAGGTAGACTAACTGTATTCCTTGAGCTGCATTTCTCAAAGAGGCGGACATCATTTGTAGTGTAAATCGAAATGCATAATTTGCTAATTACTAGAATGCACTAATCAAGTTTTTAACTGTTTGCCTTACGGCACGTATTGCAATTTACAAATTGTTGCCGGGGGGCGGGGGGGGGGGGGGGGTTTGCCAGGCGTATCCTCTTGGAATTAACTCTCGGGGTGACACCAGCTTCAAAATATTAATTCCCGAACTGTGCAAAGCAACACATTGGCTGTTCAGTTACGTTTGAGCTTCAATGCGTAAAGCCGCGTTTTGTTAAAGAAAGTGAGTGTACTGACGGTGCAAGCTTACCGCAAGTTTGACGGCGCATATCTCGAAACTAGTGTCATGCTGAGAATTCTTTTCAAGTGGATATGCTTTGCAGTCTCCCCGGCTACAACTTGCAAATGGCATTATGTGCCATAAGGTAATAAGTAAGAAAATAATTAGGGAGCTTTAATAATTCTTCAGTTATGCATTTACATTTCCCTTGCAAATGATGTCCGCTTTGAGTAATCCTGCTCAAGCACTAGAATTGTGCTATTTTTCCCAGGACATCTTTAAATTTTTTCAGCAGTCTTCGGGGAAATACCTCCTATATATGATATTTAGGATTTAGGAGATATTGCCACCTTCAAATACTGACGGCTACTGATTTCTTCGCACAAAAATAAAACATGTCAAAGATGCAAGAACACCGTGATACTGGACAAAACAAAGGCTACATGAATAAAAAGGGTCACGCAAAACAATATCAAATCCACAAATACTCTAAAAAAGAACAAAAATTCACGCTGTAAGATCCTGTTGGAGGACGATCCCACCACTGGCATCCAGTTGTAAGGGCTGTAGGTCATAGAGAGGAACTTGGGAGGAACTAGGCGTACAGGGTTTTATTTACATATTTTTACATTAGAACAAGAGATACATTCGACAGTCTAGCGCGACTCCCAAATGGGGCCCGCAAGACGAAGCATACAGCATACGAGCACACAGCTCGTCGAACACGAGCACACAGCACACTGACGAGCACGATGACGAGCACTCCCAAGCAGCCGACAAACAGCCGCTTATAAACACTCCGTGCTCCCTAGATCCCTAGATGAGAGAACCGTTCGACCAGTCGTCGAAGCCGAGCCGCCTTTGAGCGGGAGGGCTTACACACACACGTAAGCACGGGTTTCCCAGAACCCGAGTTGAGCGCGTCCTCGTAGCCAGGTGGTCACGCCTGACGCCAGCCGGCGCCTCTAAATTCCAGAGCTGCCTTTCTCCTGTAGTCGCCACGAGTGTCAGCAGACTGCGACGAATCCTGGGGCCCGAGGAAAACGTACCGCAAAGCACCCTCAGGGGCTGCACTTATAGCTGAATGGTTACGGTGTCGGTCTACTATCTACAGCTAGACAATGTGGCCTCTGTTTTAAACCACCTGTTGGCGTGTGGGGAAACATATACATTTTTTTATTGTCTCGTTCACCGAGCAGTTTACTTGCATCGCATTCAAATTGAAACCATTTGATTTCCATCGGACTTTCATTGGAATACAAGCTGTTAGATACGGGACCACTTCCTGAGCCTACTTCGAGTTCCCCAGACCACATCGAATCACACCACAGCTAATTAAGGAGCGCAGAAGCACGGATACCACAGTCCTGAGGCGCGGCACGTGCAAACAAGTTGGCGGCCCCCACTTCGTGTGCCGCCGGTGGAGCTATTCACTGCTTGACTGTTCCCGAAAGTGAAGCGAGAGCCTGGCACTGTTGCGGGTAAAGTGGGTCCCGAAGCAAGACGGCTGTAATGCGCCGTGAAAATCTGGTGGCGTCGCCCCCATCCATCTATTGTGACGGCGCATTGCAAGTCAGCAAGGCAAGACCACAGGGAGAAGTAAGCCCTCGCCGATTGGCCGAAAATGGCGTCACCTGAGCGGGCTCACCCATTGGCCGAACGTGACGTGTCTTCGAGACACCGAAGGGCTTAAAAGACGCAGACCAGGAGCAGCAAGAGAGCATTCCTAGAGCATTCCTTGATTCATCTCTTTCGAGCTTCTTGCCACGGGCCGCAGCGCCCGAGTTGCTGCCGGCCCATAATGACTGTACGACTGTTAATTGACTCTCACTGTAAATAATGTAAATAAACCTCCCAAGTTTTCATCCCGACGTCCTCCTCAACTCCTACAAAGCCAGATTCATTGGACTGATGATGCCTGCACTGAGATGCGTCCTATTACGCATCGTAGAAGCGTTCCGTGCTTAATGCACATCATTTGCTGTGACTAAACCCCGCTTGTGGAAATAGAAGTGCTCACGCGCTCGGCAAGAAGGACCGAGGGTACACCCTTCGCCGCACGTCACACGTCTCTTTATGCAGGAAGTTTCAGCTAACTGGGGCCAAGCCTTACTAAACTACGTGCGTGCCACTCATCATCATCATCAGCCTGGTTACGCCCACTGCAGGGCAAATGCCTCTCCCATACTTCTCCAACTACCCCGGTCATGTACTAATTGTGGCCATGTTGTCCCTGCAAACTTCTTAATGTCATCCGCCCACCTAACTTTCTGCCGCCCCCTGCTACGCTTCCCTTCTCTTGGAATCCAGTCCGTAACCCTTAATGACCATCGGTTATCTTCCCTCCTCAGTACATGTCCTGCCCATGCCCCATTTCTTTTTCTTGATTTAAACTAAGATGTCATTAACCCGCGTTTGTTCCCTCACCCAATCTGCTCTTTTCTTATCCCTTAACGTTACACCCATCATTCTTCTTTCCAAAGTTCGTTGCCTCGTCCTCAATTTAAGCAGAACCCTTTTCGTAAGCCTCCAGGTTTCTGCCCCGTACGTGAGTACTGGTAAGACACAGCTGTTATGCACTTTTCTCTTGAGGGATAATGGCAACCTGCTGTTCAAGATCTGAGAATGCCTTCCAAACGCACCCCAGCCCATTCTTATTCTTCTGATTATTTCCGTCTCATGATCCGGATCCGTGGTCACTACCTGCCCTAAGTAGATGTATTCCCTTACCACTTCCAGTGCCTCGCTACCTATCGTAAACTGCTGTTCTCTTCCGAGACGGTTAAACATTACTTTAGTTTTCTGCAGATTAATTTTCAGACCCACCCTACTGCTTTGCCTCTCCAGGTCAGTGAGCATGCCTTGCATTTGGTCTCCTGAGTTACTAAGCAAGGCAATATCATCAGCGAATCGCAAGTTGCTAAGGTATTCTCCATCAACTTTTATGCCCAATTCTTCCCACTCCAAGTCTCTGAATACCTCCTGTAAACACGCTGTGAATAGCATCTCCGTGTCTGACGCCTTTCTTTATTGCGATTTTGTTGCGTTCTTTATTGAGGACTAAGGTGGCTGTGGAGCCGCTATAGATATCTTTCAGTATTCTTATATGGCTCATCTACATCCTGATTCCGTAATGCCTCCATGCCTACTGAGGTTTCGACTGAATCAAACGCTTTTTCGTAATCAATGAAAGCTATATATAAGGGTTGGTTATATTCCGCACATTTCTCTATCACCTGATTGATAGTGTGAATATGGTCTATTGTTGAGTAGCCTTTACGGAATCCTGCCTGGTCCTTTGGTTGACAGAAGTCTAAGGTGTTCCCGATTCTATTTGCGATTACCTTAGTAAATACTTTGTAGGCAACGGACAGTAAGCTGATACATGTAAATCAGCTTTGTTGACTGTGCTCTTTTGTATAGTGCAAGAAAAATACATGTACACTGTGACATGAAGCCATTAATTTAAAAAATAATTAACGAGCATTTAAAGTATTGATCTGAATGCAATACCTTCAATGGAGACGTTGTAGAGTGCATTGAGAAAATTTCAGCTGATTTATTTCCATGAAGATAGCTGTGGCAGTTTTCTTTTTCTTTTTTTTTTACGTGCTCCGATATTTCTCGTTAATGCGGTCTCTGCTGAAGGCTTTGTGAATGAATGCTATGAATGTTGGTTAAATATTTGTTTAATATAAATTATTAACCTATGCTCACAGTAAGAAATACTTCGAGTTTCTGAAGAAGACAGCATGCAGCAATGAGGTGGTTGCATTGGTGTAGCACACACCTAGTTATTATATTTTTAAGGCTTGACATAAGTTAGTCAACACACCCTGTAATAAAAAAACGCCTTGTGCGGCATTCACAAGTCAAACGCCATAATGTGCCGAAAGTACGGCACCGTTCGGTGGGACTCTGCGGAAGGTGGATGGCACAATGTGGTGAGTGCCTGCGGCCAACGCACATCTTGCGGACTGTCTCTGACGGCCGCATTACACGTGCACCACAACTCGCTCCTTGGAATTCACTTATGACAATTATGAGATAGTATCACTTACTAAGACGCTGTAAACATACCCTTTCGTGTGCGTAGAGAAAAACAACGCAAGAGCCTCGAGTTTTATCGCAAGACAACACTTCCCTCCATGATACGTTCAAATTCAAACTCACTGCCCGGCTGCCTACGCTAAAAGCTGTAAGTAAACAGCTTGAGAAAGGTGCCGAAAGCCATTGAGGGCCGCAGATAGACCACAGGCGATTTCTTGTGCGAGTGTGTGGCATTTACGATAGCGTCTCATTAGCATTCGTGGGTCACGGTGATGCGTCTGCGGCAGTTGACTTTCCCGCAATAATATACCTTCTGCGGAAAAACCCGCTTTACTACCCTCATTCTCTTATTATAGGTGACCTGCAAACTGTAAGTATACAGGATGTTTCAGCTCCCCCGTGCCAAGCCCTAAAAGAAGCAGTTGCGCACTTTACAAATACATTTACCAGGGGCGCATGTCAAATGTTAAGGCAGTGTCAGCGTTTTTGCTACTGACACGCTGTAAAGGCCGACCAGATTGCGGTGGTGGATGGCTGGAATGCACCCTGGACGATGGTTGTGGCCATTTCCTCGGAACAATCGTTCTCAATTGCAACAAAGATTGCTCATACGAAACTTGCTTAAGTGAACAAATGATGCTGTACGCAAGTGTCCAGTCGTGTCCTTCAAATGTCACGTGCCTTTGTCTGGAGGCTTAGAAACCTAAACCCACATGGAGTTCGTATTCCCCGTTGATCGCATTGATCGCATATTTCTCAACAGGCCCCATAGCTTTTCCACCATAAACTTTGCGTCTGAATTGATCGTTTGACAATGAGCGAATTAATCCCTTTAATCACTCAACCAGCATAATTGAGAAAGTGATGTTAACCATTCCTCACAACAACTCTAAAGAATACTGAATTAACCGTGGTCACGTTCGATGTAGGTGTACGCTTGCACAACACGTACCATTCGATGTGCTGACGCTTACAGTTGCCACCATGGCAACAGTACGGGTTCCGATATTATATTAAAAGCGACAGCATTTGCGAGGCTGTTCCTAGCATTTTTCACGACTGCGTTTGGGACGTGTTGAAGAGAAGCTGAGGCACCACGAAAGAAAACGGAGGAGCTGAGGATCGCGACAAAGTAGCCAGAAGCGCGCTGATGTGCACCCGGCGGGAAAATAAGCACGAAAAGGAATTGACTGGACAGCTTCCAAGAGCGCGGGATAGCCTAGACAAGGTAGCTCAGAGACTAGAGACTAGAAAGCATACGAACACACAGCAACTTCCTGTAACAACCAGAATAGAGGGTGTTTATTCTTAATTTTTTTATGCGAAAGCATCAAGTGATCCGTTGAGCGAGAAAGCCGGCGTCGTCTGTAGCAGGGAAACGGCACCTAAATTCCCAGTGGCTGCAACGACACGTCACGACCGCGCCTCGACGGAGCAGAACGGGGAATCGTAACACGTGCTGCCGCCTTAGTGCGCCAGGTGTTGCGTGAGGGGAGAGGGCATCGCCGCGACGCCACGTCGCCATCGCGTCTCGACGGAGCAGATACGGAGACGCGACGAAGAACGCCTTCGGTATGCAGCGAAGTGTGGCTCAGAACGGGGGCGTCTGTTCGCTCGAAAACACGAAGCGGAGCGGCGTCTAGTGGGGGCGATGACCTCAGAGGAACGTAGCAAACATTTAGCACAGAAACCCGAAGTGCAGATGCGTCGATCCGATGGAGTGAGACAGCAGTGGTTCCACAAAAGCTGATGACATACCCCGCAGCAAAACTCCAAACTCTTACTCTCAACGATGTTTGTTTCCCCAATAACTTAAAACACTTTATATTCTTTCTTTTTGATCGCATGTCACACACATAGGAAAGACCACGCTCAGCAAGCGTACGATTCGCGCCATCACACGGAAATCACACGGAGTAGCAAAACAAACATTTTAGAGGGGCACGTTGCAGCAGAACTTTGCGAGCGCATTTTATTTTTTTCTGCAGCGGCATGAATGCCCGCGTTTTCTTCCAGTGACGCTAATAAAAAGATATATTTTATTAATAGTAAAATCAAAGGCAATCGTCTCTGCTATGGACACCACATTTATATATTTAAAACTAATTAGGAATTACATATTGATTGAATAATATGACGCTTGTCACGTATTTTTCCCTTCTTTCAAAAAGCAGTTTTTTTTTCTTAATACCGTTTGTCCTCTCCTCACCTCCAGTGGCGGTTCAATTGCAACTCCCACAAAACTCCCCTCGCTGATGTCCCTCACAGTTGTCTATGGACCGCTTTTTCGTCCAAAGCTTCGCGGCCACGTAGATTGGCCCAGCACTGCCGGGCTGCCATAGAAGACTGCGGCGCGCTTTATGAATATATGGGATGCGACCCACACGCGAATGACTGCGCCTCTCGGCAAATGGCTCGCTCATGCGACGCGACTAAAACGAAACAAGTACTCACGTGTAGGGCCGGCGCGCCAAGCCGAATAGCAAGATGCATAGCAGGGACTCGTTATACTATAGCGGCGTGGACAATTTACAACAGCAAACTGACGTAGCTTCGCGTTGGCGCTACCATTTAGAGCATTTCAGTGTTATTATCCAACATAATGGAGGGACAGCCTGTTTTTTTTCTTCTTTTTTCATTTTACTTTTGCGACCGCGTGCTCGGTTTGCGGCGTTGTCCGTGTGTCTTTCCCGTTATACGTCGGCACGGCGCCGTTGTTGGCTTTGTCGTCGTTTATGCGACCGCTTCAGCTGTGCCCAGCAAAAACTTTGCCCAGCGCCGCCACTGGGGATCGAACTCATGTGGCAATGTAGAGTTGAGAGCCGGACAAGCTAATACACTTAACTTCGCAGCGCAACACTGACACTGGCAGTTATTGCGGGGTTTCGTGCACCTAGCAGGCCGTGAGAGCTTTGGCGTCTCTGCACGTATCTTAGAGGCCAGAGCAGGCAATATACTTTAGCAGGGGAGACGAATTTGTGCGCCCCACATATATGAGCTGTCCTAAAAAAGATGGCGGTGTGTTCAGTGAGACCCCGACGCAGTCGCAGTGAGTTCAGGGCTGGAGGATTGATCACTGACTTTACGGTAGGCGTTATTAAGGGAAAATCAGACTTCCACCCATTCGCAGCGATTGCTACAAAGGAAAACTATACGGGTTCCTCGAAAGAAAGGCCTCAGAGTTGAACAAAAATTTGTCCTGGTCCGGGACGAATTTTTCTTCCACTCTGAGGCCTTTCTTTCGAGGAACCCGTATGGGTTGCCTTTGTAGCAATCGCTACGAATGGGTGGATGTCTAATTTTCCCTTAATAATTACTTCTCTCCCCCTTGCGGGTTTCCGCAGAACTCTACGTCAAACATTTACTGTAGGCGGTCGCTTATCTTGCTGCTTTCTTTTGCTAATTTCTGTTGTATGCGAGCAGATTTTGACGAATAAACAACGGACACTCAACCTCTATCTACAAAAGATCGGACAGCATCTTGCAAAGTGTATAGACTAAAAATATAATGATAAGCTGAGCTTATACGGAGCCTCACGAAACTCAGAACGTCAAGGCTTGCGCTTTGTTTAAGCATCGACAAAAACCAACATATTAGTTAGGTAACCGGCATAAACGCACCTGCAATGTCAGGGAGCTGCCACGGACACGCCGATGGAGAAAGAGGAAAGCTGGGGCGCGATTTTGTAGAAATGACTTTTTTAATGCCAACGCCTTTTCGCGTGACGTCATCGATTTTGGAAATTGTGGTTGCGTAGGCACGACGTTTCTTGGATCGTCCAATCAGAAGCTCCCTTCATTGGCCGGATGTTTCTTTCGTGTTTTCTTCTCTTTCTCCGGGGCTGTATAGCAAATTTGTTTTGTAAAACGGCACTTAATAAAAGCGGACTTCCATGCTGCGTAAAGCAAATTCATTTTATTACCTTACAACGCAAAAGCTGCCGCAGCCCAAAGAAATGCAAACGCAAGTACTCTATTTTCGAAGCCGTAGCCACATAGTAGTCGGATGTACATCCAATCCATGCCGTTGAGCGCACGCAAAATGGCAGGCTCTGTTTACCTGAACAGCTGACAGCCCCTAGCATGTCCGTCTGAACAGCTGACAGCCCCTTGCGTGTCCGTAATTGCGCCCCCCCCCTCGTCAGATACAGGATTGAGGTGAGTATAACTATTGCTCGTGTAGTGCTTGCATTGTCGTGTGGTTTTCGCTGCATGTCTGACGTGTGATAATTTCTTCTTTAGGAAGGGCCAAGAAGAATTATCCGTAGCCCCCGAGGTCAAACTTTGCAACATAGTGGATCGAGAACTGTCAAGGCATTTTCCATAGGGCACCGCCTTGACAGAACGATAGCTTCGTCAATGTTATCGCAGCAACGGTAATACTTCCTGCACTGATACGCTCCGAGAAAGAAGCTGCTACAACGTTAAATGTGAATAGTGGCTTCACCTTTTTTCACATTATTGGTATAAAAAGGCAGAAATAAGTCGTAGTGAGCACTCTATGCAGGCGCTTGGCTTAGACAGAATGTTTGCCTCTAAATTTCTTACTGTGCCGCGGGCTGGCTGAAATTCCGAAGTTTACAAAGAGAAAATGGCAGCAAAAGGGCCGCGGGTGTCAAAAGAGCAGGCGGCTATTGTCGTGCAGTTCATCGAGCAGCACCCATACCTGGCGAGAGCTTCTACAGAGTTCTCGCCACGTATGACTGATGCTCGAAAAAACGAACTGTGGGAGGAGGTGGCGGCGGTCCTTAACGCACAGGGGCCAGCCGAAAAGACCACCAGCCGTTGGCGCAACCATTGGGCCAAGATGGCCCATAAAGCGAAAGAAGAAGCGGCCCGGGCCGCGAGCGAGAAGAGGTGAGCTTCTAATGATGCTGACAGTAACGTCGTTTCACGTTGTCGTTGTTGTCGCCGTGTTTGCAGGGCTACTGGAGGTGGCAAAATGGGTGGCGTCGACGGCCACGTCCTGGACGTCCTTATGAGGACAAGAGGGGTCCTTGTTCCCCCCCCCCCCCCTCAGTTCTTCGCCGATAGCGAGGTGCGTACATTGGATTTAAAAAAGTGTTGTTTGTGTGACCTGCTGTGGCCTCACAAATTTTCAGCATAACGTTGTTACACAATTTTGCAAAATGTTTTAAGCCCTTTTTTTGTGTGCAAGTGACAATATAGGTTATGTACTCTGAGCAGCAACTTGTGTACATGATGCGCATTGCACACACTGCTCGCAATGTCTGAACACTACTCTGACTGCAGGACACAAGTTCAGAGGAAGCTCCAGGGCCCAGCGGTTCCCGCAGACATCCACCAGTGACAACTGCCTTCGTGGGGTCGGACCCTGCAGCTGTGGCTGGGCCAAGTGGCCTTACACGTAAGGCAGTGACCTAGCTTTTGTAGTAGCATTGTTGTTTGCAGTTGCTGTATGATCTTGCTATGAAGTAAAGTACGTCACTGTGCTGTTATTACCTTTGTGTCCACCATCCAGCTCTTATGCATGGAGGAGAAATGCAAGACTACAAATGACATGATGTTGTAATAGAAATTCCTTGTGCTTCTTATAGGTTACTGCTACCAGCAACTTTCTGTGGCATCTTTTGCTCTAACTACCTGTTTTGTGTATCATTATTGTAGCTATGCAGCTATAATGACATTTCAAAGTGACTGGTTAGGACAATCAATCTGTGTAGGTCGGATAACAGTGAATGAGCAGTCTTTGCTTTTTCCTTGCATGAAGAGCCACCGGCTACTCCCCAGGTGCTGCGGCCAACCCCCCAGGTACCTCAGCCTACCACCCAGGTGCCGCGGCCTACCACGCAGGTGCCGCAGCCAACCCCGCAGGTGCCGCAGCCAACCCCGCAGGTGCCGCAGCCTACCCCCCAGGTGCCACAGCCTACCCCTCGAGAGCCACGGGCACCCCGTAGACAGCCCAGGCAGCAGGAACTCGATGGTGCCGTGGTGACGGCCACTGCCGAATACGTTCGCCAGGGCCAGTTGGCGGAAGCCAGACCTCAAGAGGACGCCCGCTTCCGCCAACAACTGCTGGAGCAAAACCGGCAGGTATGTGTAAGGCCACAGATGTATATTTTTCTTCGTATGAAATTGATGAGCATATGACCTCTCTAAAAATTATATTAATCAGTGAACAAGCATAACGTATACGTGTAGTCCTGTGGTGATATCTTGTACACATTCGCGTGATATAACATGTGTAAATATCTACGCAATTATGTGGCAAAAAGAAAAAAGTGGCGTTAAGTTCAAGGAAGCAGGTATATCAATGTAACACATCTTAATGGAATGCGACGGCACAAGTTTGATGGGCCAGAAAGATATTTTCAGTGTTTCAATATACGACAAGACAATAGCCTGCAAATGCGTATGAATGCAACACACGAAGGCCTTGTTACTGAGCTTCTGTAATTAAACTAATTACACATCTTTGCTAACAGCACCACGAGGCCCACATGCAGAGCCTGCGGCAGCACCACGAGGCCCACATGGAGAGCCTGTGGCACCTTGGGGAGGAGGTGGTGGGAATGCGGGAAGTGCAGTCGCAGCGCCTCGAAGTGCAGCGGCAGCGCCTCGAAGTGGCGCGTCGGTCGCGCGAGACCAACGAGCGCCTGCTTCAGCTGCTGCTGGCTGCACTGGGGCATGGTGGCAGCCAAGCCCCTCCCCCTCTCAGGCCCCACATAATTGAAGGAAGCAAAGGTAGCATAGGCAAGGAATTTGTAACTTATCTTAAAATTTGCTGATGTATTAATGATATGAAGGGCGAATATTGCTAGTTTGCAAATAAATAATTGCTGAAGTCACCCTTTAATGCAACCATGAGTAGCATAGCCATTGCAGCATGAATTTTTTCTTCAAGGTTTACTTCAGCAATAAGAGCGTGCACACCATCAGGTTCACCTGCAGAAGTGCCAGTAGGCCTGGTGTGTGCGGGCATTCTGGCTGTGGCACTGCAATTTTGAGGTGCCTAGTTATTGTCATGTCAATTTAAGCACGACGCCACACTGCAAGTGTTCTACAATTTAATCCTTGTCATCGAATGGTGAACGTTTCAGGCCTTAATATAATGTCGAAAGCAACCTGTCAATATACACAGCAAAAAGAAAAAAAATGTTATGAGAATTCCTTGCCTATGCTACTTCTTTTCATTTGTAATGTTTATTTTTTGTTTGTTGCATATGCATATTTGTTTGTGTCACTACGTACTGAGCTGGAATGTCTCTTTTCTTTCACATCTGTCTCATTATCAAACATATTGTTGTCATTCAGTGATCTTTCAGGTTGTGATACATTGTATGTTTAGCCCTTGTGGTGAAATTTGTGTGCAATATTTATGAAGTTTGTCTTACTGAATATCAAAGTAGGATGTTATGGCTCTTTCAGTTTCAGAGCGCCACAACAGCATGTTCCTTTCACATGTAGTGATGTACCTATACATTTCGCTGTGATAAATATTCGGTTGGCGTGTGATTTAAGCACCTGCTCATTTCTGTTTCTGGTGCAGTTTAAGCCAGTTGTTATTACTGTGTACTTGTGCAGCGTGCAACAGTTTTCTTAAAGGATGCATGCCGTTACCTGTGATATATTATGATGCAAGAACAATGTGATCCAATATTTATTCCAACGTGTCTGTGATATGTTGCATAATGTCTCTACTACTGAGTACTCACGATTCTCACACTTCTTCAATGTAGAGACTGTCGCATGTGATGTCTACATAAACAAGTGTATGTTGAAGGCTGAAATAGAGAAAGGTGCAGTTTTCCTCTAGTGCTTTTATTTACACATCGCAACCACATTTCTAGTGCTAGCTTGCACTGTACAAATATTACTGTATAACATTGCTGAGCTCTGCTATATACAAGTGAGGTCACTTTGTTGAAATCTATCAACTGCTCGTGCGTGCACACACTTCGCGGGAGCCACAGCGTTTGACATGTCGGATGACCAGTTGGACGGCATTTTCGTCACTCGAAAGGAACTTTGCCGTTGTTGCGAGACAAAATGGTGGAGGACCTAGAAGCTGCGCGTGCAACAGCACGTTCCATGGAGCGGAAGGTGTGACGTGCACTGTACATCTTGGCTTTTGTGAGCTTCTCTGTGCTAGTAGAAAGTGAGGAGACAGGTGCTTATGTCCATCAATGCGTAAGGGGATACGAGTAAGAATAAAAATTCTGCAGGCTACATGTATCTAGATGACGACAGCAGCAACAAGCAAATTGTGGCAGACACTTTGAAAATGCACTTATTTTTAGCTTGCTTTCAATCTCGTATGCCATGTGGGGATGCGCGACTCTCGCGCGTCCCCTGATATGTTGTTTTCCCGCACGGCTCGCGTGGCCTGGCGCCCGCGAGCCGTGCTGGTCGTGCTCAACCAGTCCGCGAGTCGGACTGGTTGAGGCGCAGTACGAGAGATGGCGCGAGTGTTGCGCTGCTAATGCCGGCCACAGGCGGGGTTACTTGGGCGGCGAAAGACAAGGCGCTTCCTCTTTGGCGGCGGGACAGCTTGCAGTGCGGACGTGCCGTGCCGCGCGTGCGCCGATCCATGCTTCTGCGAGACCGTCTCGCGTGGCCGCCTTCGAACGCGCCACCGTTCGCGTGACCGTACGCGCGAACGACCAAGCGTTGGGATCCAGCATGGGGCGAACATATTCGCTCGCTATCCGGTCGCGGTGAGTCGGACTTCTAGATTTGTCGCGCGCCCATCGGCATGTTTTGTGGGTAGCAACTCGGCTAGCTGGCATTGATCTATGAAAGGTGCAATAAATGCCCTTGTGATTGTTTGCACTACTGTGTTGTCATTTCTTTGTCCCAAGAGCACGGTGTGAGAACCCTACAGCCACCACTAAAGATACTGTTTCACTTACTATAAATGCAGGCTTTAAATAACCCTTCACTACACAACTTTTATGTACCCGCCGTGGTTGCTCAGTGGCTATGGTGTTAGGCTGCTGAGCACGAGGTCGCGGGATCGTATCCCCGCCACGGCGGCCGCATTTCGATTGGGGCGACACGCGAAAACACCCGTGTACTTAGATTTAGGTGCACGTCAAAGAACCCCAGGTGGTCGAAATTTCCGGAGCCCTCCACTACGGCGTGCCTATAATCAGAAAGTGGTTTTGGCACGTAAAACCCCATAATTTAATTTTTTTAACAACTTTTACATTTCTCAACAAATCACGGATGCTTTGCATTACGTTACATTACAGTTTTCTTGGCCCCCCGCAAGTTGTCTATCATGTGCCCTATGATAAATAGGAAACTTGAACAGGGTGGCAAAAAAAAAAAGAAATGATGATTGGGGCGTTAGACATGTGTCCCCTTTTGTGGTTTGTAACACTAGTATAGTTTATCAGATTCCTCTCAAGTGCGGGAAGACTTACATTGGACAGAGCGGCAGGTGGATCAATATTAGACTAAAAGAACACAAACATTCACTTAACAACCTTAATGCTTCACATCTAGCGCCACATTGTTTCAACTGCGGTTGTAAACCTTTGTTTGAAGGCAAAAATTCTTTCAAGACACAAATGCCAAACCACACGGGAAACAATCGAGGCATTCCACATTAAAAGGTTAGGAAAGACTCGCGTTAGCCATGCATCTTTGTCTCTGTTAGAATGCGAATTTCAGTATCTTCACAACACTTCCTTCAGTACAGTGGCAGATGCTCAGCTGCAGGCTTTCTAGAACCATTCATTATCTTCAGACAGTGCCAGTACAGCCCGTAGCATATCTTTCAAGCACTCCAGACAAGCACACCGATTACATTGTACACAGAGCATCTGGTGTCCATTTACCTATAGAGGCAAGGTAACCCCTAGAACACATTTTGTGACAGGCATGCTGGACACTTTGTCCCCTGAAAAGCAAGTGCCATTTGGTACTTCAGTGCCTGTAGTGTCCTTTGCATCTAAATGAATATTGAATACATAGTAATAACATGAAGACGACAAAAAAAGCCATCAGCCATCAACTGTGTGGCAAATCTGGGTGCAAGCTATTCTCTTATCAAATATACCTGCAGGCATTGCGACCAATGTGCTCCCAAAATGTATGAGGCATTAGCCATTGCAGAGCTGTAAGGACATGACAATCCTAGGATGATTATGTTCTCGAGGCTTTTTTCCCCACTTTCCATCTTTTGAAACGTGTATACTGTAGTCATGAAAACAAAAATGCTACAACTGGCGTGTGGTAAGTTTTGCGTCTTATTTCCTAACAGCTCATTGAAACGAGCCACGATGACGAATCCAAATGCTGTTACCTCATCAGACATTCAAATTTCTTAAACACTAACAAAACGAGATAGGCATTAAAGGGAGCATCACTTAAATACATTACACTGGTTTAAAGTTATTGCACCGCTTTGTGCCAGGTAAAAATGTTACAAACATCAAAAATGTTCAGATTCTACGGCCAACCGTGAAAAGTAAATAAAAACATCATTAAGCTTTCTTAAAGGGGTTCAGAAGCTTTACAACTGGCTGTCTTGGTGATGGACACGCTGATAGATGAGCAGCCATTCCACTGAGACGAGAATGTTGAGGGCTTCGCATGGAAGTCTGCGAGACAGTGAAGAGTAGTTCTTGGTCCACATGAAGGATGTTGCTTGCATACACGTCTGGGCCACCATACTGAATGCATGGTGTTACCGGAACTTTTTCTCCCTGCGTAGTGGTAAAGAAAGCATGGTTAAATTTAGACGATATTTAATATGCAAGGTGTGCAGACAGGACACAAGAGTAGAGAAGTGGACAACACGAACGCGAAAAACACGAAAAATTTCATGAAATTGTTTTAATACATAACATTTTTCTACTATATGTTATTAATTATAAGTGTTCATAACCGCAACATATTTCCTATATAAGCAGGTAGAATTATCAGCTTGGTCAGTATGTACAAGCTCGTTTCAGGCAAGAAATCGAGTTTTACAAAGAGAACCTCAACATTCTTGATTGAAAAAGGAACACCTCAGATGACATGCATTCCTGTGAGTGGGAATTGCACAGTTCAAGAAAAACAAATTAAAACTGGCGCATCGATCCTGAAAAAGAATAAGCATCTGCTACTGCAAAAAGCTAATTAATTGATAGGTTTTAATAGCACAAGGGCATCTTTGGCCAAAGAGCGCCAAGTATATACTGCAAGAGATTATATTAGTGCATCTTTACAAGGCAAATATATAAAGATGACTGATGCCTCTCTGCACTACAGTTGCTTTGCCCTAGCATGAAGTCATTTTAATGCATGCACACGTACATACACACACTACACCCAACTGTAACAGCTGCTGAATTAAAATTGGGCAGCAATGAAGTCGCAACCTTTAACCCTTGATCCCGAGCTGTACTAGTGACTGGAGGTAGTACCAATATCGCCAATGACGAGTCGAATTCTTTCTGCCCGATGTTAAGCTGCTCTTGTCGTCAAAGATGAGTTACAGTCGGCATTGAGGAAAAGCTGCCCTCAAGAGCAGCTTTTATTTTTGTGTTATTTCTAACCAGAGACAAATGAAGTAATATATCTTTAGAATGAGAATGACACCGAAAAAATGAGTACATAAAAAATTTGGAAAATTTGGTGCATTTTTCCGGAATTAACTTGGGGGTTCACGGGTAAAGCGGCAATCCAGAAAGTAGAAGACGTTTTGACATGTTTGCTACCAGTGAATGCTAGAAAATATGTTGGCATTCTGTAGTTTTGTCCAACAATGCAAAAGGTATTCTTAATAACTAAAGAAATAAATGGAAATGTATCATGAAGTATATTTCGTGAATGTAATGCAGAATCACTCAACTTCTGTTACTATATAATCTCCGCTGGATTAACCTGCACTTTCTTAACTAGTTCAGGAGGTGCTGCATTTCACTACTCAATCCACCAGTTCAACATGGCAGCAACTGGACGTTGTGATTCCTTTTACTTAGTGCAAGCTTTTGTACAGGGCGAGTTCACAGCATTCCCTGCACTTGGTCGAAAGGTAGTGCATGTTTACACAGCAGGTGTTGTGCCGCTTCTGCACGAGCGAGGTGCAGAAATCAGTTTCATACAATAATTACAAGAGGGAACTCTGGCGCTAGTGTCTACAAGAGCTGAAACAAGAACGGTTGTACCAGCATGGGAATTATGGGAAGTACATCCATTTGCCTAACCTTCGTCTGTTTGGCTTAAAACGGCTTTGTCACTTTGTAAACTAGCCATATTCAAGAATATACTGTGTAATAAATAAATAAACATCATTCAAACCATCTGACAGGATTCGAACACAGGAACTCTAGAACAGCAGTCTGATATTGAAACTATTAAGCCACGGAGGCATGTAACGACAAGCGAGTGCAACGCCCTTATCAATTTATTGCGGGCATACCAGTGCCTTGAGACGCTTGGCGCTTTTCAATTTGGTCACCTGAACAAGCTCAATCGTTGCAATTAATAACAATTATGCGTGTTGGCGGCGTCTTCTGCACTTCGAAGAGCATAGACTGCGCTGAAATTTACAACAATAAGATTTATATAGCGTATAATATACAAAGCCACAAGAACGTCTGAATTCACAAGCACGAAGATCAGACGAATCCATGTGGTTCCCATCATTCCCATAGTGGTAAAACGACTACAGTGCCAGAGTTCCCTCTAGTAATTACTGTAAGAAACTCTATGGCAGAAATAACCGAAGTGTCTGGAATTTTGTTCTGGAGCAATAAACTAACTTTTGCTGTCCCCTAAATTTTACTGGTCATTAATTCCAAGTTTTAGTGCAGTCACATGTCTAGCAGGCAATAGTGGTATTTTGCATAAACATTGCAAAGCCAATTGTGATGAAAGTTCACTCTGGTAAATTGGTTATGATCGAGTAGCATAGACTACTGAAGCAACCTCAGCAATCTCTGGAAGACTAGCGAAGTAATTTTCTTATTAGCAGCCTTTAAACAGCATTCGAGCATATGACACATGCACCTCAGATATGCAGATATTTCCTTGACTCAGCAAGAAGCGATGCTTCATGTTCCACGAGGCTACTTCAATCAACGCAGTACTGGTGCTCTCTAAAAACAATGCCAATGCAGATCCAAATATTTTTCAGGGGCCACTGTTATGCCTGAAATCCTGTTAGATTACAGTTCTTTTAAACACACGATCAGACCATGTTAGAAGTGCTTCTTAATATCCTCCTATTTATTAGACTAGTCATATCTCTGTACACAAAGGCTACTAATTAGGTCCCATGCAATATCATAATCTTAACAAAAACTTCACTTAGTAATACGCATGCTGTGATAAGATTTCTTTGAGACCACATTGAGATGCTGTACAAGGTGAATTTATTATTTTTAAAATGAAGCTCCTGTTCTTCCAAACGAGAAAAGAACTGAGGGTCAACATTTTTCTTAATCACAGCTGGAAGATGCCAGGGAAGGCACGTGTAAACTTATTTCTAATTTTCTATTTAAATGTAGAAATGATAAAGGCAAATGGAAATGGTAAAAAAAACAACCAGCCATGGGTGGAGAAAGAACCTACAACCTTTGCATTAGGCATGCGATGCACTAACCACTGTGCTACCAAGGCAGCATTCAAGCGTCCACAATGACCCCTCATATTGTCCACTCTCGAACGCGGCCGTAGTACCACAGTGGTTAGTATATCACATGCCTAATGTGAACGTTATGGGTCCGTTCCCCACACACGGGTGGATGTCTTTTCATCCACTTTCATTTCCCTTGAATTGATCATTTCTATACTTCATATAAAAAGCTAAAAACATGTTCCTGTACGCTTTCCTTGGCCTCATTATCTGCTGGCTTCTTCCAGTTCTGTTACTTCCAACACTTATACACATTATCATCTGGTAAGTAACCAGCTTTTGCTTGATGCTGGAATGCAATATAAAACATTATTGCAGGGCCGTGTTACGTAGAAAGGCTTACATTGCCCAGGCAAGGTGTATTAATGTAAATCTGAAAAAGAAAACAATTCCCACTCTAGACAGCAATGCTGTGTACTGCTGTGTGCAAGAGGGTTTAAAGAAAACAACTTGTTCAGAAATAAAGCC
The DNA here is from genome assembly GCF_023375885.2 of Dermacentor andersoni. NCBI lineage: Eukaryota > Metazoa > Arthropoda > Arachnida > Ixodida > Ixodidae > Dermacentor > Dermacentor andersoni. The sequence continues at coordinate 263,685,351 of NC_092814.1, forward strand.
ACCAAACAACGAGGAAATATGAAAACTAGATGAAAATTTGTGCAGTTGCATGTTAAAAATTTAGCACAGCAACAGATAAAGTCATAATGTAGGAAGCGCGAGGATGGTTTATTGTGGAAACACGAGGCAATATACTTGAAAGAAGCATATGAGCTTACATGTAGAGAAATATTGTTTATGTAGCAGCTAAACTACGAACAGGCCTAGAACACACTGATACAAGGTGTCGAGCATGTAAATCTCATCATGCCCTTAAGTCTAAGAAACATGGCTTTCTCATGATTCGCTACAGATGGCTGGCTCAAACAACTTAGCCACTTCTATATATGCCTTGTAAGTACCAGGTGGTCTGTGTGACTTGTGCAAGCTTTAAATATGTACACTCACCCACAAAAGTTTACGGACCACGGGATGTTGCACAACGTTCAATTCTCGAGCAGCCTGTAGCAGTAGCCGGTAATACTGTATACTAAAATGTTCCTAGCATATTCTAGTGGAGGCCCGAAATGCAAATACTAGGCTGCGTTGTGAGATTGCGGAGATATTCAGCTTTTTCTCAGATTTAGTGGTCCGTAATATTTTGTGGCCGGGTGTACAAGTGCCACGTAGCTGGACAGAACCAAGGCAATGTTATTTGCCATCGTTTTGAGCCAGTGAAACCAATTTTTGCATTTTTCCTAATTAGGTAATTAGTCATTAACGATTATTTACCTGCTCAAATATTATATTCAAAGTAAAAGTGTCAGTGCGAAAATTGTAGAGCATCCTGAAAAATTCCCAATCCAGATTTCTACTGCTCAATAGGTGCAATACAAACTTATTTTTTTCAAGCTTGAAAGAAGCCTGTGAATACATGCAAGAAGTGCTGTGCAACTAACCACTCGTGCACCTGAACACCATTTCGCTCCTTCTTTCATGCTAGAAAAAAACACTTTTTGAGAAGAATATTTTAGAAATTGATTAATTATTATTGACTATGTTTTAGGCAAAACGGATGAAATAGTGTGACTGCCACCTCCATTTTCGGCGACATGAATTGACTCCCTTTTCATGTCCAAATCCAGGTATACATTGTGCGTGTTTTGAGCTGGTTCTGTAATTTAGGCTGGTTTTGTCTAATGGAAGCTTCGCACCCTAATAATGGAGTCTACAGCCTCAAAAGAAATTGGTACATAAACGGTCACTGTCAGTACTCCATACTCCTTTAACTTAGTGCAAAGTGCTTGTGAGCCAAGAAGTTGGTAGTTCTAAGCAGTATTTCTCATTCTGACCTGGTGTTATAGCCCAGTTACTATGATGCCATGCTGCTCAGTCATGCTGGTCACAGCTTCAATTTAGGCCATGGCTGCTGCCCTCCAATGGGGGTAAAATGCAATAACGCTTATGCACTTAGATTCAGGTGTACATTAAAGAAGCCCAGGTTCCCAAAACTTCAGGTTGTGACTTTGGAATGTAAAAGCCCTTAATTTAATTTTAAAATATAAAGGTGTTTATTAGGAGCAGGACATCATCTTGAGCTTTTACTGCACTGCCATGGCCCCAAGAAGCTCTGAGTAAATAAAAACAATTTCTTAGACACTCTCCACCTCTTTCAAACATTCACAAACACTTCTCTGCATGCACGTCTATTGCTGTTATATTTAGTTCCATATGCCAAGGCGGGTTAGGATGTTAGAAGAACTTTCCAACCTCTTTTTTTTTACCGATTTAAAGTTGTTGGTTATTTTGCATCTTTGTGTGTTCCGAATGCAGATTTCAGTGCATCAATTTCTTCAGAAAGTGCACTCTTTATTTATTTGTGCATGCAAAAAGGGTTCAGAAGAACTGCTTTCTGAAGATCTGTATAACAAGCAAAAAACAATTCTATGTAGGCTGCGCATAGAGAAAGGATTGTTTTGTAAATATGTTATTTAGTTCTTTAAAAAAAAGCAGCTGTCAGTATTCTGTTCAAAAGTTAAAATTGCCCCTACCTGGCTCTGCTTCAATTTCCGATGTTGATGGTCCATTCGGGGGCGCTCAATTTGACAGGCTGCACTTTGGCCATGTCCGGTGTGCTGTCACCGGGCCCAAGGTCGATAGACATCCTGTTGGTTCTTACCGCGAAATTCGCGAACCCTGCGATTTTTTTTATAACGTAACAATTTCTATACTTAGCCAACAAGCAAAACCAGCCACCCGTCAGTTCGTACCGCATGATATCTTTCAAAATAGAACCCGCAGCAGCGAGTGAATTCACCTTCGTGCTAGCTCTCGCTTCAACGCGACCGAAGCGGCGAGAACATAGCGCTCACGAAGCTCTCAGCTCATGCCGCACTATGCGCTTTTCGCAGATCACTTTCAAGATAGGTGTACGCACGTCTGTTTTCAAAGCGAAGTAAACGGTGAGAACACAGCGCGTGAAGTTTTGAGCAGTGGGCACACTCTGTCCGCATTGCAGTTCGCTTTCAAGGTACGGTTCACGCTGCCGGGCCACAAGCAGCCGCCGCCGGAGAACGGTTGATAATCGTTCGACGGGGATGAGAAGCGCTAAAGAGCGATAACAGCTCAAAATGAACGGAACGTCACTAGCGCACCTGGCCCCGCCACCTGCAGTACTTTGCTTGCGCCATTCACTTGGCGCCGCCGACCACAGCAGCTCGTGTAGCCGCAGCGCTGTCGCTTATATACGTCGGATCAAGTTTCATAACATTGATAACAACATGGACTGCGTGTAGATGAGGAAGAGTCACAATGCTTACGCATACTCAGACAAAGCTTTGAGGGGTTCCTGTGTGACTTTCTTTACCGGAAATGTGCAGTCGGCGGTGACCCAAAGTTGACAATGCATGTAAGAGGGGTGCGAAGCTTTTATTTTTATGCGAGTCTTGCCCAGCTCCCAAAGATCTGCTCAAGCTGAGACTTGCTGATGGCTGTATGTGTTTTTTTTAATTGTCGCATGCCCTCGAACCGCCATGAATCCAACTGTGTAATGGCATTAGAGCAGTCATCATCATCATCATCAGCCTAGTTACGCCCACTGCAGGGCGAAAGCCTCTCCCATACTTCTCCAACTACCCCGGTCATGTACTAATTGTGGCCATGTTGTCCCTGCAAACGTCTTAATGTCATCCGCCCACCTAACTTTCTGCCGCCCCCTACTACGCTTCCCTTCCCTTGGAATCCAGTCCGTAACCCTTAATGACCATCGGTTATCTTCCCTCCTCATTACATGTCCGGCCCATGCCCATTTCTTTTTCTTGATTTCAACTAAGATGTCATTTACCCGCGTTTGTTCCCTCACACAATCTGCTCTTTTCTTATCCCTTAACGTTACACCTATCATTCTTCTTTCGATAGCTCGTTGCGTCGTCCTCAATTTCAGCAGAACCCTTTTCGTAAGCCTCCAGGTTTCTGCCCCGTAGGTGAGTACTGGTAAGACACAGCTGTTATACATTTTCCTCTTGAGGGATAGTGGCAACCTGCTGTTCATGATTTGAGAATGCCTGCCAAACGCACCCCAGCCCATTCTTATTCTTCTGGTCATTTCAGTCTCATGATCCGGATCCGTGGTCACTACCTGCCCTAAGAAGATGTATTCCCTTACCACTTTCAGTGCCTCGCTACCTATCGTAAACTGCTGTTCTCTTCCGAGACTGTTAAACATTACTTTAGTTTTCTGTAGATTAATTTTGAGACCCACCCTTCTGCTTTGCCTCTCCAGGTCAGTGAGCATGCATTGCAATTGGTCTCCTGAGTTACTAAGCAAGGCAATATCATCAGCGAATCGCAAGTTGCTAAGGTATTCTCCATCAACTTTTATCCCCAATTCTTCCCACTCCAGGTCTCTGAATACCTCCTGTAAACATGCTGTAAATAGCATTGGAGATATCGTATCTCCCTGTCTGACGCCTTTCTTTATTGGGATTTTATTGTTGCTTTCTTTGTGGAGGATTACGGTGGCTGTCGAACCGCTATAGATATCTTCCAGTATCTTTACATATGGCTCATCTACACCCTGATTCCGTAGTGCCTTCATGACTGCTGAGGTTTCGACTGAATCAAATACTTTTTCGTAATCAATGAAGGCTAAATATAAGGGTTGGTTATATTCCGCCCATTTCTCATCACCTGATTGATAGTGTGAATATGGTCTATTGTTGAGTAGCCTTTACGGAATCCTGCCTGGTCCTTTGGTTGACAGAAGTCTAAGGTATTCCTGATTCTATTTGCGATTACCTTAGTAAATACTTTGTAGGCAACGGACAGTAAGCTGATCGGTCTATAATTTTTCAAGTCTTTGGCGTGCCCTTTCTTATGGATTAGGATTATGTTAGCGTTCTTCCAAGATTCCGGTACGTTCGAGGTCATGAGGCATTGTGTATATAGGGCGGCCAATCTTTCTAGGACAGTGTTCCCACCATCCTTCAACAAATCTGCTGTTACCTGATCCTCCCCAGCTGCCTTCCCCCTTTGCAAAGCTCCCAAGGCGTTCTTTACCTCTTCCAGTGTTACTTGTGGGATTTCAAGTTCCTCTAGACTATTCTCTCTCACCTTATCGTCGTGGGTGTTACTGGTACTGTATAAATCTCTATAAAACTCTTCAGCCACTTGAACTATCTCATCCATATTAGTAACGATATTGCCGGCTTTGTCTCTTAACGCACACATCTGATTCTTGCCTATTCCTAGTTTCTTCTTCACTGCTTTTAGGCTTCCTCCGTTCCTCAGAGCCTGTTCAATTCTATCCATATTATAGTTCCTTATGTCCGCTGTCTTACGCTTGTTGATTAACTTAGAAAGTTCTGCCAGTTCTATTCTAGCTGTAGGGTTAGAGGCTTTCATACATTGGCGTTTCTTGATCAGATCTTTCGTCTCCTGCGATAGCTTACTGGTTTCCTGTTTAACGGCGTTACCACCGACTTCTATTGCGCACTCCTTAATGATGCCCATAAGATTCTCGTTCATTGCTTCAACAATATGGTCCTCTTCCTGGGTTAAAGCCGAATACCTGTTCTGTAGCTTGATCCGGAATTCCTCTGTTTCCCTCTTACCGCTAACTCATTGATTGGCTTCTTAGGTACCAGTTTCTTCCGTTCCCTCCTCAAGTCAAGGCTAATTCGAGTTCTTACCATCCTGTGGTCACTGCAGCGCATCTTGCCGAGCACGTCTACATCTTGTATGATGCCAGGGTTCGCGCAGAGTATGAAGTCGATTATTCACGTCCAAAAGGAAATGCAGCCGGTGATTGGGCTGCCTAAGGTTTGCGGCCTGGCGACAGCTCCCCTCCCCCGTTTCCGTTGACAAGTTAGGGGGAGGGGTCTAGAGCAATCTTACAACCCCCCCCCCCCCGCCCCCAGTGGCGTAGCCAGAAAATTTTTCGTGTCAGAGAGGGGGGGGGGGTCCCAACTGACCGTGGAGGGGGAAGGATTGCCATAATAGCAAAAAATTTACTGTTAGTGATCGTTACAAGTGCCCGGCGTGCCCCCCTTGGCTACGCCGCTACTCGCCCCCCCCCCCCCCCCCGCAATCGACGCAAATCGAGCTATCAGAACGTGCATGACGCGCATGCATGACATAACATGAATGACATGCCGCGAAGCTGGCATGGATGTCGTGACATCATCATCATCAGCCTGTTTTGATGTCTATCGCCGGACGAAACCTTCTCCAGCGATCTCCAATCCCTGTCTTGCACTAACTGTTTCCACGTGTCTTCAAGTTTCCTAATTCCAACATGTCCACCTTATTCTCTGCCGTCTTCGACTGTGCTTCCCTTCCCTTAGCACCCATTCTGCAACTCCAAGAGACTAGCAGTTATGTCCCTCACGCATTGCAATGTCTGCCCAGCACGACTTCTTCCTCTTGATGTTAACCAGAATATCAGCTATCCCCGTTCGCTCTCTAATCCACATCGCTGTCTTAAAGTCTATTACCGTCATGCCTAATATTTTTCATTCCATCGCTCGTTGCGCGGTCCTCAACGTCTTCCCAAGCTTCTTTGGTAACTTCGAAGTTTTGGCCCCATACGTTAGTAACGGCAGAAAGCAATGATTAGCAGTAAGCTCCATGGTCATGATTTAGTAATGCCTGCCGTAAGCTTTCCAACTAATTTTTTATTTTTGTTAATTTCCTTGATCAGAGACCCCTACGAGTAATTAACCTCAATAAACGTATTTCTGCGCAGGTTCTAGAGGCTGACTGCCGACCATGACATTTCGTTCTCTCGCCAGGCTGTGGAACATTACTTTTCTCTTCTGCATACTAACTTTCAATCAGACTTTTACACTTTCTGCGCTAAGGTCCTCAAACGTTTGTTGCAAATAGTCTGCAGCGTTGCTAAGTATGCCAATGTCATCTACAAACTGTAAGTTGGTGAGCTATTTACCGTTAGCCCTCACTCCTAACCATTCCCAATCTAACTGGTAGCATACCTTTAAGTATTCAGTGATAGCATTGTAAATATTTTGCCATTGATCATGCGAAGCCTTTTGCAGATATCTGGCTATGCAAAGTCGGCGCGTTAGTGTCATCCATTCGATATCAACATTCGTGGGAAACTTCATTTTTGACCGCTGTTCGGAGTCAGTGCGCTGCTGCCTAGATGCCCCGATCTAATCATTCCAGCTACCTGATTCAAGCGCAGGTACCGCGCGTTTCATGTATAGCCAATATAAAGGCGTTAACTGCCAATGTTCATTTATCATATACTGTAAGCTTGTTCACTTACTCCCTTATAATTAGGATGTAAAATAGAAAGACTGGGGTGTTCTAAGGGTGTTTTCTTATTGAACACCCTTTTCCGATGAAAAGGGTGTTTCAAGGGTGTTTACAAGGGTAAAAAGATAAGTACACCCGCAATACACCCATAAGGGTGTGAAAATAGCGATCAGAGGGGCGGCCATTTTTTTTTATGCCTTCAGAAACGACCCTGCCTCTGGCCGTGCCAAAAATCCGTGCCTTATGCTCCGCATAATGAGTGCGTCAACGTTACTATGACGATTACAGTTTTTGAGGGTTCCTGACGTGGCGTGATTGACAGACAAAATGGGCGCGGCCCGGTCATTTTCGACCAATGGCTGCGCGGTGATGGCGGCAAAAGGCATAAAGAAAGTAATATAATTCCTACAAAATCGCACCCCTGAGTGACATTAGCGACGCATTTATTAATGCAGAGAAAAGAAACTCATTCAGATTTTGCATTAACTACCGTGGGGTTGCTTAGAAAAGCACAGCGGCCGGAAAGCATGCAGCCGATCGTAAATACAATAGCTCGTCTGTTATATTCGTTCCTTCCGAGTTAGATTCGGAGGGTTTTTCGTTCTTTAAGTTGCGAAATATGTGCAGTTCGGCGAGACAAAAGACTGGCTATCCCGAAATCTTAATTAAATTAATTAAATTTTGACGTTTTACGTGCCAAAACCAGGATATGAGGCACGCCGTAGTGGGGGACTCAGAGCTAATTTTGACCACCCGAGGTTCCTTAATTTATGCAATCAGTGCACGTTACACGGGCGTTTTTGCATTTCGCCCCCCTCGAAATGCTGTGCCGTGACCGGGATTCGATCCCGCGCCGTCGAGCTTAGCAGCGCAATGCCGAAGCCACTACGCCACCACGGCGGATCACAAATGTCGACTAAGAAGAGCAATTAACAACAAAAAAGGAAACAAAAGAGGAAAAGAAAAATAAGAGCTAATTAAATTACAAACCACCGTCAGAAAAGCGAATCTATAACAAAGTAGCCAACCCTCGACCATAGACCTTGGTGATCGATGACTGAGGGTCTTCTGTCCCGCGAAGAGCACGAAGCCCAGCGTCCTTATATAGCAGGCGTGATGGCCATTTTGGCGGCGAGGAAATAAATCCGAGGAATTAAGAGCTCGGCAAACAGCGGACGAGCAAGGAGCGGCTGCGGTGGCAAAGCAGCGGCACGTGGACAGCCCCGCCGTGGCTGGTCGCGGACGAAGAACAGACGCCGCCGCGGAGTGCAACGAAAACAGACGCGCGTCGGCGGCGCTAGCGCGGTCGTACAACAGACGACGCCGTGTCGAGTCCGCGCGCCCGCCGCGCGAGAAGTCAGCGCGCAGTCAGTGAGCGTTGTGCTATCTAGGTCAAGCCGACAAAGACAACACTCGGCGCTCCTAGTGCCACACCCGCTGCAGGGCCTTTACGCGGCTCTGTTTCTGCCACCGTGAACCCCTTCGCCCCGTGTGCGAGGCGCAGCGTAGACGCGCTGCTTTGGTCGAGGCACCAGGGTGGACAGTTACGGCGGTCGTTTTAAAACAACACGATAGATTTGGATGCTTGGGACATGAGAGGTGTAACGTTAAGAAGCAGGAAGCTAGTGGTATGACTTTGAGAGAAGCAAAAAAAAAAAAAAAGGAAATGTGAGACAGCTGACTTTAGCGATTCCTTCCGCCCTGAACTCTCTCACTGCGACAGCAGCATTCTTCTCCAGCACTGCAGGCCATCGTCTTAATTATTTGTTTTGTTTTGTCCCTTTTTTTAATGGCTCATACGGGGTACGTGAGATTGGACAACAATCGGAGGTGGGAGCTCCTTCTAATTCCATCTTAATGTGGCTTGGCTCTTTTTTTTCCCTCAAACAGTTCTGCTCAGCCACTATGGGAGAATTGTCAAGAAGCCAGCGGTTACAAGGTTCTGGGTTGGAGTGGAACACGGGTGCGGTCGCTGAACAATCTATTAAAGTAATAATTTGAATATTGAAATGTTTAGTATGATATATAAAACATACTTGCAAATTCTGTGATGTTAGACAAGGAAAAATGTTGTTTAGACAACTGCGTGGTGACTTTACCTTCTTTGTAATGCACGCAACTTCCTTTCTGTATGGCATTGTAAAGTATTTTTGTGGTATTCGATATATACGGACAGACCTTAGTACTCTCAGGCCTCTCGTCTAAGTTTAGGGTAAATTTATTTCAAGCAAATGTGTGCCTTCATAGAACCTTCTGTTCGCAGCTGTTTGGCAGAAGGTTTATGCAATTTTTTTTTCAAATCGGGCCTACATTTTACTATTTCAATATAAGACTTGATTTGGGCAATATGGGAGCGTGTCGTTCATTTTCGTTTGTTTTTGTACGTTATCATGGTGAGGTTGCCTTGTAGTGAGTGTAATAAGTTTCTAGAAGTTCTGTAGAACCGTATCATTTTCCGTTTCCATCTTTCTGATGGACAACGTCCAAGCACCTACTCGCTGGACCTGTCGGCAGCGTGTCACTTGATATATAATGTTTCCTTGCGCTGTTTTCGAATGTGAGAGTTTATGTAAATCCCTACTGATGAAGCTGCTAGTAATGAGGCTGTTGCTGCGTTAAAAGCTTTCTTGATTTTCAGGCTCGATGAGTCGTTCTGAAGATGGCGGCTGGCGATTAATGAACTCTGAAGCCAAAACTGCTTCTACAATTGATGTCACGAGCGATTCGAGCGAAATCATTTTCTTCTTTTTTTTGACACATTGGCGTCAGGAGTGTCAAAGTGGATGAAAAAGAGCATGTGCGCTGCACTATATGTGCAGTGCAACTGACGCTGGTCTGCTCCGGACCTCCGTCAATTGCACTCGCTCCTCGAAGAGGCAGGACATGTGTCGAGTGAGCCCCTGAGCAACACTTTGCAACGTGTTCACGCATTGCTCTCGCATTTGCCACTAAATCACCACAGATATTGTTTCCCTGTACATTTCCAGCGCTGCTATATCGGGCGCTCGGAGGCTGTTAATTCTGCGAGCTGCCACATGATAACTAAGTGACAAACTATGTGGCGTTATCTTTGCGATGGTAGTGACACCATCGACGCTTTAGTTCGTCGCGGATACTCCACGGTGAGTATGCGCCATGTTTGAGACTGATCATCGTCATTTTCATGCGCGCCTCTTTTGTGCTGTCGAGGCTGTTCCACGAGTGTCGCAGCGAAGCACAGTGCCATCTTGCCAAGAACAATTTATTTGCGATGCAAATGTTATCATTCTCGTCCACTACAGCCTTTTTTGGTGCCTCCAAGGTGCATGCGCAGACGCCACCGCTCTCAGGGTCCCCGCGAAGCGCAAAACCTTGCAGTAAATTACCCAGTGCTGTTGTTATTCAATAGCGGGACATGGCGTATTGATGAAGTTTGATGAGGCACATGTGTCCAGGTGGGAACCTGCTGCTACCATTGGCTTTGTGCTTGAGTGGTCGCTATTTTCGCATCCTGGACAATTTCCCAAAGGTCCTCCGGCCGGCTTGGTTTGGTTTGGTGCCTAAAGGGGAATCAACTAAAGGGGATCGGCCATGAATGGGGTGGTAGTAGAAAACAAAAGAAAGCAGAAAGCTAAAATTGAATTTTGTAATTTGAGGAAAAGATAATAAATTGGTAATATTAATTGTTAATGTAAATTTGAGATATATCTTGCAGAATACGGGCTATTAATATTTTTGGTGTTCATGAGCACAAAATAAAAACCACCGAGAACATCGCTAATAAGATTAAATATGGCATCATATAATTTCCTATTGCAGGGACGATGTAACGGGAAACGTAATGCCAAGTCCAAGCTGGCAAGGAGACCTTGCAGAAGTCTTTGTATTTGCATATTTAATTTATGACTTTCTACAAAGAACCTTTCTATAGTTTCAGGTTCACCGTAATGATACCATTGAAGAGAAGGAGTCATACCGGACCTGTTGGAACCACAATTAAGCATTGGTATTCGGTATCGCATTCCCTAAATTGAAACTTTCTTGTTTTCTTGTTAAATACCGTCTTTTGTGCCAAGGGAATCGAAGATGCTGAATAACGGTGTTATTTAATAGACATGGCCTGACATGTTCCTCATGAACATAATTTCTTAAAAAATTCGCAGCAGTGATGTGTACTGCAGGTCGCAGGATCTTTAGTACCGGGCCTTTAAAGGATACCACCACTAGTGCGTTTGCTGACTCGTTTAATGGGAGTCTGGTGTGCCCTAGTACCCACACTAATTGGATGAGGCGTAAATTTGCGGGGATAGATTAACAAAATTCTCAGAGGACGTTATATGAATATGGCACTGATGGAGCAGAACAAACGGACAAGGAGTCGGTTATGACTACGGCTGATGAAATAAATGTGGGAAGTTTTCGTACACCTAGTATGATAGCCAATAACTTTGCCTGGAATATTGGAGTAAAGTAGGGCAGTCGAAGAGAAAAAAAATAACTTAATGGTAGTGAAAGAACGCCTACTTCTCTACCTTATCTTCACTGACAGGAGTACTGTGGCTATTACTGCATTGATTTGGAAGTTCTCAAACTGGTCTTGTAACAAGCCCCAGAGTCGCACTTTGGGGACGCTGGTAATATATAAGAACGTTAAAAAGCACGAAGTGGGCGGGGACTAAAAAGGCACAAGTACACATACACACAGGCGCTTCTAACAAGCCTTTTAGGTATCTAATAGGCAGGAGTATAGCGTTTTTAGGAAATGTATTATTAGGCGGCATGCTTACTGTAGGAGTTGTAATTACATTTGGGAAAAACGACAGCACGGATTATTACTTGCAATGGTTCAAAGAATGGTTCCAAGAACTTCTGTATAAAAACTACCTGGCTACAAAGTAGTTGACACCATTGATTTTCCGATGGGAGTGAACTCCAAAAACGACCGTGTTCCGTGCATTGGGTGCACGTTAAATATCCCTAGGGGTTTAAAATTAATCCGGAGAGTGCCCCCTCCCCCCCTCTACGGCGTGCCTCATAATGAAATCGTGGGTTGGGCACTAATTAATTAAATTAATTAATTAACACATATAGGAGCGTCTCTCGGGATGTTCAGTAATGTTTTAACTACCAGTACCCGCAATAGAGTTTGAAGAGAAAGCAAGTGTGCCTCATGATATAGAATATTATTCGCTACAAATTTCGGAAGGCCCAGATACTGTTGGAATCGCACCGCTGGCACGAGTTGTTGGGGTCTCGGTACTGACGCCCGTTATTGCCAATGGGTCGCAAGCCCCAAGGGTAGCGTTGGCCTGGCGGCCTGGGGCACTGGAAGCATCCGAAGGTCCCGGCAAAGCAAGAGAAGACTGGTAACAGAACAACTTGTTTATTCTAACATAGCAAAAGAGCGGCCGGTCAGGTCGACCGAAGTGGAGAGACGGGAGAGCACGTAACTCAACAGTACAAATCGGAGCCTCTCTCCTGGCGTCCGGGGGCAGCTGCTCTTATACCCTCGGCGTCGCGGTCCAAAAGAGAAGGTCACGGGATGAAGGTCACGGGATGAAGGTCACGGGACGGCGGAGCATGACCCCACGACGGCGCGAACTGTCGAGCCGAGAGACCTGCTGAACCGAGTGTAGTGACGCATCGCCAACCTTCACTTGGGGAGCTCCGCTCCCCTGATGCCGCGCTTTGACAAGCGTGGGCACACACACACGAAGACACGTGGCACTGAAACACGCCTGGACACGCTTGGCGGGTAGGCGTTGCGGCGGCGTCGGACGGGCCAAAATGTCCGCCGCTTTGAACAAAGCCCCGGCGTCCGTTGCATCCGCGCCGGCATTACCGCGCGTTGTAGGCGAAACGTAACAGACCGCCCCGCCGGGGGAAGGAGATCCCGAAGGTCAGGGGACTGCATCCGCTGTCCGGAGGGATGTCGCTCGATGATGCTCATAACCGAAGTTGGGCGTCCTTGGGCGTTTCTTGAGCGCAGCGCACCGAGAAGGCCTCGTTCTCACGTTCAGGTGCACACAGGACACTGCAAAGTGACTTCGGGAGAGTTGACATTTTTGTTCTCGTTTCCGGCAAGCGTTAGAACCACGCCAAAAGTCAACCGCTCAGTCAGCAAGCACGGCACAACCCTCACTAAGCCCTGCCAGGCTCTTTCCCCTTTTATACTGCTGCCTAGTTCCTTACAGTAGTTTAGCAGCACTCAGAACGCGTCCACAAATCGGAAAAATTGCACTAAAAAGCACATCATCACTTTGAAACATTACACAAAAGCAATAGGTTAAAAATCCTGCCTCAGGAAGAAAAACATCAGTAACAAGCAATTTTGAGGCTGATTCCCACGTTAGGGGCTTCGACTTAAGCCATCGGCGTTACCGTTGAGACTCCCCTTTTTGTAACGCACCTCAAAGGAATATTGTTGCAAAGCGAGGCTCCAGCGCAGGAGGCGGCCATTTTTGGGAGAGATGGTCTGCAGCCATTGGAGAGGGCAGTGATCCGTCTCAATGATAAACCTCGAGCCGGCTAGGTAACATGACAATTTCTGAACGGCCCACACGATACACGCACACTCTTTCTCGGTGGCGCTATACGCCTGCTCACGACTGGTCAGCTTACGACTAGCATACAGGACGGGGTGTTCTACTTCTCCATTTTCCCGTTGGCACAGTACAACGCCCATGCCTCGCTCACTAGCATCACACTGATTAACGAACCCTTTTGTGTAGTCGGGCGATCGTAGCACAGGCTGGCTTGTTAGGGCGCTCTTTAGGGCGCTAAAAGCTCTTTCCTTCGTCTCATCCCAGACGACTGTTTGCGGCTCTGTCTTTCTTAGAGCATCCGTCAAGGGAGCCGCGATATCAGAGTACCTGGGGATGTACCTCTGATAGTAGCCGGCGACACCTAAGAACGACCGAATATCGGTCTTCGTGCGCGGTTGCGGGAAGTCTCGCACAGCGGCCACCTTTATTTCAGAGGGGCGGCGACGACCCCGACCAATCACGTGTCCGAGGTAGACAACCTCGGCCTGTGCTAACTGGCACTTGGGAGCCTTGACTGTCAAGCCCGCATCGCGCAGGCGGGTTAGCACTGCCCGCAAGTGCGCCATATGTTCAGGCCAGGATGCGGAGAATATCGCTACGTCGTCTAGATACGGTAAAGCGAATTCTTGCTGTCCCCGCAACACTTTATCCATGAGGCTTGAAAAGCAGTATGGCGCGTTCTTCAAACCAAAACTCAAAACTTTAGGACGGAATGTCCCCATTGGTGAAATGAACGCCGCATACCTACTAGCCTCTTCTGTAAGTGGAACCTGCCAATAACCCCTGACAAGATCTAGGGTGGAAATAAACTGAGCGCTACTCACTCTCTCAAGGCGCTCCTCGATGTTAGGGATCGGATAAATTTGATCCTTAGTGATGGAATTAAGCCTGCGGTAGTCGACGCAAGGACGAGGTTCCTTGCCCGGTACCTCAACTAAAATCAAAGGGGAGGTATAATCACTCTCACCCGCTTCAATAACACCGAGCTGTAGCATTTTCTTTACCTCAGCCTCCATAATATCGCTCTGGCGGGGTGACACCCGGTACGCCTTGGATCGTACTGGCTCTGGGGAGGTAAGTTCTATGTCATGAGTAAGGACAGAAGTCCTACCAGGCCTCTCAGAGAACAGACCTTGAAACTCTTGTAAGAGCTGGTGTAGTTCTGTTTTCTGCTCAGGCGACAGCGATGCTTTACTTATTAAGTCACTAATGACTTGATCGGTGTCTTTCCTGTTCGTCACTGAGCCTAGTCCCGGAAGCTCGACCGGAAGCTCTTCGGGCACGTTTACCATCATGCACACCACTGCTTCCCGTTGCTTATAGGGTTTGAGCAGATTACAGTGGTAAACTTGCTGTGCTTTCCGCTTTCCTGGCAGACTCACCACGTAGTTAACGTCCGACAGTTTTTGAACAATCCGTGCTGGGCCCTCCCACTGCACGTCGAGTTTGTTCTTTAGCGATGTGCGCAATATCATGACCTCATCGCCCACCTCAAAACGACGGGCCCTGGCTGTCCGATCATAATAAACCTTGGCCCTCTGCTGGGCCTCTGCCATTGCTTCACCTGACAACTCCTGTGCCCTTCTTAAGCGTTCGAGGAGCTTAAGCACGTACTCTACCACGACTGGGTCGTCGCCCCTGCCTTCCCATGATTCTCGAAGCATGCGAAGCGGAGATCGCAGCGAGCGACCGTACACCAGCTCAGCTGGCGAGAACCCCGTAGCCGCATGCGGCGCGGTTCTTAAAGCAAACATCACTCCAGGCAGACACAGCTCCCAGTCAGTTTGATGTTCAAAACACAATGCTCTCAACACGCGCTTCATGACGGAGTGGAGCTTCTCAACGGAATTCGACTGGGGGTGGTGCACTGAGCTGTGTAACAGCCTTACCCCGCACCTTTCGAGAAAGGCTGTCGTCAAAGCGCTAGTAAACACTGTACCCTGATCTGACTGGATTTCTGCAGGAAAACCAACTCGCGCAAATATGGACAGTAGTGCATTGACTATCTCAACTGAGCTGAGTTCTTTAAGCGGCACTGCTTCAGGGAACTTTGTCGCTGGGCAGATCACAGTCAAAATGTGTCGGTACCCCGTGGCTGTTACCGGCAGAGGTCCCACTGTATCAATAACGAGCCGTCTAAAAGGCTCCGTAATGATAGGTACCAACTTCAACGGCGCCCTCGATTTGTCCCCTGGCTTGCCCACCCGCTGACAGGTGTCGCATGTCTTCACAAAGTGGTCTGCGTCCCGAAAACACCCTGGCCAATAGTACTCTTGCAAGAGACGGTCCTTAGTTTTCTTAACTCCTAGGTGTCCGGACCACGAACCCCCATGCGACAAGCGCAACAGATCCTGACCATAGCATTGAGGCACGATCAGCTGATCGAACTCCACTCCCCTGCGGTCTAGATACTTCCGGTACAGGACCCCACCTCTTTCCACAAAGCGAGCATTTTTCTTGGCGATACCTTCCTTGATAATGCAGCGTATGTTTTCTAGGCTGCCATCCTTCTTTTGCTCGGCTATCAAAGCCGACCGGCTGACTTTTAGCAACCTGTTAAGTCCGTCTGACGTAGGCGCGATGAGCAAATCTGGAGACAGCTCTTCTAATTTTCCCGTGTCGGGATTTTCCTCTCCAGTATCTGGTGCCTTTAACGCTACAGGCTCAATTTTATTCAGTTCGGGCGTGCTCTGAATACCAGCTTGCTGCGCCTCTGACCCTTTCTCATCGTTCAACAACGTCGGCCCCGCAACTACCGCCTTTGCAGCGAGCTCCCGAACCTTCGATCTGGTTAAGGCCTGAACGCTAGCCTCACCAAACAAAAGCCCCTTCTCGCGCAGGAGGTGATCGGACCTGTTCGAAAATAGGTACGGGTACTGGGGGGGCAGCATAGATGACACTGCGGCCTCCGTCTCAAGTGCTCCGAAAGGTCCTTCAATAAGCACTTTTGCTACCGGCAGACACACGCTATGAGCTTCCACTGCTTGCTTGATCCATGCGCACTCGCCCGTGAACATATCGGGTTCTACGTAAGAGGGGTGAACTACATCCATTGTAGCTGCGGAATCGCGAAGCACTCGGCACTCTTTCCCGTTCACGAGGAGGTCTCGCATGTAAGGCTCGAGAAGCTTCATGTTCTCGTCAGTGCTGCATATAGACAAAAACACGACTTGTGTTTTTGTTTCTGGACACTGCGCCGAAAAGTGACCCGGCTTCTGGCATGTATAACAAACGCGCGCTTGCCTCGTCTCGAACCGCTTTCTGCGTTCGGCTTCGGTTGCCGCCGTCTCCTTACGTTCGGTCGGACTGCTTTCACTCGCATCCGCACTACGTGTATCCCCCTTTGCTCTCATGGGTGTGAACTTCGGCCTCTCAAACTTGGAGCCAAATTCACCCTTTTGACCGTCCTTAGCTCCGCGAGCCCGACGCGTCACAAACTCCTCGGCTAGCTCAGCGGCTCTAGCCACCGTACTAACGTCTGGCCTATCCAAGACCCAGTACCGCACGTTCTCAGGTAACCGACTATAAAACTGTTCTAGCCCGAAACACTGCAGAACTTTCTCGTGGTCACCAAACGCTTTCTCTTCTTTGAGCCACTCCTGCATGTTTGACATAAGCCTGTACGCAAACTCTGTATATGACTCACTTTTGCCTTTCTCATTTTCCCGAAACTTCCGACGGAACGCCTCCGCTGACAGCCGGTACTTTTTTAGCAGACTCGATTTCACTTTGTCGAAATCCTCTGCCTCCTCTCTCTCCAAGCGAGCTACTACGTCGGCCGCCTCGCCGGGTAGCAAAGTGAGCAAGCGCTGTGGCCACGTTTCCCGAGAGAACCCCTGCTTCTCGCACGTTCGCTCAAAGTTAACCAGGAACAAACCAATGTCCTCTCCAAGCTTAAACGGCCGCATCAGGTCAGTCATTTTGAACAATACTCGTTCTCCTGCACCGTGTGCCTGACTTCCATTACGAGCGCGTTCCATCTCTATCTCGAGACGCTTCAATTCCAAAGCGTGTTCGCGCTCTTCTTTTTCTTTCTGCTCTATAAGTTCGCGCTCATGTCTTTTTGCCCGCTCCTCAATGGTCTCAAGGCAATCCGACAGCTCGTCATCTTCAGCTTCTAACTCAAGAATAGCCCTTAGCAGTTCTGGTTTTCTGAGTTTGTCTGAGACATCCAGACCCAACTCTTTTGCAAGCTCCAGTAATATCGGTTTGCGCAACGACTTCAAATCCATGGCTGCTCTGAATGCTGCTTTCTCTACTGCCTACTATTGTCTTGCCGCAAACTAACCCGGTAGCAACGACAACCACAATTACCAGCTCTGTTTCTAACACTAACAAAAGCCTGGCAAAACTCAGAAGAAGAAAGTCCCGCACTCACCAAACCTCGCAGCCAAGAATTCAGCGCAGTCGTTCCGCTGCAGGCAACCAGTCATCACACAGGGCTCGTTGCGCTGCTCCCGGATGGTCGTTGTGCTGCTCAGCATACATTCAACCGCATCTCTTCGCTGCTGGCCTCCGTTGTCGCGATCTCACCGCTGGCAACCAGATGTTGGAATCGCACCGCTGGCACGAGTTGTTGGGGTCTCGGTACTGACGCCCGTTATTGCCAATGGGTCGCAAGCCCCAAGGGTAGCGTTGGCCTGGCGGCCTGGGGCACTGGAAGCATCCGAAGGTCCCGGCAAAGCAAGAGAAGACTGGTAACAGAACAACTTGTTTATTCTAACATAGCAAAAGAGCGGCCGGTCAGGTCGACCGAAGTGGAGAGACGGGAGAGCACGTAACTCAACAGTACAAATCGGAGCCTCTCTCCTGGCGTCCGGGGGCAGCTGCTCTTATACCCTCGGCGTCGCGGTCCAAAAGAGAAGGTCACGGGATGAAGGTCACGGGATGAAGGTCACGGGACGGCGGAGCATGACCCCACGACGGCGCGAACTGTCGAGCCGAGAGACCTGCTGAACCGAGTGTAGTGACGCATCGCCAACCTTCACTTGGGGAGCTCCGCTCCCCTGATGCCGCGCTTTGACAAGCGTGGGCACACACACACACACACACACGAAGACACGTGGCACTGAAACACGCCTGGACACGCTTGGCGGGTAGGCGTTGCGGCGGCGTCGGACGGGCCAAAATGTCCGCCGCTTTGAACAAAGCCCCGGCGTCCGTTGCATCCGCGCCGGCATTACCGCGCGTTGTAGGCGAAACGTAACAATACAAACGTAATGATTCGCGTTCTAAAATAACTAGATGATGTAATTTATAAGCAGCGCCCCCAGGGAATAATACGGAAACAAAACTCGTAAATGGGCCAGACATACGTATACGATAAATCATCAGCTGAGTCTCCGTGTGCAGTAAAAAACGAATGCTGCTGAAAATACAACAGCTAGCTTCCTCGGAACTTTGTTCCCCTTTCTTTTTGTTCCTCTTCTCTTCGACGACCATTGAAAGTTTCTCATTCGTCGAGAGCTTTCCTTGCCTCGAGTGGCAGCCGCACGTCGCCTTCAACCAATTTCGTTAGTTTGCACGCGTCCCCACTCCGCGTCACTGTATTCTGCTTTGCATGGTTTCAACACCCTGTGCACTACACTCGCGCACCTATTCGCCGATCTAACAACACTGGAAAGCTCAGAGGCATGGTTCGTGACCATTCTGCGTCCCTCACACCGGGCCTCTCAGCAGAGATTATGTTTATTACAAGAGGTTCGAACTGCCTGCATAGTATTCCCATTGTTTCCGCTGCACACCAACAGGGCTCGCGCACCCACGTGGCTAAATAAAATAGGGTGCTTTCCGTCTTCAAACTGCACTCCACGCCACGTTAAAGCCGATTAGTCACATGTCTTGCGGCACTGCCGCAAGTATGCCGAAAAGAGAAAGAAAAATTACAAACAAACGCCTTCAACGCTTGGGCTTGCCGCTTCAGTCTGCACACGAGAGTCTCAGGATGCCCTTGAGATTAAAAGGCGCTCTGCAATACAGTGCATACTCGTGGGTATGCTGAAATCGACCAGACTTATCCGCGTGCTGTGAATTTTTGGTGAATATCATGTGCGAGACCATAATTCTTGATATACTCCAACGGTTATCTAACCTGCGCATAACATGACCTCCCCAACTCAATTTTTTTTCTCGTAATGTAAATTACAATATCGGCTATACCTGTTTGCTCTAAGGTAAAAAACATACCGGAGCAAACATTCGCAACAAAATGAAGGATGTGTCTGCAGCAAGCAAAAATTCCGAGACCTCTCAGCACATTTTAATGGAATGCGAAGGTATTCTCCCAGTGACACCTGTGTGTAACGTGCACCTTCCAGAAACGCTTGCATTTAAAGTGGACGGAACAGTCAACCGGTCCGCGCAGTCGAGATAAGCAAGAGACATTTAGAGTATTGGCGGGTAAAAACAACCAAGGGATTGGTACGACCGGATCCGTTACAGGCGTAGGTAGCAGTACAAGGTAGGTACAAAAGTTTTGAGGAAGACGAAAAAAATTAAGGAGATGTATACAGCAATGACAGAATGAACAGCATATATAGCATGCCTTAAAGGGCCCCTCACCAGGTCTGGTCATGTTGAGCTGACATGCGCGGAGCATACATTGCGCGATATCGATCGTGTCTGCAAAGTATTACATCGCTAAGTGCCGTGGAAAGACCTGAAATTTCAAACCGAACGCCGTTTTTCGTTCGCCTCGCGGCCGCCGCGCTCCAAGCCGGAGGATGCCGTGCTCGCGTCTCTGCGCCTACGTAGTCGTGTCCGCAGTGTGACGTCGCTCGTGGTGACACGTGACTTCGAGAATTATTCCAGACAACATCTGTTACTTGTGTGATATGTTGCTTGAATTGGCGAATTGAAGTTTAGAGAAATAATAAAACACAAACGGAATGTGTGCGTGTTTTTTGCTTTACTTCGTACCGAAGCAAGAGAGATGTACTTTCGCTTCGTCTGCTTGTTCCCACGGTCATGCGGTCACGTGTGCAGGTACGAAAACTACGCCATTTTCTACCGTGTTCCAGCGCGTGATCAAGCTCTGCGATCCACTTGTTCTGCCTCAGTATTCGTGTAGCACTGAATTATACCGCTAGTCATGTGTCCTTGTGCACAGCGCGCGAAATCGTCCGCTGCGCGAAACGACAGGATGGATGGGTGGGTGTATGGATGGAAGGTAGGAGCGTCCTCTTTGAAACGGGGTGATGGCAATTGCCACCATGCTCAGCTTTTTATTTTTGTTTAACTGTGTTGTAAGTGATTAAAATTCGCCATGTTCTTTAAATACATCTTCCTATACTTTTACCTTATGTCACTTCTCTGCTTTTGAGACACCAATCCTCCAATCGCTTTTTGCTAATTTCCACCGCATATTATTTACATGACTATTGTTATCTCTGAACCCTAGGGCCCCAGGAAGCGTGACTGTGCCCGCATCGACATCGGGATGGACACCATCACATTTTAGTATGAGGTGTTCCATTGTTTCTACATATTTACCACACACAGTACATGTGTCTTTTTCTTCGTTAAATTTCTTTTTATAGCTCCGCGTTCTAAGACATCCTGACCTAGCTTCAAAGCGTAGGGCACTGCCTCTTGAGTTATCATAAAACGCTTCCTTCCTGATCTGCTGTTTCCGGTATTGATATAGTTCAACACTATGCTTCTTTTCCATTGAATTTATCCAATTTCTTACCTTCCGCGTTTTTAACCTGTCGTTTAATGCTCTGTATTTCTTCGTCCTCGTGTCTGGCATACTTACTGGTTAGCTTCCTAGTTCTTTTCCGCCATTGTGAGTCAACGCTCTTTCTGTATAGGTATTTAAACACCTTAGCTGCCCACCTGTTATCGTCCAATTTCCTCAGGAGTTTTTCGTACAGGATTTTACTCTGAGCTTCCCGTGCTTCGAACGATGCCCAGCTCGTTTGTGGTTTTCCCGTGGTAACCTAATGCTAATCTTCCAACAGCTCTCTGATTGACTTCCAGTCTCGACTGAACTTCTGCACTTAAGCACAGGACCGATAACAGCTCGCGCGCAACGCCACCAGCGGAAATGCGCAGCGCCAAAAAAAAAGAAAAAGCGAGGAGAGAAAAAAAAAAAACTGAAGTCGGGGCCCGTGACGTATATCTCACGCGATGGTCGAGGCCTGGCGTGGGAGAACACAGGGAAAGAATTTCGCTTGCGAAGGCTTGCGAAATGCAAAGGCGAGTGGAGAGGGACTCTCGCTTTGCAGTGGAGCCGGCCTGCTGAAATCATGGCTTCGCGACACAGAAATATTTCTATCTCACTATTAATGAGCCGACTTGAAAAATTTTTGCGGCAGAACACTCCCTAGAGGACACGTAACAACTTCCAGCGTATAACCAAAATTTGCTATGGGACCTGGTGAGGGGCCCTTTAATAACTCAAGCATGCTATAGGTGACTATTTGACACCACGTGGTTTCAAAAGAGATGTCAATAAACCATAATAATAATAATAATAATAATAATAATAATAATAATAATAATAATAATAATAATAATAATAATAATAATCAAAGCGAGATAGAAGATCCGGCTGCTGTACACGGCTCATATTTGACGCGTTTCGCCGGTGGCAATACGGTGTGTCGCTACGTTGTTGATTGCGAATCGCCTTAATGTTGAGACTCACCGTGAGATGGATTCTGCCGGAATTTCTTAGCGCAGCACGATCCAGTAGGTTATTATTTGATGCTTCTACGAGGCATCTGTAATGAATAAGAAGGAAGGCTCCACTTGTAACGTCTATTTGTCATGCAAATAAACGATGAATTCCGCCTGCGTTCTGCGTGGGCATCATGCATAATGTATTGTGCTCAAATGGACGTCTGCCTTACAGCTCTAATCTTGCGTCATGCGATCGCTTCACGCCTGCTTTGCGTTCCCTGCACGATCACTGCAGAAGGACGTCGCTTCTGACGCTTTAAATTGCGTTGCTTTCCCGTCCCAATCTTGTTTTTTCCCCCACAGGCTTCTTACAGTATGTTTCGTGTCGCGACTTGGCTGCGTCTGTCGTTGTTTTATTTATTACAGAACCAACGCTGCTTTTCAAATGATGCGTTCGTTTTCGTCTGCAATGTGAAAAATTGACGAAGAGAAAACGTGCCTTAAGCTCCTAAATGGCGCTTGCTACACACGGCATAGAAATGCTTGTGACACTGCAAACACTTCGGGCAAACGGGAAAGAATACCCTTAACTTATGGTACAATGCTTTTTAAGATGCCGTAGTTTTTATGAAAGTTTGGTGGCGCCTGCATTCTTATTTATCTGAAACAGATGCCGAGACAAAAATTTCCTAAAGCTGCTGGAAAGCTGTTACGCGGTTTCTGGTGTTGCGTATTGAAAATTTGTGTTGTCATAATATCACTGGGAAAACAAATGTTTCGTCTTAGGTGCTTGAACTGCCTGCCTGGAAGGAAAGAACTGGGAGATGCCCGAAGAAAGATGTAGCGACGCCTACCCAAAGAACAGCTCCACTCAACGCATGGCACGTTCCCGTGAATCAAATGCACGAGCAACGCGTGCTCGTAATTCTTTGTTCAATGGTTATTTATGGGTGTGGACAGAGCCCGGCAGATACCGAGTTTGGTGACACCCATGCCTTCCTGCATAGCGCATCAATTCGAGTTTACTGCTACCAGCTATTTACCAGCTTTTTCATGTCACTTTCGCCACATGAGAAGAATGGCGCGTCTAATTTGCCTATTTAGGGAGGAAGCTGGTGCTTCTGTGATGCAACATTGAAGAGGTGAACGGCTATGCCCTAACATGAGATGATTCAGGAGAAGGGCTAGCATAGCCGATTCGAAGGACTTCACATGTGGATTGTTATTAGGTAATAAAAGGCATTGTGACTACACCCACTGAACCAAACACAGTCTTGTTTCATCAGCTTTCATAGGAGAAGAATTGCTGATCAAATTAACTAATTTGACCTTACAAGAGAATCGCGCATCCGAGTTCCTAACATCCTACTTTATTTCCCCAGAAGGCGGAATGTATTCACTCTTCTCTACAGTTACGCTGGCGTGTGGTCTCGACCAGTCGACAGAATCTGCAACAGACCTCCAATTGTGGCCTGTCAAACGTGACAACTCAGAGGACGTGCCTATACTTCCTCATTAAACAAAGAACGCTCAGCTGCTGTATCATTTTTATATTCTTTGACGTGATCAATGGCGATTATGAAATATTACCGCGATCTGGCATGCTCGCGCTCATAATCACGACAATGCGGGCCTTCTGCTGCCCTTGCGCTGCCTGTAACATCAGGAGCTGTGTGCTTCGAGGCACATGCTTGCGGTCTTCTGCTCCAGCGGAGCTAGCGAGAAACAAGTATGGCTGACCTTCTCTGTAAGTATCGAGCGCATGAAGAGTTCAGGGTGTCCAGGAATTCAGCCTGGTTGATAGGTGGCCACAGACGAGTCGCCTTCGTCGTCGTCGTTCATAAGCCTGAGTGATACCAGGTTAATTATCAAGCATCGTTTCGCTATATAGGGCATTTAAGCTGACTGAATGCGTGAGCTGGCGCTAACTGAACAGTGGACATGGCGCCTCATCTGCGCGTTCCAGGCAATGAAGGTGGCAGAGAAGCCGTGAACTGGTGGACGTTGCATAGGGTCGCGCAGCCGAGCAAACCAACGCCGGGGCCGGGACACAGTCAGTCGGCGTGAGGACCATCGTCCGCTGCCTGGCACCCGAAGCGTTGCCCTGGGCAGCGCTGGTGGGCGTTCGTGCCTTGCGGCGGCGGTGTAACTGCGGATATTGCTGCTGCTGGAAGTCCAGGGTGCTTCGACCCTGGACCACGGCCGAGGATGTGCTCGGCTACTGTACCTGGTCCGCGGGACTGTCGCTCTCGAGCTTGCTGGCAATCCCGTTGGCCCCGCGCTCCTGCTCCTGGCAATGATGGAACACGCGTGGGTTGTACGCGTAGTCTGAGTACTTCCTTTGGTAGACATCGGCGGCTCCTCGTCGGTGGCGTTGAGAGGAAGCCACACTTTGCTTAGTCGGCTGCTCGCGCGCTGGCTGTTTTCATTCGGGTTCTCGGCGGTCACCGATCCGATCACCTTTTAACGCGCTAGCGTTAAGGGCCCCGTGTCGGAAAAAATCTGATGTCGGCGTCGGACGTCGTTTGGCAAAAAAATCATTACGAACCACAACTACACAGGCCCTCCGCGTGGCTTAGATGCGTTACTGAACTAATTGAATTCTCCAAAGTAAAATACGTCAGAAAAATAGTAAAGTACGACCTAAACACAGCATACAGATATGAGAGCGTCGGAGTTTAAATATACCAGAAAACGTAATTCTATTACACGAAAACTCACACACAAACCCCTTTCCCGAGCGGGGCGGCCGGCCAACACCACCTAGACAAGTTCTCTAGAGGGTGTTGGGCCGGCTCGGCTCCTTGCAACAACACCATCGCGCTCGCCTCCACGCTTCCGCAAGAAACCTGCGCTTGCCGGGACGCAATTGCGCCACGAGTCACACACAACACACACACTCGGCGAGACTCTCCGAACTGGACCTGGGAAGCTAACTGGCGACCCTCGACCAGGCCCGGCGAGCCGCGATCGCCAGTGGAGCCCTGTCAGAGGGAACCACCCAAGAATAAACCGCGCAACGGTTTCTGCAGTAATAAAGTTCCATCCTCCTCCTCCTCCTCCTTAAGCGTCCTCCAAGTTTTTTTTTATTGTGCGAACAGTATGAAGGCGTTTGGAGGTAGCGGAAGCTGGTACTTGGTACCTCACTCCTCAACGATGGAGCCGCCAAGCCGGCGTCGGTGGCCATATCAGGCCATATCATAACATCATGTGCAACTCGTAACAGCAGGCGCTGAATGCTTCGCTGGCGGCTGGAGCCAGCAGACGATGACAATGGTTGACGTTTGCTCGGAAGCTTCGTCTGCAGAGAGAGTGTAGAGGAATCTGCCCTAGTTGAACGACGAGCTGTTGATGTTGACGTTTATTGCTTGAGTTGTTGTTGTTGTTGTTGTTGTTGATGATGATGATGATGTTGATGATGATGATTATGATGATGATGATGAAGTTTTTCTTTTATGGCGCGTACCAACTAAGAGGGATAGGCCAGGAATCGAGCGGCAGAAGATAGCTTAAGAGAACTCTTATTTAAAGAGGAGAAACGCAAATTAAAAAGAAAATCAAAGGGAAATTCCGCGAAGACTAGAATAGTGTGTGAGTGAGCAGTCAGACTAACTGAAGGAAAATTAAGAAAGAGGTAAAAATCAACGAGAGAATAAAGAGACTGTTACTAAAGAATTTGGTGAAACAGTTTCAGTGAGATGAATATAGTGTTCCATAAGAAGCACAATGCAACAAAGATTCGCAGGGTAAATGTTTTGTTTAAGTTAATATACCAAACACTGGCATAGAACACTGGCATATAGTATGGAGGGGACATCATCATACCAGATCCATTTAAATAGAAGTTCAATTGTGCGATTCGACAGCGTAATCTGGTGTATGTGACTTCCTACTTGGCGAGAGGTACACCACTGTCTATTCTAGCAAAATCTAAGACGTTGAAAGTCTGGAGTTGTTATCAGTGATGCTTGGTAAAAGCTGCATGTAGTAAAAGTTCATTTAGAGAACTTCTGGCTAATAAATCTACCATTTCGTTTAAGTATAACCATGGTGACCTGGTACTCATAGTAAATTATTTCTTTTGTACGTCTGTAGAGACTCACTTTTGAAACTCACTTAAGAGAGCTGTATTCGTTGCCGTGGAGAGTGAAGAACATACCGACAGAGAATCTGTAACGAGGACAGCTGACCATTTATTTGTGGGACATTTGTGTAGCGTTAGGCAATCATCAATAGCTCTGCTATAAAAATAAGCGTGCAATTCGGAAGGCGAATAGAAAAGGACCGACAAAGAAAAGGAGAGAAAATGCCTACGCCAGCCTTATCTTCAGCATCAGTGGCTATTATGTTGCTTCTTTCACGTGAGAAAGGTAATCTTTCAATTGGTCATTTAAATATCGTAATGACAATAGTTTGGCGTTTGGAGGGAAAATATCGTCAATTTTAATCTGAAGGCTTACACTGGATTAATTGTTGAGCGAATATGTTGAATCTTTACATTAAATATTGTTAGTGCTGCCTTTACAAATACGATATTGACACGTGTACTTATCTGTATCGGGCAACCACGTTTCGCCGCGTAACAAATGTAATCGCACAGCGTGGGACGCGCCTGCGTGTATCCGAAGTTTCTGGAAAGTTATCGATGCTTCTATCCGCTGTCTGTTGTCGCCGAACCTTATGTTATCTGATCTCATCGCGTGACGCGAATGGTGTAGAACTTTGTGGAAGGCACGCGGGTCCGAACGATTAGTTTGGAACATTCGACGACTGCTCTATAAAAGCCGACGCGCTTGACCCGCTGATCAGATTTTCGACGATCGCCGACTGTGTTCGCCGCTATCGTTGTGCTTTAAGTGTAGCCTGTTTTGTGGGCACAGGTTAGACCAATAAAAGCTACTTTTGTCTTTCACAGTACTGCTACTGCGTTCTTTAACGTCACTACCACGTGACATCTGGTGGAGGTGCTTTTGGTCCATGTACCGGACGCCCCCGACAAGCCGTGATCCAAGCCCGGACCGTAAAGAGAGCACCAACGTAGTCACGGACCATCGAGTAAGCCGTCGTCTACAACAGCTGCCCCCGGAACACGGACTTCTACCTGAGAAGACCAAGAAGATCGTGGCCAAGACAACCCCAATGGCTGCCCCAGCGACCCCCGTTGTCCTGCAACAACCTCGGGACCCACCGACCTTCCATGGAGCAGCAACTGAAGACCCGGAATCCTGGCTGGAGACGTACGAGCGAATCGCGACTTTCAACAACTGGGACTCCGACGACAAGTTGCGGCATGAATACTTCGCCCTAGAAGACGCCGCCAGAACGTGGTTCGAGAACAGGGAGTCGACATTGACAACATGGGACCTGTTCCGTACCGGCTTCCTGCGCACCTTTACAAGCGTCGTGCGCAAGGAAAGGGCCGAAGCTATGCTGGACGCCCGAGTGCAGCTACCTAACGAGAACGTCGCCATATTCACGGAAGAAATGAACCGCCTGTTCCGCCACGCCGACCCGGATATGCCCGAAGAGAAGAAAGTCCGCCTTCTCATGCGTGGCGTGAAGGAAGAACTTTTCGGCGCAATGATACGAAGTCCACCGAAGACCGTAGAAGAGTTTCTTCACGAGGCCACCAGCATCGAGAAGACACTCGAAATGCGGAACCGGCAATTCAACCACCGCACGAACTCTACCAACTACACAGGAATTCAGTCACTGGCCACCGACGACCTGCGCGAGACTATCCGAGCGGTCGTGCGGGAGGAACTACAAAAGCTGTACCCGTCACCGCAGACTCAAGTGGCTTCGATTGCCGACGCCGTACGTGAGGAGCTCCAACAACAACTCGGAGTAGCCCCTGAATCGCCGCAGCCTCAGCCGCAAGCGATGACATACGCCGCTGTAGCCCGCCGTCACGTTCCCCCTCCGCGCCCACGGCAGGGCCCAGTGACGACACAGTTCCGTCGTCCAGCACCAACCCAGCCGCCAGCACGCCAACCCGTCATCCCACGCGGCATTCCAAGGAAGACTGACGTTTGGCGCGCCCCCGACCACCGCCCGCTCTGCTATCACTGCGGAGAAGCCGGGCACATCTACCGCCGATGCCCATACCGGGAGATGGGACTCCGAGGGTTCGCCGTGAACGCGCCGCGACCACAGATTGGCGAACGACCTCGCGATATCGCCGACTACCTCGCCGCCACTCAGTGGAGCCCTCGACGACCGTCCCGTTCGCCGTCACCAGGCCGTTACCTGTCGCCGCAGCGCCGACCATACACTGGCCCAGCCCGGGGCCGGTCTGCGAGCCCATATCCGGAAAACTAAAAGCAGCAACCGATGGAGGTGCGGTTGCTGTTCGTCGAACTGACGAAGATCCTCCGACGCCGACGGAGACGCCGAAGAGACCATCTCCACGACATAATAATGACACGCCGCCATCCCGACGAAGTCAGAAAGCCAAGACTACACCGACAAATGACTACGTGACGACGCGACGTTCCAGCTTCAGTTTAACACGACGCAGCCGTGATCCGACGCCAAGACCCAACTGCAACGCCAGACGAAGAACCACCGACCTCGACGTACTTCTCGACGGCCACGCAGTCACTGCCTTAGTCGACACAGGGGCCGATTACTCCGTAATGAGTGGACACATCGCCGCCCAGTTGAGGAAGGTTAAGACTGCATGGGAGGGCCCCCAAATTCGGACCGCTGGAGGACACCTCATTACGCCGACTGGTATCTGCACGGCAAGAATTACCATTCATGACCGGACTTACCCTGCCACCTTCGTTATCCTCCAACAGTGTTCACGAGACGTCATTCTCGGTATGGATTTCCTGAACCAACACGGCGCAATCATCGACCTGAAGTCGAAGTCTATAACGCTGTCGGAAGATAAAGTGACACCGCCGGAGAGCCCTCGTAGTCGCCACGCCTTGAGTGTGCTCGAAGATCAAGTGAGCATCCCGCCTCGCTCCAGCATTGTTATTTCGGTCGGCACAGAAACACCCGCTGACGTAGAAGGCGTCATCGAAGGCGACCAACGTCTATTGCTAGACCGTGAAATTTGCGTCGCAAGAGGGATCGCTCGACTGCATGGAGGGAAAACTGAAGTGTTGCTGACAAACTTCAGCCAGGAGTTCAAGCACATCAACAAGGGCACGACGATCGGGTACATTGAGGAAATTCTGGAAACCAGTAATGCGTTTGTCCTCTCGGATTCCGCCGCATCTGCCCCGACGACCATGGTTCCCGAACCAAACTACGACATTAATCCAAGTCTCCCCATGGGCAAGCAGCAACAGCTCAGAAGTCTGCTCCGACGATACAAAGCCTGCTTTTCGACATCATCGAGGATTCGACAAACACCAGTCGCCAAGCATCGCATAATCACCGAGGAGTGCACTCGACCACTCCGCCAGAGCCCTTACCGAGTTTCGCCGCGAGAACGTGAAGCTATAAGAGAACAAGTCGACGAAATGCTGCGCGACGACATCATCCAGCCGTCGAAAAGCCCGTGGGCGTCCCCTGTTGTCCTGGTGAAGAAAAAGGACGGAACCCTACGTTTCTGCGTCGATTATCGTCGTCTGAACAAGATCACGAAGAAGGACGTATACCCCCTCCCACGGATAGACGACGCATTGGATCGGCTCTGCAACGCTAAATACTTCTCGTCGATGGACCTCAAGTCTAGCTATTGGCAAATAGAAGTCGACGAAAGAGATCGCGAAAAGACCGCCTTCATCACCCCGGACGGCCTCTACGAGTTCAAGGTTATGCCATTTGGACTGTGCTCGGCGCCCGCAACGTTCCAACGGGTGATGGACACTGTTTTAGCAGAATTGAAGTGGCAGACCTGTCTCGTTTACTTGGATGACGTCGTTGTCTTCGCCGGCAATTTCGACGATCACCTTAGGCGGCTTGCAACAGTACTAGAGGCCATCATGTCATCAGGACTTACTCTGAAGCCGGAAAAGTGCCACTTCGCTTACCAGGAGCTTCTATTTTTAGGCCACGTCATCAGCAAATCTGGAGTCCGCCCCGACCCGCAGAAGACAGCTGCCATCGCAAAGTTCCCGCAGCCCATCGACAAGAAGGCAGTGCGTAGATTCCTTGGCATGTGTGCCTACTACAGGCGCTTTGTCAAGGACTTTTCACGCATCGCGGAGCCGCTAACCCATCTAACCAAATGTGATGTCGAGTTCAAGTGGGAAACGCCGCAGGCCGACGCATTTCAAGAACTCAAACGACGCATGCAGTCGCCGCCCGTACTTGCGCACTTCGACGAGCACGCCGATACAGAAATTCACACTGACGCCAGTAGCCTAGGCCTCGGTGCCGTCCTAGTCCAGAGAAAAGATGGACATGAACACGTGATAGCTTACGCTAGCCGGTCGTTGTCAAAAGCGGAAGGCAATTATTCTACAACCGAAAAGGAATGCCTCGCCATCGTTTGGGCTACAGCGAAATTTCGCTCTTACCTATATGGCAGGCCATTCAAAGTGGCCAGCGACCATCACGCGTTGTGTTGGCTAGCTAACTTAAAGGACCCTTCAGGACGGCTGGCACGGTGGAGCCTCAGACTACAAGAATATGACATCACTGTAACATACAAGTCCGGACGAAAACACTCAGATGCCGATTGCCTATCACGTGCCCCTATTGACCCGCCGCCGCAAGATGACGAGGATGACGACGCCTTCCTTGGCATAATAAGCGCGGAAGATTTCGCCGAACAACAACGAGGGGACCCGGAGCTAAAAGCCCTAGTCGAGTATTTGGAAGGGCACACCGACGTTGTCCCTAGGGCATTTAAGCGTGGATTATCTTCGTTCACGCTTCAAAACAACCTACTCGTGAAGAAGAACTTCTCACCAGTCCGCGCCAACTACCTTCTTGTTGTTCCGTCGGCGCTGCGTCCAGAAGTACTGCACGCCCTACATGACGATCCGACCGCTGGGCACCTCGGTTTCTCCCGAACGCTGTCGAGGATACAAGAAAAGTATTACTGGCCGCACCTAACAGCCGATGTCGCCCGTTACGTCAAGACATGCCGAGACTGTCAGCGACGCAAGAAACCACCGACAAGGCCAGCGGGATTACTACAGCCGATAAAGCCTCCTCACCGACCTTTTCAGCAGATCGGGATGGACTTGTTGGGACCGTTTCCGACATCAACTTCCGGAAATAAGTGGATCGTCGTAGCGACGGACTATCTCACCCGCTTCGCTGAAACTAAAGCTCTACCGAAAGGCAGCGCAGCCGAAGTGGCGAAATTTTTCGTCGAGAACATCCTGCTGCGACATGGTGCTCCAGAAGTCCTCATCACCGACAGAGGAACGGCTTTTACAGCAGAGCTCACGCAAGCCATTCTGCAATACAGCCAGACAAGTCACAGGAGGACAACTGCCTACCATCCGCAGACGAATGGTCTCACGGAGCGCCTGAACAAGACCCTCGCCGACATGCTAGGAATGTACGTCGACGTCGAGCACAAGACGTGGGATGCGGTCCTGCCGTACGTAACATTCGCTTATAACACGGCGGTACAAGAAACAACACAGATCACGCCATTTAAGCTGGTTTACGGCAGGAACCCGACGACGACGCTCGACGCTATGCTGCCGCACGTCACTGACGAGGAAAATCTTGACGTCGCTTCCTATCTCCAGCGCGCCGAAGAAGCTCGACAGCTCGCCCGCTTACGGATCAAGAAGCAGCAGCGTACCGACAGCCGACAGTACAACCTGCGACGACGCTTCGTCGAGTACCAACCCGGCGACCGTGTTTGGGTATGGACCCCGATACGCCGACGAGGACTAAGTGAGAAGCTACTGCGACGCTATTTCGGACCCTACAAGGTTATCCGACGTATTGGCGCACTGGACTATGAGGTCGTGCCAGACGGCATTTCGCTATCACAGCGGCGCCGGTCACGACCTGAAATAGTCCACGTTGTGCGACTCAAGCCGTACTACCAGCGTTAATGAACTTTGGGGCTTCGCGTAACTGACCTTCGGACTTTGTTTCTTTTCATTGTTTTGTTACTTATGTTTAATAGGTGTCCTTTTGTGTTTCGCTCTGTTATATTTATAGCATCGGGACGATGCTTTTTAAGAGGGGGGTATTGACACGTGTACTTATCTGTATCGGGCAACCACGTTTCGCCGCGTAACAAATGTAATCGCACAGCGTGGGACGCGCCTGCGTGTATCCGAAGTTTCTGGAAAGTTATCGATGCTTCTATCCGCTGTCTGTTGTAGCCGAACCTTATGTTATCTGATCTCATCGCGTGACGCGAATGGTGTAGAACTTTGTGGAAGGCACGCGGGTCCGAACGATTAGTTTGGAACATTCGACGACTGCTCTATAAAAGCCGACGCGCTTGACCCGCTGATCAGATTTTCGACGATCGCCGACTGTGTTCGCCGCTATCGTTGTGCTTTAAGTGTAGCCTGTTTTGTGGGCACAGGTTAGCCCAATAAAAGCTACTTTTGTCTTTCACAGTACTGCTACTGCGTTCTTTAACGTCACTACCACGTGACAATATGAAGAGTGAGCAGTCACGACCAATGATTATTTAAAAAATATACTTGGTTTAGTAATGAAAACATTCGTTGATCTTCTTAAAGGAGAATCTTAAACTTTAAGGAGCGTTTGAACAGTAAGAATCTTGAATCTACTTTGTAACCATGGTATTCGCGCTTCAAGATTTGCAACAAACTTAAGGAGTCGAAGACACAAGCGCAGGGCTTCCCTTTCTAATAGCATCAGAGGCTGAATTTTACAAGCTAGGCTGCCAGAAAGCAAGACGCACCCAAATTACATGAGACGCAGATAGATTTTAAATATAATAATTAATGTACGTCTGCGCAATCTATATCGTCATTACTGATCCCACATAACCATCCTACGGCGCGAGTTGCCTTAGACGCGACTTTTTCAACTTGGCTTCTCCAGTTTATTGTCCCGTCATACCTGATTCCCAGGTATTTACGAGATTCTGCTTGGGTAATGAACTCTTGACGGCGCATCAGTGAAATGTAAGCGGGAAGATTTAAAGGAAAGGTTGAGAAGTGCACTTTGACGGGATCACCGCGATGCCACCGATTGCTATACGCAATCAAGCAGCAGCCACCTCGACGTAAGAATGCTGCTTTGGTGGCAGTGCCCCACTGGCCTCACGATGTCCATTGCATCTCGGAGCAAGCGTGACCACTGCAACCCTGACAAGGGCCCAAGGCGAGGCTATTACGGGCCATCGCGGCAGGCGAGCGTGCGTGAGGCATGCGCTATGCAGGGGCCGAGGTTAAGCGACCAGTGAACAGTGACGACTGTAAAAAGTGAACACGTTAGTTTAACAGCAGTTCAGCTGATCTTTGGGCGCGCAGCTTTTTTTCAAATTTGTAAGAATTATTTGTAAAATAGATTGGTATTCACGTTAACCGCTGTTGCCTCTTCCTGGCCTGGACTAGATATCAAACGACGCAAGGAAGCGAAGTCACTTCAACTGTTACTGATATTCAGCGAAATCTGTACTTTCTCAAGCCATGTTTCGAGAGCTGTAACAGGCGAGTCCTCACCTTCTTCTTCGTAGTAGGCCAGGAGAGTGGGTGATAGCTGGTTATCAAGCATCATTTTCACCTTAACTCCTTTTGCCTGTGTTGCCACGCCGACATACTGTCGGAATGTAATTACATATACGCGTGGAGGTTCGTTTTATGCACATACTGCAACACCCATTTATGACCTATATTGCCCATGAGGAATCTTCAGGTTGGTCGCTTGTTAAGTTTAAGGTACGGACACACTGGCGTCAAAACGCGCGCAGCACGCCGCCGGCGGCGCGCCCCGTGCCGCGAAACCTGCCGCGGAACCGGTTTGGTCTGCCGCGCAGAGGATGGGTCGAGGAGCCATTTTCGGCGGCTTGCCGCGTGCCGCGAACCAATGAGAGACGTCCGTGCTTTCTCCTAAGCGCCACCTCTTGGCTACTGCCGAAGTTGACTTCCAGCGGCGGCGGCGGAACCACGATCGACGACCGAGCGCTGCATCCACGTGCTCGTGTGCATCCACGTTGAAAAATGAATGTGAGCCGACAGAACATGATGGAACAATTTCTGGAGACTGTTCGCTTGTTCCCCTTTCTATATGATAAAACTCACCCGGAGTACAAAGATAAGGACGCCAAAATGAACCGGTGGGCGATCATCGGCAGAACATTCGATCTGACTGGTGAGTTGTTTTCATTCTTTATCTTAGCTTCCGCTGAATGTTCGCGTCGGCAGGAATGTGCGGGGGTGAGCACACTTGTTTAGAGTGCTCTAGCGGTGTGCTGCGCAGCAAATGAGATGGAATCTCGGTTTCCTACGGGCATGGTGATTTTGCCTGAGCGGTTCGCATGTCGTATCAGGCTGCGCGCTTTGTACAGCGCTGCTTGAGCACGGAAACAAGTTGCTCATCTTTTCATTTTGCAACCTTTCTTGGTGATAAACAGTGGCATTTCTGTAGGACCGCAAGCAGCCGCAAAATTTAAAAATGTCAAGGATCGTTGGCTCAAAATTGTGTCGGCGTCGGAGGGGGCCCGGAAAAGTGGCGCCGGAGGAGAGGCCGGAAAGGTCCACACGAAGTGGGCACTTTTCGACATCGTGGACGGCATGCTGAGGCACACACCACATTATGCGGAAAGGTAAAAAAAAAAGGCAACTTAGTTGCGCAGCCATCTGCGCCAACTCAAGCCTGGCATTGATAACTTTACTGTCACCTGTCCTACCACTCTTTTTTAAGCCGCTTTCTTCGTGTTTAATATCTTTTTACCTGCTCTGACTGCCCAAGCGTCTGTGTTTTTAAGAGTTTATTCCCTTCAGCTGCGCTGGGTAGCTTCGCTATTGTAATTTTCACATTACCTTTCTTCTGGCGAGAAATCTGCAGGGATTGCATCAAAACACCTCAAATTTTACATTTCAGGTCTTCATCAAATGTGCCCCCAGAAGAGGACGTGTACGTTAAGTCTTGTTTCCATAAGTGTAACTTCAGTTTATAAAGCTTCAGGTGATTTAACTTGTTATGCATGTGTGCTTTTGTGCAGCTCCATTCTGCCATCTCCACTGTCAACCAACAGCCCTTCCAGTCCGGGACTGGTGGCCAGGTGTGCACCTCATCGTTTGCTTACCATAACGGTTACTGCAGTGAAACAGTTTATGTACAACATTGTCATTTCATTCACCTGTGCAGCTGTATATCAAGCCCGGCTGCTACGGTTTTTCAAGAAATGTAAGCTGTACTAATTGTGGTGTCATTATCCACCAATAGTAGTAACATCCTATGTCTTTATATAATGCAGGTACTCTGACAGCCCCAATGACTTCACTGATGAAGACGATTTGAGGTGGGTGGTGATTTTCAGTTTTCCTAGCTGTGGTGCATCACAGGTTCCATATCAATACACCCTTTCCACAAGCCTTTCACGTATAAGAGTGGGTCCACTCTATTATAACACTCCCATAGAAATGGATTAGTTTTATGTGCATACAGATCTTGGCTTAGTTGCTGTCATGACTCGCCGCTGGTGTGCAGTTTCAAGTGAATCACACGCTCAACACTCCATTGCAATGTGCGGGGAAAAACGTTTAAGTGTCCTATTTAATGACTGCACGTCTAAAAACTGTAACAAGGTGTGAAACCAAGCTTTCGGGTACTAGATGAGTGTGATGTGTCTTGCTCCTTTTTCATAGCATTGCAAGTAGACATGTTTTTTGCACGGCATAAATGGCGGCATATTTATTTTTTCTACAGGCTCCCCAGCACATCAGAAGATGCGGCATCTGCTGCTGGCTCTTCAGGGTAAGTTAGTGTTCACTTCCTTGTGTCGGAATATGACACCATAACAAACATTTTTTTGAGGCAGGTTGTCAACTTCACAAGCAGGAGCCGCTGCCCCAGATCCAGGGTAAGAAAGCTGTGCGCACTTTCTTTGATTGGAAGCAGACATACTTTTCCAGTGCATTTCTTGAGTCTAATGATGTGGCCTGTCCTGCAGGTCTGCCAAAAGGCGAGCATCCAAGGGACCTTCCTCTCGGTACTGGCATGGTTCACATTTCCTGCAGTATTTGAATGATAATCAGTGATTGCATGAAAACATTGCGCTGATATATTTATATGCAGGACCAAAAGAAGGCAGTCTGACAGCTTCGACGAAGCAGTGAAAGATGTCTTGGGCAGCTGCTCAGCTACGCTGTTAGAACTAAAAAAAAACATGAAATGCCTGCACCGACAGATGACAGCCATGAGGCAGCAAACTGGATAGCTGCTAAGCTGCGGATGCTACCACACAAAAAAAGATGCGAGGTGACATTCAAGATCCACAAGCTGCTGTACGAAGCCGAAATGGAGCAGTATGAATAAATGAAATGTAAAGTGCAAGCAATCGAAAGCATTTTTCTATGAAAGCAAGCAATTTCGGCTTTCTTTTGACATGATAGTGTTTGTGCATGCTGACAAGTAGTTGGCTGTTATCGGAAATTACCTGCCGTCCTGCACGGGTCACGACACTTTCCTGCCATGGCACCTGGCCGTCACTCATGAAGTAGGATGCCAGTCTATCCTTTACTTCCAATGCAGCCCTGTAACAGAGAAAAGCACGAGATGTTCAACCTTTTCCTTCAGCTTATTCTGCCTGTCTGACTGAGGTCACAGTTCTAATGGGTGTTTTACTCCTCGTCGTTAGCTGTACCCACTGACTTTGTTGAAAACATGCACTACGCATGTATTTTTGCACTGTTACAACTCTTAACGCAAAGTCTAATGAACAAGATTTAACACATGACATTTTCATGTCATGTGTTAAGATCAAGTTAAATGAAATGTTTTGAAGGTTTCGCTGTTTGTTATTGATGAGCTTCAATTGCTTTAATATAAATAAAGCAGGAAATGCAAACTATTACTGATTTCATGCCTTCATGGAAATAATAATTACCGAGCAGAGTGGTACCCCTGGTCTGTCCATCCAGGAAGGGCACTACTGTCGTTCCTCCATGCCCCATTTGTGACATTTCCCTCCCAGTCTTCATGGTCAACAAATCCAGGAGGGTTGTACGTTGTCCTTGAGAACGCTGAATCTTTCATCAGAAAATTGTGAAGCGCCACATATGCCCTTGCAATGTTCTCAGTGGTTTCTTCTGACGCTCGAAAAGGTCTCTTCAGTATTCGCCACCTACTAGCCAGGATACCAAAACTGTTTTCAATGAGCCTCCTTGCACGACTCAGCCGGTAATTGAACACTGCCCTCTTCAAGTACTCGCTGTACTGGCTGACCCTGTAGGCATGAAGAGCTAGAAAAAACAAAAGGTCAGGGCATTAAAATTACAGCATACATGTACATACTTAGATGAAAAATGCAATGGCACTAATTTCAAATAATTGAAATAACTGGCAGCTGTGGCACCCGCTGAATACAACTTGAAAAGAAAAAAACTGTTCCTACATCTAATGTCCTCTGGGTGCCTCTTTCCAGTGCAGCCAATTTGAAATGCTACATAAACTGATATTATACGGGTTCTTATTCATTTTTTGCATGCTTAAGTTGCGCTAAAGAAATGCTACATAGGGCCACCTTTGGCTGCATTGCACAACTTGTGATTTTCAGTATATTATCCTGTCAGAAAAACAGGTTAAAAGTGCTCATGCATTTGCTTACGATCATGCAATTAAACCTTGTATGTCAGCATTACATTTTATTACTGCATCATACTATTGCTTTCACACAAAATGCAACATAACATGTAAATTATCAGTAATAAAAGTATTTTAATACACTCATATTGCACTGCATACACGAAATTTAGTCCTCTGCACCATTTCTTTTTCCATGCAGAAACAACCTTTTCTTGTAAGACTTGCTATGTACATGCATGCAGGCTAGACTGCATTTGTAAATGTTTTGTAGAAATTGTTTGACCATTTTTACCGTATGCATGCATTGCACGAAACTGTATCTGCTATGGAAAACAGTGGCAGCAGTAACACAGTACAGCTGCATTGATATTTCATCTCGGCAATCAGAGGAACATGTCAGCGTTAAAAGTAATTGAAGCGACTTGCCATGTCGAGGATAAGGCCGCATGAGGTAAGGCTTCAATGGAAAGGCCTCGTCGCCCACCATCAAGTATGGTATCAGTCCCGCTGAGCCAACTGTTGCTGCTGGGGGGATCCCAAATCTGCGCTCGCCCAATATGCGCATCAACTTCGTTCTTAAGAAAACTCCTCCATCGCTTTCTCCACCGTAGTGGCCAACGTCCACATACACAAATCTGAAATAAAGCAAGAAGTTTCAGTGTAGCCCATTTAGCATCTGATGTAGCACATGACTTTCACCTTGCTCCTGCTGAAGTCACTACTGCGTTCAAGTCTCGTAAAAGTGATATCTGCGCTGCATTATAGTTTGACTAAATATACATGCCACACACAATCGCAACTCAGATTACCATCTTAACATCTGCTGCTATTTGTGCAGAACCAAATATGTTTACTGTCAACCTGCGTGAGTAAACCATTGTAATCATACACCTGTCTACGCTATGCTCCTTAAGTCGTCATGTAACTTACACCATTGAACTGTCCTCTTTTCTTTCAGTGCATACAATAGCACTCTCTTTCAATGAATATAATACACTGTTTTCATGATTCACAAGAAAAATGCACCATTAACGACTAGCTTAACAAAAGTTTTGTTTTGCCATGAATGCACCATACCTATAATGGGCATCGCATGTTGCGATGAGGACTGTGCTGAACGACTTCTTGTAATTCAAGTTTCGTGACCCTGAATTTGCAGGACATTCAATGCTCACATGCTTTCCATCAATACATCCAATGCAGTTGGGAAAATTCCAGTCGACAAGCATGTCTGTTGCAATCTGAAAGAGTGATCGGGAGGCAATATGATATGAGACTGTGACAAAACAATAGTGTATTAATGCATAAGGTAACCTTTAGTTGTCTTATGCGTTATGAGATGCCGGAGTTCAACACATTTGAAAAGTCGGTACGGAGGGGGCATTGGGAAAGTCAGTAGCATAACAAATGAGGTAAAGAAAGGCAAGCTGGACGCTTGTCAACACTATAAACTCTCTCCGCAGAAACAAAACAGACTGCAGTGCACTTACTTTTTTCCATTCTTCTGCTGTTTGTGGAAATCTTACATAGATTGGCTGAAGTATTTCCCATAATGCAGCACAAGTTTCTCTTACGATCATTCCTGCCGTTGATCGTCCTGTCAGGAAGTTGAACGACAAACTTCTCATTGTGTCGCCATTTGCGAGAAATCTGAAAAGCGTATTCTCATCACATACGTCTCAAAGGATAAATGAGGAGAGAGGGTGAGTTGCATCACACAGTGCTCATGCGGTATGTTTTACACAATATTTTCCGAGGGACTGCTGATCAGGCACTGTGACGGGACAGTACCGGGTCACGGACTTACCTTACTGTCATGGCAAGTCGATCGTGTGCGGATATCGACCGCCTGAACGGAGTGTCCTGCCGCTCAATCACAGGCCGAACTAGGTGGAGCAGTGTGTCGAACGAGCTCAGCGGCATCCGAAGGAAGCTATAATCAAGAATCAAAGACAACATCACTACCACGTCACACACACGGCACACTACGCGTTTAAAAAGGTTATAATCACTCACTCTCGGAAGAAGCCTTCATCTCGGGCGCGCAGCCGGGGAAGCAAAACATTCGCTTGCCCCTCAACGTCTCGGTAGCGCCAGCAGGGGTGCACCCAAAACCTTCGTCTGCGTGCCTCTTGCGCGCGCCGCCGTCGCAACAGCAGAGAACACACAATGAGCAAAACGCTTATCGTCGTCAGAATTCGTCGTCTGCATCTGCCATTGCAGGAATCGACGCGAGCAGCGCGGTAGATGACGAGGGACGAGGAGCTGGTATCTGCTAACCGAGCAAGGAAAAAGCGCGCGACAACCGCGATATCGCGCCTATGCTCGCGCAGTTCGAGACAAGGCGAGATCAGCGCTGTCACGTGACTCCGCGGCGGCCGCCGCGTGCACAACCGATGTGGCCTCCCTGCCGCGCGGCGTTCTTGCCACCGGCGGCGTGCCGCGCGCGTTTTGACGCCACTTTCTCAGAGTGTCTTTGTCCCAGGGCTGCTATGCGCGTTGCCGGAAGGACGAACATGCTTGTGTATAAGGCGAGCAATGGTATGTGTGGAGCGAACGTGTTTGTGACGACAGCAGCAATGCGACGACGACGGTGACGACGATAATATGACGGTGACGGTGATGATATGATGGCAGACTTTTCCAAATTACTTTCTTCACCTCTTCGTCACACTTTGCGGCCGTTGGCTACTGCCTTTGCACGATTGGCGAGTACCGGCCGTCGTAGAAACCGACACCTGATGTGTTGCTATCCGAAGGCGTTGGACGGCAACCGAAGTGTTTCAGCGCGGACGTTAGCTTGAAAACAAACATTAGTTCCATTATTTCATCGCATTCTTTCTATTGTGAAAATCCGTTCGTTGTCATGCGTCGTGATCGTTCCGCTGCGTTCCCTGTCGTCGCCATTGTGTAGTCATTACGTCCTCATACTACCGCCATCGTCGCGCCATCATTAGCATTCCTCGTCGTCATTTCATCGTCGTCAACCTATTGTCACCATTCCGTCATCGTAATATGCAGTCGACGTTATCCAGTCATCTTCATACTGTTGCCGTCATGCCGCCGGCATCATGGAGTCGTCGTCACACAGTCGTCGTCATGCCTTCATAGTGATGCCGTTGCGGGTGTTCCATCGTCGTCATTCCAGAAACATCATCCTATCGTCGCCATACCGTCGTCGTCAATCCAGCGTCGTCACCATCTTATTGTCGGCATTCTGTCCTGCCGTCGTCGCCATTTCACCGTCGTCATTCCTTCGTCGCCATTCCGTCATCGTCCCTCCGATGCTGTCACGCCTTCGTTGCTACACCATCGTCGTCATACCGTGGTCCTTAATTGTCCTCTCTCCTTCGTTGTCGTGCATGGGGTGCGCTTGTTTGAGTGCGACAAGTTCTTGTTGATGGAGGCGTTTCCCGGGGAAAATGTGTTAAACTCGGTTATGCACTCTATACTTGCAAATGGCCGTTAAACAAAATAAGCGTTCTTCATAGACACCAGGTGGAAGAAGAAGTCGCCTAGTGCGGACGCTTTGACATCGGCTCCAGCTTTCATCAATATTTTCGTGTGGGTCTCCCTGCGAAACCGGGCGAGTTATGCCTTAATCGACGTGGCACGTCAAGAGGACTCTGCCGATACCGGATTTTCGTCGGTGGGAGGACATTTTGCCGTTCTGCGAGTGCTTGAAACACGGTGAGGGTAGGCTTGGCCTACTCCCGTGCATGTGGGACTTTGAATCCAGGATGGACGTTGTGGAAGGAGAAGAGATTACTCAAGAAGAGGCATGCGACGCGGGATGGAAGGTGGCGTACGGCCGCCGGCCCGGCAGGCGCAGGGAAGAATATTCTTCGGGTCAAGACGGTGGAAATACAAGTGGCAGACGGAGGAACGGCGGCCGCACCGCCGCACCACGCGACGCGATACGACGCGTCACCGCTGCTTCCAGGCTGCCTCGACTGCCGAGGGACACTTTTCGCATTATTGTCAGACCACGCGACGGCCTGAATGTCAACAAGGTCAGTAAAATACGCTTTGAGCAAGCCTTGACCATGGCGGCATCCTTGGCTCCGGCCGCAATCGAAGAGGACACGATGTGTCCCAATGGAGTTCAAGACATTTTTGTCGTGTGTACTCCTCACGAGAAAAACGCGGACGCGTACGCCCGAGTGCAGCAAATCAGGCTCGGTGAAGGCACGTTTGGGGTGGCGGCGTACCTGGCCCCACCCGAGAATACGTGTAGAGGAGTCATAAGAGGAGTCGACGTGGAAGTCAGCGAGGCTCAACTCAGAGCGAGAATTGTAAATAATCGGAATCCGGGCGCTTTGGAGGCCAGGCGGATCAAGAACACTACAGCGGTGGTGGTACTTTTCGAGGGAATGAGGGTGCCCAACTACGTGGCATGCGGCGCGAGCATGTTTCGCTGCACGCTGTACCGACGCCACACGGAAGTCTGCTACGGTTGCGGAGGACTGGGACACCGGGCTGACGTGTGTCCCAACCCGGGAAGCAAGTGGTGTCGCACCTGCGGCAAACGATCGCCGGCGGAAGATCACCAGTTCGATCCGCAATGCACGTTGTGCGGTGGCCCGCACCCCACTGCGGCCAAAGAGTGTAGGGACAAATTTCAAGTTCCATATATTGTCAGAAGAAGACGGCGGCAGCGGCGTCGACGCGCCGAGCAGCTGAAGCTGGGAACCGACGTCATCACGGCGGGCGGCCGGAGCCGCTCGCGTACGCCAGCTGTGCAGGAGCGCAGCACCGAAAGAAGCCGCTCTCGCACGCCAGCTGCGCAGAAGCGCGGTGCAATCAGGCAGCGCTCCAGATCAAGAGGGCGCTCGGTGTCCAGCGTGCGGATCCAAGAGGAGCCTACCTGGGCGGATCGTGTCAAAGGGAAGAAGAAGAAGGAGCTACAGAGACCCACGGAGGTAACGCGGTCGGCTTCGCCAGAGCATGGTAGTAGGTCGCACGTGGACGCATTACTTAAGGAAGTTAAGGAGCTTAGAGAGGAGGTACGCCGACTCAAAGCCGCCAAGGCAAACCCAAAGTCCATTGAAATAGAGGCGAGCGGCCAGACGCCACAGGTAGTCGAACATATACCCCGCGTAGGGCTCACTAAAGCAAAGCGTATAGCCCCGTTTCCTAACGACGACAGCGACTCGGAAACGTCTGAGGCAGAGGTCCAGCAAAGAAAGATGTTGGAGGAACTACTTAGGATAAGCAGAGAAAATCAGGAAAGCGTAAAGCTTTTGGTCCAAAGAGTGACCGTACTAGAAAAAAAGGCGGTGATTAAGGCCAAAGCCAAGGTCCGAGCGCAAAGCAAGGCAGTGAATCACTCCGAGGTTGCTCCGGCTGTGGAGCAAGGTATGTTGTTGTAGCATCATGGCGGGCGATCACAAAGAGCTGGTAATATGGCAGTGGAACTCCGCTAGTTTTCAAAGGCGCAAGGCTCCGCTACGGCAACTTTTGGCGAATGAGGTGGAAAAACCGCAGATTTTGTTATTACAGGAGACACTATGTGACGACCCTACCCTCTCTGGCTTCAACACTGTGTCGGTCAGGAACGAGGGAGGCAGAGGACTAGCTACGATGATCAAAAAAAAAATCTAGCTTTAATTGAACATCCAATCCAATCTGGACGGGGTAAGATGGAGGCCCTTTTCGTGGAGGTTATACCGCACGGGCGTCTCAAGCAGAGCGTCTTTGTGCTTAATGTCTATAGCCCGCCGTCGGACAAAAGACAGACGTTTAACTCCCTGCTTAGGAAGGCGACTTCGATAGCCAAACAATCTCCTCTGATAGTTGCTGGGGACTTTAACGCCCCTCATAATGCATGGGGCTACGTCAGACGGACTGTAAAAGGAGAGAACCTGGCGAGGATCCTGGATGATCTTGCGTTTTCGGTAATTACTGACCCAGGGTTCCCCACTAGGCTGGGCACGTCAGTTGCGCGAGATACAACACCTGATTTGGCCTGTGTAAGGAACGTAGGTAACGTAACGTGGGCCAATAAGCAGGAGAACCTGGGCAGTGACCACTTCATAGTAGCGGTAACATTAACGGTGGAAGCCCGACCGGCCAGGGTATTTCGAGTCACGGACTGGGAGGAGTTCAGGAAACTTAGGAAGGAGCGAACGAGCACATTTTCCTCGTTTGACGAGGCTATCGAATCGCTAACGGAGGACGTCGAGAGGGCTACTAAGGTAGTACAAACAGAAGCGGAGGTCCTAAGAATGGATCCGCACCTAGCGCATCTGTTGGAGGCGAAATCGTCAATTCTGATGAGGTGGAGAACACAAAGGTTAAATCGTAGGCTGAGGAAAAAGGTTGCGGAGCTTAATAGAGAGATTGAGAGATATTGTGCGGAGCTCAATAGGCTACAATGGGACGAGGTCTGCGCGGCAGTAGACGGGTCCATGCGCT
Source organism: Dermacentor andersoni (assembly GCF_023375885.2). NCBI lineage: Eukaryota > Metazoa > Arthropoda > Arachnida > Ixodida > Ixodidae > Dermacentor > Dermacentor andersoni. The sequence goes on from NC_092814.1 coordinate 263,729,282, forward strand.
CAGGAGGGAAGTGGAACCTCCTCAAGCACCTCCTGGATGACGCGCAGACAAAGCATAATCAAAGGCAAACACTTAATTAGTAAAGTCATACACCGGCACAAACAGGAGGGAGGTACTGAAGAGTCACTTTTGAATGCGATCGCGGATAGATACCTTCCTATAGGGCCGACGCAGGAAGATGATTATCCGCAGATCGAGTGCGCGAGGGTAGAGGAACTGTACGCGCCTTTCACAGAATCAGAGATCGGGGCGGTGATCTACAATTTAAACAGCAGATCGGCTCCGGGTCCGGATAATGTTCCTAACAGGCTATTACGAAACCTGGACGATAAAGCAGTCGAACTACTTACTAAGGAGGTCAACAGGGTATGGGAGACAGGACAGGTGCCTGACGGATGGAGGTCGGCTATAGTGACACTCATCCCTAAACCAGGAAAACCCCTTCATTTGGACAACATGAGGCCAATATCACTAACCTCGTGCATAGGCAAGGTAGCGGAGCACGCGATATTGAACAGGGTTTTCGGGTACATAGAGCGCAGAAACCTCTTCCCACATAATATGGTTGGTTTTTGGCCCGGCCTATCGACGCAGGAGGTTATGCTAATGCTAAGGAAGCAAATCTTTGATAGCGGCACCCGAGACGTGAGAGGGATTCTCGCCCTGGATCTCACTAAGGCGTTCGACACAGTGTTTCATAGATACATTCTGCAAGCCACGGCCGGGATAGGCCTGGGAGTCAAATTCCAGGCCTTTGTCAGGTCGTTTCTCATGAATAGGACTGCTACTATTCAGGTGGGGCAGGTTCGGTCGAGCGTATATGGATTGGGAGCTCGGGGTACCCCTCAGGGATCAGTCATCTCGCCACTGCTCTTCAATATAGTCATGAAGGGTCTATCAGATAGGCTGGGCGGCCTCCAGGGCATAAATCACGCACTTTACGCAGATGACATCACGATCTGGTGCCCAAGGGGCTCCCTAGCTGAAATGGAGCAAGCTCTACAAGCGGCCTTGGACTAGACGGAGGCTTACCTCGCGGGCACGGGTCTCAAGCTGTCTACGAGTAAATCGGAGCTGTTGCTTTACAGACCCGCAAGGCAAGGGGTTCGGGGTCTGACACCCCTCAACCAGCTACCCGTGGCATTATACGCGAATAATGGGCAGAAAATTCCTAGAGTTGACTCAGTTAAGATCCTAGGCCTGCTTATAGACGCGAGGGGCTGTAATGCCAGAACAATTACCCACGTTACAGCCAAAACGGAGAATATGTTGCGGCTAATTGCTAGGGTGTCCAACCGAAAAAAGGGGTTAGGTGAAGACAACCTCCTTCGGATGTACAACGCGTTCCTCATGAGCCATATTAACTATGTGGCGTCAGCTCTAGTGTGGACAAAAACGGAAAAGACCAAATTAAATACACTCATGCGCAAGAGCATCAAGAAAGTGCTAGGTTTGCCTATTGCCACGAGCTCCGACAGGCTAGATCAACTCGGTATGCACAATAGCATAGACGAGATCATAGAGGCACAGGTCACTGCCCAGGTGGTTAGGCTATCGTCGACCGAAGCTGGCAGGCGAATTCTCGACGAGGTTGGCATGGCTCCTAGGATATTGGAGGACCAGCGTATAACATTGACACGAGAAACGAGGGCGACCTACCTAATGAGGCCCTTCCCGCGGAACGTACATCCGCAGCATAAGGAGGGTAGATGTTAAAGCCCGTGCACGAGCCATATTGAAGAAAGTTAGAGATGACAGAGACTCCGCGGTCTTTGTCGATGCGGCGCAGTACGGGAACAGGAGAGTGTTCGCGTTATAGGTTGTAGACGGGCGGGGGCTGCTTCGGTCCTCGGCCTCGGTCAGAGCGGCCACCGCGAGTATAGCAGAGCAAATTGCGGTTGCGCTGGCCTTGTGTGACCCAGAGCGTTCCTACATTTACACCGACTCGAGAGACGCAATCAGAGCTTTCGAGTCGGGTAACCTCGCACGAGAAGCGGCCTCTATTTTAGAAAAAAGGGCTTGCCCCGGTTTTCATTATATCACGTGGTTCCCCGCACATATGGGGACGAACGTTCTCGAGGGATTCCCAAACCTCAACGAGCTTGCCCACGACCGTGCGCGAGAACTCACGCGCCGCGACGGTCTGGAGGCTCCGGAGGGGCAGGAAGGGACTCAGCAGAACGATCCACTCCTCACATTTAATGAAATTACTAAACATTACCAACTTGGTCGGAGAATTTATCCTCTGCCTCACCCGAAGCTCAGTAGAGGTCAGTCAGCTACACTTAGAATGCTGCAGACGGGATCTTTCCCGTTGCGGGGATTCCTCAGTAGGATGTACTCGGATGTGGACCCTAGTTGTCCCGACTGCACTGAAACCTTTTTCTCAATGGCTCACATGCTCTGGCGATGTCCCGCGTTGCCTAACGACTTCCTCTCCAGCGAGGCCGAATGGGAGGAGGCCATCAGAAGCACGGTACTACGAAAGCAAGCCCAGGCTATCCAGAGGGCCCAGGAAAGAGCGGAGCGTCACGGCGTTCTGTCCTTTACGTGGGCGCGGCCAGCGGCTAGAATGGCCTCCCGTTAGGAGGTCCTGACAGTAGCTCCTCAGGATTAAATAAAGTTCGTTGTCTGTCTGTCTGTCATAGACACCAGTGAAACCTCCGCTTTAACAGATTTCCATAACGCATGGTGTCTGCACATTTTTTTAATGCGGTTACCATTCTTTTTACAGCTTCACCCAGTTCGCGCTTTGCGTCTAGCCTTTTTCAGGCACCTAGTGACCGAAGTTGTCTACTAGCGTAGGCCACTAGGTATGGGCTGGCCTAGTGTTGCCGAGCAGACAACATGAGCCATTGGGTACATGCGCCCGAAAAGACAACTTGTTACTGATTGCTGTCTGACCTGGTAGGCAACTTGAGTGACTGGGTATGGTGGCCGTAGAGACAACTTCTGCACTAAATATGCGATATTGTTATGTACCCATTCTTGGCTAATCCCACAGAAATAATGTGCGAAGGTGACACAAGGGTTATGTATAGCCTTAAATTTATTACAGTGACAGCGTCCCATCCTCAGCAGACACCTAAGCGTCTAGCACGGTCGTTTGATTGATAGCCATTGCGACTAAGTTGTAGCAAGGATAGTAGGGATAGGAGGGGGGGGGGCCCTAGGGAGCTCAATTAAAAAAAATAATTATATTCTGGGTTCTTACGTGCCGAAACGACGATATGATTTTGAGGCACGGCGTAGTACGGGACTCCGGATCTTAGACTTCTGTAACGCGCTCCCAATGCACGGCACACGTTTGCAATTCGCCCCCATCGAAATGTGGCTGCTGTGGCGGGGACTTGATCCCGCACCCTCGGGCTTAGCATCGCAACGCCAAAGCCACTAGACCGCCACGGCGAGTCTACGGAGTTTCAACTGAGTGGCAGTGATTACAAGATAAATGGCGTCGTCGTATCATTCGGCATTATGGTTGGCAGGGACATTACCATTTTGTGTGTCTGCTGATGCACCCATTAAGTTTCCTGATTCAGGGATGGCATGGGGATATGACATCGGGATAGAATACGATCATAATAACCATCGTAACATATTAAACATATCCATCACCAATTACACAATCATCATAAGAAAGACTGTTAATTGCGTTAACGTCGCCAATCATCTCTAAAGATTGAATGTGCCACCAAGCTTTTTATTAGTTATTATTGTTATTTTTATGCTCCGATGCAGAAAAGATACGGTGTTTTGTCGCACAGGACACAGCTTTAACCACATGTGATATGTACATGCAGTTTGCAAGCTGGGGCGTAATTCAAACACCAATTCAAGAGGATGCGCAGTGCGAGATGGCGACACAGCGATGTGACGAGGAGTAAGGTGATGTGATGCTTGCCGAGTGCAGAATCGTGATTAGATGTGTATCAGCAAATAACTGCGCCAGATATCCAAATACATCAAGGCATTTATACCTCTTGTGTCAGAGTGGACCATACATCAAAATTGAGTTGGTGTGGTTCCTTCTTAACGAAAAAGTGCGCGAGAAAGACGTAGACGAGATAGAGAGAAACAACAAACACGGGCACTCATGTTTGTCGTTTTTCTTTCTCGTCTACATCTTTTTCACACCCTTTTTCGTTGAGATTGACAATACACAATCGCTAAATAATTGTGCAACTGAAATATAAGAAATTTAGGAAAATAAAAAAAGCGGTTGAATTTCATGCGCTATTCTATTAAGAGGTCAGTTTGCTTTGGAGTTTACCAAGGGCCAAGATCTCATGTAGAGGTAATAGGTCGTGATTTATTGCTTGATTACGTAGAACAGAGATTCCTTTACTGGTACTACACCTTGTCGGTTAAAATTCCATGCATGGCGCACATAACAGTATGTGCAGGCCAAGTATGTGAATTCACAGAAGGGGTCGAATATAATGCGCTACCCCATGCCTGAGCAGAACAACTACGACTATGATCCTCAATTTGTTCATGAAGAGGATGCCAGGCTAGACTAGGCTTGAAGGCGGGGATAGGTATTTTCTCCGCTTCTTTTATTTTAACTTGTCGCTTTCGTAGACTCTCACATCTCACACCCGTTTCTGAAGCTTCTTCTTCGTTATAAAATGTAAAATATAGAAAGGTTGGTGACGTTATCAGTGGTCACATTTTTCAGATTATATATCAGTATTCACATCATGCCCAATGGTGCAATGCGTATGACTTTCTGTATGCCTAGGCATTTTTTTAGCGTTCTATGTTTTCTTCCCCTTGGTTACGTGCTCTGCGTTACGTACGATGGAACCAACCTTACTCAATTCCCTTTCATGCGCGGTATAAATAGCAAGAAAACAAACAGAAAGAGCCGGCTATCGCAAAAGTCATAGCTAGAAAATAAAAATAAAAGCAATGAAGATAGAAAAGACTGTCAAAAGCTGAACTTCTGGCGATGATTCTCGCGCTGCGCAAACTCCATTTGAATACATTCAAGTCTGTTATCAGATATTCTAACTTAATTTGTTCTTCTATTACAGCTCTATTACAGCTTTATGAAATTCATCAGTCTTAAAAGCCTTACTTTATACCGTTACTACGCTCGCAGCTCAGTCGTAATAGATAACTATGGGTGCGGGGTCACTCTGGATTGCATTTAAAAGAAATGACCGATTTGTTAGCACCAGCATCCAAGAATGGACTAATTATTTATATTCTCCCAATATTACCAGTATTTCTTCCAGGCACCAAAAGTTTTCAATACAAAGAGACTCAATTGAATCATCAATAACGTCGTCGGCAGAATTCTTACATCTATGGTTACCCTGGAAAATAAACTCAGGTTTCCCGGGGCCAAAGGGCCAATCAAGATAATCAGAGTTTATGATTTATAAGTTAAGTTGCCTCATTCCACCGCTTAAATTAAGCAATGTTTCTAATGAATATCTCTCTTTTTTATTGGGATTGAACATTGTCTATTGCTTTCTTTATATAAAGATTTCATTACGGAATGCCGGTGCTGCGTTTTTTCTCTGTATAGCTGCCTGCACATTAGTACTCGGTGACTCCAGATCTTCAGAATGACAATGGGCCCATAATCAGATATGGCACTGCATACTGGCTCCCACTGACAATTATTCTTGCAATAAAGCCAACCGGCAGATGCCCTCGGCAATCCTTTCCCTAAGGGTGGCAGTCGGCATACCTGGAACTCCTAGCGAGCTTAGACCTGATAATAAGCTGAGCTGATAATAACCTGATAATAAGTTGAGCGTTGATAAGCTCAACGCACTCATCCGCAAAGTAGTCAAGAGGGCTCTCGGGCTACCCATCAGGACCCATACCGAGGATCTCTTGAAGCTGGGGGTACATAACACCGCCGAGGAAATTGCCGAAGCCCAAGAACGCGCGCAACTCACTCGCCTGACCACCACAGCAGCAGGTAAACGCATCCTCGAAGAGCTGGGTTACCACCCTGTGGGATTCCCGATGGTCAGTACCCCGATCCCTAGGTGCATTTGAGACAAATTCATAGTGGCCCCTGTGCCCTGAAACGTCCACTCCGTCCACAACGAGGGCAGACGCAAGTGCAGAGTAGCAGCCATCCTCAAAGAGATCAAGCAACACGACATTAGAGCAAGCTTCGTCGACGCCGCGGAGTACAGCGACGGGAAGACCTTTGTCGTCGTTGTGGTCGACTCCAGCGGCAAGATTTCCAATAGCGCCTCGATTCGCACTTCAGACCCTAGCGTCATCACCGCCATCAGTCGGTGATGACGCCGACTGATGGCGCCATCACCCTCGCCCTGCTAGACGTTCGTGGGTCCGAGATGTATAGTGATTCCAAAACGGCAGTTAGGGCTTTTCAGAAGGGTTGCATCGCCAAGCAAGCTGCTCGTCTTCTTAGCGGCTCGAGTCCATATGCTCTCACACATCACTCAATTCACTGGTTTCTCGCTCACGTAGGGTCGGTCGAGGGTGCTCCCCCTAGGCTCAATGAGTCTGCTCACGAGGCTGCGCGTGACCTCACCGACCGCGCTTCTTCTCTAAGGGGCCGCGCTTCTTCTCTAAGGAGAAGAAGCGCGGTCGGCCACAGGGACGCTCCCGCTACTCACGACAAGATTATTAAATTTTTCTACATGTCTAGAAGGGTCTTTCCACTCCCTCACCCCAAGTTGAATAGTGCGCACGCCGTTTCGCTTAGACATTTACAGACGAGCACATATCCGTGTCTGTCCGTTCTCCACGAGGCTTACCCCGACGTGTATCGCGACGACGCCTGCCCGTCCTGCAGGCAGACCTCCCCTCTAGCGCACATGCTCTGGGAGTCTGGGTCGACATACCCCCCAAGTTCATCAAAGAGGAGTGGGACTCGCTTCTACGTAGCCCCGCTCTAGAAAAGCAAATCCTGGCTGTCCGGCGCGCCCACGACTGGGCCGGTGGGCTAGACCTGCCGGTTCCGACGTGGGACTAGCCGGGTGCGCGACGATTTCGCCGTCCTCGCCGGACCTGAAATAAAGTTTTCTCACTCACTCACTCACTCACTCACTCACTCACTCACTCATCAGGTATGTGGCTCCTACTTAGGATGGGAGATTGGCCAAGAAATGGGTGGATTATTCCAAATTAATATGGAGCATAAATTTCCGACTATCTATATGGTGAGCCACCGAACGCGGCTCAATCTCGCATGCGCTTTTGAGGAAGGCGAGCCGGAAGCGCCCTATTCTGCCGCTCGTGAGGCAATGTGGGTGAGGCGAAGGAGAGGGGGGAAGGCATTCTTCTCCGGCGGCTGCTGCTTACGGCGCTGGCGTGAGGGCGCCCTTTCTTGAAAGCGTGCTGCGGCATGGCCAAAGTGCGCACCCACACGGGCCTCTCATCTTCAAAGCGATCTGTGACGTTTGCAGAGCGCGCGTAGTGCCCGTAGCTTTGTATGCGCTGTGCTTTCGACGTTTCATTCGCGTTGAAGCGAGATATGCACGAAGGTAAATTCGCTCGCTGCTGCTGCCGCGATTCCTCGATCCAGCGTTCTGACAGCGAGTTTCCGCGTTCATCGAGCGAGATATGTTCATGTTTATCTGTGCGTGCGTGGCAGCGTGCTCTTTAATTTAGTTAGTAAGCGAATGTTTACAAGTTTGTACGCCCGATAAATCTACTATCCTTACTTGGTATAGCTATCTACTAATTTGCTATCGCAATCGGAACTTCGCCTTTGGGGCGAAACTGCGAAATGTTGTTATCATTATTATTATTATTATTATTATTATTATTATTAGTAGTAGTAGTAGTAGTAGTAGCAGTAGTAGTAGTAGTAATAGTAGTTGTAGTAGTAGTAGTAGTAGTAGTAGTAGTAGTAGTAGTAGTAGTAGTAGTAGTAGTAGTGTTATCCGCACATCCATACCTACAAAATCCTCAAAAAGTCAAATTTCTCTCATTGGTTTTTTAAAGAACTGAAAGCTTCAATAAAACTTGAACACCATGCACACAGAAAAGCGGGGCAAACATACCTAGATAAGTGAAAATTTGAATTTAGGCACTGTTGTTTTTAAAAATTTTTCGTATAACACTGATCACTACGACCACATTGAACGTGTTGAAGCCAGCGTGACACGTAATTCAAAATATTTCTGAAGCTACGTGCACTTTCGCTCTTCTTAAAAGAGCGCCGAAGATGTTTGTTTTGTTGATGAAAATATGGATGTTACCTCGTACATTGCTGATGCCTTTCCTGAGCATTTCGATTCGGTTTTTGGTCTAAAAGATCCTTCTGCCGCTAGTAATCTTTCTTATCACTCTGGTACGGTGTGTACGCAGTCAGTCAACGAAGACCTTGTATTGAAGTGTATAAAGAGCCTCAAACCTTCCCTTTCTTGTGGCGCTCGTGGTATCGCTCCCGCACTGCCTAAGAAGAAGCTTTAGCTCGGGCCAAACTCCGACGCGGCCTATTCAAATGCCTGTAAAACGCAAAAACGCTTTTCTGAGATAACCCCAGGACCGATTTTAATTAAATTTGTTGCATTTAACCCTTTGAAGGTTTGCCGTACGTGTACGGCGGCGGTTTTCTGTCCCACAAGGTCTTTGCCGTACGGGTACGGTTCCGACCCTCCGTTTGAAATTTCGCGCCATAATGACGATTAGCGCTCATCGGGAGGTGCTGCCACCTCTTAGCACTTACAAGATGCGTTTGAAATCGGTGCTACCTTCTTGGGGAGATAAACAGAGCTGATTGCTAGCTTCAGCGCGTCGTTCAGACTGCGGCAACGCCCCTTTGGTGGCTTCGGTTTCGCCGCGTGATCGCAACGGAGGCGCGCGAAACGTCATTTTTTTCTTTGTCGGCACTCTCTTGCAGGGCGGTGGAAGTTGATTTCTATCTTGATTGGCGCTGCTCTTAGCTTGCTTATAGCGGCGTTCGCGAGGTATTCCCGCTCTCAGTGGCAACGCGCTTTCGCGGTTTCGGTTCCGCCGCGTGATCTCAACGGAGGCGCGCGAAACGTTGTTTTTCTCTTTGTCGGCACGCTCTCGCAGGGGCGGCGGAAGTTGATTTCTATCTTGATTGGCACTTCTCTTAGCTTGGTTATCACCACGTGCTTATCAGCGCCGTTCGCGAGGTATTCTCGCTCTCCGCGGCAACGCGCTTACGCAAGAGGGTGCCTCAGACCTCTGCCAAAGGCAGCCGCACGCAGAGATGGCATGTGTGCGCCAACACAACTCCTCGCTTCAAGAGAACAGACACGCATTTTAGGTGTGCAGACTTCGATAAGGCGCTGTGCGTAGACCCGTGTTACAACGAGTACCACGCTCGGAAATACTATTGAACATTTTGCAATTCTGAGTGATGCTGACACCAAAATACTGTCCCTAATTATTTTTGACTATTTATTCCCGACTTAATACATTTTGGACATTCAAGATCCGCAAAAAAATAATTTGACCACTTGGGAAAGTTTTTTTCAAAATAATTCGACCCTCAAAGGGTTAAGAGAGAAAGTTAAATTATAGTGACTGTTGGAGGCGTGGTTTCGATTTAAGGCCTGAATTTTATTAAACGGATTTTCAAAAATTCGGAAGTTTGAAAAAAGTAGACGCACGAAGTTTATAAATTATTAGCTTTCCATCAAAAACAGATATCGCGGTTCTGTAAGCGGCATGCATGATCATTCAAAGCGGACAAATTCTATATGTCAATTTATATCCTACGTAAATTTGCTACGTTGTGTAGCTGTGTAGCTGTGTAGTTGTGTAGGGTTCTACAAAAGCTGTATTTCCATATTTCTAATTTTTTTATTCATGTATAACATGTCAATTCTGTCCGCTTTATGTGTACTACCAGGTACAATTAACAGAATTGTGATATCGCTTTTCCTTGCTGAGTTAGAGACTTGTAAACTTGATAGTTTCGTTTTCTGAACATTTTCGATTTTAGCCAATTTTTAATAAAAATTGCGATCTAAATAAACAATTGGAAATTAACAGTTGCTATATTTTAAGTTTTTCTTTTGAATGCAACAAACCTCGTCAAATTTGGTGCAGTGGTTGCCGATAAAAACGAATTCTCCTTTTTCATGTATTTAGATAGAAGCACCCGAGCTAAAACTTCCTCTTAAGTCGTGTGAAAGTATACTTGTCTCTGCTCTCACAAGCACCTTCAGCAGTTTCCTAAAGTCTAGTTCATTTTCTATCGTTTGGAAAGTAGCACGGGTAGTGTCGGTACACAAATAGGGTTCTAGAAGGGCAGTTACTAACTGCCGGCCTATATCTATCCTCTGTGCTGCGTCAAAAGTGCCTGAATCTGTATTGCATTCACTGCTTTCTCTTGGTGCTAAGAACATTTTAATAGATGAACGGTATGGTTTTGTATCAGGGCGCTCCACAACAACGAACTTGATCGCATTTATGACCCATGCTTCCAGTGGGATACATAGTAGGGGCCAATTAGATGCTCTTCACTTTGACCTAAGTAAAGTGTTTGATGTAGCTTGCCATGACCTCCTCATTACAAAGCTCACCCAAATGAATATACCGTCTTGCAACACTGTCCTGCTATCGAATTGCCTAAGTAATAGGTCGTGCATCGTTGGCATTTTTGGACAGAATTCTCTTAGCTATGAGGTCACTAGCCGAGTTCCCCAAGGATCCCATTATTGGCCCTCTTCTCTTCCTGCTATTCAAAATGCCATTTCGTCAGCAATTCAACACTCTTCATTCTTTCTATATGCTGGCGACTTAAAGATATTTAAGACAACAGTGTCCACGACTGCCTTGACCTCCAAAAAGAGATTTTTGTTTCCTTTCAAACTGGTGCAGAGACAATAAGCTACTCTCAAATGCTTCCAAAGCCATAGTACTAAGTTATACGCGAAAAACAGACCTTGTGAGATTTTCATACACCCTTCGAGATGATCCATTGCCCTAAACCTAGGTTTGACGAAGCCACTTCAACAAAACGCTAAGCTTCTCTCTCAATATGCCGAAAAACGTGCCCTTCGTGCTCTTTGTATTCATTGTCGTATAACGCATAACTTCCACTCCCCAGTTAGCTTTCTTAAATTGTATTTTACAGTGCGCCTTCCACTACCAGATTATGCCGCCGTTGCTTGGGGCAGAACGTGCAAATCTAATCCTGACCTCACTTAACGCGTCCAGAATAAATTGACATCTATGTTCAAGCACCGCTTTAGCCGTTCTGGCGACCAAGGTCCAGCCGTATTAAATATACCTCAACTTACACCTCTAAAATGAACCTGTAGTAAAGGCCAACTCTGGCGATTTCTCGATGTCAACGGATATCGGTGAAATTCGTGGGTACGTTCCTCTGAACACATTCATCATGCCCTCAAAAAAGCAGGTTCGAGAGTTGCATGCACATATTTTATTACAAACGAATTTAATTAATTGCCTCGAACACCCTACCTTACTTCCTTCTCAGTTGCAGGCCACATTGTGTATGACGTCAGGAGTGTTCCATGCAGAGCATGTCAAGTTCATGCAGATCACAGCGACGAGAACGTCGAGCAGTCGACGATCGTGAGCTAGTGCGTGGCGTGAGAAGTCACTGTCGCGAGAAGTTGCGTTCCTCGTGGACGGGCAAGAAATGGGAGGCAAGTGGTGTTGCGTTATTGGCTGCACGAACTTCAGCCCTCGCCATCCGCACACACAGTTTGAGCCGATGCCGATCGCGTTCAACCGAGGTTAAGCCTATATGTCATAGTCAATGAGTTTGTGTGTCTACTGCTGGCGGACCTGAGCGACTGACCTGAATCTAATTAAGCCATTAGGATGAATAAAACTACTTCTGTAGCTCAGTTTTGACCATACGGATTTGAAATAAACCATTCCTGATTTCGTACGATGCACACACAAAAAGCGAGAAGCAACGACACGGAGCAGTATCGACATCGGTACGTTACCGTTTTCGACGGAAAGCTGCCAGCCCTACTCGCCGGCACTTCCCTAAATTAGATGCGACTACGAACATGGGTGTATTTTTACATATTGTCATGCAGACTCATTATTTATCTTCCGAGGTGCGTCTTGCCTCGTATCCCAAATAGGCAGCAAGCGTAGGCCCTTTCGATACAGCAGCGTAAATAACCGCCTCATTCAGCTGCTAACGGTGTCAATACTGGCATCGGCGTTTCCGCGAGAAAACCACGTGTTCACTAAATGAACGATCATACGCACAAAGTCCTCAATAGTGTCGGATTTACGGAAAATATTGTTTGCATGAGGAGAATACGAAAAAATGACAAGCAGGCAGCAATAACAACCCTCCGGTACTAGGGTCTCACGCTCGCTGTTTTCGGAGGTGTGTGGTCGCTCATATCGGCGGCATTCAGAGTGATGCAACTACGCTTACATGCACAAAATCTGCCTGTTTTGATATCTTCTGACATTAATTGATGCCGCCGATGAATGGTTAGCATTATATTTCAAAGCCACCGACCAGTGGTCGCCGTACCGGCCGATGTAAACAAATGCACCGGTCGGTGCTTTGGACTGCCAGCGGCGTTCTTGCAGGATACAAACGCGGAAAGTCGTGCTCCACATCTCACATTGGGCATGCGAAGCGCTTCCTTGTGAAGGGGTAAAACACCTAAAATTGCAAGCAGTACGCATAAAATCAGTGGTTAGGGCTACCCTTGGCCTTCGTCTTGCAGCACGATATGTAGCGCATGGACGCTGGCTCTCGTGGTGGCGGGTCGAATGCGAAAGGCGATTCGTGGCTTTTGAATTCGTCAGAACCTTAACTGCCCATATTTGACCGATCTGAAGAGCTAGCTGGCGCAGCTGACATTGTCACCCGATGCTCTGGCGCGGTCACGAATCAGCTGAGCGTCTGCTCTTCGCTGGTTTCGTTCGGCCAGCGGGCGAGACCGCCATGCCTTGCGTGGCTTCCTCACTGCGGATACTCGTGACGTGACACGAAGAGGTTCGCTTTGTTCCTTGGTCAGTTTCGGTTTCGTTTTTGCGCTTTTTTGCTTATTTAAAATTATTTTCGAAGTTGTGGATGATTTCTACTATCAGACGCGTGACAGGAGGGTCTCGGGAACCTTAATATCCCATTACCTTGACATGGTAAAAAAACAACCGGAGTTGCCCTTAAATCAGACCTTCTGTGCCTCTATTAGATGGCCCATGGCATTACACATTGTACAAAGCTTCCCGATCATGTGTAATTTTCCGTGCCGCTAAAGTATACCAGGCAACATTCTACGTTTTCCGCGCGGCCTTGTTGCATTAGAGTATGCCCTATGGTTCGACTGCAAAAAAACATGTAATACGTATTCTGCCTGTATTAGGATATTTCAGAATTCATTTCTTGTGTTTTGTAGATGTGCAAATAATCATGTTGCATTATTGATTACCTTTTACGCCCGCCTCCTCGTGTTCTGGTTCCATATTTGTTTCTTTATCTCACATTGTTTTTTCTACCACATTTGTCTTCTCTGTACAATTTGTTTCGCGTATTACTCTTTAAGTACGCATGTTCTGTAGGTGTTCCTGGGCACTGTAATAAACAGTTAATTTTATTGATTGATTGATTGATTGATTGATTGACTGATTGATTGATTGATTGATTGATTGATTGATTGATTGATTGATTGATTGATTGATTGATTGATTGATTGATCGAGTGAGTGAGTGAGTGAGTGAGTGAGTGAGTGAGTGAGTGAGTGAGTGAGTGAGTGAGTGAGTGAGTGAGTGTACTAGTAGTAGTATTGATGAGCTCATCGTTCACCGCTGCGTTAATGACGTTCTTTCAGACTGGTCCGGTTCACTATTAGGGAGCGCCGAACTCAAAAACTTGCAGACGTTTCATATAGCCAATGAAAGCCGCAGCGAGTTGAGGCATTTGCGGAGATCCGTGCTCTAGAGGGAAGAAACAGAAAATCCAAAAAAGAGGGCCAATTCAAACTCAACCTGCTGTTTTTGCAGATAACTCAGCCACGCGTTCAGCAAGTAATCCGACAATAAAATTTTAAAAAGACAATAAATAAGGTTTCAGGGCGAGCAGGTGGAAAATTTATTGATCTCATGACTGCCACCATGCACGGTAAACGAAGATGTTGGTTTATTCAACATTAAATTAGGGAGGGCCTGCAAGAGGATAGGATTCACATCAGATAGTTGGCCACAGAGGCAGAGGCTTCTGATCATTCTGCCTAGTGAAGCAGCCTAAATAATTTAAAGGATAATGAGAGAAGATGCGTGTGACTATCAGAAGCAATGCCTTCCACCACCGGTTCCGAGAGGCAACTCTGTTCGGAGGGAGCATTTCGAGGCGAGTCTTTTTCGGGCAAGTGTCTTCGGGAGTTCTCATTCACGCTGAAAACTGATTTTTGTGAGCAGCTTAAAGGGGGCACGCGTTTGGCAGTCATGAAAAAGTTGTTGGAGTGAACCGTGTGGAGCAGTACTACGGTTATTCGAACGAATGCGCCTGTGAGTACGAGATAGCGCAAGTGGAAAGTACCTAGAACGTGCTGTAGAGTAAGCGGATGATTCACCGGACGTCGCAAATAGGAGAAACTACATGTCAAGCCACTCACTAAACCGAACAAACAGGATAAGTCAGCCATGCAAAAATACCGAAAGTCAGAAAAAAAGTGCCCATCTGACAACACTTCCCCGCGAAAAACACCGCAGTGAACGGCTGAAGAGACGAAACAAAAAGGAGGGATTCTTTGGGGGCAGAAAGCCGGTCGTCTCATTCTATTGCCGAGAGGTCGGACGCCTTGCGATCGGCTATTGGAAGCTGAGCTTTTTTTTTTTTTCTTATGTGAACAGCGACTACAGCTTGCCGCTCTTCGAACGTCAACTTCATGACCTAGAATAATATGGAAGGCCATTCAAGGTATTTTGGGACTCAGCGGTTAGAATAGATATCGTCCATCCCGTGTGAATGACGCCTGCGGATTTTACGGGAAAATAAAATCTGCGTGGATAAGAAAACTACTTGAATATAGCGTTTACTTGCCCAGCGTCAAAATTGAGGGGCCGCTCGAAGTGACTTGCGACTGAGGTTGCAGGGTCACAAAACATGCCTCAAGCGCTCTGTCTGCCTTTCTTTTTTTTTTTCAAATGACTCAGATATGCTTTTCGTGATTCCGTTTTGGAGATTTTACGACTCACACTCTCACAGGTTCGGAAATTCCAGAGACCGCCGGTGAACTTACGCGCGGCGACGAAACTAGGAAGAAACCGACAAAAGGGTTTTTGTTCAGGTTAAAAGACACCAAAAAAAGGTGCTATCGATGAGGTTCCTGGGTCATTTGAAACTCCGCTAACAGGGCAAGCAGTGTAAAGGATAAACCCCATGAGCGCGTTTTTGTGCGCGACAGCGACGAGCGACGGCTTCGAGCGACGGCTTCGAGCGACGGATTTGGCCGTCGCTTGAACAGATCGCTCGGTCTTGTCGCGCGATCGCTCGGTTCTACAAATCTAGAACTCGTCGCCCGTCGCCCGGAAGTGCTATGAGCGACTAGTCAATAGCGCGAAGCCGGAACTGGATGTACATCGCTCAAGTACTACCGATTGTGGCACGGAACGAGCAAACGATTGAATTTTTATAGTGCAAGGATAAAAACCTACTGGAAGACCTTCAGAAATACCTTATGCTGCTTTTTACAGTAAAAACATCAAGTTAAGCTAATAAGGCACGCGTCACGCTAGTTTCGGCACCTATATTGCTGCCCTCATACCGGCAACATTGGGGAGACATTGCTCGAAGTCATCGCTCGCATGGGGTACGACTTGTAGGCGACGAGCGAAAGCGACAGCCATCTATATCGCGTTGCTTGTCGCTGTCGCGCGCAAGATTGCTTGCATTGGGTTTATACTTAAATAGAAGGTAACAAGCCGACAGCGCATTCGCACCGGTATGTAGATGGACAGGATGCACCTCGCGTGGCGCTTCGAGGGCACGTTTTTGGAACTCCTTTAGGAATGATCAACGCGACCCAAAAATGATTGGCTTGAAGAATTACACGTCTCCATGGGCAAAGGAATGTTGATTTTCGATGTTGCCGCGCAAACCGAAACTTGTAAGAAATAAATTTCACGTTGGAAGGTGGAGCACGGAAAAAGAGCTCTACTAATTGAGCCACTTGGACAGATGACATTTTTTGTATTATGAAAACACTTGGTGCATAGTCATGCCTCGTCAAGCAGAGGTGGGCTTTGAGAGCCTTACCGCATTTCCTTGCAGACAGTAAGCTAATTTAATTTGATTTGTAGATTCTTACAAAAGCTACGTATATTGAGTGTTTGATGTAAGGACCACTTGAACGACCGACATCCTTGTGTTAAATGTAAAATAGTGTTTTTATTCCATAATGGATATGAACTGTTTCTATGGCGACATGGCAGGGGCGTCAAGTGCTGCCGTCCACTCCGCCTTTCTTCTGAAACAGCAGCGTCCTGCGGCACAGCACGGTGACATCTCATGGTACAGAAAGGCGGGATTGCGTCACTATCTAAGGTGGCACTGAAGTGGGACAGCGTTTTTCTGGTCACATCACCACCGGGCGGTCGACACGGCTGGTGTATTTCTCGTTCAAGGACGTGCGTATATTATTTTATGTGCTTGAACTGCAATCAAGGTGTCAAGGCTCCCTCCTTGGGCATGGAGCCAGGGCTCTGCACCCAGGCAAATTCGTAGACTGTGACCTTGCCGAAGGAGACAGATTTGGGGAGCCTCTTTGAACAAAGAAGCGCCGTCCCAACGGCGTTTCCTTTCTTCGCCTCGCGCAGAAAAGTGGCGGAGAGCTGCAGAACAAGTGCATGTTGTAGGCCTGCGCAGCCGAGCTAACCGATGTCGTGTCCGGGATAGTGGCTGTCGGTCTAGAGACCAGGGGAGGTTTTCTGTAAGAGTCCACCTAGTGGACATGTCCATTTCGTCTGCTGCGGAAGAAGTGCTTATTGGTTGTGGCGCTTCGCTGCCGCGGATGCGCAGCCCAGCCCAGCCAATCAGAACTTCAACAGCAGACGAAATGGACATGTCCACTAGGTGGGCACTTACAGAATACGTCCCCAGGCTTCCCTGACCGGCGCCGAACTCTCTATCCCAGGCAGCACGGGTTGCACGGGATTTGTTCGTTTTTAACGGTGGCGATGGTGTCGGATGCTGTTGCTGTTGGAACGCTGGAGTGGCTCGACCTTGGGCCACGGCCAAGGAAGTGATCGCATGCTGCTCCTGGTTTTCAAATCTGGCGTTAGTCATAAGGCTGGCAATCTCCTTGGCTCTACGCGCCTGCTCCTTGCGCCGGTGGGCCTCACGAAGATTATACATGCAGTCTGCGTACTTTCTTCGGTGGGCGGCGAAAGCTTAGGTTATCTTGCTCTTGCAAGGCACCTTGTCCGTGACTCTCAGAAAACGCCATGCATAGCTTGCCACGGCGGCTGCCCTCGCGCTGGTTGCTTTCTTTCGGGTTTTCGACGACCACTGATTGCCTGTTCTCCTACACGAACAGCATGAAGGCGTTTGGAGGTGGCTGAATGCGTGACCGAAGATGATAGCTGTGTTGCACTTCGCTGCTCAACGATGTACTCGCCACGCCGGGATCTGCGACCACATCAGGGGCGCACCCTCACCGCTTCCGCTGCTGGTGCGCAGCCTGCAACAACCGGCGATGAATGCTTCCCAGGCACGTACTAGCGCTCCTTTGCTGCAGCGAAGCCATGGGTCGACAATGATGGCTAACTTTCACAGGAACTGTCTTCTGCGGAAATTAGAGCGTCGTGGAATTCGCTATTGTCGAAGAACAAGGTGTGTCTTGTTATTGTTGTTGCCTATTGAACATGTGGCTCCTACCAACTACAGGGGATTGACCAAAAATTTGTGGACTATGCCAAGTTATAATGAAAAATAAAATTTCAGAATTGTTACGGACCAAGTGCTGTAGAACGTAAACATATTTGTTACAATGAAACCGATAGTAGCAGGAAGAAGCAATAATATTTAATTGAAAAGTTCACAAAAAATAAAAGGTACAATTTTGGCAGGTCATTCTGTAAGATTCCATAAGCGATTCCTGGACAGTGGAGCAAGCAACCCTGTGGCTGAATCCCAGAGTGGAGGTCCCAAACGAAAGAATACCAGGTTCTGTTGGGTCCAGGCAAAGTCTCCACAGAGGTAGTTCCAATATTCTTTTTCTTGCCGTAGTAAAGTGGTGCCAAGTAGAAGGAAATGATTAATCGTTTCTTCCTCATTAGAAAAATGGCAAAGCTGGGAGGGGAGGGCACGAAATCTGACCTGAGTAAGCAGAACTACCGGGAGGAAATGCGGCAACTTAATTTCTTGAGGAAGACACCAAGCGTCCTTGTATTGCCGAATTCGCTACGCCAGCGAAATACCAAGCTTATAATTTGGAGAAGCAGTCAGTACTGCGTCTGACAATGCTTGCATGATCGAACGCATCCGAAACCTAGTAGACGTGATGTGCGCGGTCAGTGGCAGAACAGGAAGGACTAAGGACTGGGTCATAAAGTGACGTCTTGGCAAGTGAATCGACCATTGCATTTAAAAAACAAAGCTTTATGACCAGGACCAAAATGAATTGAACACATTGGAGAAAGGCAGGGACTAGCAAGTGAAAGACATTTAGCACGCACGGGTTAACCAATAGACGCGGAAAGGGAAGAGCTCACAAACAGTAAGTGGGTAAGAATAGCTGCTGCTGTAGTTTAATGGTTTAATTTGCGTAGAGCTAGAATTACTGCCATAAACTGAGTCAGAAAAAAATAGGAACGAAAGCAGGCGACCTTAATGAAAAAAAAAAAAAAAATGAATCGCCATCCTGGCCCTGTGCAAGTGGATGTCAAGCGAAACTTTTGTAAAATCATCACTACAACTGCTGAGGGGAGTATGCAATGCTTTATTGATGTTCCGGATGCTTCTTTGAGCTTATTCTTTATTAAACGTATGCTGTTTTGCGTGTTGTATGGATGATTTCAATGAATGTATGCGCTGTTCGGTTTACTTTGCTGAGCGCATGTAGCCTCTGCATTACGACGGGGATAAGCTACTGCAGTTTTTGCTTGCTTAGGGGGTATGAGCCATTGCTGAGGATGATAAGTTTATTGTCAATGACGGACACAAACATTCCAACCACCGAGTGGGTAACAGCTTCGCTTTAAAAGGCAAGTCGAGTATGGGACAAAATATTCCAGTGCCAGCTATTTCGTCGCATTGCCTATGTGTGTGTCGCAAGGACAACATACATTGCTAGTATGTTTAGATGATTTTGCAATAATCCGTTCAAGATGCCGTAAGGTAGTAGTTTCAAGTAGTTTGGAAAAATGTTTAACGAAATTTCCGAGGAATTAGAATATGTATTCATGGGAAGCAAATCGCGAACTTGTACAGCTAGTGACTCAAGTAATCTCATAACAAATATTATTAGCAGTATATGAAACGTGGGTGAATGAAGAATAAATAATGGATCGGAGATGCAAATGATTTCAAGAAGCCTTAACGCTGATTCATATAGCCCGTACACAATGGCGTCGTTATCGTTTTTGTCGTCGTGCAGGACCGTGGGTGATAATGATGGTGATACCCATTTATTGCGCGTACCCAGTAAGGGAGAGACGCCAATAATCGAGAGACATAAGGTAGCTTAAGATGAATTCTTTTTCTAAGAGGAGAAACGAAAAAAAAGCAAAAAACAATAGAAAAGACCGGTTCATCAAGAATAGTACGTGAGTGAGCAGTCAAACTAACCGAAACAATATTATGAGAGAGTTATTTATGAAGGAGAGATTAAAGACTACATTATTGAAGCGGCAGCACCAGCGCACCAGCAGCATTCCTCTGCAGTCGCTACCTGCATCGCGTCGACAGAAAGGCGCCACCGTCCTCGCCTACAACGCTTCGTGGAACCACTTCGGTGACAGCATGACTGCAGCGTAGCGGTCATCATCATCATCATCATCAGCCTGGTTATGCCCACTGCAGGGCAAAGGCCTCTCCCATACTTCTCCAACTACCCCGATCATGTACTAATTGTGGCCATGTTTTCCCTGCAAACTTCTTAATGTCATCCGCCTACCTAACTTTCTGCCGTCCTCTGCTACGCTTTCCTTCCCTTGGAATCCATTCCGTAACTCTTAATGACCATCGGTTATCTTCCCTCCTCATTACGTGTCCTGCCCATGCCCATTTCTTTTTCTTGATTTCAACTAAGATATCATTAACTCGCGTTTGTTCCCTCACCCAATCTGCTCATTTCTTGTCCTTTAACGTTATACCAATCATACTTCTTTCCATAGCTCGTTGCGTCGTCCTCAATTTAAGTAGAACCCTTTTCGTAAGCCTCCAGGTTTCTGCCCCGTACGTGAGTACTGGTAAGACACAGCTGTTATAAACTTTTCTCTTGAGGGATAATGGCAACCTGCTGTTTATGATCTGAGAATGCCTGCCAAACGCACCCCAGTCCATTCTTATTCTTCTGATTATTTCAGTCTCATGATCCGGATCCGCAGTCACTACCTGTCCTAAGTAGATGTATTCCCTTACAACTTCCAGTGCCTGACTACCTATTGTAAACTGCTGTTCCCTTCCGAGACTGTTAAACATTACTCTAGTTTTCTACAGATTAATTTTTAGACCCACCCTTCGGCTTTGCCTCTCCAGGTCAGTGAGCATGCATTGCAGTTGGTCCCCTGAGTTACTAAGCAAGGCAATATCATCAGCGAATCGCAAGTTACTAAGGTATTCTCCATTAACTATTATCCCCAATTCTTCCCAATCCAGGTCTCTGAATACCTCCTGTAAACACGCTGTGAATAGCATCGGAGAGATCGTATCTCCCTGCCTGACGCCTTTCTTTATTGGGATTTTGTTGCTTTCTTTATGGACGACTACGGTGGCTGTGGAGCCGCTATAGATATCTTTCAGTATTTTTATATACGGCTCGTCTACACCCTGATTACGCAATGCCTCCATGACTGCTGAGGTTTCGACTGAATCAAACGCTTTCTCGTAATCAATGAAAGCTATATATAAAGGTTGGTTATATTCCGCACATTTTTCTATCACCTGATTGATAGTGTGAATATGGTCTATTGTTGAGTAGCCTTTACGGAATCCTGCCTGGTCCTTTGGTTGATGGAAGTCTAAGGTGTTCCTGATTCTATTTGCAATTACCTTAGTAAATACTTTGTAGGCAACGGACAGTAAACTGATCGGTCTATAATTTTTCAAGTCTTTGGCGTCCCCTTTCTTATGGATTAGGATTATGTTAGCGTTTTTCCAAGATTCCGGTACGCTCGAAGTCATAAGGCATTGCGTATACGGGGTGGCCAGTTTCTCTAGAACAATCTGCCCACCATCCTTCAACAAATCTGCGGTTACCTGATCCTCCCCAGCTGCCTGCCCCGTTTGCATAGCTCCCAAGGCTTTCTTTACTTCTTCCGGTGTTACCTGTGGGATTTCGAATTCCTCTAGACTATTCTCTCTTCCATTATCGTCGTGGGTGCCACTGGTACTGTATAAATCTCTATAGAACTCCTCAGCCACTTCAACTATCTCATCCATATTAGTAATGATATTGCCGGCTTTGTCTCTTAACGCATACATCTGATTCTTGCCAATTCCTAGTTTCTTCTTCACTGCTTTTAGGCTTCCTCCGTTCCTGAGAGCATGTTCAATTCTATCCATATTATACTTCCTTATGTCAGCTGTCTTACGCTTGTTGATTAACTTCGAAAGTTCTGCCAGTTCTATTCTAGCTGTAGGGTTAGAGGCTTTCATACATTGGCGTTTCTTGATCAGATCTTTCGTCTCCTGCGATAGCTTACTGGTATCCTGTCTAACGGAGTTACCACCGACTTCTATTGCACACTCCTTAATGATGCCCACAAGATTGTCGCTCATTGCTTCAACACTAAGGTCCTCTTCCTGAGTTGAAGCCGAATACCTGTTCTGTAGCTTGATCTGGAATTCCTCTATTTTCCCTCTTACCGCTAACTCATTGATCGGCTTCTCACGTACCAGTTTCTTCCGTTCCCTCCTCAGGTCTCGGCTAATTCGAGTTCTTACCATCCTGTGGTCACTGCAGCGCACCTTGCCGAGCACGTCCACATCTTGTATGATGCCAGGGTTAGCGCAGAGTATGAGGTCTATTTCATTTCTAGTCTCGCCGTTCGGGCTCCTCCACGTCCACTTTCGGCTATCTCGCTTGCGGAAGAAGGTATTCATTATCCGCATATTATTCTGTTCCGCAAACTCTACTAATAACTCTCCCCTGCTATTCCTAGTGCCTATGCCATATTCCCCCACTGCCTTGTCTCCAGCCTGCTTCTTGCCTACCTTGGCATTGAAGTCGGCCATCAGTATACAGTATTTTGTTTTGACTTTACCCAACGCCGATTCCACGTCTTCATAGAAGCTTTCGACTTCCTGGTCATCATGACTGGATGTAGTGGCGTAGACCTCTACAACCTTCATTTTGTGCCTCTTATTAAGTTTCACAACAAGACCTGCCACTCTCTCGTTAATGCTATAGAATTCCTGTATGTTACCAGCTATGTTCTTATTAATCAGGAATCCGACTCCTAGTTCTCGTCTCTCCGCGAAGCCCCGGTAGCACAGGATGTGCCCGCTTTTTAGCACTGTATATGCTTCTTTTGGCCTCCTAACTTCACTGAGCCCCATTAAATCCCATTTACTGCCCTCTAATTCTTCCAATAGCACTGCTAGACTCGCCTTACTAGATAACGTTCTAGCGTTAAACGTTGCCAGGTTCATATTCCAATGGCGGCCTGTCCGGAGCCAGGGATTCTTAGCACCGTCTGCAGCGTCGCAGGTCTGACCGCCGCCGTGGTCAGTTGCTTCGCAGCTGCTGGGGACTGAGGGCCGGGGTTTGATTGTTGTGTTCATATAGGAGGTTGTGGCCAAGTGCTGCACCAGGGTGGCCAATCCTGCTCTGGTGAGGGAGTGGAGGGTGAGGTTGAGGGAGCGTAGCGGTACCGTCCACCAATCCGCCTTTTGTGAAGGTTTGCCCACCGTAGTCATCGGCACAGCCTGGCGTTTCGAAATGGGCGATTTTGTTAGTCAGGCGCTCTTTGAGTTGCTCGGGCTCTGTTTCAGCTAGTTCAGAGTGCCGCTACAACGCGCGCTAAAACACTACAGATTTGTTCTGGTCTGGTGCCGTCTTCAACAGTGTTTTGCATAGGATCTTCAAATTTCATGAAACTGGAGATTACAGTGGTCGCGTACTTAAAATCATTCGCGTTAGAGAAGAATCACGACATAATAGAAACTCCTTTTCCAGCAACCAACGCCTCCTTAAAAATACCTAATGACGTATTGACTTCGCTGTATAAGTGTATTGTTTTCTTCATTTTCTTGCGTTCTGTCCAATAACCAGGCTCAATTTTTCTGTCGTTTATTGATTGATTGATTGATTGATTGATTGATTGATTGATTGATTGATTGATTGATTGATTGATTGTGTGAGTGAGTGAGTGAGTGAGTGAGTGAGTGAGTGAGTGAGTGAGTGAGTGAGTGAGTGAGTGAATGAGTGAGTGAGTGAGTGAGTGAGTGAGTGAGTGAGTGAGTGATATAAGTTTTCTTTGGCCTTTATGTAGAGTATTTTTTCATGCGAGTTCGTTCGCAGTGTTATATGGGCGACCAGTTTATTTTGTTGCCATGCATTGATGAGATTTCACGTTATTATTATTCTATTTCTTGGGGGAAATTGTTGCTGTGTCTGATCTTTTTTTTTTTGTATTTCCCTGTGTCATACTTACATCGATATGGTCTATTTCCTGTATTTCTTGACATGACTTTCTATTTTAATTTACTGCTTGGTATATTTGTCTTTCTTTTTCACACGTTACTGTCGCTGCGGGGGCAAGGATTGTCGCAGTCACCGCCGAACTCGCATACGGCGGCGCAAGCCTCCTTCGAGCTGTAAGGTACAGCTTTTTTACTCCGTAACTCCGTGTTCCCCCCTGGAAAAAAAAAGGTACGTTCATTCGTTTAATTTTGTTTGACACAACGTCAAATACAACGAATTACTGTTATTACTAACGTGATAGATGCAATATAGTGAAATTCTGCTGCCGATGAAATACTGCACACGGCTCATAACGCAAGGAGCGTAAACCCTGCCAAATGCACCGTATCTCGAAGTAATTTGCAAGCATAAATCCATGGTTGTTTGAAAAGAAAAAAAAACACGTGGGAGCTATCGAACAAAGTATATTAATGAAGACGCACTTTTTCATCGCCCATACATATATATTCTCGAGAAATTGTTTTTGAATTCCGGAGGTTGCGTTATTAGTTGTGAATTTGGTGAAGCTGCGCGACAAACAGCGATGGAGACACAGGGTAATGGAGCAGTTTTATTTTTATTCATATTCGCCTCCTTCGTCAATGTAACTGATTCGCCAAGAGCGCTAACAATAAGCATTTTCGTTTAAATTCATTATCTTCAGTAGGCCTGCTGCACCAATAATTCCAGGCATGGTCAACATTCTCGTTCCCACACTGTAAGCTATACTGGCTAAAAAAAAGAACTTTCATTTTGAGGGATCTAGTTATAATTATGAAGTTAAATGTTAGATTTATCACGATCTCCCAGACATGCTAGCTGTAGTGGCAGAAAGAAAACCAGCAAGAAGACGACGACAGAGAAGGTTACGTCAGAATAATACTACATCTCTGTTACAGTTCCTTCCTAGACCACTTTGGCAGGTGCCAAATATGGAATGAAATTGTACGAAGAGAACCCTTATTTTGGGGAATCTAAGAGCTTCCCTTGTGCAGAGTGATGTAATCCGTAGCTGCGTGGTGATTCAGACACATGAGCCTAGATCGAAATTTTTGGCAACAGTTTCTCGATTGATCGCCATGGCAACACTCAGTCAAGCGCACACAATTACGCGTGCCTACCTACGTACCCCCACACGCACCGCCCACATCGCATTCACGCGCGAAGCAGAACTTTATTCTTTTCTTTAGTAAGTATGAAAAGGAGAAATGAATTTAACGTATACGTCACTGAATATGTCTGCCTGACCTGTAATTCTAGCGTGAATGTGCGCCCGTCTTGAATTCATGGAAAACGCAGAAAAAATCCGAAAATTGGCGAACGAAACGCACATATCCCCGCATCCTTGTGGTGAAAAGAAAAAAAGAAAGGAAAAGTCGCCATGTTGCCACACGCTCTTTGCGACATAGAAAATATCGTGTTTTGTCCGACGGCGGTAACGTATAGGCTATTTTCATCTATGTCGCACAAAAGGCTCTGGTATCATTCGATGCGTCGGCGTAGGTGAGCCCGTTTTCATGTCAACAAAGTTTATTTTATCTCGTCCTTCCACTTACCCGGCTCCGCTTCGCAAAATAAATAAATAAAAATGAGAAAGAAATTGGATCTATCCTTTGTGGACAGTTCCATACAGACTCTTGACCGCACGCTTTGACGTCTCTTTTCCGACTGGGCAGCAGAAAAGTGCATAAACAAATTGCGTACGCCGAAGGGGGTCGCGACATCGCAAAAGCCAATATTCATTCGCCTGCCATATCGAGAGTAACGTATCCCTGAGCCCTTTCAGCGCACAGAGACTCCGGGTACCAGAGCTGCTTCCATGCTGCCTCTTTCGTGCATTCGCGCAGCATCGACAGATGGGACGTGTCCTTTGCGTTGAAACTGTGGTGACTGTAAATGTACTGAAAGTTGGCCGAGTTAGTAGCTATTCATTACGAAACTGCAGCGGGCAAGACAAACGAGACACAAGGCAAAGGTAACACACGAACGCTGACTCTCAACTGAGTTTTCTTCTTTCTCGCAATGGAAGTTATATATACAGGGTGTCCCACGTAACTTGAACCAAATATAAAAAATATGAAAATGACAAGCAGCTGAACAGAAACAAGGTAATCTTGTTTGCCATCGCTTGAAGATACTCAGAAAACTTTTTTCCGTACCGCTTAATTAGATAATTATACTTAGTTAATTATTGAACTTATCAAATAATAAAATCAGCCGAAAAGTGCTAATGAGAAAATTGTTTTGATGGCCAGCGAGCTCGTCGCGACATCTGGCGGAGGCCGCTGAATCTACGGAGCGCATAGATTTCAATTCCGAAACTTTATGGTCATAAAGTTCTCATAAACTTTTGATGCGAAAGGTGCATTGACATTTCTATGCTTTAGATTTTCAATTCCAAAACTTTGTGGGTTTAATGTTCTTATAAACATTTGACGCCAAAGGTGCAGTGGCTCTTCTAAAGTCGTACATGGCATTATACAGCGAGACAAGCCAAATCAACACACTATCACACAAGTTGACAAAGCATGCAGTGAGGTCCGATGAGACGAAGCGTTGTGCCGTCAGGTCACAGAAAAGAATATCAAATTTTTTTCCTCTGAGCCAAAGCATCCATGTCAAGACACTAAAGTCAGCAAAGGTAACTACGTTCTTATTTATTTTCCTGCTTTGACTTCTATTCGCGAGGACACATTCAGCCTCTTCAATTTTCTTGTCCTCGCTACCCGCGGGCTACCAGAGCCAGCTTGCATTTTTCTCGCATGCGTTTTTCTCTTGTTGCCCCGACCACCGCGCGGCGCACTTGGGTGCGCGTTTGTTTTTCTCTGGCCGAAAGGATTTTCGCCTGGCAGAGTTTTGGACGCGTTCTGGCTCACAGACCAGAAAAAAGAAACAATGGCGGCTCGCTGCCATCACTGTGGGGACTCGACGGATTGCAACGAGTTCGCTTGAGCGCAACCTCTCCGGAAAGTCTTATCTCGCCGGTGTAGGATACCCAGCAGTATGCGTATGGTTATCTGTAGGACAAGCGTCTCACGTTTTCTTCGATATTCCTTCGGTAGCCACATTAAGTCCCCAAAGTAGACATTCGATTGTAGCCAACATGCTTTAATTTGAGTTTTTTTTTTTTTTTTTCATTTCGGTGCCCCCGCCCCACAAGATCAAAAGAAAAGGACATTGTTGCATCGCAGCGATTTGTCGCATGGGGAAAGTTCGATTTTGTTACTTCTCTTGCGGAAAATAATGGGCCACGGGACGCTTCAGTTACCGGATACTCTTATTATATTATTGCGGTAGCACTCGTATGGACACTCGATGCAGGCGCATTCCTGCCGTCGCCCTCATGTTCCGTATAAAGTCCAAGGGCGACAAAATTATGCAGATCCCACGTACTGTGGGAATCGATGTAAGCGAAGCTTTCCGTGCTGGGTGCTTACCGGTGATGTTGACGGCTAAAGCTTTCTTTCTTCAACGTTTAGGCTAACACGATAGTGGTGAGCTGATGTTAAACGTTACCTTGCGTGCACTACTGCTGTTTGTCTGCGTAGTACACAGAACACACAGGGAGAGGTGTTTTCTTGAGACGTTGTTGTGCGCCATATTTCATAACCTCTGAGAGGGTTGAGCATAGTCATTGCGTCATATGGCACATCGCATTGTGGCACAAGCATTAAACTTGAATTGGATTATGGGGCTGTACCTGTCAAAACCACACTCGGATTATGAGGCAAGCCGTAGTGACTCCGGATTAATTTTGACACCGTGATGTTCTTTAACGTGTCCCTAAATCTAGTGCACGTGTATTTTCTATTTCGCCCCTGTCGAAATGCGGCTGCCGCGATTGGGATCAAATGCACGACCTCTAGCAATGCCATAGCAGCAAAGCTAACGCGGTGGGCACAGAAGTGTTGATTTGACGGTTGACCGCTTCCGTAGTGTCTCCTGGACCCTGCGGTGCGCTTTAATTAATGCGGCTCTGCTTCTGCACGCCCTGCGTAAGTTGCCCGCTTGACATATTTGCATGGCGTTTATTTTTCAGAAATAGCAGCAACGTGCTGTACCGTACTTTGAACTTAAGTTTATCTTTCCCCGCAATCGCTGGAGTATAGTAGTGGGGTTTCCTTGCCTTCTCACGTCACTTCTCCACCCTCTCTTATATGAGAACTGCCTCTTCTCCTCCCTCTCCTTCTTCCCCTCTTCTCCTCTCTACAGCTCTATCTGCGTCACCTCTGGCCTCGCACGTTAGTAGAAAGGGAAGGGCAGCAGTTTCTGCAAAGCTTGTGAGGGGAGTCACGGATAATTACAGCTGTCAAGCGGCTAATGTGGCGACGGCCAGGGAGCTCCAGAAGGCATTGTGCACATTCGACGCGGTGGGGTGAAAACGAGTTTCTCCCGTCGCCTTTCCTCACTGACTCGCGCCTGTCATCTATATACACGCTCTGAACCACCCCCCGACGCGGTGAGCGCGACAGCAGCAGCTGGCGGCGGCGGCCGCCGCCATCATGACATTAAGTAGAACTCTTGCTTGGGCTACTTGGTTCATGCTTGAAGTAGGTAAAGGCAAGGCCTTGCCTTTACCTACTTCAATCATGACATTAGCCGGGCAGCGGGCGCGGGCGAGCGTCTCAGTGCGCGTTTTCTGCTACTCACCGAACATCGAGCAGTCCCGGCGCCGTAGCAGAAGTGTTCCTCGCGTCTGTGCTTGCTGCATACCCGAGTTGTAGCCGATGGCTGTCTGCCGGTTCTAAGTTTGGCCAGCCAAGCTTCACGCAGCCCCTTGCCCTGTGGCTCCGTGTGAATAAGGCTGACACCGGGCTCCGTTGCGTGCGTCCGGCACTGCGGCACCGAGCAGTAGCCTACCCTGCTGCACGCCTCCAAAGGCAGCCACTACCTATTATAGTACTTTCAGATGTTGTCAAGCAGACACCCAATGCGGTGAATCCTCACCACTTATTCAGAACCGCGGCACAGGTGGGACTTTAAACTTTCGTTTTCAGCTCACTTCGGGGCTTTCGAAGCAGCCGACGCGGCCGCTGTGTCCACGTGATCCCTCATGCCACGTCACGCCGACGGTGGCGCTAGCTTTTCCAGTGGTGGAGCTCGCCCCCAATAGTCAGTTCTCGAGCTGCAAATAGGCACTTTTTAAGTAAAGCTATAAACCAACATTCCGGAGACAGGTCAAAGCTTGATGTAAACGGCGAAGATGGGTCGGAAAATCAGGGGAAAGACGACAACGTCGTCGAGGTAGCAGAGACAACTATGCCACTTCAGGTCGCGCAGGATGCCGTCCATCATACGTTCAAAGGTGGCGGGCGCGTTGCACAGAACGAACGGCATTACAGTGAATTCATACAAGCCGTCTGGTGTTACAAACGCGGTTGTCGAACAGTCAGCGTCAGCCATGGGCACCTGCCAGTAGCCAGAGCGGAGATCTAAGGAGGAAAAAAACTCCGCTCCTTGCAAACAGTCAAGTGCGTCGTCAATACGTGGCAACGGGTATACATCCTTACGGGTTATCTTGTTAAGCCTTCGATAGTCGACGAAAAATCGTATGGTGCCGTCTTTCTTTTTAACTAGGACGACTGGTGATGCCCAAGGACTACTAGAAGGCTGGATGACACCGCGATTGAGCATATCGTTCACCTGATCATTGATAACGCGTCTTTCAGTCGCCGATACTCGGCAGGGACGCTGACGAATTGGTGCATGGCTCCCAGTGTCGATAGTGTGCGAAACAGTCGTTGTGCGGCCGAGTGATGTTGCTTGGCAGTCAAAAGACGAAGAGAAGCCTTGGAGCAAGCGAAGAAGTTCGTCGCGCTGCGTCGTCGTAAGGTCACTGGCAATAGCTGGCGTAAAAGAACGCGGCAATGACTGATGAGGCGACGCCTCGAGAG
Organism: Dermacentor andersoni; assembly: GCF_023375885.2. Lineage (NCBI taxonomy): Eukaryota > Metazoa > Arthropoda > Arachnida > Ixodida > Ixodidae > Dermacentor > Dermacentor andersoni. The sequence goes on from NC_092814.1 coordinate 263,758,956, forward strand.
CGGCAAGATAAGTGGGGTCGTCTATCGTGTTAAATAATGAAGATGAGGCCAGTGGCTCTGCCCTTCCAAGGCTTTCACGGTGGCGGAAAGTAATTGGTTCGGCCGATGGGGTTTGGCAGGCACATGAGAGAGGCGCGAGTTTTGAACTCGAGGACGGCGAATGGCAGTGGTAGTGAACGGCGGCGAACTAAGAGTTCCGACGGAGCGAATAGTACTGTGCCGTCATTTACAGAGCCACAAGAGATACGGACAAGAGCGGAAGACCAGGCAACTATAACGGTGTTTTCTGAAACGGCGATATTGAGATAAGTGTCCTTGTGGTCAGTGGTAATATCAGTCGAAAACTGAAACAGCTCGATTTCGGCGCAGGCGAAGTCAATGATCGCATGATGTGTGGAGAGAAAGTCCCAACCTAATATGACGTCGCGTGAACATGATGGCAACACGATGAATTCTACGACATAAAGCACCCCCTGAATGACGACACGAGCGGTGCAGGCGCCGGATGGCTCGACATGCTGCGCATTGGTAGTCCGAAGGGACAGTCCAGAAAGCGGCGTCGTCAATTTTCCTATTTTGTGGCAAATACGGGCATCTATCGCGGAAAGTGCCGCGCCGGTGTCGACAAGTGCTAGCGTCAACTTTCCATCTATTACGACTTCAATAACGTTTTCCGGGGAAGTGTGAGGCCCTATACATTTCTCTGACACCGAAGTTCTCGCCTCCTGAACTGCGATTTTATTTTTCCTGGCGCAGAGGGCTCCGGCCGACGGTGCATGGGGGAAAGGGAGCGGCGGCGGTGAGAAGGTGAACGGCGAGCGGAGAATGTGGTCTCGACCGCAGGAAGAGGTTCAAAGGTGTCCGAATAGTTGCGGCGTTGTTGGAAACGTGGTGCATATGGACGTATATTGTTAGGGACGTTCGGTGTAAGCAGGCGACAGTGACGTGCCACGTGTCCAGCACAGCCACAATAAAAACAAATCGGCCGGTTGTCTTCCGTGCGCCAATGGTCTTGAGGTCGTGCATAGTGCACCAGTGGACGTACTGGAGGGGATACGGGTGGGCGCAAAGGTGGGCGAAGGGGGCCGTAGGTCTGTGGTGCAGGCCTCATAGCGACTTCGGCGTGCGTCAGGAGAGCGGCAGTCGGAGCCTGCTGGAGATAAGGCGAAATGTGGTCGGCTACCTGCTCCTTGATGACAGATTGGAGAGCGGGCGCCAACGGAGAACTCGACTGGCGATGTGTAAGTGGAATCAGAGAAAGCTGACGAGCCACCTCTTCACGGACGAACTCCTTGATCTGTAGTAGCAGCGAAGTGTTATCCGGGGCAGCAGCCAAGCTCGACATTGAAGTGGCCTGAGGTGTAGATTGGCGGGTGGCTACGCGTTGTTTGCGCGGTTCATCGAAGCTTTGACAGAGTCTGACGAGTTCAGAGGCTGTCGCCGGATTTTTCGCCAACAGCATCTGGAAGGCGTCGTCTTCAATGCCTTTTAAGGTATGATGGATCTTCTCGGCATCAGCCATTGTGACGTCAACGCGGTTACAGAGGTCGACAACATCTTCTATATAACTGATAAATGTCTCCCCGCACTGTTGCCACGACCACGCAAACGTTGCTCGGCGCGAAGCTTGTGAACGGTGGTGCGCCCGAATACCTGCGTCACGTTAGTTTTGAAGGCCGTCCACGTCGTGAGATCACGTTCGTGGTTGCGGTGTCACACGCTGGCGACGCCGCTGAAATAAAACGACACGTAATTCAGTTTTTTGGTGTCGTCCCAGTGGTTGTGGATGCTCACCCGGTCGCAGTCAGCGAGCCAGTCTTCTACGTCATGGTCTTCGGTACCGCTGAAGATGGGTGGGTCCCGTTGACGCAACGGGCCGGGGCAGACCACGGTATAGTCACCGGAGCAGCAGGTTGTGGTTGTGGTGGTCCTTCTTCCAGCATAATGAAGACGGGCTGCAGTGTCCGATTGCGAAGTTCCAGAATACCTGTTGTACCCAGCACCTCCACCAATTGTAAAAGGGGTTTATTCAGGTCGTGGAGCAGCAGCGCGACAGACGCAGCACCAGCAGGTAGGGCGCAGCCAGAGAGCGAACTGGGTACGAGCCACGCGATGGCAACGGGGCTTTTCAGCCTGCCAAACTTCTTCGTCACCCATACTATGCCCGCCCCGACAGCGGTCGTGCGGCGCGGTTGTGTCTCGGCTGGTTGGCGCACCTACGACACAAACATCCTGGTTGACCAATCATGGTAGCAGGAAATTTTAACGCGCCCCACGCCACGTGAGGTTACGCCATTTCCAGGGCGCATGAAACGTGTATGCTGGGCACTTTTATGGACGCCCTATTGACGCTGCTTAATAATGTGTCAGTGCCTACCCGTCGACGTGACCACCCTCACGCGCCGCCACACTTACCGGACTTATCTTGGTGGCTAGTAAGGACGACCATCTCGTGATCATGTGAACCCGACTGCTGGGGTAGCGACCATCATCCGATTAACCTTGGCTTATCTTCGAGTTGTGGCCTGGGATTGATAGAGGGCGGAATTAGGAAGCTGTATCCAACTCCATGCGGGACCCGTCCCATCGTCTTAGTGCTGCACTAGTTGAAGAAGCACGAATGTCGTGGGTTGCTCAATCGCGAACCGCTCCAGGTTTCCAAATTCTGCGTCTCTGGGCGTTGCGCCGCCAAGCAGAACTTGCATCAGAACATGAGCCTGCATCAAATACCCTTCGGTTATTGGCCCAACGCCTTACTGCAGAAGCTCGGCGCCATGAACACAGCTTAAAACGTGGCCGCTGGATGGACCGGTGCTCTTCTCTCGGTCCTTCGTCGTCCAATGCCTCTACTTGGCGCACCTTCTGAGGAATGGAACGTAGTCGGCGCCCTCCAGAACACGCAGAATGCGCCCTGTTAGCATCTGCGCAGACACCAGCAGTATTCGCCGAAACTGTCGTTCACACCTTTTCGTCGCACACCACGGTGTCCCACAAGGATCTGTGCTCGCCCCAGTCCTTTTCAACATGGCCCTCGTTCCACTAGCTTGGAAGCTAAGAACAATGCATAACGCACATTACATAATGTATGCATAACAAGCGCTTCAAAAGGCCCTAAACGTGACGCACAACTGGTACGCTCTGATCGTGCTTGAAATTTCCAAGGACAATATGACGTACATCTCAGTAACGAACAAGTATGGGTGCCGTCTACTGGCACTCCGGCTTCCTTACTTAATTCTGGATAAGCAGCCACTACACTAGGCTTTAACTCTTCGTGTACTCGGCCTTGAAATGGATTCCTCCGGATGTGGGGGACCATTGATCAAGAATGCAAAGTGAGAGGCCGCAGAAACGATGCAGTTGACACGTGGGATTGCGAAGAAACCTGGCGGAGCGAGCACCGACATGACTCGCCTTCTTGTCCGTCCTGTACTGCAACCACGACTCGTCTACCGAGCCCAGTTTCATCATCTCACGAAGATACAATGGACGCGCCTTGAGGCCAATAATCACGAAGCCATGCGGCCCATAACTTGACTACCACGTCTCACTCCGCTGTCAACCCTATATGCCGAGTCCCAACTCAACGCTATCGACGAATTTCTGCACCAACGTTGATGTACGCACGCTTTTAAGCCATCAAAGTTCTCGGCTGCAGCATTGGCCCGGTACATGGGACATGCAATAGACAATCCAGCGTCTACAACACCCGATTTAGGTCTGTGGAACAGGGTACAATTAAGTGACAATAAGCCTCTTGGTCGTCTGTATAGCCCGTTTCCTCGGCAGGCAGATTCTCAAGTTTCTCACCTTCGTCGCGCTGATGATAATCAAGACAATGTGACTCTCGTAGCATGCACTGATGTCAGTGTTAATGGCACAATGATTCACCCAGCTCTCGCGTGTCCGTTGATATCAGAAGCAGGCCAGACATGCTCGTATATTGCCCATCCTGCACCACCGGCCTATCTTGCCGAGCTTGCCACCGTACGAGGTGGCTTGGCAGCGTTGCTCTCTTCTGTTCAAGCTGCTCGATATTCTCAGCGCGTCATTCGCACGGACTCGACCCAAGCCATCCACTACATACGGAGGGTATTTCGGTCCACTCTACTCTCAGATAGCGTTCCCCGTCTTGCTTCCACTACGAAAATCGTAATACGCGTCCAGTGGGTGCCTCGAGCAGCCCTGCATGATCCCCTTGAAGCAGATTTGGCAACCCACCCAGAGATTATCCCGTACCCACTTCAGCATTTTCGTGAAGACGCCTGCGAACGACTGATCCGGGAAAAAGAAAACCTCTGACGTACCGCACGAGCTCTTATACATCCGTGTGGGTCAGACCTCCCTGGTGGGTTAACCCGCCGAGAGGAGGTTATGGTACGGAGGCTGCGTGTCGGCGTCGCGCTCACGCTGTCTTTTACTGCTCCCTGGCCACAACAGTACCATGGTCCTTACGATACATACTGCCCATTTTGTGACACAAAAATCACACACCTGACAGTGATACATCGACTATGGACTTGTCCAGTCTCCACCGCATCCAGGAAACAGGCCTTCGGCCTGGCCGCCCAACCGACCTTGAACGTTGGATTCATGGACGATATCATCCTTAAAATTAATTTATGGGGTTTAACGTGCCAAAACCACTTTCTGATAATGAGGCATGCCGTAGTGGAGGACTCCGGATATTTCGGCTACCAGGGGTTCTTTAACATGCACCTAAATCTAAGTACACGGGTGTTTTCGCATTTCGCCCCCATCGGAATGCGCCCGCCGTGGCCGGGATTCGATCCCGCGACCTTGTGCTCAGCAGCCTAACACCATAGCCATTGAGCAACCACGGCAGTTAACGTGCAGTTTTTTTTGTTTGCTTTTTGCTTAGGATTTTCACTCTATGGAAACGCGGTTCACAAGTGGTACAGCTACTGCAGTGGTCAGCAAGATGTGTCTTCTTATTAGCTAGATTTCCTGCGCACTCGCTGAGTCGGTTATTGATGCATGTCTGACCGATGTCGTACACAATATTGGCGGCGCTCTCTACAGGATACTTTTCATGGTTCTTCTTATAGCCCACATTTTTGTCTGCACAAGTGATGCGACGGCTCAGCTGAGCAAGCTTCTTTGGGGCTGAAAAAACCATCCGTAGGTTAAACCGAGTAGCCACTTTTTCAGGCATTGCGTGACCGTGTGCATGTACGGAACCACTTCCGGCCTCTGACTGCCCATCGTGGTTTCCGCGGCATTCTTGCAAGCACGGTGCTTCATTTTCTTGAGGAGCGTTTCCGCTACTGACACGACAACCGACCCAGGGAGGCCAGCTGAAAAAAAAAAAGCCTTCCCAATTGTAGGTCAAAACTAGATTGCACATTGTCAACACACGACTTCCGGAGCGCGGATCCGAAAAAGAGTGTTGCAGTGCCTGTCTTAATTATCTTAGAGTGAGGGTGAATTGTATGGGGCTCTGTTTTTTTTAGTTTTTAGTTTTTTTTAGCTTCAGAGTTAATACCCTGTGTTTCGTATAAGTGCAGATAATCATGTTGTATGATTAACATCGTTTTACATCCGCCTCCTCGGCCTCCTCGTTTTTCTCTATTCGTTTCTCCCCCTCAAGTTGTCTTGTATACCACACTTGTATTTACTGTACAGTGTCTTGTGCATTATTTTTAAATGCTCCACCAGAAAGGCTCCACAGCAGTTCCAGGCCACTATCATAGCGTTTTATTGATTGATTGATTGATTGATTGATTGATTGATTGATTGATTGATTGATCCACAATCCAGAAGCGGCGACATTGTGCTGTTTTGAATTACCATTATTTTCAACTCTCTACTATTAGCTTCTAGACCCATTGTGTTAAATTGTTTCCGGTGTTTTACTAGTTTGCTGACTTTAGTGTGCATTTTTCGTATCCTTTCTTCTCGATTTTCTTTCTTTTCTTTGGGGGGGGGGGGGGAGGGCTTGATGGGATTAGCATGCAGGCGTTGTGCGATTTGAGCGTGACAGTACACATTTTGTTTTCTCCCCCCCCCCTCTTTTTGGTAAGGTCTGCTTCACAAGCACATGCTTAATAATATCAATTGTCTTTGCGCAGGCACTTTACCACCGCTCTTGACATCATGCGGGACCGCCATATACAAGTGCTCACAATTTCTTCGTCACCTGGATTGCTTCAGTCGACAAGAGCTTTCGTTTATTTTTATCATAATTTAGCAAGAGCCGTGTAATTTCCCGTTTTGTCTTTCTTTTTTCATACATCAACCTATTTAGTACAACGTGGGGCATCGCTTCCTGAAAATCGAAAGTTGCACCTTTGCACGCTGTCTGCTTTTTCTACACTGCTTGGCGATGACAATTTCGTCTTGCGTACATCAAGTCTTGCAACTCTTTCCAGCGTTATCTATATAATATAAGCCAGCGCACTCTTACTTTTTCTAATATTTCACGCGAGTGGCAACCCATGCAAAATTGGAAGCAAGAGAGGAGAGCAAAGTGGAATTCCACTAGTCCCTTGCGTTTATCTTTCTCCTTCTTTCTCTTATTCTCGGTTTTTGCTTGCATCCTTTTACAGCGCAGCTTGCATCTTGCTGTCATATCAATTTTACATTAGAGTAATAAACGTTTCTATTTTGCTTCTATATTTCGTTCTTGTTGCCCCCCCCCCCCTCCCCGCCTACTGTATACTTGCTTCCAAATACGGTATAAATGCTTCAGTTTCTTTTTTGTTTATTTTTATGTACTGCGCCATGAAGACTTATCGCCTTTTATATTGCAATATATTATAAATACCGCACCAAAGACGCCAGAGATCATTCACGGAGCAAGCATATATGTTTGTGAGGTTTACTGCCGTGCAGTTTAATGGAGCAAATTGTAATTCGCGAGGAGAACAAGAGAAACTGACCAACTAGATATTTCGTCATGGTACCCCAATGTAAAGTCAAAGCACGCTGAAGCCAAGAAAAGCATAAGGCAGATGAAAGTCTACTGTGGTATATCCAGGTGTTCATGGCAAATGCCTGCTTCGCGCAAGCACGACACATTAAAAAACTTCAGAAAAAATGGAGAAACACATAGGGCAGGCACTTGTCCAGAGTGCTTCTCCACTTATTTTTCCCTCTCATCAAAGTTGCGATATTTATTATTGCACCAATATGCACCAACTAGCCATGCGTTCTGCAGCATAAGTTATACAACTTGTCACACACACTTTTCCATCAGCAGTTGATCACGAGCCGAAAGCCATGCATAGCAACGTCGACTAAGTTACCCATACCGCACCAAAAAAAAAAAGATGCAGAGGTTGTGGAACTTATAAAAAGCGCAGAACTCTGCCTATATACAAGTCATTGCGTTATGTTAAGTCACTTTCACGCATTATAAAAATATAAACGTTGTCTTGCTTGCAGAATGCTTCAATTTTCTTTCTATTTTTTTTTTCTTTCTTTTCTTCTTACCTTATCGCTGCGTGTGTATCACTGAATAGTGACTGCCGATGTTCACTCGAAGTTCAGCTATGCGAAAGTTCCCCCGAGAGATGTGCGGCAGACTAAAGGAAATAAGAGACAACCCTGCGACCTGCATTCTAAGGAGTGCTGTTTAGCGAGCACCAAACGCGCAGCTAGCATATTAGTGGGTCGGCTATCTCGAAGTAATTCATGTGCAAAAGTTGGCTATGCGCTGCAAGGCAAGCGATACATTTTGCATGTCACGGCTCAGCGCAAAAGAGCTGCAGCTGAGCCTGCCTTCGGGGTATATATACTCACTGGACATATATGTTGCTTCCCGCGGCAGCTCCATTTCCACGCTGGGGCTTGGACTACCTCGATGCCTACGGGTATAGAACTTCCACAGAAGTGTGTTACTCATGCTTGGGGCGCGTGACATGCATTATAACGCACGTCCTTTTTTGTACACTAAGTCTGCACGTTGGGCTTGTTGGTGCGTCATATTTAATGCCATTGGCCTAGCGTATCTAAGACGGGGCGAAGAGACGTCTACACCGTATCCCAATGATATGGGGAGCAAGCTACGTTCGCAAAAGTGGTAGATACCATAATGATAGGCTACGCGAACGCAGGAATGAAGTAAGCAAGGACCAACCCGGTGGTTTCCCTGAACTTCCCTGAAATAAGTGCACCCGCGGCCCCTCTTTAGGGAAACTGTTATTCTGAGGAAGAGTGCAAATGCAATGACTACCGTAATCATTGAAGCAAAATATGTTGCCTTGTGTGGTGACACATGCGTCAGCAAACCTTCCATCGCATTTTTAAAAGAATCTGAATTTTCGCGCATGTCATAAATGCCTACCCCGTGACTCCTGTTATCGCGCGTGTTGTTTTTGTGTTTGTGGACATTTTTGGAGCATGTGTCCAGTGACGCACCTAGTGAAGGGTATATGTACTGCTCATCTGGGAAATAAATCTATTGGTTAAAAAAGAAGTCGCAGTTATGCCCGAAAGGCGAAGCATCGATTGTGACAGCAACTTAACAGGCAGCTACACGAAGATAATCGTTTTATCAGCCGTATAAATTTGTAAACATTCGCTTACTAACTAAATTAAGAAGCATGGTGTGACGCGCGCCCAAACAAACGTAGACACACCTCACTCGATGTCCGGCGAAACTCGCTCCAAAACGTTGAAGTGAGGAAGCGCGGCAGCAGCAGCGAGCGAACTGACTTTCGTGCTGCGTCTCGCTTCAACGCGAGCTAAGAGGCCAGAACATAGCCCCCACGAAGCTATGAGCGCGCGGCGCACCTTGTCTCCGTACTCATCGTCGATCGCTTGCAAGGTAAGGCCAGCGCGCCCGCACCTTACGCAGCAGCCAGCAGAGTAGAACGTCCCCCCCTCCTCCCTGCTATCCCCCGGTGCCTTGCGCGTGACGGAAGGCGCGCGTCCTGCCCGCTTTTCTCCCTTGCGCGCGCGAGATTAAGCCGCCATCGTCGGCTCACCGTCGCACGCTTTACACGCACAGCAGCATACGGCGATCAGCGGCGATGATGATGATGATGTGTGGTGTTTTATGGCGCAAGGGCCAGGTTTGGCCAACGAGCGCCATGACAAGTGGTAGTGTTAACGATGTATTATGGAAGATGTGACTTGGCTGTAAAGTGGCCAAAAAATAGTCGCTGTAAAGTGCGTAAAATCTACGTGCTATAAAATTATGGCGATGACTAATGACGAATACTATGAACATTAAAATCCATCGTAGAAGAATGATGCATTGTTTAAAATATGCGAGATGTTAAATTGCTTACAGCACTACTGCCTCGCCAGAGCCCTTGAACCACAAGGGCCTAGACGCATGTGCTATTCAAAATAATTATCACAGCGGCATCCTCTGAAGAGAGGAAGCGCTACGAACGTGTGGGGCTAATAACATGCAATACGACATCTTTCAAAAAACCTAGGACGGCGTTCGTGTCAAAGAGTGGTTCTGGACCAAGTAACATAAAAGGATGAAGGGGGATGTGCTGCCGGTATGCTAAGAGAAAATGTTTCTTTCTTTCAGATTCGGCTTCCCGACACTCCAGTAGGACGTGGAGGACGGTCAGCCTCTCCCCGCATCTACCACAGGTTGGAGGCTCGTTTCCCGTGAGTAAAAAGTTATGTGTGCCAAAAGTGTGTCCTATTCTTAGACGGCAGAATAGGACATCTGTCCGGCGGGATTTTGTTACAGGAGACCAGAAACCTAATCGTGGCTTTATTACATGCAGTTTATTATTTATTTCTTCGTCCCACATGCGTTGCCAGTGGTTTCGTAGTTTCCTTCTTAAGAAAGGCTTCAGGTCTGTGACAGGGACCGAAGCAGTAGGATTAACTGCATGAAATGAAGTTGATGTGGCCATCTGGTCGGCTAGAACGTTTCCCTCGATGCCCCTATGTCCAGGCACCCAGCATATAATCACATGTTGGTTAGATATATATGCTTTACACAGTGCGGAGTAGAGTTCATTGAATACTGGATTTTTGTGATTACAGAAAGACATCAAGGCCTTCACAACACTGAGGGAGTCCGTATATATAACTGATTTCTGGAGTTGTGATTTATTTATGTGCTTTACGGCCGACAGCAGTGCGTAGGCCTCAGCCGTAAAGATACTAGTTTCCGGATGCAGTACGTCGGATTCCGAGAAGGATGGACCGACGGCTGCATAGGACACCCCGTCGTGTGACTTCGATGCGTCTGTGTAGAACTCCGTGCAGGAGTATTTGTGGTGGAGTTCCCGGAAATGCATTTGGATTTCAATCTCTGGAGCGTGTTTTGTAACTTGCATGAAAGATATATCGCATTGTATCAGCTGCCACTCCCAAGGAGGTAGCAGCTTGGCTGGATGCATTAGGCGAAGCTCGAGGAGTGGGACATGCATTTCATGACTAAGCTCCCTCACACGTAGCGAGAAAGGCTGTCTTACGGAGGGACGATTATGAAAGAGTGTAGCATATGTCATCTCGTTAACGGTAGTATAACAAGGATGTTGAGGATTAGAGTGGACTTTCAGAAAATATGTTTGGCTGATGTATGTTCTCTGGAGATGAAGGGACCACTCATTCGATTCTGCATATAAGCTTTGCATGGGACTCGTTCTGAAAGCGCCAGTGGCCAGTCGGATTCCTAGGTGGTGGACTGGGTCTAGCGTATTTAGCGCGCTCGGGGCGGCAGAGTGATAAATCACGGCACCATAGTCTAGTCGTGAACGGATGAGGCTTTTATAGAGTTTCAATAAACACTTCCTGTCACTACCCCATGTAGTCTGGGATAGAAGTTTCATTATGTTCATCGTTTTTAGACATCTTTCTTTAGGATGTTTAATGTGGGGGACGAAAGTGAGTCTGTAGTCAAGTATGACACCTAGAAATTTGTGTTCTTTGTTTACAGGTATCTGTTGTCCACGCAGTTCTATGCAAGGATCTGGGATAAGTCCTCTCTTTCTTGTAAAAAGAACACAAGAGCTTTTGTTAGGATTGAGCTTAAATCCATTCCTGTCTGCCCACATTGACACCTTGTTCAAACCATGCTGTACCTGTCTCTCGCACACTGCGAGGTTACAGGATTTGAAACCTATTTGAATGTCGTCCACATAGACGGAATACAACATGGCTGGTGTTAAGGAAGCACGAAGTTTTGTCATCTTAACAATAAAGAGTGTGCAACTGAGCACGCCACCCTGGGGTACACCGGTTTCTTGTGTAAAAGGACGTGACAGCACATTGCCTACTTTCACCTGGAAGGTACGATTGGACAAGTAGCTTTTTATTACGTTTAGCATATTACCATGAATGCCCATTTCTAACAAGTCTCTTAGGATTCCGTAATGCCACGCTGTATCATACGCCTTTTCCATATCGAGAAATATCGATAGGAAGAACTGTTTATGTATAAATGCGTCCCGGATATTCCCTTCAACACGTACGAGATGATCGGTTGTGGAGCGCCCTTCTCGGAAGCCGCACTGATAAGGATCAAGCATTTTGCTCTGTTCAAGGAAATGGGTGAGTCGCCGATTTATCATTTTTTCGAACACTTTACAAATGCAACATGTGAGGGCTATCGGGCGGTAACTTGTCACTGAGGAAGGGTCTTTGCCTTGTTTCAAAACAGGGACCACAATGGCTTCCTTCCATGCGGTTGGAAGGTACCCTGCATCCAAGATGGTGTTGAAAAGTGTGAGTAGTGTAACTTGCGTGTCATTGTGTAAGTTTTTGAGCATTTCATACATGATTCTATCAGATCCTGGTGCGGAGCTCTTGCATGCGCTCAGGGCAGCTCTCAATTCGGCAATACTAAAAGGACGGTTGTAAGGCTCATTCTCTCGACATTTTCTTGTTAATGGCTTACGTTCTTCTACTTGTTTATATTTCAGGAAGGATTGCGAATAATGATTTGAACTTGATACACTCTCAAAGTGCTCCCCAAGTGAGTCGGCCTGATCTTGCAGTGTATCACCCTGTGTATTTACTAGAGGGAGTGAATATGTTTGCCACCCTCTAATCCTATTAACCCTGTTCCAGGCTTTGGCCTCATCTCTAAACGAGTTAATACTCGATAAAAACTTGTGCCAACTTTCTCTTCTAACCTGTCGGCGGGTTCTATTACCTTGGGACTTTACTTTTTTAAAGTTGACAAGATTTTCTGCAGTGGGCGAAGCGCGTAGCAACCCCTACGCTTTGTTCTGTTTTTTACGAGCAATCCTACATTCGTAGTTCCACCACGGGACACGCCGTCTGCATGCCAAACCACTTCCTTCAGCTATGCATTTAGATGCGGCATCTATTATGAACGCTGTAAAATACTCCACAGCGGCATCAATTTCTAGAGAAGACATATCAGCCCATGAGATGCTAGATAGAGTTCGAAATTTCTCCCTGTCGGCTGTATCTATCTTCCACCTAGGAGCTTGTGGGGGAAATTCATTTTCATTAGATGTTCTTAGCAGTACGGGGAAGTGATCGCTCCCGTAAGGATTGTTCGTAACTTCCCTTTTGAGTTCGGGCAGTATAGACGCGGAAACTATACTAAGATCTATTGACGAAAAGGACCTGTTTGCAAGAGAGTAATATGTGGGTTCTTTCTTATTTAGAAGGCACGCTCCCGAAGAAAAAAGGAACTGTTCAACGAGGCGACCTCGCGCATCGATACGAGAGTCTCCCCACAAGGTGCTGTGTGCATTGAAATCGCCAAGAACAACATAAGGTTCTGGCAATTGATCTCCATAGGATTGAAATTCATGTTTCGTTAATTTGTAATGTGGGGGTATGTAAAGAGAGCTAATGGTGATGAGTTTGTTTAGGAGAACCGCTCGAACCGCCACTGCTTCGAGAGGCGTTTGTAGCTGTAAAAGTTGACACGCAATGCTCTTATGGATAACAATGGCGAGACCGCCCGATGATGCGATAGCATCATCGCGATCTTTGCGATAAGTTATGTACTGTCGGAGAAAGTTTGTGTGTTTGGATTTTAAGTGTGTTTCCTGTAAACACAGCACTTTTGGATTGTGTTTTTGGATGAGTTCCTGCACATCATCAAGGTTTCTAAGAAGACCTCTGATGTTCCATTGAATTATTTGTGTATCCATATTGGAAGTGAATATGTGCTGTGTGTACGGAAACGGATGTTATGCCTTAGATTACAGAGCTCTTTCGAGGCCCTGTAATCGGGGTTTTGCCCTTTCTGGAGCGTTCGAGGGAGCCTCGCCGCTCCTTAGGCTCTTGGCGCGCCGTGAGGACAGGTGTAGTGTCCATTGCCTCTTGTGAGGCGCCGGACACATGCTCTTGCGAGCGAGAAGTTTTCTGTGAGGGTCCTGCCTCGGAAGGCAAGACCCCTGCGCCCACCAGCCCGGAGGTCGATGGGGCTCCCTGAGGGATTTGGCTGCGCCGGCTGTTGCCAGCGCTGGAAGGGGCCGGGGACGTTGGGGCATCCTCGGCTGCGCCCACCTTCGGGGACGATGGCCCCGTCTGCTGTGTTGGCGTAGCAGCGTTAGCTGCAGCCGCCGAGGGGGCGGATGGCGTCACTGCCGCCTCACTGGGTGTGGGTCGGACAGCCGCCGGAGACCGTTGTGGCGCTGCCCCCTGACGCGCCACATCGGCAAAAGTGTGCTTTGGCAGGAAGGATACCCGCCTGCGTGCTTCCTTGAAACTTATGTTTTCTTTTACTTTAATCGTAACTATTTCCTTTTCTTTCTTCCAAGATGGGCACGACCGCGAGTATGCAGCGTGCTCGCCTTCACAGTTTACGCAGTGGAGAGAGTTTTCACAAGATTCAGAAGTGTGCTCATTAACACTGCATTTAGCGCAGGTTTGGCGGCCTCGACAGCTCTGTGAGCTGTGACCGAAACGCTGGCATTTGAAGCAACGCAGGGGATTAGGGATTTATGGCCGAACACGGAGCTTGATATACCCGGCCTCGATGGACTCGGGCAGGACACTTGTGCCAAAAGTAAGTATCAGATGTTTGGTCTGTATTTCCTTGTTGTCACGCCTCATCTTAATTCGCTTAACGTTGATGACGTTCTGCTCACTGAAGCCCTCCAAGAGCTCAGCCTCAGTCAGCTCCAAGAGATCATCATCGGAGACTACGCCACGGGTGGTATTCATAGTACGATGCGGAGTTACTGTCACTTTGGCGTCACCGAATGATACTAGGTTGGGTAGGTTTTCATATTGCTTCAGGTTGCGGAGCTCCAAGAGGAGATCACCGCTTGCCATTCTGGATGCTTTGTAACCTTTACCTAGAACTTGGGTCAGAGACTTGGACACGAGAAATGGTGAGATTGTTCGTACGGGTTTGTTTGGTGTTTCGGAGTGGACTACGTGGAAGCGAGGAAAAGTTTCTTTTTGACGAGCGAAAAATTCTAAAACATCATCGGTGCGCCCCCTCTTCAGGGAGCGATCAGGTAGTGGGGGAAAGGAGGTAGCCATAGGAGATTGCAATTTCGGCGGTAACGCCAGCCACCCACCATGGAGTCCTACAAGGGGACGCTGCAGGGCCTGTGAAACAGGGCCTGCAAACGCCAGCTGTACATTACCACTATAACCAAATATGAAATAACCTAGGTTGGTTATTCACACAAGGTTAACCCTTGCTGCCTGGAAAAATTGGAAGTAAAGAGAAGCCAGGAGAAGACAGGAAAGGTGGAAAGTGAGAGAAAGACGAAGGCTGGAGGGAGAGAGAGACAGGAAAAGGCAACTACCGATTTCCCCCGGGTGGGTCAATCAGCGGCGATGTTATCGCCCTTGGACTTTATAGAGAACTTAACGGCAATGGCGACGCCGACGGCAGAGATGCGCCTAGAGTGTCCACGTAATTATTATGGCAACAAAAAACAGCCCTGTGCATGTGTTTCTGTGCCTGTTTGTCCCGAGCTATATTTACAAGGATGATGACTGTTCATGTACGAAGTATACGGAGCAGTGATGTCAGTCTAGAGATTATATGCAAATTGAGAGCAATGCAACGATGCGAGTACGTCCACTTAGATCAGTCGCGCTGTGTTGCAAGAGTGGATATAGTGCTTCGATGAGCGCACCCCCGTTAGAGTGCTGCCATTCGTTAAAGAGGTGAATGTTGACTCGCCTCGCCGTCGTCGAAGCGTCCGCCATGTTTGGGGCCTCGCCGCGCTTCGGCTAATCGTGCAATCTGTGCCGGCCGCCTTGTAGCTGTTCTGATCCGTCGCGACGTTTGCAGGATGCTTGGATATTGTCTTCCCGTCGGTGACTCAGGCACAAGTCGCAATGGATGGAGGTGGTTTAATCGAAGAATAAGCGTTACATGGCCACACGTACAGGCAGACTTACTTCACACAGGCAAACTCACACGAGCACTGTCCCTCGTCTTCTTTCTTCACTCACCAGTAAACACGTGGGTCCCAGGGTTCAGTTAGACGCCCTATAGTGCACTACATAACGAGCGCTTCCCGAGCGAGGGTGCTAGTGATATGCTAACATTCGGCCACGCTGAATTCCTTAACGTCCTCGTTAAGGCGATCCTACATAGAGTCTTCTGAGTTGTCTTAGATATGTTTGGTTATCCTCCAATTTACATTTACTTAAAATACAAACTTGAAGAGGAAAACAGGAGTAAGGCTGTCAACGAGAAGCCTTAACGTGTCGTAAGGCAGTTCAGTACAGTAGACGGAATCAATAACGTCAAGCTGGCCTATACATTCGCCACGGAATAAGGTGGCTGTGGAAGAAAACCGATTCGTGACTAAAATGGTGCTGCACGAGTTTTCGACTACGAGAACTGCAAAATGGAGGAGGAGGTTTTTACGAGAGGTGAATGCTTCGGAGGGCGTAAACAGGGCGGTGGAAAAGGGAGCATAGCCGCAAGAAAGTGTTACCAAAACGGAAGACAAAGGAGGTATGTCAGTGCCCGCGGCGACGACCACTCGAGAAGAAGGTGGCGTGTCATATCAGGCGTCACACATCGGCAACAACACAAGTTCGGCACGGGAACAGTCAACAACGGCATGGTTAGTAGAAAGAAAGTTCCAACCCAAAATAACGTCGTGCTAACATGGTGAAAAAACTACGAATTCGACTACGTACAGAATGTCCTGAATGACAAGGCGAGCTGTGCATGCCACTGAAGGTTGAATGTGGTGCGCGGTTGCGGTACGCAGGGAGACGTCGGAAAGCCGAATCGTTATCTTTTTTAACTTCCCGCACAGTTCTCCACTAAGAACAGACAAAGCGGCTCCAGTATCAACGAGTGCTTGCACGGAAACTCCTTCGATATTCACAGTCATTTCGTTCGCAGGAGAAATCGAGGCCTTGAAGTTGTCGACACGAGCGTAGTTCTTGCCTCCGGAACTGCGATCGCTAGTTTTCCGCTTGAACGAGTGGGGAGGGACGAACCATAGGGAAAAGTGAACGGCGACGTGCAGAGGGGACCGACGTGTGTCGTAGCCACGCCGATTAGGTGAGCAGGTACGCATCGTTGCATGGGAAGAGATCGGGTGCGGTGACTCAGGATGTAAGTAGCCTTGATGTTCTGCACCCACACTAGTACGGAAGCCACGACGACGACAGACACGAGCGACATGGCCAGGTAGGCAACAGAAGTAGCAGATAGGCCTGTTGTCCGGGGTGCGCCAAGGATTAGTGTACGGCATTGCGGGACGGTGAAAAGGTGGCGGGTTCGGACGGACAGGCGCTCGCGCAGCGTGGAAGTCAGTTGCAGGTCGACCAGGATCCGTGCCGAGCGGCATTGCCGGTGATTGCATGCGTGCGACTTCAGCATAGGTCAGAGGAGCGGATACGGGCGGATGTTGGTAGGAAATTGGTAGCGCCTCAGAAATTTGCTCCTCAATGGCTTGTCGTAGCGTGCGAGCAAGCGCCTGCACGGAGTCCGGCCCGTGGGAAACAAGGGACAATTGTCTGGTCACTTCTTCTCGGACAAACTGCTGTATTTGCTGCATTAACATTGTGGTGTCAATAGAAGCGGCGCCGACAGGTTATGCTGACATGTTGGCCGTGTCAGAGCTCGGGAGGGGTGTAGAAATGCGCTGCTTCCGCAACTCGTCTTAGCTCTGGCAGTACTGAACGACGTCCGTGACAGTTTGGGGATTTTTGACAATGAGCATTTGGAAGGCGTCAGTACATGGTTATATTTATGTGAACGATACTGCGTTTTTCATATCCACAACAGCAGCCGTTACAGACTTACTTAGGAAGGCTTGAGACATGGCTACATGAGTTATGTGTGTTGTTAAATGTTGCTTACTAAAAAGTGCTGTACTTGTCTTTCCATTAACTGCATAGCTGCATATACCACTCCAAAACAAACAGAAAATAAGTGCGCAAGTTAACTCTGTCAAGTACCTTGGTCTTAAATATGATGGAACTATCCCCGGAATAGTCACATTGCAAATATTAAAACTAAGGCAGAACATGTCGTATAGGTATGCTGCGCCGGCTCAGTCACCATCGCTCTGGACTACGCAGGGACATCATACTGATAATATAGACAGGGTATTTTTTTTAGACAATAGATATATTGTCATAAACAGACTATGAGCTTCATAAGCTACATAAAAGGGATGATGAATGTCTCGAATTAGGTCCGACTTTCAAAATATTTAAAAGATGGGTGTGCATCAAAATGTAACTGCCTGCAAATTTGTCATTTAGATAACTGCCCCCAGGCCCTAATTCAAAGTTGATTAAAGAATATTTGTTAACTAGTCTTCTGAACGTCATTTTAGTGGTGACAAAGTATCGCCTTGCCTAGAAACTCGTCTGCGAAAATGCCCCGTTCGCTGCGCTCATCATCATCATCATCAGCATCATCAGCAGCAGCAGCCTATTTTAGGTCCACTGCAGGACGTATCTCTCTGCGATTCCAATTATCCCGGTTCCGCGCCAGCCGATTCCAGATAGCACCTGCGAATTTCTTAATTTCATCACCCCACCTATCTTCTGCCGTCCTCGACTGCACTTGCCTTCTCTTGGCACACATTCTGTAGCCATAATGGTACAGCGGTTATCTAACCTACACCTTACATGAATTGCCATGCTCCATTTTTTTCTCTTCATGTCAATTAGAATATCGGCTATCCCTGTTTGAGCTCTGATCCACACCGCTCTCTTCCTGTCTCTTAGGGTTACGCCTAAGATCCTTCGTTCCATCGCTCTTTGCGCGGTCCTTTACTTGTTTTCGAGCTTCTTTGTGACTCTTCAAGTTTCTGCTCCATATTTCAGCGCTGGTAGAATGCTTAGTAGGTCTTCCTAATTTGGTTGGACCTGGATTAGTATAGCCCCACTTGCTCTCGGCGTTCTTGCCGGTGTCAGACGCCACTCCAAGCCTGGAGATGTAGTGTACTGGGGGAGGTTAATTCGGGTTCCCCACCTTCAGAAAAAAAAAAAAAAACGCGAAGATTCGAACTTCTGACTGTAGCAACCGAGCATCCAACTAGCTCCTCAGAGTGGCGAGATGAGCCGCCAGAACAATAATGTTCTCAGCCGCACGATAAATAGGCAATCTTGGAAGTGGCCTTGCTCTATGCTTGGAAAGCGCTTATTCAATGCCTGCTTTCAGCTACGACGAATGCATCTGCGATCAGCTAGACTTCACGCGGGAAGGCTATTGAAGTCCCTTTTGCCGCCGCATTTGCCAGGCTTACAATTTAGCAGTTGCGAATATACGCTCGTGATCTACGGGAGCACAAACGGAAACACGCGAAAACTAATATAAGTGCAAATTTAGAAGATATAAATGGACGCAAATTACGACAGTTCTTGACGTGATGAAAATCTGTATGAGAACTTTACAACTGCTGTCGCTACGTTATTTTTTTCCTTATTGTTTGCGTGATACTGCAAATCTTCTCATCACTTTTCTCTCTTCCTTTTGCGCGACAACTATTTTTCTTGGGGGACTCACTGATTCACTGGCCTTGCCCTGACTCACTAGAAAGTCAGCGCTAGGTTTGTCGGTAGTGTCAGTCTAAGCCCATTTCGTACATCTCAAACGCCTGAAAAGACGCTCGAATTATACGCGATATACGGGTTTTGCTGATCGCAAGAGATGACACAACATAGTATTTCCTAATGGTGCTAACATCGAGGTTTCGTAGTCTCCGGTACACATGCGGCCATGAACGCGGCTAGATACACTATATATTTTCGGCGAAATTGAACAGCAGTGTATGATCCAAAATTTTAACACCAATCTGTATGGTTCAGAAAAAAAAAACACCCTGCAGAATGTTTGTTCGGCGGATATTGCAATTCGGCCATGCATTATTTTTCTGTGGTGCCACCTACGAAATTAAACCTTTTGTGCGTTTGAAAAGAGAAGCTCTTCACTTATGCCTTGGTATACCTAGGTTCTTTTCCAACAGTTTTGTGTCAGGAAGCTCATATACCCATCCTAGATTGTAGATTACGAATGCTTGTGGTCCAGACATTTTTAGAACGTTATTTTTTTTGTCAAAGAGATGTGCACAGTATGTCTTTATCCCTGAACCGTCCACGATTTCTGACGCTTCGTGGTCGCGATAACACAGCCCTCACGTAATATTTGTACGAACACAGTTGCAACCCTTAAATGCGTGCATATGTCAACTTCACCATTCGCATGATGTCTTAACAGGCCGCAAAAGTGAGTTCGAGGATATATTCTCAAATCATGCTAAACTACTACCTATAAGAAATTTAATTAATATATTAGAAGACCAACTCAGCCAGCTAGCTACTGACAACGTAATAACCATTGGCACTTTTCTGCGCAATGACAAAGCAGGAATGGGGATCTTTTCTGGACCTCTTCGATGATGTTACTCTCTCCGCGTTCCCAACTTCACACCAATATTTCAGGCAGAATTGTTAGCTATTGTACTAGAATTACGAACGGTCCCCTAAAATGCCTCATTAGGTGTTATTGTTACCGGCTCACCATACTTATGCACAGCACTTACTGCTTCCTCAAATTCGAGAGTTCCGCGAGAATTTCGTTCAATGGTTTAACTTACGCTAAGTTCACTTGCGTTTGCTACCGGGAAAACATGGGTTGCACTTGAATGAAATGGCTGATTCACTCGCACGAATATCCCTCAACGTCCCAGTCATCTCTGTTTTACAGACATCGGGTCCTGTAACCGCAATTAGGTACAGAAAAGTTCTCGACATCGCGAAATTCCGCAACATCCACTGTAACATCATCTCCTGAATTCAATTATCTGTGTTTCCCGTGAAACATTAGTTGGTATCTATTTGAAGTTTCCTTTACAAAACTGAGATGCCGTATTCCGTCTTTCAATTCTGCGTGCACAGTTCTAGCCTCGCTATGTCCCCTCTATGTTATTTCGGCAATGTGCCTGAATCTATTGAGCAGTTTGTTCTCTCTCGTCGCCGATTTTGAAGACAAAGAAAACTCTCAGAAGTAATCATTTCGGCAACTTGGGTTATCACAAACCTCACCAACCATTCTCTCTTTTGGAGCTGTGGGATTCATCCACAGGAATGCTTGTCTCGAAATTTATAATTTTATCTGGGACTTTACAAAAAAGATTACCTTGTTGAATTTCTAAAACTGTCAGTCATTTCTATTATTTTATTTTTCAATGTTAAATTATACCCGCCGTGGTTGCTCAGTGGCTATGGTGTTAGGCTGCTGAGCACGAGGTCGCGGGATCGAATCCCGGCCACGGCGGCCGCATTTCGATGGGGGCGAAATGCGAAAACACCCGTGTACTTAGATTTGGTGCACGTTAAAGAACCCCAGGTGGTCAAAATTTCCGGAGTCCTCCACTACGGCGTGCCTCATAATCAGAAAGTGGTTTTGGCACGTAAAACCCCATAATTAAAAAAAAAAATGTTAAATTATTTGATCGCAACATTCTTCAGTGATTGTCTAATTTCTAAATTTACCTTTCTTTAACCCGAACTCTTTTATGAAAAATTTTATTTGTGGTATATTCCTAATTAAAACGGATGTGCAGACGCCTGCATCTTGGCCAATGCCCCGTAGTGGATATGAGCCAGTGTTTGGACACGAGCACGAGAACAAGAACAAAGAGTTTGGAAGGACTTGGCTTCAGATAATATCGTTGGGAAACGGAAATAATGACAACGAACGTTGTAGCTTTCATCTCTATTTTCTCGACCACATTTTTTTGTTTACTAGTTTTATTTTCGTATTTCAATGCCCAGTACTTAACATTACTTGTTCCAAGGCCATAGCGACCGCACGGGTGAGCTGTGCGCCTGACATTAGACTTCCAACTACTCGTTCCCATCCGGCTCATACAACGGCCTTCATCCACCGGACACCAAAGCCACGGAAGCGGTCCTGCCATATTCTGTAGAAGTATCGTGGGTATAAACAGAAGAAGACAAAGGGTCGACCTGTCTGATTTCGGTTTACCTCGGCTACAAGCTTAGTGGGCCGTTTCCTGTCATCAACGCACACTGTCGACGTCGAGCAAACTCAAGTACGTGCGTGTGTGATAGCTTTTATGTGTGTGTGCTGGCTGAGGGTGGCATACCTCATTGTGACATGCCCTAATGCCCTTGCAGATAGACGCAGCACATGGAGGCGCCGGAGCCAGCGGATAGCCCTCACTTCATCATGACACCAAAGGGCTTTCAAGACATACTTTACACAACGCCTCGCCTAAAACCGAACAACCCAATGGGGTAGGAAAACGTGAAGAGTTATCGTATCACGTTAAAGTTCGGGAATAGAACGAGTTGACTGCCTCCTTTTTTTCACCTTGGGTTGCTTCGCATGCAGGTCACCCCTGACTGTCACCTACTTGATGGGCGTCCTCGTGTTCTTGTCATTGACGACGCTGTTCGCTTTCGTCTTCACCTACGTCATTTACAGGGAAGGAGCAGGTACGAAAAGTGGAATGACGCGCTCTACGCTATGCAACCGAGAACCGATTATGTAAAAGCAGACAACAAAGCTCCGCAGAATATACCGGTGTCACACGAGCACTTTCGATTGCGACGGAGCCCCATTCGGATTGAGTTCGGTCTGGAAAGAGTGCTGTTGCATAGGCACTTTCGATCGCGACTTCGCACAATCCGGAATCGTGCAACACGATCAAGAACTCGATCCCGATACACAATATACGGATCGTACAATAGTATACTTATAGGCTGACGTCTGCAACTATTTCTGTCGTATATTAGGCAGATTTGCGTCATAACGTCACGATAATGCCGGTGACGCCAGGTCGGGCTTTTTGACACCAATTTTAGTATCAAATGAAAAATGTTTTGTAAGCATTTCTCAACCTTCGTGTTTGGTAAGCGTTGTCCTTTTACGTGCGAGAAGCATGTGGTATACAGTCTCTACGACTTCTAAAGTATGTGTCGGTATTCGTTTAAGAAAGAAGAAAAGGTATTGAAGTCCGACCCCCGTTTCACCGCTAATGAGCAATCTCTTGCTCCGTTGACCAAATACAGTTTTAAAACAGTGATATACCGAGCTATATTAAAAATGTTTCTCTCCCGTTGCATATTAAGGAATGTATTGCACCCAGGTGACCTGACCGATAATGGCAGAAACGGATCAAATAAAAAACGTGAGTATTTTTTCTTTTTTTTTTGAGCCAGCTGCGGTGATATTCACGTGGCATCTCACGTTGAACATCTTCAGCCATCAACTACGAGGTTTGCAACGACACCTACTGCAGAAATGCGGGTAAGTGGTAAAATGATTCACGGCACTGGGCGAAGCACAAGAGCGACGCACACCCCTGGGGGCGTTCGCGAAACAACCGAGCGAATATATATCTGCGCGGAAGATCCTTGCATATTTTTTTTCTAATGTGGAAACCACCTTTCATTTGCAATAGTTGTCGAGTTAAAAATTCGGCCGAAGGTGAACCACAAAAAGAAAAACGTATTGTGCAAATGACGCGTTGGTTCAGTGTTCGCCGACAGGGCGCAGTGTTTTCCTAAACTGTCAGAGTTATAAAGTCAACATTTTCCAACATCCAGCACAAAATGTACAGCGATGCCGAGGGGTGTCGGTGAAAGGCTTCAAGAGGCTCGACAGAGGCTTATCCACGCCGTTTGCGAGTTGCCGAATGACCCGAATAGGTCCTTCAGAGAGCTCAAGGGACGTGGCATCGACGAGTATCGTTTGTATAAAAAGCAACTGAGACGGCAGGCGAGGCGTTTGTGAGTTGCCTATAAGTGGGGAATGCGTTCTTCGCATCGATACCGTGTTATACTGGCGTCTACTGCGCTCACAGCTTCCCCTGGCATCCTCGTCTCCTTCAATATGGAATGTAACTTTTCTAAAATTCGACATAAAGAATCGGCTTCCGCTGGGGCACGTAGACCACCCAGTTCGTGACTTCGGCAGTAGCAGTTGTAGCATTATTTGTGCTGTTGTCGTTCGATGGCTTGGCCTTTCTTATGCTGTAGTTATACATGCCTCTGCATGAATAAACGGGTATATACCCAAGTGTTTTTCTTAATGACCTTACGCGGGCAGAATGATCTCCTGTCACTCAAAACTTTAGCGTTACTATTATTATTATTATTATTATTATTATTATTATTATTATTATTATTGTTGTTGTTGTTGTTGTTCTTATTATTGTTAAGTAAACTGCATTTTTGGGGATTTCGTGAGCCTTTTTACAAAGTTCTCGAAAATTACTTGAGCAACAGATTTCAAGTGGTCTCTACCGATGATAAGGGCGTATTTAGTTCTAAGCTGTCGGTAAAAGCTGGAGTTCCTCAGGGGTCCATTTTGTCGCCATTGTTGTTTAATGTTTGCGTTAACGACTTGCCTTTGGCAATTTCGAAATGTTCAGTATTCCAGTATGCTGACGACACTGTATTATTAGCGAAACACCTTTCTTATAAAACGTCCACTGAAATGTTGCAAAATGACGTGTACAAAGCAATGCTTTGGTTCGCTAATAATAGAATTGTTGTAAATGCCCAAAAAACTAAACTTGTTTGTTTTCGCTCCCCACTTAAGACTACAGTTGCTAACATGCCTCTCTAATTGCATGAGTCAGACTGTTCATTGTAAATGTGCGCCTATTCCATACGTGGATTGTGTGAAATATCTCGGAATCTATTTTGATAGTAATTTATCGTGGCAACAACACTTATCACTTATTTGTTCTAAACTGAGGTCAGCAGCGTGGCTGATGTTTAGTATTAAAAGTATTGCACTCTTGTCTGTAAGAAAGATTATAGCACATGCACTAGGTTACAGTGTGTTGAGGTACGGCATTACAGTCTTTGGCTTTTGTTCGGATCGTTGGAGATGCAGGGTAGACCGGATTATCAAAAACATTCTTAAAAATGTTGCATACAACTCCCCAATAGTAGCATCGGCAAATATCTTCCGTGAACTTGGTCTAATGAACTTCCAATAATTTCTTATAGAAACAGTTGTCGTTAAACATTTTTGGAATTCCGCTTTCAAACAAAAATGTACCGCCGCAAGAGAGCTTAAAAAACATGTCCGTTATGTAGTTCCTCATTCAGCCACAAGGTATGGCGCGGCCAGACACTGTGCTTATGTGTCTAACATATTTAACAAATTACCAGAAGAAATTTTTCACGCGACATCAAAAAGCACGCTCAAACACTTCTTAAAACAGCTACAGTAAAATTAACCTCTTGTACATTTTTTTGCATCGCAATATTTACCTCTTCAACTTTTGTTACATGTAGATAACTAAATGTTATATTGTTCTTTTCAATTTTTTGCCTTTCGTTTTATTTTTTATTTATTTTCTTCTCATCATCATCATCAGCCTAGTTACGCCCACTGCAGGGCAAAGGCCTCTCCCATACGTCTCCAACTACCCCGGTCATGTACTAATTGAGGCCATGTTGTCGCTGCAAACGTCTTAATGTCATCCGCCCACCTAACTTTCTGCCGCCCCCTACTACGCTTCCCTTCCCTTGGAATCCAGTCCGTAACCCTTAATGACCATCGGTTATCTTCCCTCTTCATTACATGTCCGGCCCAGGCCCATTTCTTTTTCTTGATTTCAACTAAGATGTCATTTACCCGCGTTTGTTCCCTCACCCAATCTGCTCTTTTCTTATCCCTTAACGTTACACCTACCATTCTTCTTTCCATAGCTCGTTGCGTCGTCCTCAATTTCAGCAGAACCCTTTTCGTAAGCCTCCAGGTTTCTGCCCCGTAGGTGAGTACTGGTAAGACACAGCTGTTATACACTTTCCTCTTGAGGGATAGTGGCAACCTGCTGTTCATGATTTGAGAATGCCTGCCAAACACACCCCAGCCCATTCTTATTATTCTGGTTAATTCAGTCTCACGATCCGGATCCGTGGTCACTACCTGCCCTAAGTAGATGTATTCCCTTACCACTTCCAGTGCCTCGCTACCTATCGTAAACTGCTGTTCTCTTCCGAGACTGTTAAACATTACTTTAGTTTTCTGTAGATTAATTTTCAGACCCACCCTTCTGCTTTGCCTCTCCAGGTCAGTGAGCATGCATTGCAATTGGTCTCCTGAGTTACTAAGCAAGGGAATATCATCAGCGAATCGCAAGTTGCTAAGGTATTCTCCATCAACTTTTATCCCCAATTCTTCCCACTCCAGGTCTCTGAATACCTCCTGTAAACATGCTGTGAATAGCATTGGAGATATCGTATCTCCCTGTCTGACGCCTTTCTTTATTGGGATTTTGTTGCTTTCTTTGTGGAGGATTACGGTGGCTGTGGAACCGCTATAGATATCTTCCAGTATCTTTACATATGGCTCATCTACACCCTGATTCCGTAGTGCCTTCATGACTGCTGAGGTTTCGACTGAATCAAATGCTTTTTCGTAATCAATGAAGGCTATATATAAGGGTTGGTTATATTCCGCACATTTCTCTATCACCTGATGGATAGTGTGAATATGGTCTATTGTTGAGTAACCTTTACGGAATCCTGCCTGGTCCTTTGGTTGACAGAAGTCTAAGGTATGCCTGATTCTATTTGCGATTACCTTAGTAAATACTTTGTAGGCAACGGACAATAAGCTCATCGGTCTATAATTTTTCAAGTCTTTGGCGTCCCCTTTCTTATGGATTAGGATTATGTTAGCGTTCTTCCAAGATTCCGGTACGTTCGAGGTCATGAAGCATTGTGTATATAGAGCGGCCAATCTTTCTAGGACAGTGTTCCCACCATCCTTCAACAAATCTGCTGTTACCTGATCCTCCCCAGCTGCCTTCCCCCTTTGCATAGCTCCCAAGGCGTTCTTTACCTCTTCCGGTGTTACTTGTGGGATTTCAAGTTCCTCTAGACTATTCTCTCTCACCTTATCGTCGTGAGTGTTACTGGTACTGTATAAATCTCTATAAAACTCTTCAGCCACTTGAACTATCTCATCCATATTAGTAACGATATTGCCGGCTTTGTCTCTTAACGCACACATCTGATTCTTGCCTATTCCTAGTTTCTTCTTCACTGCTTTTAGGCTTCCTCCGTTCCTGAGAGCCTGTTCAATTCTATCCATATTATAGTTCCTTATGTCCGCTGTCTCACGCTTGTTGATTAACTTAGAAAGTTCTGCCAGTTCTATTCTAGCTGTAGGGTTAGAGGCTTTCATACATTGGCGTTTCTTGATCAGATGTTTCGTCTCCTGCGATAGCTTACTGGTTTCCTGTTTAACGGCGTTACCACCGACTTCTATTGCGCACTCCTTAATGATGCCCATAAGATTGTCGTTCATTGCTTCAACACTATGGTCCTCTTCTTGGGTTAAAGTCGAATACCTGTTCTGTAGCTTGATCCGGAATTCCTCTAGTTTCCCTCTTACCGCTAACTCATTGATTGGCTTCGTATGTATCAGTTTCTTCCGTTCCCTCCTCAAGTCAAGGCTAATTCGAGTTCTTACCATCCTATGGTCACTGCAGCGCACCTTGCCGAGCACGTCTACATCTTGTATGATGCCAGGGTTCGCGCAGAGTATGAAGTTGATTTCATTTCTAGTCTCACCATTCGGGTTCCTCCACGTCCACTTTCGGCTAACCCGCTTGCGGAAAAAGGTATTCATTATCCGCATATTATTCTGTTCTGCAAACTCTACTAATAACTCTCCTCTGCTATTCCTAGAGCCTATGCCATATTCCCCCACTGACTTGTCTCCGGCCTGCTTCTTCCCTACCCTGGCATTGAAGTCGCCCATCAGTATACTGTATTTTGTTTTGACTTTACCCATCGCCGATTCCACGTCTTCATAGAAGCTTTCGACTTCCTGGTCATCATGACTAGATGTAGGGGCGTAGACCTGTACAACCTTCATTTTGTACCTCTTATTAAGTTTCACAAGATATGCCACCCTCTCGTTAATGCTATAGAATTCCTGTATGTCACCAGCTATGTTCTTATTAATCAGGAATCCGACTCCTAGTTCTCGTCTCTCTGCTAAGCCCCGGTAGCACAGGACGTGCCCGCTTTTTAGCACTGTATATGCTTCTTTTGGCCTCCTAACTTCACTGAGCCCTATTATATCCCATTTACAGCCCTCTAATTCCTCCAATAGCACTGCTAGACTCGCCTCACTAGATAACGTTCTAGCGTTAAACGTTGCCAGGTTCATATTCCAATGGCGGCCTGTATCTCATCAATTATGCATATTTTTTTTGCATCGTCTATCATTTTCATTGGAACGGTCCTACAAGCCAACTCAGACTTAGACCGTCCTGCTTGTGGTGTTTTGTATATATTGTGGCAATAAACATTATTATTATTATTATTATTATTATTATTATTATTATTATTATTATTATTATTATTATTATTATTATTATTATTATTATTATAAAAATAATTTAAGAAATAACTTACGTTGCCCAGGAATAATAATGAGGTCTGAGTGCTGGCGCCGCAAAATTACCGTACAGTTTATTTTTAATGTACGTAAAACAGGAATAGAAAGAATTTTTTTAAAAGAAGAATACATACAAGGCGCAAGGGAAAAAGGCGAAGAGCAGTTGAACAATCTGGGAAAATATGACCTAAGAACGCAAGGCTCAGAAAAGAACAATGACAGAAAGCTACTAAAAATATTGACATCATGAAAATAAGCGTTATATATACTCAGTATTCTGGGGAAAGTGGAATGTTGGCGATGACAGGCAGGAATATGGAAAGGTCCATGTTCTCTGGGGATCTTGTGCGGAATGCGTAACAAGATACAACTGAGGAGTTCGGGTCATGTGAGGATACCATGAAGGTGTTTGAAAATAAAACGAAGGCTGGTGCCATTAAGTTGACAGAGAATTAAGGGCAATGAAAATAGTGCAACAGTGCTAGAGCAAGATCCAGTGTCCGTGTTAGCAAAGCGGTGATGGTATCTGCTTGGAAACTTTTTCGTCACCCTAACTATAATGTCGCTGTTGAATCTAGAAATACCGTTCCAGACGACCGTCGCGTATTGGAATTTAGGAAGACAGATTGTTGCGCACAACTTGCAGAATGGTGTAGGTGAATGGAATTTCCTCGATTGTCTGCAAACAGAGCCAAGAGAGCGCATCCCCGCATTGCAACGCGTTTAGTGTCAGCAGAAAAGTGTAAGGTTGTATCAAAACTGTACACCGAGATAATTGATCTCATATATTTTACACAATCATACGGAATCTACAGAATAAGAAAAAATAAATGCTTGCTCTTTTGCGTGTGAAAGTCAAAACTTGGGTCTTAGCAGCATCCAAGGTGAGGTTATTATCTTTACACCATTCAGAAAAAGAAAACAGGTCAGACTGCGGGATGCGACAGTCCTTAACAGTATCAATTTCCTTTAAAATCCTGATGTCATCAGCATATAGAAGGACCGAAAAGCGGAATTCCGAAAAGCGGAAAGAATGTAATTAATAAAAAATTTTTAAGAGGGAGGTCCGAACACTGATCGTTGAGGGACGTCCCTAGTTGCCACGTAACAAGAATACGTTTGGCCATTGAAGTCAACAAAGCATGGTATATCAAGGAGATAGCTGCGAAAGAGATTGACAATTGACAAGTCAACACCAAAGTACGCAAGCCTCAACAGAAGCAATGAGTGACTGACTACATCAAAGCTTTGCTGAGGTCACAGTAAATGGTGTGAGCTTACTCCCTTTTAAGTACCGGCGCGGGGACCTGTGTCCTGAAGCTTGTGAAATTTGTGATAGTGGAGCAGCCGCTGATTCGTAATCAATGAGTTATTCACAGTAAAATACAATATGTTGTGAAGAGCAAGCTCAAAAACATTAGACGTGGCACAGAGAAGAGAAATCGGGCTATAATTCGAGACATAGACTTTACAGGCAGACTTAAGTACAGAAAAAAACACGAGTGGTTTTCCACATGTGCGGGAAAATGGAAGTATTCAAAGAGTTATTAAATATGGATGTCAATACTGGGGCAAATATACTGCCGTAAGCTTTTACAATTGTGGAGGGGATGCCATCAGGGCCGCAGGATAGGGAAGGCTTCAAGCGCTTAATGCATTCGCTGATGGGTTTTTATCAAACAAGACACTCGATGTAGGAACGGTCGTGCGCTGCTGACTGACACCAGCTGAAACCAGAAGCTTTTTATAAAAGGATAAAAAAATCACAGATGGTTTGGCTGCGCCAACCACGGAGTATCGTGCGAAAGTAATTTTTCTTATACTAAATAAGCCATTTTCTTGCGCCAAGTTATGCATTGCTGGGCCGTTGTTTGACCGGTTGGTAATTAAATCCTTTGCAGTCGCCATGTCATTGTTAAACTGCTGTTTCATTGCACACGTGATATGCATAGTCATGCACAATGGGCTGCATAATGCATTCAGGGTTACTCGGTGGACATAGGAGGAGGATTGCAGACTTGCACAAAGACCGACCGTACTTGACAGCGTTGTAGAAGAGCCTTCGCACTTGCATGAAGGGTATGCGAGGGGAAATCATGCGCTCCGCTATACAGTTGAGCAGAGGGAAGTGGGCAGGATTTGTCATATATTTATATCCATTGCTCACAGAGTACAAAGGCACTTTAGTTTGGTCGAGCGAAGACTTACACGTTCTACACACCTTAAATGAAGAGAATTCTTCAACGTCGGGAAAGGCGAAAGCCATGGTAGCGTGTATGGGGGCCGTAACGCATTCCCAGTCTTTCTTGTGCCTCAGTATGCCGCACACAGAACACGCACAGCCAAATGAGTTGTCGATCAAGTCCCGCGTGAAGATGGCCGTCGCAACCGTTGCCAAAGACAGACGTGCCTCGGCCTTGCGATGCTGTATGGTGCAACGTCCGTGGCTAGTCGGGCTTAATTCTCGCTGTTCATTCGTTTCGGCAGAGCGTTTGGCACGCGTGTGCGAACTGCCAGTCTCCAATCGCTTCTGTCGCTGTTCAGCTGCTTCGTTGGCACGTTTCAACGCCACGAATTGTCTTCTGTGTTGCTGCAGTCGCGATCGCTTGGCCACATCTTCGTCGGTCGACTCCCGCTGCCTCTGTCGCCGGGCTCGTTGCTGTTCACTGTGCTTGGTGCGATGAATCTCTGCTTTAGACATTTCCGATGACAATCCTGATTCCCTTTCCATGTTTATTCCACACATACGCCCAGGTGAGCATGTGTGAAAAGAAGAAGAGGCTGTGCACGTGAAATGCGCGTAAAGAGACGCGCGTATGAAGAGGCTTCACACTGACAGAGGGGAAATCCAAATCTGTCGGCTAGTACTGCTCTCGCACCAAAACTGGCAGCAAAACTTTCCTCAACTGCTTGGACTTCTACTCCGCTGGAGTCAAGCAGGCGCAAACACTCTCCACGTTTACTAGAGCGCTTGCGGATATACTTGCAATTTTGCCGCCGGCCGGGAAGCTCTTTTCAAATAATAATAATAATAATAATAATAATAATAATAATAATAATAATAATAATAATAATAATAATAATAATAATAATAATAAAGTTTATTGCCACAAAATATACAAAACAACATAAGCAGGCCGGTCTAAGCCTTAGTTGGCTTGTAGGACCGTGCCAATGAATATGATAGACAAGGCAAAAAAATATACATAAATTGATGAGACATGAAGGGAAAAAAATAAAAATAATACGAATGGCAAAAAATTGGAAAGAACAAGATAACATTTGGTTATCTACATATAACAAACGTTTAAGAGGTAAATATTGCGATGCAAAAAAATGTACAAGAGGTTAATTTTACTGTAGCTGCTTTAAGAAGTGTTTGAGCGTGCTTTTTGATGTCACGCTAAAAATTTCTTCTGGTAATTTGTTAATTATGTCAGGCACATAAGCACAGCGTCTGGCCGCGCCATACCTTGTGGCTGAACGCGGAACTACATAACGGACATGTTTTGTAAGCTCCCTTGCGGGGGCACTTTTTCGTTTGAAAGCGGAATTCCAGAAATGTTTAACGACAACTGTTTCTATAAGTAATGAATGGAAGTTCGGTAGACCAAGTTCACGGAAGATATTTGCCGATGCTACTATCGGGGAGTTGTATGCAACATATTTAAGAATGTTTTTGATAATCCGGTCTACCCTGCATCTCCAACGATCCGAACAAAAGCCAAAGACTGTAATGCCGTACCTCAACACAATGTAACCTAGTGCATGTGCTACAATCTTTCTTACAGACAAGAGTGCAATACTTTTAATATTAAACAACAGCCACGCTGCTGACCTCAGTTTAGAAAAAATAAGTGATAAGTGTTGTTGCCACGATAAATTACTATCAAAATAGATTCCGAGATATTTCACACAATCCACGTATGGAATAGGCGCACAATTACAATGAACACAGTCTGACTCGTGCAAGTAGAGAGGCATGTTAATAACTGTAGTCTTAAGTGGGGAGCGAAAACAAACAAGTTTTGTTTTTTGGGCATTTACAACAATTCTATTATTAGCGAACCAAAGCATTGCTTTGTACACGTCATCTTGCAACATTTCAGTGGACGTTTTATAAGAAAGGTGTTTCGCTAGTAATACAGTGTCGTCAGCATACTGGAGTACTGAACGTTTCGAAATTGCCAAAGGGAAGTCGTTAACGAAACCATTAAACAGCAATGGCGACAAAATGGACCCCTGAGGAACTCCAGCTTTTACCGATAGCTTAGAACTAAATACGCCCTTATCATCGGTAGAGACCACCTGAAATCTGTTGCTCAAGTAATTTTCGAGAATTTTGTAAAAAGGCCCACGAAATCCTGAAAAATGCAGTTTACTTAAGATTTGATGATTCAGGGTGTCAAACGCTTTCGCTACATCTAAAAATAGCGCACATGAGAAAAGATTCTGATCGAACGCCGAGAACAGTTCATCTGAAAATTCCTCAAGCAGTGCCACAGTACCACGCCCTGAAATAAAGCCAAACTGTTGATTGGTCAAGATAGAAAATTTGTTAAGAAAAGATGTTATAGTGTGGAAAAGAAATTTTTCTAATAATGGTAATAATAACAAAACAAATGTTTATTATATAGTGCCCAGGAACAGCTACGAAGTGTTCGTACTGGTGCACATAAGAAGTAATACGCGAGACAAAATGGACAGAGAAGGCAAATGTGGTAGACAAAACAATGTGAGATACAAAAAATAATAAACAAAAAACGAGGAGGCAGGCGTAAAAGGGAGTTAATCTTGTAACATTATTATTTACATATATGCAAAACACAGGAAATGAACTCTGAAATATGTCAATACAGGCAGAATACGTATTGCTTAATTTTTGGAATCGATCCATAGTACAGTCTCGAATGCAATAAGGCCGCGCAGAAAGCGCGGGTTGTTGCCTGGCATACTTTTGCGGCGCGAAAATTGGACATGGTCAACAAGCTTTGCACAGTGCATAATGCCATGGACCACCTTATAGAACAATAGAAAGTCCGATTTAGTACGACTTGATCATAGAGGTGTGAATTGAGATATAATAGAGAAGGCTAGACTATGGTAGCCAGATTGACAAAAGTGGTGCTTGAACTTATTCTAGACAGCTTCAGTGAGCTCAGAATTAGATTTGCACGTTCCGTCCCAAACTACAGAGGCATACTCCAGTAGTGGCAGGCACACAGCAGAGTACAATTTCAGGAAGGCAACAGGGGAGTGGAAGTGATGCGATTAACAACAAGCAATACCAACAGCGCGAAGTGCATGTTGTTTCGCATATTAGTGTGTGAAGAGAAGCTTAGCTTTTTGTCGAAGTACAGACCGAGATCTTTCATTTCGTCGATCCTAGGCTTTGGTCAGTGGAGCATCCCGAAGGACGCATGAAATTGCACACGGTGTGTTTTACGCGGCTAACTTAATACCATAGTTCATGAAGCATTTAGAAATAGCTCACTGTTTGTGGATAAATTGGAGTGAAAAAAATTCTTTTTGAAGGCAGTGCAGCCATGGGCACTGCTGACATACTTAAATGGTTTTAAGTCGCCAGCATATAGTGGGAATGAAGATTGTCGAATTGCTGACGAAGTGTCATTTTTGAACAGGTGGTAGAGATGAAGACCAAGAACAGATCCACTCTAATTGGCCCCTACTATGTACCACATTGGAAGCATGGGTCATAAATGTGATCAACTTCGTTGTTGTGGAGCGGCCTGATACAAAGCCAATCTGTTCATCTATTAAAATGTTCTTAGCACTGACAGAAAGCTGGGGATGCAATACAGATTCAAACACTTTTGACGCAGCACAGCGGATAGATACAGGGCGGTGGTTAGTAGCTGGACTTCAGCAGCCGATTTGTGTACGGGCACTATCCGTGCTACCTTCCAAACGCTAGGAAACGCGCTAGACTTTATTGAACTGTTGAAAATAATTGAGAGGACAGGGATCGAGTAGGCATCCATACGTTTTAAGCAATGCGGGAGGAATACCATCAGCACCACAAGACAGGGAAGGTTTGAGGCATTTGATACACTTGAAAACAAGGTCTCCAGCGAGTGACAGCGTACACACCGTACAAGACTGAGGAGGAAGGTTACTTGAGGTACAATAATTGTTCACACGAAATACAAAACAGAAATGTTCTGCAAAGGCATCAGCAGTGTTCGAGAGATCGCCATTTTCATCAGCAGGACATAGTACATCTTCGGCGCTCTCTTTAGAAGATTGAGAGCGAACGTAGCTACAGAAATATATTGAATTACGTGTCTTGCTGACTTCAGCACATTCAGTGTAGTTGTAGTGATTATGGTTGCATTAAAATAATAATAATAATAATAATAATAATAATAATAATAATAATATATTTATCAAATATATATTAAATTATTATAAAATATATATTAATAAAAACTTAGAGCGCTAAAAACACGAGAGAAGTAGAAAAAAAAAACACACCGCACGCTACTATCATATCACCAAAAATACCGCGCTGTGTGTAAGCCAACCATCCTTATTACTGCATGATAAAGAATTCAATTTTATTAATCGAAATCAACACGTGCCTTAAATGCATGCTGTTTTTATACCTCATCTTGAAATGCGCGAAGCGTCCATCTTCTATATATGCATTTTTGCGTACGTGCATTACACATCAGTTTTGAGTAAAGAGCGCGGTGTGGTGTGTGTTTCTTTTTCAACGTCTTTCGTGTTTTAGCGCTCTAAGTTTTTATTAATATGCGTTACCAACTAGCCCACCTATCCATCGTTTTCCATTATTTATTACCATAACAGCGATATAGTTATTGCTAGGCTTGTCTAAGCGAATAAGTGCTTGTGGGAAAGAATAATAATAATAATAATAATAATAATAATTTATTTCACAATACTGCCGGCTGCCATTTGGAAGCCCAGACAGGAGTGGTACAAACATCACGTGATTTCAAACTTTTTCCTCAAGGGGAAATAAAAAAAATAAAAAATAGCCTAATAGGCAAGGCAAACATATTCAAATACACAAAAGAAATACGATGGCGCCATCCCATTTGCTGCCAATAGGAAAGGCGTAATAAAAGAGTCACCAGAATATGTAACACAAGAAAAAGAGACAATGAATGCATGGCATTGCAAGCACGTCTGTACTGCAGATAAGAAGGAATCGGGAGTGGCTGAGTTGACCACGCTTTGCGGAAGGGCGTTCCATTTGCGAATTGTTTTGGGCAGGAAGGAAGAAAGATATGCGTTTGTTCTAGCACGCGGCCATAGTATTGTTTGTTTGTGCTTAACTCTGGTCAGTCGCAATTTATTAAATTGCATGTAGTTGTCAAATCTCATTTTAGTGTGGTTGTTAACTATGTTATAGATTGTTTGTAGACGGTGTATTTTGCGACGAGTTTTTAGTGTCTGGAGCCCAGATCGCAATCTTAAAGAGGTGACTGAAATGCGCCAATCATAAGTTTTGTAGATAAATCTAAGAGCTTTCTTTTTTGTACTCTTTCGATAATGTCTATAGCAGCCTTTGTGTAAGGGTCCCAGACTATATCTGCATACTCGAGTATTGGCCTAATAACTGTCTTATATGCGGTTAATTTGCCAGCACCAGTGCAGTTTTTTAAACGGTGCTTTAATAACCATAAATTTTTCGTTGCTGCCGCGGAAACATACCGAACATGAGCGTTAGAGCTCATCTTAGAATCAATCGTAATTCCAAGATATGTGAATTCCTCTACTTGTTTAATATCCATATTATTTATCATGTAAGTCAAAATTAGCGGATTTTTTTTACGTGTAATAACCATGTGCGCGCATTTCGATATGTTTAAAGTCACATGCCACTGGATCCACCAGTCGTGTATCGCTATTAGATAGTCAGTTAAGCTATATTGGTCAACCACAGATTGAATGATCGAATAAACAATACAGTCGTCCGGAAAAAAGCGGCACCGCAAGGAAAATTTGCAAGCCAGGTCATTTAGGTAAATAAGAAAAAGAAGTCGTTAGGCAGATCCCCTTCGTTTGAACTTGCGTTAAATATTATGAACAGGTATTTCGCGGACCATTCGGCGAACCGATTAAGAAAAGCACTAGGTATGTCGTCAGGACCCGCAGATTTTTTTATATCTAAGTTTAGGAGTGACGAAAATATGCCTTCCTCAGATATGACAAGATCTAGAAGCTCGAGACCAACGCAGTGAGCATCATCTTTCTGGGTGGGTTAACGTAAAAATACTGACGAAAAAAACGTGTTAAAAGCTTCCGCAATGCGCTGAGTATCGGTAACTTCGACATCATTCAATCTATAATAATAATAATAATAATAATAATAATAATAATAATAATAATAATAATAATAATAATACTTTTTTATGCCACCAAAAATGCAAAACAACACGAACAGCCTGGTCTAAGCCTCAGTTGGCTTGTAGGACCGGGCCTATGAACACGATACAAATGGTAAGAAAAAAAAACTTAAAATCATGAGACATGTATGCACAAATGCACAAGAACAAGATAACATTTGGTTATTATTGTTAAAAAAAAGGTAATTGAAGAAGTAAATATTACGATGCAAAAATGTTCTGGAAGTTCATTTCATCATAGCTCCTTTACTAATTCGTTCAGCGTGCTTTTCGACGTCATGTTAAAGATTTCATCTGGTAAAGATGAACTTGATAAACTTGGAACTTGGTAACTTGATAAAGATGTCCGACACATATGCACAGCGTCTGGCCGCACCATCCCTTGTGGCTAAACGAGGAACTACATGACGGGCGTGTTTTCTAAGTTCCCTAGTCGCGGCATTTTTTTTCTCGTTTGTTTGAATGCGGAATTAAAAAAAAAGTTTGACAACGGCTGTTTCGATAAGCGATGATTGAAAATTCGGTAGACCAAGTTCACGAAAGATATTTGCAGCTGTTACTATTGGGGAATTGTAGGCAACGTATTTAAAAATATTTTTTTATAATCCCGTCTACCCTGCATCTACAACGATTCGAACAGAAGCCGTAGACTGTAATGTCGTATCTCAACATGCCATAACCCAGTGCATGTACAATATTTTTTTTTTTTACAGACAAGGGTGCAAAACTTTTTTATATTAAACAACAGCCAAGCGACTGACTTCAGTTTAGAACAAATGTGTACACTTGCACGATGTTCTGAAAGTTACTATCGAAAGATATTCCAAGATATTTCACACAATTCACATATGGAATTGACGCAAATTTACAAGAAACAGTTCGACTCATGTAAGTAGAGAGGGATGTTAATTGTAGCCTTGCGTGGACAGCGAAAAAAAAAACAAGTAATGTTTTTTTGGGCATTGACAACAATTACATTGTTAGTGAACCAAAGCAACCATTGTACAAGTCATTTTGCAACATTTCCGTGGACATTTTGTAAGAAAGATGTCTTGCCAGTAACACAGTGTCGTCATCATACTGAAACACGGAATATTTGGAAATAGCCAAAGGAAAGTCATTAACAAAGATGTTAAACAACAATGGCGATAAAATGGACCCCTGAGGAACTTCAGCTTTCAGCGACAGCATAGAACTAAAAACGCTCTTATCATCGGTAGCGATCACTTGAAATCTGTTGCTGAAGTAATTTTAGAGAATGTTGTAAAAAGGCCCACGAAATCCCCCCAAAATACAGTTTATTTAACAAGATTTGATGATTCAGGGTGTTAAACACTTTCGCTACATCTAAGAGCAGGGCACACGTGAAAAGAGTCTGATCGAATGCCGAGAACAGTTCGTTTGAAAATTCCTCAAGCAGTGCCACAGTACCACGCCCATAAACAAAGCCAAACTGTCGATCAGTCAGATAGAAAATTTGTTAAGAAAAGAAGACATATATAGTGTGGAAAATAAATTTTTCGAAGACCTGAGCAATAACCGGCAATATAGAAATTGACCGATAGTTTTAATGTCATCTTTCTTCGCTGACTTGTGTAGTAATAAAACAAC
This sequence comes from Dermacentor andersoni, assembly GCF_023375885.2. Lineage (NCBI taxonomy): Eukaryota > Metazoa > Arthropoda > Arachnida > Ixodida > Ixodidae > Dermacentor > Dermacentor andersoni. Next base: position 263,796,744 of record NC_092814.1, read on the forward strand.
TGCCGTTTTTAGGCATTCCGGAATTTAGTCACCTTCCAAGAAACCATTCAGTATATGCAGGATAATATCTGACAGCGCATTGAAATTCCTTCTTATGGTGCGTAAAGATATTCCATCATATCCAGTGGGCTTGTTAGGACGGAAAGTGAAAAGAATTCCTTCCAGATCACCTCTCGAAATTCTCGGAAGAAAAGCTGACGCAGATACGGATTTCCCTAACGACCGAGTATTTGTGGATAGAAAGACAGCTCTTTGGGACGCTCTTACAAAGTGCTTGTTGAAAGCATCAGCCACTGCTCTGGGAGGTTGCTGAAAACAACCGAAAACAGACCACTTACTGGAACTCACCCATCTGAGAGGATTTACCAAATACAAAGTTTTGCTCACATTATTTGAAGATTATTGGAATTTATAAAAAGAATGTAACGTTGTTTGGCGCCACGCAGAAAAGCAACAACTCTATTTATTGCCAAGTTGTAGTCTAATCGCAGTGCTTGGATTCTCGTATTTCTTTTGCAGCGTTTCCACAAGGTATCTCGATACGAAATAGAAGCAAGAAATTCTGTGTTCATCCAGCAGTGACCCTTTCTTATCGGCTTAGCTATCAGCCGTGTGCAATTTAATTCGCACTTTTTTTTTCAGTTGCGTACAGAACCTTTCATACACTTTGACCGACGAATATTTTTTTGTTAAGGATGCCCAGTCAAACGAAACGATAAGCTTATCAAGGTTGGATTGATTAACTATAAAGACAAGGCATTTGCGCTGCCCAGATGCAGTTTCGAACGACGGCGTTCCATACGCGTCTGGTAATAAAGACGGCATGCTACAAAGTAGTGGTCAGCCAACCTTTGTAGAATGGTGCATGACCTAAATGAACAGTTGGGAGCTCTGACCACTATGTTATCTAAACAGGATTGCCTCCCCCTCCCCACTAGGCCATTATTAACTAATTTCCCTCTAGCAGGAGCTCCAATTGTACATTCCAGACCATAAGCGGACAACGTAGATGATGATGATAATAATAATGGAGTTCATTGACGCAGACCAGATCTAGTACGTATATATGCGCGGGTTAACAAGTCAACGCCCGGGCAGTGCGTAGCATCCCAACTTGCTCCATAGTCAAGGTACCAAATTTACAGATTAAAGTAGCCAAATTGCCACAGAGCCCGTAGTTAACAAAGACAAACCGACGCAGCGATACAACTATATGAGCAAATGGAACATTGGCGCTCTTTCGCCTTTGCGTTTGCTTAAGTCGATTTTTTTTTTTTTCGGCGGGCAGTCGTTTAGCATACGGGGGAACATTATATAAGCTTGGACACAATCGCCATATCCAGTACGTACACACAGCAAAATAAACAATAATGCAATAGCATTATGGGCGGACTTCCCCCACTTTGGACGTGTCAGCGTCGGGCCTAAAAACGTCGGCCGATCTCGAAGGCAGTGCGGTCTAACAAAGCGCCTGAAAGCGCCAGCTGTCACGAGGGAAGACTGAGAGAAACCGATACGCGACGCACGCGCCAGGCGTTTTAAAGAGCGACTCCCGCTCGAGAGAAGCACGGGTGTGACCCGGGCCTAATTATTATAGCATAGGGCGGCTCTGCCGGAATACTCACATGGCATCTCAAGAGGCTGCGCAATGAACTATCATTTCAAGGATGTTGTGATTGATTGCACAGGCGCTCTTCGCTTGTGCGCGTGTTCTCATTCTGCCATAACGCCCCCCCCACCCCTCCCCCCTTTTTTTTTTTTTTGGCTTCCGTCATTTGGAGGACGGAGGCGCGATTCCACCATCGCTCACGCATTTCTCTATACCATTGTAGCCACGGTGGTGGCGTAGTGGCTTCGACGCTCGTATGCTAAGCCCGAGGGTGCGAGATCGAATGCTGGCCATGGCGGCGACATTTCGATGGGGGCGAAATGCACGAACGCCCGTGTACTGTGCTTTTGATGCACGTTAAAGGACCCCTGGTGGTCAAGATCAATCCGGAGTCACCCCTCCCCCCCCCCCCCTCCTCTACGGCGTGTATAATAATCAAATGATGGTTCTTGCACGGAAAACTTCAGAATAGAAATTTAATGCTTCGCCGCATTTATAGCGCGTGACTTCCTAGTTTTTCTCTTACTGACGGTAACGTGGATGCGAAAGTAGACGGAAAAGAACGCGGGATGGGCGTTGCTCGGTGCCAAGTCGGCATATTTCTTGTCGCTGCAGGCCAAACAGGCCGAAGCAATTATCCGCCATATAATTTATTCTGCACCGTCTCAGGCTATTCGAATCATTGTCGACTATCGAACAATTGCCAGCACATTCGTAAACGTTTCGAGAGGTCCACTGCCTCGTAAGTTCTACATGCCAGCTTGTGCTTCGGCTGAGAAGAAAGCGATAGGCTTAGCACCTGCATATTGAGACTCGGATCATTAACGTGACCGAAGTTGCGGTTTCCCTCGGGGCTGTTCAAATGACCACAGCCGTGAAATTTGCCGCACTTATATTTCGGCACTATTAGCCCTTCCCTCCCTCAGCGAGTTACAGACCCACCGCTTTTCCCGCTGTTACAACGTTTTAACGATGCCACAAACCCATCAATGCAGGAGTCCGCTATACGGAGGGTTAAACAAGAAAGAGAGAGATAGAAATGAAGAAAAGTACCATTAATACATCGAAAACTTTTGGTATACTCGCTATTTAGCCGCACACAAGGCGCGAATGAATATAAGTCATTCGATGCATTCCCAAAGAACCTTCTTCTCACTCTCTATGTAATCACCTGTGTTCTTGAAGATCTGTTCTATTGCACTTTGCTGTTTGCTACTAATGTTCATATTACGACTTCACTGTGCCTGTATCGCTTGTGCGTACTTTATTAGCATTATATGTATAACGTAGGTACCCACATCTTATGTAATGCCTCTTTTATGAGGGTTCTTTAAGGCAATAAAATGAAATCAAATACACGTGACTGAGCTTTCGTCCCCACGCTTATGAAGCTGCATAGGAGGCAAACAATGCGGAAGTTTTATTCTCGTGCTGCATTTTCACGGACCTGAGCACACGACAAGCCTCACCATATGCATGTCATTGTTTTTTAACGTACCACCTTTTAAGCTCTTGCAAAGTCATTGATTTCAAGCATATTGACAGCCCTGTTACCTCCATTCTTTATACTCCACACCATCATCCCTGATACTTGCATGCTGTGTTCTTGGCGCCCCCTTGGCCATGCTTGACCCTTGCTAGAGAAAACGTGCCGCGTCGTTTTGATCATCATCACCGTCGTCGTCGTCGTCATCATCATCATCATCTCTACCACCATCCGTTCCTACTGATGCGGCTCACAGCTCTCTACTACATGGGTAGGCTGCGGGCCCCAATCGACATGTGCGACCAGATGGCCACGTCTCTCTGCCACTTGACAGCCGGCCAGAACGCTTCCTCGGCCAGCCCGGTGAGCATGGTCAAGGGCCACCTGCACCTACACAGCATCGATATCGATGGTGAGCTTAGACACCGTCTCAACGAGCGGAAACGCGCTATTATACGCTTCTGTTAGAGGGTTTACATGTAGCCGCAGCCACAATGGCGTACCTGTTAGCTCTAGACTGCTACGTTGGATCCCCCGCTGCCGTTCAAGGCCTATATACTAGGCCCAATAATCTAGGTACTTTGTGTATTCGCGGGATTCTTTCACGCTCGGAAAAATACTTTTACGTAGCACGTATTGAGCAACAGAAAGCTGTATCGGGAGTTTTTCATGTCGCTCTATAATTTTCTCATTGACACTTTTCATCTAATTGTAATATTTCAAAAGTTGATCAATTAATTAGGACTAATTATGCCATTAGGCGGAATGAAAAACAAATAGTCTGAGCATCTCTAAGCGACAGCAATCAACATTACCTTGGTTCTGTCCAGCTACGTGGCTTTCGCATACTTTTAATGTTTGGCTCAAGTTACGTGGGACACCCCGTATACGCGCAGCTGCAGTCGCGTGAAGGGCATGAGAGTGGTCGCAGTTGAAGCGAAAACCACCTGAAACGTACTCCTGGCGCATTTTAAGCGCGAGCGCCGCTCACAGTCGGCGTGCAGTACATTCAGCGCCGCGCGATTCTCCCACTGCTATCCAGGCCAATTTCGCGTTCCACGCGGGTGGCGATGAAAGGAGATCGCCGTGTCATTGCATGCGCTTCCTCGGCGGGGAAACACGCATGGGATCAGCGCTGAAACGGCAGCGTGGTTTCTCACGCCGTTAAAGCTGGCGAATCCCACGATGCACCGACCCGCGAGCCGATCGGTCACGTGACTGCACAGCCGCTCTTGATCCGGCCTCAGACAGCATTCGTGTAATAACCCAAAAACAAGGGCGCTTGGACAGACCGGGGCGCTCCGCTCAATCGACAAACCGGACGAATGGCAGCGCTGTAGCAATACAAGCAGTACTTCTTGAAGTACATACCCACTTCTTCCCTTCTCCCGAATATTCGCTTTCTTTGTGACCTAATGTTGAAACTTTCTGCGCCGATACACAAGAGTTTAAGAGCCTCATCAGTGCGCCGCGCTCACTTTGTTTGAATACGTTAATTAACGTAGAGGACCACGTCAACTGAGGTATACCTGAACGAAAGCATTCGCAACGTGTGGGGAAAAACAAGATCCTTCAGATCCCACGCGATGCATAAATCGGTGTAAGCGAAGCATTCTTTGGTCCCGAACTCCCGCTGCACTCATAGTTATTTATCTCCGGGCCCTCGCAAAATCCGGAAATGCGGTCACCTGGTGCCGAGTCCGTGCGGGCCAGAGAAGTTATTTGCCTTTCGTATAGCGGATAACGTCCACGCTACCAAAGCGTAAGCATGCTGAAGTGTCTCGTCTGAGATGCAGTACGTTCCACGAAGTGGTCCCTTCGCACTCCACCAAAGTTTAAAATCTGAATAAAATATGCCTTTCCTACCGCGATGCCCTTACAGAAACTACAATACCCGCGCAAGTCTGTATTTACGTTACCGAGTTTCAGGAACAGAAATAATTCTAGTTTTCCGCTCATTAAACCTTTACTTGAGCTAACGCTAACGACTGCTTTGTTCTAATGAAAAATTAAAAAAATACCTCTTCTTTATAAGTTTCCGAGGACCTATACATCGAACGGTGTATAGCGTTAGTTTTGTCGGGGCAAAATGGACAATGTGAACCCACCTGTGCATATTTATTTCTTTTACCGCAACACTTGATTATAATGGGGCCGCAGCTGCCGCGAGCCCCCGGCCGACACGGCGCTTCATCTGACCGCATCTTGTCACACGCACTTCTGCGTTGCAGCTATGCTGAAGGAACAGTACTTCCCCATCGCGCAGCTCAAGCAGTTCCTTCACATGTGCATCAAGTCCACGCGAAAAAGTGGCAAGTACATACCCCGTCTCGTATCATAGCGCTGTGCTAGCGTGCCCGCCGCGTATACAGAGGGCGCCTTAGACGTCAACCGAGGCCCGTCTTAAAACTCGTCTTTTAGCTTGATTTTCGGGGTCTATCGTCCGTCCCAAGGCGAAGCTGTGACTACGAGAGAGGCCGCAGTGCGCAGTCTTGGAATGAATTTTGACCACCTGGACGATCTCTAACGTGCATCTAAATCTATAAAAGTACACGAAAGTCCTTGCACTTCGCCCCCCATCGAAATGCGGCCGCCGCGACCGGGAATCGAACCGGCGACTTCGTGCTCATCAGCAGAACGTCACAGCCACTGAGCCATCGCGGCAGCTGCAAGATTTATTTCAGGGTCATTGCGAGGTGACACGCAGCTCCGCAGGAACCATGCGCGCCAGCGCAAGAGAGCCGCGCGAATTCTTGGAAGTTATGAGAAGGAGCATGGGGGCGTGGGAGACTCTTGGTGCACTCGCTGTTTACAAACATAGACCCTGGACGGCTTCTGGTTTTGCTCACTGACGTAGCCCGCTAAATGTAGCGGGCAAGAAAGGCATCAGCGGCGATATCGAGTAGTAGTGCGTTAAAATCTGAGCCCGCAGTTATTGGACACTTTTTCTCTGTACGTAACAATTTTACAAGTCAAGGTTGCCGTAAGTTATATGAACAATATTATGTATTAGTCTTGAGGCGTCATGCGGATGTCTTTTATCTCAAAGCTTAAAAATAGACTTTCCGCACAGTGACACAACCTAATACCACGCTCTGTGTTCTGGCACAGTAGACTGACAAGGCCCGTGACCGGAAGTTTTTTGGGGCCGCACTCTCGGAGATGTTATCGCGCGAGCGAAGCCGCCTATACTGGTAGCCTGGCCGGCGTCATAGCGACGCTATCGCTCTTTAAAATCTGCATGCGCACCCTGAGTATCATCTGCGGAGCTTCTTGCGTTCCTGCGCGCCGTGTGCCTGTGGTAAACTTGTCCGATTGCCGCGCTGAGGTCATGATGTGTGCGCAACGCCAACAAAAAACTTGCCAAAAGCGTAGCAAATCTGTGCACTAGTGTCAAGAGTAGCTGTGAATCCAAGCGCTACAACTTTTTCCTCGCATAGGTCCGGAAAAAACGATACGGCAGATGCATTGGTTTGAAGAGAGGCGACGCACAGTCGGTCTACCCGCAGGTTCACTGCATTTGCAGCAGCAAGCTTCACAGATAACGCGTCACCAGGCAGTGGTTCCACATTTAGAACGTCAACCACATATTCGTTCGGTGGCCCTCACGGGCATTTGCAATTTAGAACGGAAACAGCGCAGACAATTAGACAAAAATGGGACAGGCCGCGCTGCATCTGTCTCTTCTTGTCCAGTTGTTTGCGCTCTTATTCGCTTCGAAGTATCATGTTCCAACTATAGATTTTCCTACAATAATTACTAGAGGGAACTCCGGCGCTGCGCTCGTTCAGCCACCATGGGAATCATGGTTAGTAGATGGATTTGTCTTATCTTGGTACCTGCGGCTTCAGATGTTCTCTTGGCTTCGTTTATTAAGCATTATCTGCCTTCATTCGCCTAAATTTCAAAGCAATCTATTCGTCTATCTTTAAATACAGAAGGCAGTATGACTCTGCGAACACGCATAAAGACTGCATAATGCAGTGCTTCCGCTTGTCCATGCGTCCGTGGCGTAATAGTTTCAATATCGGGATTCTGGGCTAGAGGCCCCGAGTTCGAGTCCTGTCGTCGGAAAATCCTAATGATGCTTATTCCATCTTTTACAACACCGTACTTTCTTGAAAATGACCAGTTTGCAAAGTCACGAAGCCGTTTAAAGTCTGAAGGACGAAGTTTAGGCAAATCCGTGCACTTATCATTACCATTCTAGGTAAACCAACCTGCTTGCAGCGCTCGTAAACACTATCCACTGTTCACTCTAGTAATTGTTTGAAAGCCTGTAGTACTAACTAATCTAAGAGCAAGCTCTCTCGGAGTGCTTCTGCTATACGTCGTTCTGACTGTATCAAGAGCCATCTACGTATTCCCCTTGTTTCCTCTCATCAATCGCACTAGTGTAACTTGTTCGCTGTCGGACGCAGGCATCAGAGACTTTGTTGGCATTATGAAGCGCTTCGAGATGGAACAATGGCCCGTGACGTCCAAGACAGCCAACCTGACCAAGTTGTTGGCCGCGATCACCACGCAGCTGGGCTACTACCCGCTCGTCACCATCTCGCTGGCCAAAGGATACGAGTCCCACCGGCCAGTAGTCAGTGTGAGTGCCATCGCATGCGCTTCGCTGCTCACTAAGCGAACAGTATCAAATGAAACAAGCAGTAAAAAAAGATCCTCAAATATTTGAGGCTGTCCTTTTAAAACGAAGCACTTTCCTGAGGACGGATTCTCTTCAAACGCTGTCGGTCGTTAATAGGTGAGTGCAGGTTGACATTTCTCCTAGTATGCTATAGGAAGCGCGATATTGAAGCAGTTAGGAATGATTACTTAAGGGACATACTGTATGCGCCAAAATGAGGTCGCGTGCTGGTATTACGGTGATTTAAACCGCATCGTGGTAGCGTTCCAAGCTACGTAATTCCAAAGTGTCACGCCTCATGACCTTGTTTTATGAGCGCACTTCGTTTTCTTTATTGTATCGCCAGCTCGACAAACCGACGCTCCTGCTTCGGAAGGTTGGTTCCCAGACGGACATGACCATGGCTGCTACGCTGCTGTTCACGTTGACGAAGTACCTCAAGGAATTTTGCGACCGATATGCCATCTGCCTCCAGAGAGGAGAGGCCGAACACATTGTTACTACCATAATCAAGTTCGAGCAGCTCTTGAGCTTTGTAAGTGGCCCTTGCGCGGCTTTCCTCAGCGCCATCTAAACGGTTTACTTTTTTTTCGTTAACTCGTAGTACATGCGTGCCCCGGGAAAGCAGACGAGAACGAAAGTTAAGGACATGCATACGAATAAGGTGAGTATCTGCCTTTATTCTTTAGTAGATCAGTGGACTCGGCCAATTAGACCACCAGCACAGGCGCGTGCTATTGGTTGGTACTACACAATACTGTGCAGATACATTGGCCTACACTCCTCACTGCCGTATTGGGACAGCACCATAACATAACGCCAGAAACCGACGTCGTCATTAAGTCTCCTCATTACCTGAAAGGGCTGGACGAAGTTCTTGAGAGGAGCAGCGAGTAAGTGCTCAAACAATTGCGTCTTTTAGTTTGCATGCAGGGCGATACCGGTCTTGTCGCCGGAGGACGACCTATACAAGTCCCCCGTTCGGGATGATGCGTTACTTCGTTACTTATGCCATTCCATATAGTTTCCTTCTTTTAACCACCCAGCGATGCCTCTGATCAAGACACCTCTTCAAATGCAATGTAAGTTACTGCATGAAAAAAAATGGGATTTGTCAGCATGAACCCCGAGGCCACCGGTACCTGCCTTTACATATATATGGGACTACATTTTGCAAGAATTATTTTCCTCCGATTTTATTCCTTTGTTATCATCGGTCCCGCCGAGCAGCGAACCTCGGTAACAGCGGAGCTCCGCTTCGTACGAGCCAATCACGAAGGGCGTAAAGAATAGAAAATGAAAAAAAAATGAAAAGGGTTCGTTGACCATAAAATCCTATAAATTTTCTGTTTCTATGAAAGGCCGAGGGAGGCGGAAAAAGCAATGACACGAGACCAACGACTGCACTGTATGCAAACAGCGTCTGCTTGTCAGAGCGCCTGTAAGCGCCCATCAAATATAAACTTGTGGAAAACAATGTATTCGGCAGCGCTTGCTGAAATCGGGCAACTAGTTATCATGAAGCAGGAAACGGGGTAAGAAATCTAAAAGGACCCACCTGCACTTTCGGGGTAGCCTACAGCAAAATACACAAAACATTCACTGTGTCAAGGCAGAAGTTATAAGTACTCTTACACTTTGAACACTTAACTTCCTTCTTAAAGGCTTTGAGCCAGTTAACATTTTGCTCTGAACAAAAGAAAAGGAGACCTGCTTTCCTAATAAAACAAACAAACAAACAAAAAACTAGCTCTGACTTCGGAACCATGGCTTACCGCAACGGCTAAAAATGATTAAGGGAAGCATATCAGACCGGTGCCGCATCTAAATGGTTTCGCACGCGAGGAGCCCGGCAGGACGCTCAGTGAAAGCTGCAAGCATTCTATTTTACCAACAGGCGAAAAAGCATGACACGGCCGAAGAGAACCTGAATGAATACGCCAGCATTCAAGCGCCTAGTTTGACTATATCTTCGAAGCTAAATATAAATAACCAATCAGGACGACGCATGACCGTTGCCCCGAAGCCCAAAGCAACGCTGATCTGAAAATGTATATTTAAACAGATTTCAAAGGGCTGCTCCATTTGTTTCAGGGCACTTGTAACAAGGACCCGGCCTTTGTAACGGGACATCGTATCAGTACGAGCTCTATAGGTGCACATTTTCCTCTCGTCTTGCTTCTTCACATAATTAACTAATAGCATCATGTGTGTGAGAGAGAGAGAGAGAGAAAGAGAGACAGATCCCTGGATGCGCCACCTTTGCGCTCCCAGGTCCGTGGTGACGTTGTACGTAGGCTACACCATTTTCTCCTGGTTCGCGCCGCTCATCGTGAACTTGGACGCGTCCACGAACGTGTTGACGTCGCGAAACTCCGAGCACAACCGCCTCTGGTCCAAGTTCCAGTGCCTGCTGCTCTCGGAGGGCGTGTTCGGCTTCGCCTACCTGCACGTCTTCGCCTCGCTGCCTGGCTTCGACGTGGCGCAGAAGGCGGTGAGCGCAGAGTATACGGTTAGGTCGGCTCTACGGTGCAGCGAGGCTGTAAACAGCGATGCCACTATATACCTCTGTCCTTGTGCTATACTGGCTGCGTTAAGGCTAAGGTGCGTTGAAGCTTCTCGCTCTTACAAAGCACGTGAGGGGAACAAGTGGGCGCTCAGAGTACATTTCGTTTTTCGGCTCCCAGCGACGCAGGCTCACACTCACTCCACACTTCCGCAGGACGACAAAAGGGAAAGTGCCTGGCGGGGCCCGTCTCTCTACAGACGGTCACAGCATTTGGCAGACAGTCGGCAGCGACGCCACTTGACAACTGGATAACATAGCCTGATGAGATCTTGATCTCGAACGCTTCCTAACGACACAGATTCAGTGTCACTATCGAGAAGCGTAATTCAATACATTTACTATTTCACGTTAAGCAACGCTGTGAAAATATCTTTATATTCTCTACAAATAGGTACACTCGTAAATAAGGTTTTCAGTGTGCCCGTTAATGCCAGGGAAGCGCCCTGTCCCGTTCTCTTCTCTTGTGTGTGTCCGTTTATTTGGCGTTTTCATATTTTATAATGAACAGCTACCAACTAGCCCAACAAGAAGTGCTTTTAAAACATGAGCGGTATGCCAGCATCGCCCTTGCACTGTGGATTCCAGTAAACCTCGTGACCTCTCTCACGGAATCGCCGGCGTGGTCATTCGCACGTGCCCACCCTGTCTCACGCTTTACCGCATACTGCGGGAATCACAGTAGCTGGCGTACAGATGTACAATTGCGCGCCCGGTGCTTCGATAATTTAGACCTCGAGTTGCGTTATATCGGCGATCCCGTGAGAATGTATAGCCTATTACGAAAGCGTGCTCCATATGCGCTAGCCTAAATGTGTCGAAATGTTAAATAAGAGCGGAGGAGACGCATCGCATCGTACAGCCTCCTGCCTGCGCAGCTGTACATTTCGCTGTCTAACCTCTGCACGCCACTATGTTCTGGCTGCAGCTGACACAGGTAACGGAGCGCGCTAACGCCGAGCTAAGACTGGTTGCCCTTTAAAGGTAAATCCGATGAAGAGTTTTGCCGGCCTCGTGGTAGTCGCTCATGCAAGAAGTAATTCTTTATATATGCTGACCATCGCATACACGTTAACACTTTCTACTTCCAAGACAGCAGATGGACTGTTAACGCGTATTATGAAGCAACGCCACCTTGTCATCATTGGGGAAGAGGCGGTGTAAGGTACAAGAAAGCGGGAAATTTGAGGGCCACCTTTCACCGAGATCCGTTAAGCAGTTCGTTACACACGTATTGACGCCTACTCTATTCGCAGTTTTCAGACGTAATAAATCGATCTCAACTGCATCAAACTCGCCTTCCTGAAGCACCGCAGCTGTGACAGTTCGCCATGTCGAGTTAACGCTTTCTCCTCTTGATTTCTTCCGTCCAGATCATCAACGCCACGAAGCTGATTATCAAGGCGTTGCAAGAATTCACTATTATCACGCCATGGTTCAAGAAAGAAGACGCGGAGTTAATCTACAGGAAGGTGCGCATATCTTATTTGCCATCAGAAGTTAGGGTAGTCTCTCCAAAGAACCCGCAGGAATATATTGTTGGTATGCCTAATGTAATAAAATTCAATGCAATCAATCAATCAGTCAGTCAGTCAATCAATCAATCATGCCTTATTTATTGTGTCCAGGTATAACTATAGTACCATCTCAGATGTAGCGAAAGCGTTTGACACCCTGAACCACCAAATCCTGTTAAGTAAACTGTACTTTTTGGATTTCGTGGACATTTTTCCAAAATTCTCGCAAATTAGTTGAGCAACCGATTTCAAGTGGTATCTACCGATTATGAAGGCGTGTTCAATTCAAAGTTGTCGCTCAATGCTGTTGTTCCTCAGGGGTCGATTTTATCTCCTTGTTGCTTAACATCTTCGTTAATTACTTTGGTAATTTCCAAGTGTTAGGTGTTTCAATATGCTGACGACACTGTGTTACTGGCAAAACATCTTTCTTACAAAATGTCCACTGAAATGTTGCAAGATGACGCGTACAATGCAACGCTTTGTTTCACCAACAATGGAATTAGTCAACGCCAAAATAACACAACTTGTTTGTTTTCGCTTTCCACTCAAAAATATTGTAATTAGCATATGCTTCCTCACTTACAAAAATCCAACTGTGTTTCTTGCAAATGTGCTCCTATACCATGCGTAGATTGTGTTAAATATATTGATATATCTTTCGGTAGTAACTTACCTTGGCAACATCCTTTGCACTTATTTGTTCAAAACTGAGGCCAGTGGCTTGGCTGCTGTTTAATATAAAAGGTTTTGCGCCCCTGTCTGTAAAAAAAATATTGTACATGCATTAGGTTAGAGTGTTTGAGATACGGATCGTTCGGATGGTTGGAGATGCAGGGTAGACAGGATTATACAAAATATTTCTCAAAATGTTGCCTACAATTTCCCAATAGTGACAGCTTCAAATATCTTTCGTGAACTTGTTCTACTGAATTTTCAATCCTTGCTCACTGAGACAGTTGTCCTCAAACATTACTGAAATTCCGCACTCAAAAAAAAAAAAACTTCCACAAGGGAAGAACTTCGAAAACACGTCCGTTATGTGATTCCTCGTTCATCCAAAAGGTATGGGTCACCCATACGGTGTTGTTACGTCTAAACACGGCAAAGGCATTTCTTAGGTTCTTCCTACGAGGCACCTGCCGCCCCCCCCCCCCCACCCCTTCATCAGCACCCGCCTAGACGTCGGCGCAGCCCTGGCGCCGACTATTGACGGGTCGACAAAGAAGCTTCCCCCAAGGTGACAACGACCACCAAATTCTGTATAGGCGGTAACCGTGAAGGGTGGCTGCAAGCTGAGCCTTACTGAGCGCCAATTGATAGAAGCCGCCAACTTAGAAGACTACCGTGGGAACTGCGTCGACTTGAGTTTCCCAGATTGCCACGTGGTTGCCTCGTATACGGAGGCAGTTGTACAACATTGCAGGTGGAGTCCGGCGGGACGGTACGACGTCAGGGGAGGGATACTGCGAACGGTTCGACAATTATGTATGTCCGAGATACAGTAATCAGATTCCCTAATGTAGTCTCCTAGGGAAGACGGCTGCTTTCAAAGGGGACACTTAGATGCAGTGAAAGTGTCCTGAAGAATCCTGACGTGACCTCAGACATTTCGTATGCTCCTACATGGAGTGCGCTCCCATATCTGGAGGCAGTTGAAATAATGTAAGATAAACCTTTTCCTTTGCTCCTATCGCCGGACGTACTCATCCCTATGGTTGGAGGATTCCTGGCTTAAACGCTACCCCGAGCCGTAACAAACTGGTTGGGAGGCGGTGAGATAAAGAACGCAGTTCTCATGATCTGGGAGCGGTGGACCTGGGAACGTGGCTCTGAGAGACACGACCTTCTCAAGCTGGAGGTAAACTGCGGACCGTAGAGCGACTTGTGTAGATCCGAGATCTACTAGCAGGAGATCAACAGAGCTCCTCTTCGTGGCTCACGGAGGCACAAGCGTCTCAGTAACAGCGTGAGGGCTTGGACGACTAGACGAATCTTGAAGGAAGAGCAGCAGAAGGCAGCCCTCAAGATCTGGGATTGGCGGACCTGGGAACGAGGCTCCGGCAGACGAGAGCTTCGCAAGTCCGAGGTTGGGTGAGTGCTGGAACGACTACGTTTCGCCGGACGATAAGGACAGGGTTATACCGGGATTTAGCTCTGATTCATCACGACCGGATGTGCGGTCAATATACGGAAAGTTCTAGCTGGCTATCGGAAAAGCATGGATACCACAATGTAAGAATTTTAAGAGGAGCTGTTGCTCTTTGCAGCAGAGCTTGGTATGGAGATTAACCATAAGTTGAGGAAGCCCGAAATTCGTACTGCGATTGACGAAGTGGGTATCGAGGAGTACGAGCTCACGGATTCCTGGGACAAGATATGTTGTGAGTGTAAAGAAAGGGAGCAGTTGAAGCATCGCGAGAAGGAAGAGAAGGAGAAGCAGGAAAAAGGCAACAAAGGCAGGCAGAAATTGAGCTCGAGAAAATAAAAATAAAGCAACAAGGGAGATTAGCGCGCATTGCGGATGCGGCGGCGCCGCCACAAAGGGAAAATGACGAGCTTGCTTCAGCCATACAAAACAGGCGATGACATCGGCCTCTACCTGATTAATTTTGAACGGATTTGTGAGAAGCAATTATTTCACCAACACACATGACCGGAGCGGCTGCTTGCGTTGCTGCCGCGAGAAACCTCGAAAGTCGTCGCCTGACTGAGCGCCGCCGAGGCAAGCGTGTACAGTTCTGTGAAGTCATGTTTGCTCGCATAATAGAGGTTTCCCACAGAGGAATTTCGGAGGAGATTTCGACAGGAAAGAAAGAAGCCTAATGAAAGCCTTGTTGAGTTTGCGTGTAGCCTGAAGGATATAATTTTTCAGAGTGGATGAAAAGGTCAGGGGCGGATAACGTCAGTAAACTGTGAGATTTGATCTGCTTAGAGCAGTTTTGCGAGACCATGACGGATAACGGGCGCCTTTCGGTTAAGAACAAGCAGGAAGATGTGTCAGTAAAGAGCGCAGCAAGCTGTCCAATGAGTATGTGGCAAGCCGTGGCTTCAGGCCACAGAGCAATAGCGTACAGTACTATCAAGTCTTAAATCCCCACTGCTACAATCTTACCTTCGAGGGCAGCAAAACACATACACACAAAAAAAGAACGAGACGACACTAGTCGCAGTTCGGCACAGGCTGAAGCCATAGCAGAAGCACCTGAAAGGGGTAGAAAGTAACCCGGAAATTGTGCGGAAAAGCTCGACTCCAGAGTTCAGGTGGCATGTTAAAAATGTAAGGAAATGGGTCACATCGCCCGAGACTACCCAAAGAAAAGGCAAGTATTCGCTTCCGTAAGCAATCAGCCGAGTAATCTCGATGTCCTGAAGCCATACATGACGTATCTAATGGCAAATGGCAGAGTTTAGGGTACTCCGGTACTCCGCGGTCACCATGGACGTTGTCCATCCGAAGTAGGTGAAAAGTGAAGACTAGACGTCCGAATGCGCATGGATAAGGCAGGCCGTCAACTAAGACACAGTGTGCCTGCCTATGGCAAAGGTACAGATTGGGGGACCTTTCGGAGATATGGAAACAGTGGCAGCAGTGTCCAATGGGCTACCGGAAAACTACCCTTTCATTTTCTCGAACAGCTTGCAGTTGCTACTGAATAAGAGGGGGCACACATTTGCTGAAGCCCGGGTCATAGCTTTGACGAGGTCCAAAGCACGCAAACTACCTCAGCAGCTGAGTTACGACGAAGAACAAAGTGCAAAAATATAGGATTACACAGCTAGCTCCGGAAACGAATTTAAGCCGGAGGAGGAAATCTTCCGATTTCCCCAACAGAAAATCGGGAATCGGGTCAGGCTGAGGAGCCGCCAACTGGAAGAAAAAAAAAAGGCACTTCAAAATAAGCACCAGAAAGCGTGCTAAGAGAAACATGCGTCGCCGAGTCAGGAATGCGGCAGAGAAAGCAACGCGGCCGCATAACCCGGAAGGCACTAAACCCTGTGGGGAGCGCATTAAAAGAGTGAGAAAGGCGCGTTTATTGTTTGGAATGTTTTCAGTAATAGCGCGTCCGAGGCGCGAGACGAGGTGCTGAAAAACAACGAGATATGTAAAAGAGAATAGCGGAAACCAGGATGACCACAAAATGAGAGGGACACAGACAGAAGCGCTACTAACAACTGCTTTTATTCTCCCGCCACATCGCACATATACCCGCCGTGGTTGCTCATTGGCTATGGTGTTGGGCTGCTGAGCACGAGGTCGCGCGATCGAATCCCGGCCACGGCGGCGGCATTTCGATGGGGGCGAAATTTAAAAAAAAAAAATTATGGGGTTTTACGTGCCAAAACCACTTTCTGATTATGAGGCACGCCGTAGTGGAGGGCTCCGGAAATTTCGACCACCTGAGGTTTTTTAACGTGCACCTAAATCTAAGTACACGGGTGTTTTCGCATTTCCGGAAATTTCGACCACCTGGAGTTCTTTAACGTGCGCCTAAATCTAAGTACACGGGTGTTTTCGCGAAATTCGAAAACACCCGTGTACTTAGATTTAGGTGCACGTTAAAGAACCCCAGGTGGTCGAAATTGCGAAAACACCCGTGTACTTAGATTTAGGCGCACGTTAAAGAACCCCAGGTGGTCGAAATTTCCGGAGCCCTCCACTACGGCGTGTCTCATAATCAGAAAGTTGTTTTGGCACGTAAAACCCGATAATTAAATTTTTTTTTTCGGATGTGTCACTGACACACTCAACTGTTTTTTTTTCTTCATGTGATAAGCTCCTAGTACTAAGCACGCTTGCTCGCTTTTGCTTCGACCCAGAATCAAGGTCTCATCAAAGCGCGGTGCACAATTGCTGCAAGTATTCAAATGAGACCCAAGATGTGCCCCTCTGTCAGCATTGCTGTTTGCTTTTCTGGCGTGTTCCCTGAGTCGCTCGTTGACGCACCGCCCAATCTGACCGATGTACGTCTTTCCACATGATAATGGTAGGGCATACATCACTCCGATTGCGCAGGGAACGTACGATATCCCATGCCTAATTAGGCAGCCTCGCCTGTTATCACCGCATGTGCGGGCACACAGTTTTGCGAACTTATTCGGAGCAGAAAAAGCCAGAGAGACGCCGTGCCTACCTGTGACCTTCTTAAGGTTGTGGGAAACCTTATGCAAATAAGGCACCACCACAGGTCTGAACGCTTCACGTTCTGTCGTCGAACTCGTACTCGGCTTTCTGATTTTCAACCTCTGTAACAGACCCTCGGCTCTACCTGTCTAGATCGTCATAGGAAACCCTGCTGCCGAAAGCCGGCGAACCTGATTATCAAAACTCGCCTGAATTTTATGCTCGCACGATTTGTTGAGAGCTGATTCCATGCTTTGTAATGGCATGCCTCTTTTGACAATTTTTGAATGCTCCGACTTGAAAGAGACCTTTTGTGCACGAGGAAGGTAAATCCAACAAACATAACGTTCAAAAAACTTGAAGGTGTGGAGTGCTTGGAAAAGTGTGCACCGAAAGGGACGTCCGGCCGCGGGGACAAAGATGTTCGACGACTGGTGTCGTTTTTTAAAGCGAACAAACTGTGTCTTTTGCAGGTTGACAAAACAGGGGGTTTCGTTGTGATGGAAAAAGGTGTTTTTAATGAAAAAACTTTGCAGGCCATTTCTAAAAGCTTTGTCCCTGTTAAGAAAGGCGACGTCAGGGTAAAAACTAAATTTATGGATTTCTGCAATAATCTCGAACTCAGGAAGCTTGCAAAGAACATAGAAAATACTAGAGGCAAGTGGTTGTCAGTATTTTTTACAGCTAAAACGCACAAACCGGAGACAACTTTCAGGACAATTGTCAGCGAGACTGGTTGCTGGAAGCACAATGTAAGCCAATTCTAGCAGAAGCAATTGAAGTTACTGTCTGTAAATGATCCCTTCTGGACCAAGAAATCGGATGAAGCTGTGCAGTTTTCGCAAGGAAATGAAAAAGTTAGCTATGCTTTTTCAATATATATGGAAGGTTTATTCTATTCAGTACCACAATTCGAACTGCTGATTATTCTGAAATGTTACATTGAGGAAAACGGTGAGCTCGAGTTCCAGAATGCTGTAGAACTATCAGTGGGGAATTTCTTAAATGTTTTAGAGTTTTATCTGAAAGTTGCGTTTATTGTTAATAATGACCAGCCGTTTTTACAACGGAATGGCGTACGTATCGGGTCCTGTGTCGCCGCAGTCCTTTGTGACGTATATTTAGCTAGGGTAGACCAGTCCTTAGATGACGTTTTTAAAGAGGGAAATGTTTTAAAGGTTTTTAAACATGTCGATGACATTTTAGTGGTTTTAACGTGTGACTCCTCCTACCTGGATGCTGTTAATGCGGTTTTAAGTGTTTTTAATGTGATCAAGGACTAAGATTTCCCACGAACTACCCCACGATAATCATTTGCAGTTCCTTGATCTGAACTTAAAGTTCTTGGAACGTTATGTTTGTTGGGTTTAGCTTCCTCGGGCACAAAGGGAACTTTTGTTTTTCAAGTTGTAGCATTGCAAAAATGTCAAAAAAGGCATAGCATTCCAATGCATGGAATCAGTTCTCCATAAATCGTGCGAGCATAAAATGCAGGCGAGTTTTGATAATCGGTTTCGTCGGCTTTCGGCACCAGGGTTCCCTATGACGTCCTCGACAGGTATAGCCTAGGGTCTGTTACAGAGGTTACTAGAAGCTTAACACATAAAGAAAAAAAGAACAGATGACTGTGTCAGTGACACATCCGAATCTCTTTAGGTTGCAGAGTGTCAGTTTTTAAGCTCCCGTATCTGTTAACTGCCTGGCGTAAATGATGTGTTCATTTTGATTACATTTGCGCATGTGTACGTTGTGGCTGGAGAATAAAAGCAGTGGTTAGTAGCGCTTCTGTGTGTGTCCCTCTCATTTTTTGGTCGTCCTGGTTTGCGCTATTCTCTTTTACTGGACATGTACCAACTCGTCCCTACAGAAGTTTTACAGAGATACGCTTCCAACGTCAATTCTAGGCTATTTGTTAGAAGCCTGTAGTGGCGCGCTTGAGTATCAGTTCAATTTTTGCAAGTGTTCGCGAGGTTTTTCTTTGAAATTTGGACGCGTTATTTGCAGGAGTCGTTCTTTAACTGTCAAATTTAAGAAAGTGTTTGTACCGTACCTTTAAGGCCTGTCTTGCCCGGACACAGAGAAGTAAAGCGTTGGTGCGTCTTTCGCACGTGTATTCATAAGGCGGCAGCGTTTTGAGTATCGCTTAGAGCGTGCGTGAAAATTTATACATATAAGCTGGAATTTTTGGTGTAGTTTCGTTAGTGCGTGAGCCCCACGAAATCGGAAAATTTTCGGTGCCTTATTCGGAATATGTGGATTGTTTTGAGAAGAAGGCTTTGTCTTCACGACCTGTGCTCGTCTCACCAGACTTTCCCTGAGAGTTCATTCTATGGGTGACGCCAACAACTGTGGTCTAGGTGCCGTCCTTGCCCAACTTAACGAAAGCGGTGAAGAGCATCCCATGCTGTACCTCAGTCCAAAATTGACACCGCGAAAAAAGGCGGTTAGCGCCTCGGAGAAAGTGTTTGGGCATAATATGAGCCATTCAAAAAGCTAGGGTGCTATATTCAAGCCACGAAATTCACGGTCGAGAGCGACGATTGTCCTCTTGCGTGGCTGAAGCAAATGTCGAAAAAAATGACGGGACACTGCTGAGATGGAGTCTCATCTTGCACGAATACAACTTCGAGGTCAAGGATGGGGAAGAGAGCCAGAATACGAATGCAGACGGTCTGAGTTGTGAATTTTAAGCAACGAACTCAAGGTATTTTTAAACGTGTTCTATACTTCTCGCGATCGACGTTATTGAGGTAGGTCAACTAATTTCTGTCTTGCCGAAGGCTGACAACGACAAAAAAAGGGGAGAGACCGACAGAGAGAGGGGTAGAACTGTAAAGCGATGGCGGGGATCATAGCGTCCGGTGGGCGTGTCGCTCGGGCACGGATGTGTGTGCTTGTGTTTTCATAGGAAGAAGGCCACAATGACGCGAGTGCTCGGAACCCCCGCTGCAGTGAGTCCTCAGCCATCACTTCAGAAGGGAACCTTGACGTTTTGGGCAACCTGACAGCTGGTCACCCTAGGTCGAATCTCCCGGCGGCGGAGGAGACACGTCTCAACACTGGAAATGGCATTCCTTAGGTGCTTCCCACGAGGCACCCTCACCCCCCCCCCCCCCCCTTAATAAGTGCCCCTATAGACGTCAACGCAGCCTTGGCGCCGACTGTTTACGGGTCAACAAAGAAGCTCACCTCAAGGTGGCAACGACCACCAGATTCTGTGTAAGCAGTAACAACCGTGAAGGGTCGCTGTAAGCGGACTGCCACTGAAAGCCCACTGATTAATGAAATGGCCTAACGTCAAGGACTACCGTAGGAACTGCGCCGACTTGAGTTTCACAGATTGCCATGTGGTTGCCTCGTATACGGAGGTGGTTGTACAACGTTGGAGGCAGAGTCCGGCGGAACGGTGCGACGTCAGGGAAGGGATATTTCGAAAAGTTCGACAATAATGATTGGCCGAGATACAGTCACCAGATTCCCTAATATAGTCCCCTATGGAAGACGAGTGCTTTAAAAGGAAACACATTTGGCGCAGTGAGAGTGTCCTGACGAGTCCTGACGTGAGCTAAGACATTTGATATAGCGGCCTTGTTCTTCGTCATGCCAGGAATGCCGAGGGCCGTATCCTATCAGTGGATCGTCATTGTGGCATTCGAATTGTTAATGTTTACGCTCCAAAGAAGAGTAGAGGTCATAGAGAGCTTTTCGCTGCATTAGATCCATCCTTTCGACTTATTCTTGTAGGTTTTAAGTTTGTGTTGGAGCAGGTAAAGCGTGTTCCCCGTGGAGGAACTCCAAAATTCAAAGAGAGGGCTGGAGATATCCTACGGCGAGAGCTGGTCGATGGGCTGGGACTGGTCGATGCTTGCCACGTGCTTCGCCCTGGGCAGTCAGGAATTACTTGGACAGGGAGGGGTGTGCAGGGCCGCATCGATTGTTTTTACGTCTCATCGTCACTGCCTCCCAGTATGCATTATTCCCGTTTGGTTACTTCTGCTGTTAGCGACCACTGGTTTTTAATTCTGTGGTTTGCCGATTCGAACTTAGTCTCGCAAGGGAAGAGACCGTGGCGTCTATATCCATGGCTCATTAAGGACAGGCAGGCAAAGGCAGAGGTATCGTCCATTCTCTTTCCATCGCTGCACAACAGAGACAATCTAGATGGCACAGAATGGGATGAAGTGAAGGCCAATGTGTGCGAGTGCTTCAGGTATTGGGGCAAGCGTCGAGCGCGCGAGGGGATAAAAATTGTCTCCGACGCGACCCTCCTGCTCTCGAGGCTATTGTCTTGTGGGCCTGCTGTTGCTCCTGCGATGGCCTCACTCCGAAAGGAACTTCGGATTCTCCGGCAACGACGCTGGGATGGCTTGAGAACCACAACCCGAGCAGAGCCGTGGGAAATGGAAGTGTGGTGCAGCAGAAATGTCTTCCATAGACACCTTTCAAGGACGAGCAAAACTCTCTGTTTCCTAGTAGATACAAGTGATGGGAGCATAGTTGATTCACCAGATGGAGTTCTTGCACTGGCGAGGCAATTTCACACGAACTTTTATACCGAGCCAGCTGCCACTCCAGCTGCCTTTCCATTAGTTTCACCAGCTGAGTGGCCGGAAGTTTGTGACTAACCTTAGTCAAGGACTAGCTATTTTCGGCTTTCAAGTCAGAATCTGATGGTGGGACAGTTGAATTTTGGGTGAAGTTTTGGACGCTCTTGGGGAAGCCGTTCACATCATTGGTGAACTGGCTACTCAGTGAAGGGACTCTGTCAGCGTCTCAAAGATTGGGGCTAACCACTCTCCTTTGTAAAGATGAGTCGAGAAGCACCGATCTAAAACCATGGCGTCCAATGACACTTCTAAACTGTGATTACAAGCTCATAGCAAAGTGTCTGCGTATGCGACTCACTCCAGTACTCAACACTGTTTTGGGTCCATACCAGGCATGTTGTGTCCAGGGGCGTTCCACTCAGCTTCACAGTTTAGCAGTCAGGGACGTTCTCCTGCGGGCGAATGCCAAGAAACTTCCAGGTATTCTGCGCTCTTTCGATCAGGAAAAGGCTTTCGATATCATTAGCCGTAGGTATCTGTTCCGGGTTTTGGAAGAGGCTGGCTTTATTGTGGGTTTTCGGCGAATGGTCCAAGCTTTGTATTCTCGACCGACTTCTGCTGTTCTCATACAGGATCGCGTCTCGGAAGCATTTATTGTGGAACGTGGTGTACGGCAGCGGGATCCTCTCTCGCCTGCTCTTATGTACTCGCTTTGAGCCGCTTCTGCAGAGGTTGTCGTGTGACAGTAGAATTGGCAGGTTCCTACTCCCACCAGGTTCCCCACGGGTTGCACCTTTTGCCTATGCGGATGGCTTGTCTATTGTCGTCCCCCACGAGGCATCAGCTTGCACCGTCTTCGACGTCATGAACAGTTACTGTAGAGCGAGTGGTGCAAGGTTGAATAGGTCGAAAAGTGCCGCCATGTACTTGAACTCCACTCCGTCCAGTCCGCAGTACGTTCATGGTCCTCCCATGAAAATGCGGTTGCGCATTCTAGTTTTCCGATTCGATCCAGGCGGTCTGTCTCCTGAAAACTGGCAGCAAGCTAAGGAGTAGCTTGACACCAGGATTCAGGAATTCAGCGCATTGTCAGGTACAATGACAGCTAGAGCGACAATTATCTGCTCACTTCTGTTTCCCTTCCTTACGTAGGTGGCGTATGTGTCTCCTGTTCCAACCCGAGCCAAACTTATCTTAGAGAGTGGCCTCTTTCTTTTCCTCTGGAAAGGGACAACTGATTGTGTAGCACGGCATGTGCTTAAGTTGCCCAAGGATAAGGCAGAACTCGGAATTCCCGACCTGGACATCGTGACTACTGCACTACACGTCAGGTGGGCCCAGGTCGCTCTTAACTCGGATATGCTGCTCATGATTCGAAGCTTTACTTCCTTTTTTCTTAGTACTTTACTCCGTTTGTTTTCGCAAAGCACATTTTCTCACTGTGTGCCTCGCTCAGGTTCCCCATCCACCATTTATGCGGCGGCTGCCACTACCCCGGCATCGATGTAGTTTCAACGTCAATCCAAGAACTAGTTGATATCCTTACCCCCGGTCTCTCCCCGCATTGCCAAAGGTACAATCTGTCCTTCCACCGACCGAGCTGGAAGCTCATTACGGCCAGCTTCCTTGACGCCAGACGAGCTACGTTCATGTACCGCCTCGCGCGAGGGTGTTTGCCGGTGAGTTGCAGGCGCTTCACAACCATCCTGGCTCGTGAAGTGTGCCCTTTTTGTGGTGGTCGTGAGGATTCGGTTCATATCTTTACGCAGTGTTTGCTTCCCGCAGCTCTTCTCCAACAGATTCTCAGTCTTTTTAGTCTCCCAGGCGTCTCATATCAGACTGTTCGCATTTTGCACCCTTTGCCTAAGCAGGCGATCAACCAGTTCGTACTTTTCGAGTGCTCATACCAAGTTTGGTTGCCACGCTGTGATGCGGTTTTCGGGGGCCAGGCGCCGGGCCTTCACGAAGTGCTTGCGAGCGCATGGAAGGTGGTCTGGTTCCATCTCACTCGGGAGTGGCATTACTTGGGCGACAAGAAGTTTCTGGGAGTGTGGGCTCGCCCTGCTGTGATTTTTGATGAGTCAAGTGGAAAGCTCTACATTAAGGTATGATGTGTGCTCCTAAGCTCGCTTGACTTGGCCGTGTGTGCCAGTCGATCCACGGGGTATTGTTTGGCTCAGTATAACCCAGAGCCGGAACCGGTCGTGGCGGACCCTCGTGCGGTCGCGCTTCTTCGCGGATGGCTTTGGTGGCCTCCATGGTTGTATGCCTTGACCTCTTTTGGGTTAAGGCAATCAGAGGGTCTGTCAGGCTCGTGTCCTGTAAGGCAGACATGGCTGTTTGTGTGTTGAGTGCAGTAGCTTCGTTGTGCTGCACCACAGCAGCCCCCTTGTCCGGGATGGACCGTTCGCCCGAACCAAAACCCTCCGCCCAGTCAATCCGGGTTGAGGGAGAGTGCCGGGGTCAATGTACCGAATGATGCTGGGTTGATGAGTACATGTAAGCTCTGGGACGCGGCACCGCCGGGTACCAAGTCCCCTTCCCATCTGACTGCGGTACATCGAGTGGGCTCCCATATCTGGAGCCAGTGTAAATGATGCAAAATAAACCCTTTTCCTTCGCTCATATCCCCGGACGTACTCACCCCAGCAGTTGGAGTATTTCTGGCCTAAACGCTACCCTGAGCAGCAACACTGCGCATATGGGCCGGAAATTTTTAGCAAGTTAGCGGATGACATCTTTAATGCGACTTCGAAAAGCACGCTGAAAGAATTGTTGAAGGAGCTGTGCTGAAACTGGTTAATTTGCGGAACACTTTGGCATCGTAATGTTTCTCGCTTCAATTCATTTTTTTAAGTAGAATACACAAACGCTGTCGTGTTCTTCTTTCTCATTTCTTGTCTTTCATTTTTTCTTTGTTCTCCATCTCTCATCGATGTCTGTATTTGATTCATCATCTGTATCATGTTCAAGGCACGGTCATTCAAGCCAACTGTGACTTGGGCCGGCCTGTTCGTGTTCTGCATTTCTTGGTGGCAATAAACATTATTATTACTATTATTATTATTATTATTATTATTATTATTATTATTATTATTATTATTATTATTAAAGTCTACGGCATCCGTCAGCTAACTGTCGAGAAATGACTTATGATACAGCTCATCCAACGAAACAGACTGAACAGGTAAAGAGCAACGAAGAAAACGCATATGCATTGCGTCGCTCGCGCCCTCAATCTGATAGCGCACGCGCACGCGCCCGCATGGCCGAACGAGACCACCATTTGTGACGACAGCGTGGCTGAAACCACGCGTTTGTCATCTGCAGCCGCGTTTGTCTGCCATCGCTGCCGCTATGCCCTCGGCGATAAGTGCGGCCGTGGTCACCTACACGGCGGCGTCCGCCGTTGTTTTGTACGGGCGTAACATTGTCTATTTACAGAGTGCACTTTTCAACAAAACTGGAAACGCTAGAATAAAAATTCGAGAATAAAAATAACCAAACATTTAGTGAAAGGAGTACTTAACCTGCGTAGGTGGCCCATCCGAATATTTAGTTCCGCGGATTGATCCATATATGCACCAACATAGAACATTTGTGTGTGCGTGCGTGTGTGCGTTGTTGCGTTGCGTACTGGGTAGCGTAGCGTACTGCTGCCGAGTTGTAGCGACGACTGCCTATCGAAGCTCGACCGACGTTACTATTGGGCAGAGTGGCGTTGTCGGCGGGCTGCACGCTTCCGGTACACCATGGCGACCATGCAAGGACGAGACGATTTCTAGTGCGAAACTGGCACGGCTTATTCAAATTTTGATGAAAGATGATGAAAAGAGAATGAAGTGATCAAAAGTACATTTCGGAGCTCCGTAAATAGGCTCTCTACAATCGTGGGAGGGATCCTGCTTCCGTCGACGTGACGTGACCGGCACAGAGTCTGATTGGCGGAAAGAGGGCCCCGCATCTAGTTATACCACGCCTCGGGTTATACCAAGCCTCCTGGAATTGTAGATGCTTGTCCGTCTCTTTTGCGCGTTGCTGACTCGTGGAAGTTCTCCTGTAGAGTTTGACCGTTCGAGGAAAGGGTCCCTCTAAAGTCACACACACACACAAAAGAGGCCTGTAAACACTGCGGCGCTTCCGCCAGACCGGCAGGCACTCGAAATAGGAAGTCAGGCTTCATTTCGACGTGGCATGGTGGGTGAAGGTCGGGTGAGAGAAAGTCCTTTCTGCGCGAGGTGCTGGACGCCAACCATAGCAGGAGAAGTTACGCCTCATTTCGATGAGGCATGGTGAGAGAAGGTCGGGTGAAATTCCTTTCTGCACCTGGTGCTTGATACCACCCGTAGCAGGAGAAGTCACGCCTCATTTCGACGAGGCATGGTGAGAGAAGGGCGGGTGAAATTCCTTTCTGTACGTGGTGCCAGACGCCAACCGTAACAGCGTGCGTGCGTGCGTGTATGTGTGTGTGTGTGTGTGTGTGTGCGTGTGTGTGCGTGTGTGTGTGTGTGTGTGTGCGTGTGTGTGCGTGTGTGCGTGTGTGTGTGTATGTGTGTGTGTATGTGTGTGTGTGTGTGTATGTGTGTGTGTGACTTGAAACCTTCGTGTAGTATGGCTTGCGTAGGTTTTGTGCGCTATGTTTTCTGAAGCCAAGAAGAGTTCCCCCTCCCTCCCCCTTGTTTTTTGTTTTTTTCTGCAGCTGGACTTGATGGAGGTCAATGCTTTTGTCCCGGATGTTGCCAAGATACGCCGATTCGTCCAGGAGTACTACAACAAAGTAAGATATTGCGGATATCGAGCGTATTTAAACCTGAAAGCTGCAGCTTAGCTGAAAGCTAGAAATTCGCAGCTTCCTGGTTTCCTTCCTGTCCGATTGTTTTCTCTCTCTCTCTCTTTATTTCTCTTCGAGTGTTTCTTGTTCCTAATTGCGCTGGAAATGTCTCAAAAGTCTCAAACTGTCTCGTATTTCTGTCAGGTTCCAAACTTGAACACGGAAGACGGATTTCTGCGCAACCTTTTCAATATGCAGAAGTTTGTCACAGAAAGGCATCTGGACCTCGTCATTGGACCCAACGGAGAGGCCTACATGTGGGTCTTATTCGTTACCTGCTTTTTAATAACTTCCTTCTTAAGTTGTTGGACCGCAATTTTTAACGGTCACAACTTCAAACAGCGAGCCGTGTTTATTGCTATGGTTGATATGTCACATACACGTCTCTGTGTGCAATATTTCTACTAAAATCTGCGCGTATACAATGCGGACGAGAAAAGGTCACCATAAGTTATGACCTGCAATAAGAACACATTCCTGCCGTTGATTGGGGCACTCGTTTCAGGTGGCCAATATCGTCGCTAAGGAAAAGGTGTTGGCTTGATGTACAAGCCAACAAGCTATGTGAGTACCCTTAAATCCGTTCCGGGAAAAAAGAAAAGAAAAGGTTGTTTTTGCCTCCAAAACGTTTTTTGTACTTATTCCGCGCTCTAAGGACATTGTGCGTCCACAGCATCACAGTCCTAAGATTCACCGGCTGAACATATTGTTTTGCTTCTTTTTCGCGGGTAAAATAAAGCATGAAGAAAGCTCTCAAGTCAAGCAAGAGAGACCGTTCATCCAGGCGATAAACTAAGGGAGGCCTACTAAGCGTAATTAACGTATTCGCGGTTCTTGAATATAGTCTCTCGGTGTGCTGGCAGACTTAAAATTAAATTATGGGGTTTTACGTGCCAAAACCACTTTCTGATTATGAGGCACGCCGTAGTGGAGGACTCCGGAAATTTCGACCACCTGGGGTTCTTTAACGTGCACCTAAATCTAAGTACACGGGTATTTTCGCATTTCGCCCCCATCGAAATGCGGCCGCCGTGGCCGGCATTCGATCCCGCGACCTCGTGCTCAGCAGCCTAACACCGTAGCCACTGAGCAACCACGGCGGGTGCTGGCAGACTTATGAGCACTAATGAGCCCAGGACATCCTGAGGACTAAAGTTGCAACAATAGCGCAGCACGTGGAGGCGCACGTTTACTAAGCACGTATAATAGGGTAACAGCAAAAGACATTTTCTTTGTGCAGGGGCGCTACCAACGTAAAACTATTCCAAACTTTTCTATTCCAATTCTGCAATCAAGCCACCACGATTGGTCAAAAGCTTTTTTGGACCCCACCCCCTTCTTCACCTGTCTGTCAAGCGACGTCACAAAAACCGCGATAGCTCCCCATCTGATATGACGTGTGCACACTGATTATGCATAATTTCACCGAACAAAACAAAAATAGTTATCTCTGATTCGACGCCTTTTCGCCGTTATCCCTCGGCTATTGGTAAAAATTTTTAGGGCTGCATCCACTTCACCTGCCTCTCACGCGACGTCACAAAACTGCAAAAACATACCGCGTCAAAGTGACGTGCACGTATTAAAGATGCATTAATATGCCGAACAAAAGGGAATTTTCTTCTGAATAGCCGCAGGCTGCCCCGTTCCGAACGGAATAAAAGGTGGCTGCCGCCGATCGCTCCGGCACTGGCTACTCGCCCCTTCCGGAGAGCATGGGCTTGCGTGTAATAAAGCTTGTTGCGTGGCCGTGTAAAGTTTTCGAGAACTTTCGGCACGTTTACGACCTCGTTCTGCCAACTCCTCTTTGCTGAGGATCCGTTTTAGCGTCATTCTTAAGCTTCCGTTGCATGCCGCCGCGATTGTCGACGAGCCACCGCAAGCTAAGAGAAAGCAGACCAATCGCAGACGCTGGCACCACCTTCTTCATCCGGTTATCAATATTCACTTCAGTGGCTCGGCCCCATCGAATCCCTCTCCACTTGAGCGTGCTCCTCGCCTCTTGTGAACCAATTAGATAAGACAAGCCGCTCAGTGCAGGCAATATTATTCGTTTTTCAAGCAAACAAAAGTGACCTCCTATGAACGAGCGGAGCATTTGATTGGTTTGTTTAGACAACCCTGCGGGTGACCGCCCGATGCTTGCGTCGGCGGTTACGCAGATTTGACGTTAGGAGATTGGAATAAAAACATATTGGAATAGTTTTACGTTATACGGCCCCAGAATTCATGCATTACGGGCAAAAAATGGACCTACGAGCTTGTGTTGCCTTGTATTTCCTCTCATCGTGCATGTTTTAAATGTATATTTTACCGTAAAATTAGCCACTGCTCGCCGCCAACCTTTCGGGCGTTATTTGCTCTGAAAAAACTAATGCATAGGAAGGTTCCTGCAATGCCAAATACACCCAACTTATTATCAGGCGCATACTCGGAGGATTAAGTGGAGGAGTGTTCACCGTGAAAATCGACACTGCAACAGTTCGTTTACCTCCAGTCAAAGGGTGCGAGTCGAAATCCCGGCCGGGGCGGCCGTATTTCAATGGGGGCAAAATAAAAAAAAAAGCACCTGTGTACTATACATACAGGGTGTTTGAGCAAACACTTTCAACATTTTTTAAAGCTTGCCTGTTGCAGATAGCTCAATTCTAGTTTATGAGCCAGTCTACTCGCAGCAGCGCACACTACTTGCACAAAACATTGAAATGCAAAATCGCCTAATTAACAAGTATTCACTAATTAACTTTTTAGCTAATTACATTATGGCCAATATTGCAATTTAGAAATTCTAGTCGTGGAGTTCGCAATGCGCATCCACTTGGAACGAATTCTCAGGACGACACCAGTTTCGAGATATAAATTCCCGAACTTTGCGGATAAATATAAATATCTTCCCAATTCACCAGCGGAGACGCCTTATACATGAAGTAGCAAGCTTAACATCCGTAGCCTACTGTGACCGTATGAGGGGGGCTGGCACAACGACTTCGCGCAAAATCGCATGGGACTTCACACTTATGGCTTTTTACTTGCGTTTAATGTTGAAGTTCTCCGAGCACCCTTGAATTCCGCAAGGCGTGTATCTTTCTCAAAAAACACCCTTTTAGAACCCCCAAATTAATAAAAGCGTGCACTAAAGGTATTCTGCTAACCGATGGACCCATTTACGCAAATTTCAGAGAAATTCATCGTCATCAACAGCTTATTTTATGTCCACTGCAGGACGAAGGCCTCTCCCTGCGATCTCCAATTACCCCTCTCCTGTGCCAAGCAATTTCAACTAGCGCCCGCGAATTTCCTAATTTCATCTCCCCATCTAGACTTCTGCCGCCATCGACTGCGCTTCCATTCTCTTGGCACCCATTCTGTAACCCTAATGGACAACCGGTTATCTACTCTACGCATTACATGGCCAGCTCCACTTTTTTCTCTTAATGTCATTTAGAATATCGGCTATACCCGTTTGCTCTCTGATCAAAACCGCTATCTTTCTGTCTCTTAACGTTATGCCTAGCATTCTTCGTTCCATCGCTCTTTGCGCGGTCCTTAACTTGTTCTCCAGCTTCTTTGTCAGTCTCCAAGTCTCTGCCCCATATGTTAGCACCGGTAAAATGCACTGATGGTACACCTTCCTTTTGAATGATAATGGTAAGCTTCTAGTCAGGAGCTGACAATGTCTGCCGTATGCACTCCAACCCATTTTTATTCTTCTGTGAATTTTCTTATTCACAGAAGGAAGGCAATTCACAGAGAAATTAAGGATGCAAAAAAGGTTGTTTCGACATCCAATCCACCCTCGAGGGTGTAATTTTCCTGACTAAACATAGCGTACGTGTCACAGGAGACGCCGTGGTGGAGGGCTCCAAAATATAATTTTCATTACCCAGGGTTCTTTTAACATCCACCTAAATCTGAGTACACGAGCGTGTTTCTTTTTTTTTTTTTTTTGCATTTCGCGCTCTTGTAAGTGCTGCCACAGCGGACGCTGATCAAACGCGCAACCTCGTCCTCACTAGAAGAATACATAGCCGCTGTGCTACCATGCCGGTTCGTATAAGAATACTGGTGAATACGGGAGGGAAGACACTTGAATTGATTTGACGCGTAGGCTATGAATGGTGGGCACCTGATTCGTTGTCATTCGGAAAATGTCAGCTTCGCTGACACTTGGAGCGCGCATTAAGGTTAAGAATACGGGTGGACGTTGCCTTAAAGGGCCCCTCACCAGGCCACACAGCAAACTTCAGTTATACGCTGGAAGTTATTACGTCTCCTATAGGGAGCGTTCTGCCGCAAAAAAGAAATCAGATCGGCTCATTAATAGCCGAGATGGAAATATTTCAATGCCGCGTACCCATGATTTCAGGAGGCGAGCTCCACTGCCAAGCGATACACTCTCTCCGCAAGCAAAACTCCTTCCCCACGGTCTCCCATACCGGAACTCGAGGATCGCGTGACGTATACGTCACGGGCCCCGCCTTTCTTTTTTTTTTTTCTCGTCGCTTTTTTGCAGTGCGGCTCACTTCCGCTGACGGCGTCGCGCGCGAGCTGTTGTGATTGTCTCGTTTCGCGCAGCGCATGATTTTGCGCGCTGTGCACGAGGACATCTGACTAGCGGTATAAATCAGTGCTACACGAATACTGAGGCAGACAAAAGCGGATCACAGAGCACGATCCCGCGCTGGAACACGGTAGAAATTAAATGACATAGTTTCGGTGTCTGCGCGCGCGACTGCATGACCTCGGAACAAGCAGATGAAACGGAAGTGCATCTCTCTTACTGCGGTGCGAAGTAAAACAAAAACACGCACACATTCGGTTTGTGTGATTTCTTATTTCTCTAAGGTTTAATTCGTCTATTCAAGCAACATATTACACAAATAACAGATGTTGCATTCTTCAAGTCACGTGTCACCACGACCGACGTCACAGCGCAAGCACCTGTACGTAGGCGCACTAGTACGTCAGTGTACGTCATACCCCAGCTTGGAGCGCGGCGGCCGCCGGGAGAAGGGGAAACGGCGTTCGGTTTGAAATTTCAGGTCCTTCCGCGGTGCGTAGCGATGTAATACTTTGTAGACGCGATCGTCATTGCGAATTGAATGCTCTGCGCTTGTCAGCTCAAAATGGCCAGACCTGGTGAGGGGTCCTTTAAAGATACTGAAGAACGTACTTTCGTTTCTAAATAGAAATGTCGAGACAGCCAGTTTCTTTTTCTCAACTCTGGGTTTCATTTACAGACATGTCAAGAAAGATTTGAGCGATTTAAAGTTTTGGTCATTTTGAGCTGGCTGACGCTGCCAATAATAGACGCAGAAGCAAGGATCAAATATTTTTTTTTTTTTTTTTGCTATGCCTGACGGATACGTTAAGGCGAAGTGCAGAGCCGCTACGCCGCCAATGAGCATCTCTCGCTTCGCCTCGCGTGCAGATATTCCTGCCATCCACTCCATCCTGGTGCATCCGTCAACGAGGAGCGTGAGGCAAGTGCACTCGAAAGTAAACATGTTTCGCAAACGCAGAAGCACTGATTTCTGTGTGGGCAGAAAATGAATTGCGGCAACTAGGTTCTCGACGCTGCGCTCACTTGCGCTTTGTTGGCAAAGCTGCGGCGTCCCTGCAGCTGGGGGAGTTGTAGTTCCCGCAACCGTTCTTTGTGGAAACAAACGAAAAGGCACTCGGGCATGCATTTGCACGCAAGCGGTGCTTACCTCTCGAATCAGAAAGGCCATTTTGGGCAAGTAACGACAATGATACACGATATAGTGACCGGGGTGGTGGTGGTAAACTTTATTGAAAGTGGGTAGGGGAAAGGGGGAGGTGGCTGAGGGATCGGGCTCAAGTAAGGTCCTGAGCCTGCTTGGCCTTCTCCGCCCAGTCCACCAGTTCAACCTGCCGGTCGACGTCCCCGGACCTGAGCCAGGCTGTCGAGTCAGACTCGCTACTGACGGGGGGATGAGAGAACAGGAGCGAGGGAGAACCGGGGCTATTCCGCTAGAGTTATTGTTGACCCTGAAGCACCACTAGTCAACCGCGAGGGCGCCCAGCCAACATCTCCTAGATAGCGCAATGCTGGTGCACTTCGTTCCATGACGTCATAAAGCAGAGCGCACAGGCCTGCAATCTAGGAAGCATTGACACAGCCGCGTGGAAGTCGCTTTGCCGTATTGCGACCATCTGTGCAGTGGTGCATATTCTAAAGCTAAGAGTACGTCCGTTCTGCACGTTCTGCATGGCGTGAAGGAAACAAAATTGGAACAAATAACTTCCGTAGTACCGCTTATTGTTTGTGTGCATGAACAATTTACGTTGTTAAACTGAGCCTAATCAACCGTCCTGCGTCGAGTATGTTGATCCTGTGCAACCTGCAGTGGCGAGGCTAAAATCTCGATATCCCAGTTTATCATGGCTTGGAATGGGCGCACATTCAAGATCAGACTAACTAAAGCGACCTCTTTGCGTTTCTACGTTCACCTCTCTGCATGACGACTCCATTCAGGCCAGAACGCCATGTTTTAGACCAGGATATGTTTATCAACTCGCAGCACAGTGATGCCGCTTGAAGCGCTCAAGTATCGCGCATAGAATAGTGTCTCTTTTTTTATCCGGTACGAATTACAGTTCATGTATAGTACGTTGCACTATGCATTCTGGCACAGTCTCTCCGAAAAGTAACTAAGCCACTGCATGCGCTTGTGACCGCGAGCCTCTTATCGGTCTGCATACTTGACCTCATATCTTTCACTTCTTCAAATCACCAGAGATATGGAGGGACAGACTGACACTTATGGTGGATTCAACGGTAAAGGGGAAAGACTCATGACCTGGGTCACAAATTGGAGAGGGTCAGTTGACCTCACTGTCCTGAAATTTGAAACTTCAGTCGGTCTATATGTAGGTGCTTTACAACAGTTTGTCACTCGTGGAGTGTAGCTTCGGAACAGTTGCTAATTACTTCACGTGTATTGCAGAATAATACAGTGGGGATTGATATGAAATGCAAGCACTGATTTCCTGTGAAAACCGTCAACTGTCCATGCTTCCGCACTAAAATTTAGAAAGCGCAAAGGTATAGATGCTTTGACTGGAGGATTACTTCGCAGTAATCCTTAGGCCACGATCCTGCAATAATCCCTACTTTAACAGCAAGTGGACATTTCTTATAGTAATGGAGTGCTCTGTACTTAATTATTTTGACAATATCTCGTTCTGAGCAGCAATAATAGATAAGCTTTCAGTTCATATTAATTACCAGTTAAGTACTCTCGGTTTAATTGAAGTAACACACTTCACTATTTCATTGCGCACCCTCTTTCAGGTTTCTCCAGGTGCCAGTACTCGCATACTACGTTCTACACGCGCTACTACCAATGTTCTTCCATGCAGGTAAATGTTGCTAACATTCGTTATAATCTTATCCCGTTGATATTTGCGAAGGAAAGGACAACTCGAAACAAGCAAGCACGTGTCATTGCTGTAAGGAATTCATACACAGACATCAGTTGACATAATGAATGTATTTCATTCAGTTTTCGCAGCCATCTTAAAATTATAATTATATTTTGAAGAATACGTGCCGCGGCTCGACACGCAATGCATGTAACAGCCTCTGTTGATATGCATAAACGACTAGCACAACTAACAAACAGGTTAACTCTTTTGCTTCACAGAGAGCGAGCAGAGACATCAGCCTGCCCACTTCAACGCACCAATTGGGCTCCTCTCCAAGGAGTTACCTTTCTAGACTCGGTTGACGTAGCCCAATGCTTACTTTCATTCCAGGCTCCGTTTTCGACGAAAGGGGCGCCTACGATGAATGGTGGAATGTGGAAAACGAAGAGAGCTTTTCGCGGGCCGAGCAGTGCCTTGTTCAACAGTACATCGAATCAACCAAATTGGACGCTTCGCAAGTTTGTGTCGATTTTCTTTCCTACGTGTTTCGCAATTAAATCGCGAATGAAAAAGAAAACGCTAGCATTCCTGGTATTTACAGTGTTTTTTTTTTTCCACCACTAGGAAGAAGCTAAAGCAATGGCTGCCCAAGTGATGAACCAAAATTTCATACTGGCGCCGTCATTCCAGGTAATGTTTTGTACGTCGCCGTACCTCAATCTTAATGCTTACAGTTGACACTACACTACAACTTTTAGGTTGAAGTAAGCCGCATAAGCAAGCGGGAAAGTCTCGTTTGCTTGCGTGCGAATTGGCCTTACTCATGCCACTGTTCTCTCGGCCACTAGCTAGCGCTCTCGCTCCGAACAATTCTTCCTGGCACGTTGTGGTACCTCGTGTTTGTTTTTGCTGCCTGCGTAATTCGTTTGATCACTCGGAGGAAGTCCTGCAAAGCACGCAAGAATCGCATTAGTTCCTAATGACATAGAATCAAAGGAAACAACATCGCGAGCAATAATGAACTGTAAGAGCTTAGAAGTGCACTCTGAGGCCAAATATTCACAACGACACGCAAGCTCTCTTGGAGTAGGGGCGCCGCTGTGGCAATAGAGACATCGGTGTCGTGCAAACACCGCGGAAGTTATAGTGCAGTCGATCGGATCACCTGTGCTACGTCATTGTGACCCGACTGAACCAACCGAAATACATACGGACGCCAGTGGGATCCGTCTTGGTGCAATTCTCGCGCAACACAAGCCTGGCTTCCCTAAATATGTTCTTGCCTATGCGAGCCGCGCCCTTAATTAATCAGTCACCAAAAAAGAATGTCTCGCAAATGTGTGGGCGTTAAGCAAATTTCGCCCCTCTTTGTACGGCCAGGCTTTCGACATGATGACAGACATCCACGTAATCTCTTGGTTGGTTTCTCTTCAGGATCCCTCTGATCGCCTGGACCGTTGGACTCTTCGTCAATAAGAATTGGACATTCGCGTATTTTACCGATCCGGGCACAGAATTCTGACGCGGATGCGCTCTCTCGATCGCCCGTGAAGTCCGACAACGAATTACTTTCCACGGCATACTTACCGCTGGCTACTCTCACCGTCACAAACATGTCTTAAGAACAGCACAAGGACCCCCGGATCGCAATCCTCCTCTCAAGTCCTCTACGCCTCTTCAATCGCTGCATACCGCCGTGCCCTTCACCGCCATGCCATACATTTCGCAATACGATATGCACTCTTATACCGATGCGACTATAACACTGACGAACGGAAATGGCTGCTAGTCATACCCAGCCACTCGCGATCCAGTGTGTTAACGTATTTCCACGCTGACCCGCAACATTCTCACGCTGGCGCACTGAAAACGCATCAACGGCTCCGCCAATGATATACTACTGGTGTGGGATATATATATTTGCCCGTAAATACATTTGGTCCTGTCCATGTCAACGACGGAAGACGTTTCACCATACGACCGGTACGCTGCAGCCTTTGCCACCTCCTTGCGGCCCTTTTGACCGCATTGTAATCGAACTATATGAACCACTTTAACGCTCTGTTGGTGGCAATCACTGGATAATTTTCCCGGTGGACCACCTAATGCGATACGCAGAAAGAGCTGCATTCGCGGCTGGTGCTCGTGACGTCGCCTCCTTCCTCTTATGCCATTTCCTTCCCCGTCATGGTGCACCACGATGACTGCTGAGCGACATAAGCCGTGCGTTTCTGTCCGAGGTCATTCAACGGCTTCTCTGCTAATGCTGTACTCTTCAGTGCACATCTACTGCTTAGACCAACGGCCTAACGGAGTGCTTCAACTGAACGCGAAGAGACATGGTCGCGATGTGTATTGATTCTGACCATACCAATTCGGACCTCGTTATCCCCTTTGTGACGTACGCATGCAGCACCACGACGCAGTCACAAATAGGCTTTTCACGAGTCTGTTCTTTTATGTGGCCGCGAATCATCCTCCACACTTCACAGCATATTGCGGTACCACCCGGATGCCTCCGAACTCAGCCCAGTGTATGAGGTCGCACAGCATGCTGAAGAGTACCGTCAGCTTGCCCGCTGATTCAAGTCTGACAATCAAGGCCTCCAAAAAAAGTCGCAGTTGCGCTCGAAAGACGAAGCATTCTTGTTCCACTCCCCTGGCCTCACGATTGCGATAGCAAATTAGTAGACTCATATAAGACGTAAGAATAATAGTTTTATCGGCCATATAAATTTGGAAAGATTCGCTTGCTAACTAAATTAATAAGCAAGATACCACGCGCGTACAAGCAAACATGAATACATTTCACTTGATGACCGCGCACACTGGCTGTCATAACGCTGGAGTGAGAAAGCGCGGCAGCAGCGGCGAGCAAATTGACCTTGGTTCTGCCTCTAGCTTCAACACGAACTAAACGGCAAGAACAGAGCACACACGAAGCTCTTAGCCCTCGGTGCATCTATATTCTGTATTCATCGCAGATCGCTTTAAAGATAGAGCCCGGGCGGCCGCGCCATACGCATCGAGCGCCGGAGTTGCACAGCATGCTGAAGAGTGCCGTCAGCTGGCCCGCTAATTCAAGCCTGACAATCAAGGCTTCCAAAAAAAGTCGCAGTTTCGCACCGCCGTCCCTCCGGTGCCTCTCGCGCGATGGAAGACGGTGAGCTTCCTCCCCGGTTTCCTCCCTTACGCGCACGAGATTAAGCGACCATCGTCGGCTCACCCTCATACGCTTTCACTCGTACATACAGCATACAGCGCGTGGCGACGATATTATCGCCCTTGAAATTTACACGGAACATCATGACGACGCCGACAAAGACTGTAGGAATGCGTCTGGGGTGTCCATGTAATTGCTATCACAATAAACGATCGCCGCTACAACGCGATCGCCTGTGCAGACTTTCGCCGTTGGCTTCCCTCGTCTGGCTCCGACTATCGATTACCATTCTCTCGGCACTTATGTCATTGCTGCCTAAAGCTGTACCACGATCCACTCATTCTGTGATCGCGTGGATTTGCCCGCATGGCACCCCTTCGCCGCCGCAATATTGTAGTGAAGAAAGAGAGAAAGAGAGAGAGGCAGAAGCAAGCAGCACTGGGGCGCTGTCATCGACGTGAGGCCTGAGCACAAATCGCAAAGCTGTTGGCGCCGAGACTGCTGTTGTACTTATGCTCTGCTCGTTTTTCGCCTTCCGTTTCCCGTCAATAAATTCTACTTATCAATATCATCAGCTATTACCCACGAATCATAAGATAGATTGCTAATAGCATTAAAGTCTCCACGGACTGAAAAAATTGACCATGCATCTACCTTGCATCTCTACAAGGTAGATGCATCGAGAATTTTTTCAGTCCGTCCTCGAACAATTACTATTTTCTTCACGAAACACGCGTTGTCTAGTTAGCGTCCACCATGTAACATAATATACAGATACAAAGAGCTACGTTCTGCTCAACGCGAGTACGGCTGCTTATGCGAACGAATGACTGAAACGTACGAAGCTTTGCAAGCTATAGTTCGAGGGCCATCATACCTGACCGAAAGCGGAGCAGTCCTAAGTTGTCTAGCAGTGTCAGGACTGCGTGCTAAGCGCCTCCACAGTGGTGTAAACTTCAATTATTGTGTCGTCTACCCGTTTGCCGCGCACAACTGGATTGTTCCAAAGCAAGCTCTTAGGCGACTAAATTTCGAAGCCTGTGCCAAAGCTTCTCGCCCAAGAAAAAAAACGCTGCTGTAAGGGAGACGAGGCACGTTACCGTGCAGTGGTGACAGCCGTGTCGTGCAAGCCCAATATACCTTCTAATGCAGTATGCATTTCAAGTTATCGTTGCGAAACGTTAACCAGCTAATTTTATATGAAAGTTAAGGGATTAATTCAGTAGTCGATACCACAGCTAGGCTGTTCTGCTGGTGTTTGCAGTACCTCGTAAGTTTACAATTATTTATTAGTCGTGAACTTCAGTAGGCTCGGTCAGCTCCTATGGTGGGTTGGGCTCCTCTTCCTAATACCAGCTAAACGAACATTTAGACAAATCGTATTTCAGTAACCCTACACGCCCCTTCCTCAACCCAAACCAGCATGACAGCACCGGAAGAGCAACACCGCGAGCTGCTCTTACGAAGCAGTGTATATAACACGGTTTACACCAATGCATCGAACGAGCTCGGATGCTTGAGCTAGTTCCGTAAAGCGTATGGAGGTAACCACACTTTCGTTTCCGCAGGCCTTCAAGTACAGTCTCGAAGGATCACGTTATAGCATGTCCAACTTCAGCCTGCACCAGAATTTTCCAGCCGATAGCAAACATGTGTTCTATGCAGCGCATATGATGGTAAGACCCAGTTTTTATTACGATATATCACTCCTGGCAGAAGCTGTTAAGCACAGCGATGCCGCCTTATTTATCTTATAGGCTCTCTGCGACGAGACTGACACAGCACAAAACTCGTTTATTTATCGTATGTTCAACGAAGAGCTCTCCGATTTCTACAGGTGAGCGTCGTGTGATTTCACTGTTGATGAGGTCACAAGGGAAGGGAATCACTCCAGCACGAATTGTTTCCAGGCACAACGTGCCCTTCTACAACTTTCCGGAATACGAAGACCAAGTTTCGAACTGTGAGCCAGCTCAAGCCAATGAGTTGTCGAAGATTCGACACTGTCGAATATGGAACACATATTGAGAAAGAAATGAGGACATATTCGGATGAATAAGATGTGTATTTAAAGCAAACTATTCTTTTCCTACGCCCACTCCCCTTCTCGTGGTCTGGCGTCACTATAAGGTCGTGTATATATATATGTATATACATATATATATATATATATATATATATATATATATATATATATATATATGTGTGTGTGTGTGTGTGTGTGTGTGTGTGTGTGTGTGTGTGTGTGTGTGTGTGTGTGTGTGTGTGTGTGTGTGTGTGTGTGTGTGTTTGTGTGTGTGTGTGTAATCGTACTATAAGTTCAAATAATGGGTCCGCATTGTTTCAGTAAAATTAGCCAGATGGCACGCGGTTGTGTGTTCTTGCTCAGTGCAAGTATGCCGTTGTATGTAGTAGGTCCCTTTATTTCATTGTTTTCCACAGTGTTGCGCCGGCATAATGTTCGAGTGCCTAGATAGGTGCTTTTCAAGCCTACTAGACACGAAATAGTTGATGTTCTCATATCTATTGTTCCTGCAGTGAGATTTCGCATTGAGTCCACATTCAGTAAACTCAGTAAAAAAATAAAAATTCTGAATCTATTCTGCACCTAACGTGTTTTCTGAATCTGGGAATCCAAGAAATGCGGTGAAAGTAAGTTTTCAATGAGCAGAATTATTCGGCGCCCCAAAGGGTTAATGTTGGCTGACAAAGTAGTGCCAGTGAGCGCCATCTCATGCTCCGCATAATCAAGTGATAAATCACGACATGAAGCCTGTAGATGTGTTGCCGGCTAATAGGCATCTTTAAAGCGCACAGCTAAATTAAATCGCGCATATCCAATGGCTTCCTTGATTTTCTTAAACTTCTTATACTTCGGCTACTGATTCTCGGGCCATTGTTTATGTGCCACTGGGTATGTGCGAATTCTTGGCCAATCCTCCAAGATATGTATGTGCCACTGGGATACATGGGCAATAGAATCCTTAAATGCATTTAAGTGTGCCTCGCACTTCTCGGCGTGCATGTACCCGTCATCGCCATTCTTCCCTAGACAAGCTTCATTCATCGATTTTGCCCTCCTAACATCGGTGCGCAGGCGACTCACGCTACGCATTTCGGCATAGGCAGTGAGCCGTCCAGTACACAAGCGTAAACATTGCTTGTGATTACACTTTACTTAGAGTAACTATACCTTACTTAGAATGTACTGCTTATGAATTGTGAATGCGAGAAAGCGTTAATGTGAAATTCAACGCCGCTCAGTGGTCCTTCGAGTTATGAAGTCCTCAAAGGTCGCGGGAGGCGCGACTCGCCCGGCAGGACCTGAGAAGCCAGCAAGCAACCTTGGACCAGGCCTAACGAGCCGCTATACCCAGCGGGGCCCTGGAGTAGGGGCTTCACCCGCAATAACCTCAATACGCTATTTAAATTAAATGTTCGTTCCTCCTCTTCGCGGGAAAGCTAACGCGTTGAGACGCTTGGCAAACACCTCCTAGATAGCACAGGGCTGGTGCACTTCGACCAGTGACGTCTCGCTACCTTGCCCGCGAAATTTTGGTCCAAGTAGCATGATGTCATAAGTCAGAGTACACAGGCTTGCTGTCTAGCAGGCGCTAGTTTAACCCAGTGGATAAGACGCTCTGCTTCTGAGCGTGGAGTCGTAGGTTCGAAACTCACCCCCACCGACGTTTTTTCCTTTCGAATTTCTTATGTTTTCTTGTA
This sequence comes from Dermacentor andersoni, assembly GCF_023375885.2. Lineage (NCBI taxonomy): Eukaryota > Metazoa > Arthropoda > Arachnida > Ixodida > Ixodidae > Dermacentor > Dermacentor andersoni. The sequence goes on from NC_092814.1 coordinate 263,837,339, forward strand.
CGTTAATTTCTTTATAGAACGCCGGTTAAAGCTTAGGCGGTCAATAATATCCATGTGACAAAGTGCACTTTGAGTGAGTGCACTTCGCCGCTATAGTTTCATTCGCAGGCTGCCACACGGCAACGCTTCGTGACACTCACTGCAGAGCGCACTCGTCAGCGAGTGCCTTCGGCGCACAGACTTCGTGGCAGCGAAGTGTGTAGCCTCGTTCGCAATTAGCATAAAATAAGTAAAATAATATTAAAAGCAGAATCAGGAGTAATTTTGGTAACGTTACAAGGTAATAAAATGAGCTACACTGAAAAAAAAATCAAAAACAGCAATAAACTGCTCTCGGACTGTTTACGACAACGCGGCCGATCGCCATGGCCACCAATCTGAAAGAACACTTTTCATTCTCGTGTAGCAGCGTGCCGCCAAAATGACACTCGGCGCGCTGAAGTGCACTTGCTCCAAGTGCACTTTAGTTGCCCGTGTGACAGGGGTATAACACAGGCTTCCGAAAGAGAGGGTGACGTGGCGTCGCGGCGATGGCCTCTTCCCTCACGCAACACCTGGCGCTCCAGGGCAGCAGCAGGTGTTCCCTTTCGCCCGCTCTGCTTCGTCCAGGCGCGCACCTGACGTGAAGTCGCAACCAATGGGAATGTAGGTGCTACAGACGCTGGGGTTTTTCCCTGAACCATTTGATGCTTTCCCAAAATTAAATTATGGGGTTTTACGTACCAAAACCACTTTCTGATTATGAGGCACGCCGTAGTGGAGGACTCCGGAAATTTTGACCACCTGAGGTTTTTTAACGTGCACCTAAATCTAAATACCACGGGTGTTTTTGCATTTCGCCCCCATCGAAATGCGGCCGACGTGGCCGGGATTCGATCCCGCAACCTCGTGCTCAGCAGCCTAACACCATAGCCACTGAGCAACCACGGCGGGTTTTGATGCTTTCCCATCAACACAAAGGTACGCAAAGCATTTAGTTTCATAGTATTCAATGTATCGCCTCTCTAAGGACTCGCTTTGCATAGGTTACAAGTGGTTTATATCTGCATATTTCTTTAAATACATGTAAATATTTGAAAGAAACGTTTCTCAACCAGCTCACGTATACAAATATCACAAGCCATCTGCAACTTCTCATATCAACTAATTAGGAGGGATGAGTTTAATACTCGAAGTTCACCTGCCGCGGTATAGCTCAATGACCATGGTGTTGTACAGGCGAGCTCCAGGTCGCGGATTCAATTCCAGCCGCGACGGCCGCATTCCGACGAAATTGGAATGCAAAAATGCTCGTTCACCCTGCGTTGGGTGCACGTTAAAGAAGCCCAGGTGGTCAAAATTAATCCGAAGTTCCTCCCCAACAGTGTGCTTCAATCAGATCGTCGTTTCGTAAGGTAGAAACCCCGAATTTAACTTCTATATAAAAGATAACTGCCGCGCCGCGAAAGGAAGATGGTGTCTGTATTTGGGCACATTTGTCCACTACGCTACTACATATACAGAAACGGGCCTTCAGAAGGAGAATTTAGATGTTTTTAGATCATAGGGGAGGGGGGGGGGGGGGAATGCGCGAAATTCAAAAATGCTCGTGTACCTTGATTTAGGTCCACTTTAAGGAACCAGAATTTCCATACGGGCTAGTTGGTATTCCATTGCAAATTTGACTACAGCACTTACACAGACAAAAGGACCGAAAGAACGACGACGACAACAAGCGCTTGTCGTCGTCGTTCTTTCGGTCCTTTTGTCTATGTAAGCCCTGTAGTTAAGTTAGCAACGTTAAGGAACAGCAGCTGGTTAAAACTTACCATGAGTCCATCGCTATGGCGTACCGCATAATCAGATCGTGGTTTTGGCACGTAAGACCCCAGGATTTAATTGTTTTGTGTTTTATTTAGAAACACACTGATCATTGCCTGCTGAAGCCAAGAATCGACGCGCGATTAACTTGTGCGTGAGCTGCTTCGACAGGCATCGTCGTCGCTGGAAACGCTTGCCTCCGTTCGCTTAGGAATTTCGTTCGCAATTCCCGTACAATTCTTGGTACGTGTACCCTCCGCGGTATCTTTGTTTTAGGTACACATCCATGCGCGTTATGTCGCCCATGTTGCCCCGCAATGGTAAGCGATATTGAAGACATTACCAACATACCATACCAACATGATATTGTGCTTGGTCAAATCCCCACGAACTCGGGCCGTCTCAAATGTTTCCTTCGTTGCGCTTTTTTCCAAGTGGACCTGCGCCTTACGGTCATTCATACTGCCGGTGGTTGGAGCGGCCAGGTGGGACTTCTTAAAATTTCGAACGAGTAAATATCTGCTTTTGCGCATGAGTGTTGTATGATGTCTGTTCTTCATACGCTGGTGCCAGGAAAGCTATGCCTGCTCCAGGTTGACGAAATGCCGGAGTTTGGAAATTGTACTTTAAAATTCTGTCGAAAAAATTAGAAAAATGACACCTCGCAATGAATGGTTCTTATCAGAACAAAGACTCTTATTCAACCTTTTCTAGAGCAATTGTATCATGATAAGCCAACAAACACATACACCAAGGAAAGCATAGGGGAAATTACTTGTACTCGCGAATCGAATTAAAGAAATGATAAATGAATGGCAATGAAAGTGGATGAAAAACCAACTTGCCACTGGTGGGGGACGATCTCATGTCTTCGCCTTACGTGTGCGAGCATCCCGCTGTCTGCCGGCCACTGCTAGGCGGTCGTGTACTTCACTCAACGAGGGCTGCTTTTTCTTTTCTTTTTTTTTTTTTTTTTTTTTTTGCAGAGCAAAGCTTCTTGCACTCGAGACACTATATATACGCACTGAAATTACTTGATATAGATAGTCCCTCACTAGGTCTGTCCTGTGACATTTGTCGGTCTTCGCAGAACTACAAAACTTTGGCTAACAGCATCAAAACCGGGTAAGTTAGAAATGAATAAAGTCGCATAGCCACAATTAGGAAAAAGAAGATACATACTATAAACGGCGCGTTTCTAATGAAGTGACATTCAACATTGGGATCATCAATAGAGAAATATATTAGAAACCACCTACAGTAAAACATTCGATATTTTGCACTAAGAATGGTAACTGCATTATATTGGTGCAAGGATCCTGTCGTCGTTATGTTGACGCTAATAACAACGCAGACGAGCTTGTCACCGAAGCTGAAAGCATTCTGCCAGTGCAGTGGAAGCACCATTAGGAATGAGTCGCGACCTGACATGGCGAAATGAGTTCTGTTTGTGATGTTATCCGTACTGCTAAACTTCTTGTGTTTAAGGAGGAAACTTCGAAATAAAATAAAGCTAATGCAGCGCGTGAATATCATTTCCAAGTCATATTTCCGGGTTTGCTAAAAAATACTCATAAATTCTGGAGTGCTATCCTGCGTAAATAATGCGCTACCGATTCATTTATGATATCACACAGTACAAATAATGCTCCGGTTATCATGAACGCATTTTATGCCTACTTTAAGTCTGTTTTAAAGCACGATAACTTCGTAATTCCACCTTTTACGAAAAAGCCACTAAGTTTTATCGGTGATATTGTATAGCCTAACGAGGTTGTATTACATTTGATTTTAAATCTAGATTTTAAAAATATGGCACAACAATATAAGCGACGCATTTCTCGCTAGATACGCATTATGGATTGGTCGTTCTTCACAAATATTTTTCAGATATCCCTATCGATGTCCGTTGTCCTTTCAGTTTGGAAATCCGCTACAGTTCTTCCTCTATACAGATCCAAAAACAAGCAATTTTAAACTAAGAGCCATCACTTGTACACCTCACTTATGCAGATTACTAGAACACGTAATACGCAAACATATTTTTGAACTTCTGTAGACGAAAACAGTCGAACGTATCTACACAGAAGACTTCTAGAACGAAATGACCTCTATAACGAAGAATCAATCACGCCCCGACAGAATTCCTATATTTCATGTGTATTGTGAATGCCTCCACACCGAAGACACCACAACAAATTTGCCTGTACAAGGAATATACGCATCCCCCGATGGCTGAGTTGTTGTATTATATCGAACGCCACGTATATAGCACTGCTGTCACTGCCCTGCGCAGAGGCCACTGAAGTGCGCTCTGTGTTAGCACTAACGGCAGCGCCAGCGACGCACCTCGAGGGCGTGCCGACGTCAGCGAGTGCAAAGCCCTTCCGCACTGCTCCAGGAATCGCTCGATTTGTACGCTGCTAGTTGTAGCGCAGCAGCGGGTGCGATAGCCGACGAACACGTCGCACTTTATGACGACATGACGGTTATAATGTTAACTGAACACCGACGACGTCTTCAAAGCCGTGCAGCTAGGGTGGAAAGGGTGAGAATTAATGTCGACGAAGGCGACAGTGATGAAGAGCCTGTAAGCCAATCGCAAATCAAGGTGGCGACTATTCGACGACCTGCAGCTTCACCTTTTGTCGCTCCCGCGTTTCGCCACGGAGCGTGCCCTGAGCCTCGGCGCAATAAGGTCGGTTGCAGTCGCGCAGTTCATCTGACGAAGTGCGAAAAAAAAAGAAAGAGAGAAAAAAATGCTACTTATTCACTATGTATCCCTTGGAATCCTGTTAAAGGTTTTTCTCTTATTGACCATGCTTAGAATTTTTTTTTTATTTCTAGTGATGCGGTGCGTCGTTTTTGCAACAAAGTGACCTCTATAAACGATCAATTTCGGAGGTCCCAAGCGTGTACGCTGTTTTAAAGGTGTTCGACTGTAATGCTTTCTGGGGCGCTCAGTACGGCTTTCGACGGGGCTTCAACGTCATCACCAACTAGCTGAATTCACTCTTATCGTCCATGCTCTAAACATAGCTGGTGAAATCGCCACACTGTTTATAAACTTACCAAAAGCATTCGACACTTGCACATTATGAATTGTTAAAAAAAACAAATTTTCTACAACCATGCATTAGTTAACTGGATTGCTTCCTTTCTCTCTCCCCCCAAACTAGTGTTAATGCATATTTTACAACTCTCAACAATTCTCTGTTGCCAGTGTAGCATCAGGTCTGCTTCTCTTCTTAATTGATATAAGTTATTTGCCGGGTAACATTATACTTTAAAATCCGCTTTTACGCCATGATTGTTTCTTGCAACATCTATTACATCAGTCAATGATCACGACCTCCGTAACGATTTAATTGCCTCATGCTGCTCATGGTGTGTCACTGGGCAGAAGTATATTAATTTCCTTAAAGTAGTTTCCACCTCATTTACAAAGCGCCTTCTCTTGTCGCTTACTCATTCAGTGGTTCTCCAGTGGGTAATGTGTCACAGAATAAATACCTTGGTCTTCGTTTCTCGAACGATTTGTTTTGTTCTAATCACATAGAACATATGTGCAACCGCGCACATCACAGGCTAGTTACCTGCAACGTACCCTGTACGTTCGACCCCTTTTCACATGAGCCTCACGAGTAAGGCTCATGTGTATGAGATCCTTATAAAAGAAATCTGATATCGAAACAATTTAATCTCTCCAGAAGGAAGACGTGTGCTGCGCTCATTGCCGTTTACGGCAGGTATTTTTCACCCAGTTCCCATCCTTCCAGTCTTCAGAAAGTATTTTTGGCCGGCTAGTTGGTTCACACTGAATTCTGTAGTATACCGCTCGAAATAGAGGCCGCGCTCTTTCCTCTCATGTCTCGCCTTTCTTTCGTACCTTACAAGGCAAATATCGCACAGTACACTACATAAATCAGCAATCTTCAGCTTGTCACTTTCGCCATTTCGAACCTTCAAAGTTTTTTTTTTCGTGCTTTAATTAACTTTCCACAATTTCTTCTACTCAGCAAATAAATGCAGACCCAGATCTACATCCACTAGACGTGATCATGCGTTGAATTTATCTCCTTTTCGTCACCACGCCGAGACAATTACTTTTTATTGCGATAGCAATTATAGGAACACCCCAGGCGCATTTCTGCTATCGCCATGGCCGTCGACGTCGCCGTCAGGTTCCGTATAAAGTCCAAGGGCGATAAAATCGGCGCCACGCGCCGTATGCTGTATGTGCGAGTGAAAGCGGGCGAAGGTGAGCCCGGGAACGCGGCTCAATCTCGCGTGCGCGAGCGAGAATGGCGGGGGGGAGCGTGCCAACTTCCGCAGCGCGTAATGCTCCGCGGGGAAGGGTAGAGAGTGGGGGGGAGGTCGTTCTACCCCGGGCGGCCCGGGCGTCGGCGCACGCCCGTGTGCGACGGGGAAAGAGTCCGCCGCGCGCTGCGTTTTTCGCCGCTTAGTTAGCGTTGATGCGAGACGCAGCACGAAGGTCAATTCGCTCGCTGCTGCTACCGCGATTCCTCCCTCCAGCGTTTTCACAGCGAGTTTCCGCAGTCTTAGAGTGAGATGCGTTCATGTTTCCTTGTGCGCGCGTGACACCATGCTTGTTAATTTAGTTAGTATGCCTATGTTTACAAGTTTATACGGTCGCTAAAACTACTATCGTTACTTCGTTTAGCTAGCTGTCCACTAAATTTGCTACCGCAATCGATGCTTCGCCTTTCGGGCGAAACTTCGACCTTTCTTTATCCGCACTATAGAACACTGGAACGCATTATCTCCGGTATTTATCGCCTGCTGAATCACTTTCAAATATTGTGAGCCATCGATTTTGCACTGTGTTTCTTTTCTCCACACACTCGCAATCGTTGCATCTTTTACTCTTCACTTCTGCGATATCCCTTCGACGTCGCACTTTGCTGATATAAAAGAAATACATTTTGCAGGTATTTTATAAAATGGCAATGTATTATTGAAATGCTTAACTAAATATTAAATTACGCACAATTCTCATTTATGTTTATGTTGCAGTGTTCGTGACTAGGAGTGAAGCTGGTTTGTGGTATTCTTGTGGAAATACTGAACATTAAAATTTTGGATTCATTTCACACGCTGGTTTGGCTTGGTTGGGCCGGACTGGATGGCTATGTTTGATTGATTGATTGATTGATTGATTGATTGATTGATTGATTGATTGATTGATTGATTGATTGATTGATTGATTGATTGATTTCAACGTCCCAAACCTACGAAGCGGCTATAAGACAGGCCGTAGTATGGCGGGATACGAATTAATTTTGACCAATAGGAGTTCATTGACGCGCGCACAATGATCGGCACACGAGCATCTTTGCAGTCTGTCCCCTTCGGAATGCGGCAGCCGTAGTCCGGTAACACGAAACGAACCCGTGACCAAGCGTTCAGCAATAGAACGCAATGCCCACTGAGACATCACGCTGGCTACTGGTACTAAATGTTTATGCCGGCTAAAGCGCGCAAGGACCATTCATTTAGTGGACGCGTCGTTGCGTACGCCGCTAAGATCCTCAGCAGCCGCAGAAATCTGCCAAAGTACCGTTTTCCAACAGGAAAATGTGTACATTGGGCTTACATCTTTTCAAGGAAACGTGCATTCTTTGTGAGCTGAGCGAAGTCCTTTCCTAGTTGGCGCTTGTCTTCTTGTTTCTTTGTTTTTTTTTCCTCTTTGTTGAGTAATTTTCAAAATGACCGAGACATGGCGGAGAAGTAAATACAACAAGGTTACCCGGGACTTAGCCTGCTTCGCTACCTTCCAGCATGGGGGAGGGGAAAAAGGAGGAGTATGTAGAGATGATGAGACAAGAAGCATAATTTAGGCATGTTGGCGTACCTAAACTCTGCGCGTGGCGTCAGCGCGTCTCCGTTGCGCTGAGCTATGCGCCTGCTACTATGACACCCGAACGGTGCTCGTTGCGGTTGTCGCTTATAAGAGCAACCGCATCGAACGCATATCCACCGCTGTTAAACAGGAGCATCGCTGTACCTACCAAGGTGGTACCTCCCAAGTATGCCTCCCAATTCCGAGCAAAAATATAATAATAATAATAATAAATGTGGCGGAAATACACCACAAGTGCTTGTCAAGGGTTTTATTGCTGTTGCCACCAGACGTACATCCTTGTCTCACGAGTGCTGCCAATAAATAATCTTATTAATTCTCGCTAAGCGCCTCAAGGTGTGCTTTTCTCATTTCATTATTTGTGCTCATAGCAGCGCGAAATACCGGATTTCGCGGGAGAGCCAATAGAGATTGAGGGTGTTAACGCCAAACAGAAAGGCTGCCCGAGAATGTACTCATCGTCCAAGCTCTTTATTAGAAACGATGATCTTGCGCGACTGTATATATAGACAGACAGCGAAGCTCGTCTTTAACGCGGCAGCGCTAAGGGTCCCGTGACGCAGAAAATCCGATGTCGGACGTCGTCTCGGTAAAAAGATTTTCAAACCACCCATACCCAGGCCCTCCATGCGGCGCAAGGTAGCTACTGAAGTTATTGAATTTCTCAAGCAAAAATACGTAGAAAAATCGTAACACACGACTTACGCACAACCTACAGACATGATAGCGTCGGATCACAATTTGACTATACGAGAAAACATAATTCTGTTACGCGAAAGCTCAAAGAAACCCCATTTCCAGCGTTTCTGCAATTTATAGGCCGGCCACGGCGTCCGCCATTTGCGCCCGCCGGCGCATGAGTATCTCGGGGCCACGCAGCGGTGCGCCCGGTTCCTTGCAATACCTCCAGATGGCGCTCGCCTCTGCCGCATGTGGATTTTGTGGCGGATGGACGTGCTTTTCGGGGCTCCGTGGCGACGACGAAATCATAAGTTTTTGTGCATGCTTTGAGCTTGCTTCTGTTTTTTATTTGATGGTTTTTGCATTTAAATAGTAATTGGGAAGTTTTCCTTTTCTTTCCCTTTTTTTTGTCTCTCGTATTTTGGGTGCGCGGGTGTGCTTCGTGTAAATTTGTTTTGCAGGATGATTAGAGCGTCCTTTCGTGCCACGTGTTCCAACACGTGCAGCCGGGTGGGACGTTGAGTGTTTGTAGTCTTTAACTAGTAGCTTGGAAGTGGCAAGACAAATAGCTATTAGCGGTTTTACTGTGCGTGTTTGGTAGAAAAGTGAGAGCATGGCCGCGTGGTTGAGCGCGTGCGAGAGCGTGTCATACCTTCGGTCTCCGCGACATTGTTTATTTTTGAAACAGTGGTGACAGTTGCTTTGTGGCATTTTGAGGATTTGGATCCTGTGCGTATCGTTTTTTTCTAAAAGGCACGTGCTCTGCATTGATATATTATTATAGTATTTGCAAAAAGCCGTGCAGTACATGGCGAGAAAGCCGGTAAAGCAGGCAGTACGGGGGGGGGGGGGGGGTCCCTCAAGGTAGATGAGGAGCGGGTGAGAATGGAGAGGGCGTCGAAACAACCGGCACACAATGTGATGTCGATACTAGGCTGCAGAAAATGGAGGCTTTCCAGGAAGAGCTTCTCAAACAGGTGCAAGAGCTCAAAAATGACCTAAACAGTGAGCGTGAGGCACGGAAGGTAGTTGAAAAAAGGCTTGAAGCAGCCGAGGAAAAGCTGAACAGGGCCGCCATTGTGAACGACAATGTGCGTGACAATGGAACGCAGACCCCCGACGCGACACGCGAGGGAGGGTCAGAGAAATACGTCGAACGCAGGCAGGGTGATGAAGGGTTAGCTGGAAAGAGAAGCACCTACCTTGAGGCCGCTACGCGGAAAAAGCAGGGGCCCAGGGGACAATCCCCCTTGTCGAGTCCGAATCACGCGGAAAATGACAAAGGGAAGCAGGAAGAGGTAGGAGAAAGTGAAATGGTCATTATCGCTGGCGATTCAAACCTGGCTGGGTGCTCAAAAGCGATTGTGGAGAGGGTGAAAGGCGACAGAAGAGTGGCGGTAGGGACATTTCCAGGGCGCACACTTGCTTCTATCATGGAGCGAGCAAAAGAAAAGCTCGCGGAAAATGCCCACGTGCGCAACCTCGTCATAGTAGCAGGTGGGCTAAATGACGTCCTAAACAGGAAAGGGCCAGGTCTAGCCCAGCGCTTGGCGAAGGGGGTGGACGACTTGCGTGAGCTATCCCCTCAGGTGCAGATCGTGGTGTGCACGGTACCGGAGGTGCCTGTGCGTGACAGTCACGTGCAAAGAGCCGTAGTGGCTGCTAATGAGGCACTCTGGAAAATGAGCCGAGAGAAAGGCTTCGAGGTAGTCGAAGTAAACAGGGAAGTGAGAAGTTGTGGTGGTTTTAAACGAGACGGGATCCACTTCAATTACAGGTTAGTACGAGAAGTGGGCTGGCGACTTGGTGGTCGCGCTGTTGCTTTTTTAGGGGGCCCGCAGGCGCTCAGGAGGTCAGAGTAGATAGTAATGAAGAAGGTCCCCTAGGGGAACATCAGAAGAGCATCGCCGTCGATAATAGAAAAGGGAGGAAAACAAGAAAAAGAGCTCGCCATGCAATAGGCTACATAAACATGCAGGGCGGCAGAAGAAAGGAAAAGTGGGCAGAGATTGAGGAGCAGTTACACAGGGAACAAATAGGGGTGTATGCGGTTACAGAAACGCACCTTAGAGACTCAGAAGAGCCGCCAGTTATTGAGAATTATGTTTGGGAAGGGTGCAACAGAACTAAGTCGGAAAGAAAGGGAGGGGGAGTCGGAACGCTCATCCATCAGGGAGCCAAATGGAAAAGAGTAAATTCACAATGTCAAGAGCATCTTTGGTTATCAGGTACAATGAGTGGGAAAGAAACTTGGCTGGGTGTTACGTATTTGTGGACCGGAAAAAATTGCACAGAGAAGAATAGAGAGTTAGTGGAATGCATAAGCGCTGATATTAAGGGTTTCGGGAGTGGTGCTGAAATTGTCCTATTAGGTGACATGAATGCCCACATACAGGATTTAGATGGCTATACCGATAATAACGGGAAGTCAATGCTTGACCTTTGTGAGCAACATAACCTCGTGATCGTGAATACAGGGCCTAAGTGTGAAGGACAGGTCACGTGGGCAGTGGGAAACCGGCAATCAACCATTGATTACTGTCTGATGACAGAAGGAATTCATGATAAGTTGAGAGAAATGGTCATCGATGAGGAAGGGTTTAACAGCATAGGGAGTGACCATAAACGCATCATATTGAAAATGGAATATGTAGTTGGGAAAGAGAGCAAGGAGAGTAAAATGGCCAGTCCAAATTTGAACGCTGAACAAATAGCAAATACAATCACTAGAGTTGAGGAAGAACTTGGCAAATGGCCAAGTAAAGAGTGGGATTATGGTGAGCTTCTAAGTGTAATAACGACAGAAATACGGAAAGAGAAACAACATGTTCGTTGGAAAGGAAAAAAGAAACCAAAAAGCTGGTGGAACAAGGAGATACGAGAAGCGATCGCCGAACGACAGAAAGCATCTCGAGAGCACAGGCAGGCAAAGAAGGCGCAGTTGTCACAGGATGAAGTAGCCAGTAAATGGGAAATATACCGGGAGAAAAAGTCTATGGTTCAAATACTGGTGCAAGCAATATTAAAAGGTGAAAGTGAACGTTGGTTGTCAGAAATACGTGAGAAAAAGAAGGCCGCACCTAGAATATTTTGGAACCACATAAAATTATTAGGCAGGAAGTCAACAACAATACAACAACATATCCTAGACGAAGATGAAAGCAGACTGGAAGGAGAAGCGGCAATAAATTACATCCGAAAAATAACAGCCGGATCTTTCCAAGGCAATGACGAGGTTGTATTTGAGGAAAAAAAGAGCATGAAAGAGACTCAGGAAAAGGAGCTGGTTCTGACAAATTTAAACTGGAAGAAAGCGGAAGAGAAAATTCCTAAGCGCACAGCCACAGGGCTAGACGAGGTTCCCGTTAAGCTGATAAATGAACTAGGACCAAAAAGTAAGGAAGCTCTGGTGAAAGCAGTGGAAAAAACTTTAAAAGATAGACGGATACCAGACAGTTGGCGACAAAGTAGATTGAATTTAATTTATAAAGGTAAGGGGGAGAAAGACAGAATTCACTCGTACAGACCGTTGACCATTACATCGGTAATATACAGGCTAGCAATGCAGGCAATCAAATTAAAGATTCAAGCATGGACAGAGAATAATGGCATTTTGGGAGAGCTTCAGAATGGCTTCAGAATAGGTAGGCGTTTGGACGATAACTTGTTTGTTCCTACTCAGTGTATTGAAATATCAAAAGCAGAAAGCAGACCGTTATATGTGGCCTTTTTAGACATTACAGGAGCCTGCGACAACGTAGACCGCAACATTTTGTGGGATATTCTGGAAGGGGAAGGCTTAGGTAACGATTGTATACAGCTTTTGAGAGAGATTTACTTAGAAAATACCGTTTGCGTTGAATGGGAAGGGATGAGGAGCGCGGAGAAAGTTCATATCAACAAGGGACTGAGGCAAGAGTGCCCTTTATCCCCGCTGCTGTTTATGATGTACATGGTGAGGATGGAGAGGGCGCTGGAAGGAAGTAATATCGGGTTTAATCTCTCATACAAACAGGCAGGTACAGTAATAGAGCAGCAACTCCCAGGTTTATTTTATGCGGACGACATTGTGTTGCTCGCTAACAAGCAAAGCGATTTGCAACGTCTGGCTAATATCTGTGGACAGGAAGGCAACAATTTAGGTTTGAAATTTAGTGTTAGAAAATCAGGTGTTATGGTATTCAATTGAAACAGTGAACAGACAGTGGAGATACAGGGCCAAGAAATACCTCAGGTAACAGAATATAAATACCTTGGTATATGGATAAACCAAGGCAATGAATATATGGAAACACAGGAAAAAACCATAACAGTCAAGGGGAAGAGAAATGCAGCCATAATGAAGCACAGAGCGCTATGGGGATACAATAGGTACGAGGTCCTCCGAGGTATGTGGAAACGGGTAATGGTTCCAGGACTTACTTTTGGAAATGCGGTTGTTTGCTTTAAATCAGGGGTACAATCAGGACTCGACGGGAACCAAAGGTCAGTGGGTCGCCTCGCATTGGGCGCTCACGGGAAGACTACAAATGAAGCTGTGCAGGGGGATATGGGCTGGACTAGTTTTGAAGTGAGGGAAGCTCGCAGTAAAATTGAGTATGAAGAACGGCTGAGGAATATGGAAGAAAGTGAATGGGCTGGGAGAGTGTTCAGGTATCTGTACAGGCAAAACATTGATTCACAGTGGAGGAAAAGAACTAGGAAGCTTACCAGCAAGTATGCGGCCTGTGGGGTGGGCAACACAGCAACAAGGAAGGTCAAGCGGAAAGTCAGAGAGGCTGAATTAATCTCATGGGTGGCGGCAATGGAAAAGAAACCTGCCATGAGTAACTACTTAAGAGGAAAAAACGAAATCAGGAAAGAAACCATTTATAACTCAAAGGGAAGCTCATTACTTTTCGAAGCGAGATCGGGATGCCTTCGAACACGCACCTATAAAGCGAGATATAAGAAGGAAGAAGAAGCATGTGCTTGCTGTGGTAAAGCTAGGGAAACGACAAAGCATATTTTATTAGAATGTGAAGACGTCTACCCAGCGGTCGATTTAGGCACCACTGGCCTCCTTGAAGCCCTTGGGTTCAGCGGGAGCAGTGGTAAAGCAAAGAGGTCCGCTATAGACATTAGTAAGAGGCGATTGGAGGATTGGTGGAAGAAAAGTAGGGAAACGACAAAAGACGGAGACGTACAAAAGCACAATTCGCAATAGGGGATCAGAAAGTTTGGACGCGGTAGTTCATAGTGTTTTTTTTTTTTCATTGGTTAACCTAGGTAGCATATTGGGCAGCATAGTAGCAAGAGCTTGGTGGCGCAACCCACCGCCCCGTTCCAAAGGGGACGCTCATAACATCCATTCATCCATCCATGGGTCGATTTAGGCACCACTGGCCTCCTTGAAGCCTTTAGGTTCAGCGGGAGCAGTGGAAAAGTAAACATGTCCGCAATAGGGATTAGTAAGAGGCGATTGGAGGATTGGTGGAAAAAAAGTAGGGAAACGACAAAAAAACGGAGACGTACAAAAGCACAGTTCGCAACAGGGGATCAAAAAATTTGGTTGTGGGAGTTCATAGTGCTTTTTTTTTCATTTTTTATTGTTTAACTTAGGTAGGACATTACGCAGTATAATAGCAAGAGCTTGGTGACGCAGACCACCGCACCGTTCCAAAGGGGACGCTCATAACATACATCCATCGTCCTATGCTAGAACGCCTGAGGAATATGACAGAATGTAAATGCGCTGCAAGAGTGTTCATATATTTGTACAGGAAACATCTTGATGCACACTGGAGGAAAGGAACTAGGAAGCTTACAAGCAAGTATGCGAGTGGTATGGCGAACAACACGGCAACAAAGAATGTGAAGCGGAAAGTCAGAGAGGCTGAGATAATTTCATGAGTTGCGGTAATGGAAAAGAAAGCTTCTATGAGTAACTACTTAAGATGAAAAAAAGAAAATCAGGAAAGAAAGAATTTATCATAACTTAAAGGGAAGCTCAATGCTTTTCGAAGCGAGATCAGGATGCCTTAGAAAACGCACATATAAAGCGAGATATAAGAAGGAAGAAGAAGCATGTGCTTGCTGCGGTAAAGTTGGGGAAACGATGGAGCATGTTTTATTGGAATGTGAATATATCTGCCCAGAGGTCAATTTAGGCACCTATGGCCTCCTCGAAGCCCTTGTGTTCAGCGAGAGCAGGGGGAAGGTAAACTTGTCCGGAAGAGAGAGTAGTAAGAGGCGATTGGAAGATTGGGGGAAGAAAAGAAGGGAAACGACAAAAAACGGAGACGTACAAAAGCAAAGTTCACAATAGGGGGTCAGAACATTTGGTCCTGGGAATTGATCGTGCATTTTCTTCCTAACATAGGTAAGACATTAGGCAATATAATAACAAGAGCTTAGTGACGCAACCCACCGCCCCGTTCCAAAGGGCACGCTCATAGCATCCATCCATCCATCGCGGCGGAGGCGAGAAACTTTAAAATAAACTTTAAAACAAACTTTAAAAGATAGACGAATACCATACAGTTGGCGATAAAGTAGAATGAATTTAATTTATAAAGGTGAGGGGGAGAAAGGTAGAATTCACTCGTATAGACCGTTGACCAATACATCGGTAATATACAGGCTACCATGCAGGCAATCAAATTATGCCTTCAAGCATGGGCAGAGAATAATGGCATTTTGGGAGAACTTCAGAATGACTTCAGAATAGGTAGGCGCTTAGATGATAACTTATTTGTTCTCACTCAGTATATTGAAATATCAAGAGTAGAATGCAGACCGTGATATGTGACCTTTTTAGACATTACAGGAGCGTATGATAACGTAAACCGCAACATTTTGTGGGATACTCTGGAAGTGGAAGGCTTAGGGGATTATTGTCTATAGCTTTTGAGATAGCGAGGAGGAAGTTGATATCAACAAGGGACCGAGGCAGGGGTGCCCTTTATCCACAATGCTGTTTATGATGTACCTGGTGAGGATGCATGTAGAGGGCGCTATAAGGAAGTAATATCTAGTGTTCCTGTATATGCTTCCCTGCGGGAGCATATACAGGAACACTAGTAATATAGGGTTTAATCTCTCATACAGACATGCGGGTACAGTAGTAGAGCAGCAGCTTCCAGGTTTATTTTATGCGGGCGACATTGTGTTGCTAGCTAACAAGCAAAGTTATTTGCAACTCAAGTAAATCTCTTGCTTGGGTTAGTTGGTTCATGCTTGAATGTGTAAAGAGCAAGGCGCAATAGACCAGGACAGAAGAAGAACACAAACGACAGGACCGGCACCTTTTATTACAACGTCTGGCTAATATCTGTGGACAGGAAGGCAAGAATTTAGGTTTGAAATTTAGGGCTCATTCACACCGGCGACTGACAGTGGTCGCGCGACCAAGTTGGTCGCAAAGCGACCAGTCGCAAATGGTCGCTTTTCGAGAAAAGCGACCATTTTGGACCAGTTTCTCTTTTTCAGTCGCGCGACCGTGGTCGCAAAACTGATGAACCAATCAGCGGCGCACCGGAAGTGATCTTTCATGTGTCTACATCCGGCCTCCTCCCGCGTCGCAGCAAATTCCGCGTAGACACAGTGTACTAGAATAGTATTCTACAGGTTTTCCCGCTCAATTTAATCCGAGCGCCAGTCAATTTAATCTAAGCGCCAGTCAAATTAATCCAAGTGCCAGTAATTTTAATCCGAGCGCCACTCAATTTAATCCAAACGCCACTCCATTTAATCCAAACGCCAGTGAATTTAATCCAGGCAAAACGGAATTCAAGAACCTTTGGATTTCAAGACTTCGGAAAATTTGCGAACATATTATGAGTTAACACCTTGAACATGAAAGAGCGGGGTGGTAAACCAGTAACTATCCTGCCACGGGACTAACGACAACTTTTGGAGGTTTTGAAGAGAAAAGCTTCACTGCGCTAGTCAACACCGCGCATCGCGTGAGCCGGCGTATGTCGGAATTGGCTCCGTGAGCGTGTTCGGGGTCGAATTGGCTCCGTCAGCGTGTTCGGAGTCGAATTGGCTCCATAAGCGTGTTCGGGGTCGGCGCAGGTGGCCACTGCCGCGCGCTATGCGTCATCGTTTGCGTCATCCCTCGTGAGGCTATGACGCTATTCGGCATGAAAATTCGAGATCATCGCAGTGAGCGCATCACTAGTAATGACTAAAAACTCGGCGGTATCAGTTGGCAGTGGTAACGCAAAATTGCTCATCGTGCTACAGCTTCATTGATACTACTGGCGGCACTCACGAGGGAAAGCTGCCTCAGGGATAGTAAAATAGGTGAATAATATTCACCGGTGACTTAAGTATACGAGTTTATAGTATGCATAGTGAGTCACTCGTTTCATCGTATTCCATTCGATGTATATGACGTTATGTTGCGCAAAACACCAAGAACCCCGAACTGCGCATTGTATTTCACTTGTGATCACTAGTGACTCGACCATATCAGTTATGCAATTAAGTGGTATTCATGACTGTTTTAGCGGTACCGATGACAATGTCTTTGATTGGAGGCTGCCGATATCGCAGTACAATAGTGAATTGTATTCGCTAGCGACCGAAGCCTCCCGGCGAGGGCCTAGTGATTATCATCGAATCAACCTTTATTGTTTCGTTTGATAGCCATGACCAAATCGCATGTGTACCATTAACTCGACGTACTCGTGCTGACGTTTCCTGTCAATTAATTTGGAGAATGTTCATCTTCTGTGTCGCTGTCATAACGAAGTAGAAAATAAAAAAAATTCGCAGGGGCTTAGCTAAGGTTAAGCCTGGATATCTCGAAGCGAAAAGGTTCAATGATGCTTATGGTTTAGCTTATGGTTATGCTTTATGATTTAGCCTATGGCTATGCTTTATGATTTAGCCTATGGTTATGCTTACAGTTCAACTGATGGATATGCTTATGGTTTAACTTATGGATATGTTTACGGTTTAGCCTATGGTTATGCTTTATGATTTAGCCTATGGTTATGCTCACGGTTTCACTTATGGATATGCTTTGGTTAGCTTATGGTTATGCTATACGTGTGCCTTTTGTAGTTATGCAAATTGCTTATCAATGATATATACCATAAGTTCTGCAGGATTATTAAACTTCTTTATTCATCATTGTTGGGCACATTGTCTTGCGATTTCTGTACAGCCATAAACCCAGCTTTCTGTATCGGTAGTATCACTCTCTTTTCCTTCCACATTGAATGGCAAGTCTATTCTCCGGCAAGCGGTTATATAGTCGGCCTCTGCGATAAACACGCGCTTGTGGCGAACGTCAAACGATGACGCAAAGCGCGCGGCAGTGGCCACCTGCGCCGACTCCGAACACGCTTACGGAACCAATTCGACTCCGAACATGCTTACGGAGCCAATTCCGACATACGCCGGCTCGCGCGAAGCGCGGTGTTGACTAGCGTAGTGAAGCTTTTCGCTCCAAAACCTCTAAAAGTTGTCGTTAGTCCCGTGGCAGGATAGCTACTGGTCTACTACCTCGCTCTTTCATTTTCAAGGTGTTACCTCATAATATGTCCACACATTTTCAGAAGTCTTGAAATCCAAAGGTTCTTGAATTCCATTGTGTATGGATTAAATTCACTGGCGTTTGGATTATTTCGGCTGGCGTTCGGATTAAATTGAGTGGCGTTTGGATTAAATTGAGTGGCGCTCGGATTAAAATCACTGGCACTTGGATTAAATTGAATGGCGCTTAGATTAAATTGACTGGCGCTCGGATTAAATTGACTGGCGCGTGGATTAAATTGAGCGGGAAAACCTGTAGTTTTGAAGTGAGGGAAGCTCACAGTAAAATTGAGTATGAAGAACGACTGAGGAATATGGAAGAAAGTAAATGGGCTGGGAGAGTGTTGAGGCTGGGAGAGGTTGAGAAAAAACATTGATTCACAGTGGAGGAAGAGAACTAGGAAGCTTGCCAGCAAGTATGCGACCGGTAGGGTGGGCAACACAGCAACAAAGAACGTCAAGCAGAAAGTCAGAAAGGCCAAAATAATCTCATCGGTGGCGGCAATGGAAAAGAAACCTGCCATGAGTAACTACTTAAGAGGAAAAAACGAAATCAGGAAAGAAAGAATTTATCATAACTCAAAGGGAAGCTCAATGCTTTTCGAAGCGATATCAGGATGCCTTAGAACACGCACATATAAAGCCAGATATAAGAAGGAAGAAGAAGCATGTGCTTGCTGCGGTAAAGTTAGGGAAACGATGGAGCATGTTTTATTGGAATATGAAGATATCTGCCCAGAGGTCAATTTAGGCACCTTTGTCCTCCTTGAAGCCCTTGGGTTCAGCAAGAGCAGTAGAAAAGTAGACATGTCCGCAGTAGGGATTAGTAATACGCGTTTAGAGGATTGGTGGAAGAAAAGTACGGAAACGACAAAATACAGAGACGTACAAAAGCACATTTTTTTATTATTGTTTAACCTAGGTAGGACATTACGCAGTATAATAGCAAGAATTTGGTGGCGCAACCCACCACCCCGTTCCAAAGGGAGCGCTCATAACATCCATCCATCCATCCATCCATCCATCCATCCATCCATCCATCCATCCATCCATCCGTCCGTCCGTCCGTCCGTCCGTCCGTCCGTCGTGGTTGCTAAAGATTTGGACAAGACTTTCCTGCTCGTGAGCGAAACACTTGAATAAGGTGGAAAAAATGAAGAATGTGGTTCTGAAGCTAAATCCGCGCATCGACAAAGCGTTTTTCTGTCTTTTTTTTTTTCTTTTTTGCAATCAAACTGCGATCTACAGGAATCCGCTTCGCTGTGCCTCGTGGAAATGTAGGCCATCAGCGAGAGATGCAACAACGCGCGTTTGCGAGAGCATCACCATTCCTTTTCTTCCTCTCAGCCTGGTTGCCGCCTGATCAGGCATGTGGTTGTATCCCCATACTAAACAGCATAGCTACCGTATAACGTGATATTAACAAAGTAACATGATCAATAATTGAAAAAGAAAAGAATTACGAAATAAATGTGTACGCAAGGTTCATGTGGCATTTACGGTCGAACATAATGAAGCCAATAGACGAGGAAGCCAAGAAAAGCATAAAGAAAATGACCTTCCCGTTTTTGTTTCTTTACCTCAAATATGTAAATAATAATGGAAAAGAAAATAAAAGAACAGACAACTCGTTGCCAATGGGAGTCCTACCCACAACCTCTGCATGACGCGCACGATGCCCTACCAATTGAGCTGCGGCGCCGGCTGTCCAACGGTTCACCTTCTCGGATATGTTTGTGTACGTGTATTTAACTTACACCCTGTGTATCCTATAGTTATTTGACATATATAGCCAGCAGCACGTGAAGCCATGGCGGCAGATGTCAAACATCCTGTCAACCACAGGCGACACGTAATGCATTAGCTCAGAAATTCGGTATCTTCATTATGTCTTGGTTTCATTTGGTTATGACTAAGAATAAATCGCTCCCTTCGGTTAGCTCTAATTCAATTCGCTCATTACAGCGAAAAAATTACGCTACCGATAAATGTAAGATACATTAGCCTGCTACAGTGAAATTTTCTATTTATAACGTTTCTTCTACTCTAAAAAAGGACTTTAAACATTGGGAGTCGAACCCATAACTTCTGCGTGTGAGGCACAGACGCTACCACTTCTCCACCTAAAACAGTAGCCTTTGTTGGACCTTCTGACATCTCGTAAGGCTGTTTATTTCCCTTCGCGACGTACGCTTTCTTTTTTTTTTCGAACCTCTGCTTGTTAAGAAAGCTTTCCTCTACTATTTTATGCAAAAATACACAAAACTTGGCTGTCTCACAAATGCAGTACCTGCAGTCGCTGCTAAACGTGCCTTTCTTTTCATAACTGTGGTGATCGCTGTGTTGGGATTGGCGGTTGAAGTAGAGTACGGCAGCACGGCTGGATCCCGTAAATGCTTGCGTGGGCGCACAATTGAATAATTTATTATTGTCAGTTGGCTGAGTAGTAAAAGTTGTATACCTAGCATAGCCGTATCTGTTTGTTTACGCGTGCATGCAAACAGTAAACGTCAGCCATCGCCACGTTTTGTCGTCTTTATCGCTGACGCTAAAAGGAAATGTGGTTTCACCAATTCAAGGTTAGGGTACATATTCTCGAAAATGTGACACTTGGCGCAATAGCAAGCATGTATATGTGCGGTGATAACTGATCAACAACTTGTGCTCGGTAGGTGTGAAAGAAGGCCGTAAGTCATCTGCCATTGCAAGTAGATGGAGCTGCGTGGACGGCGCGCTGATTGGCTTGTGTGCGCCAACTAAAGTTCGCTCATGGTTCCCCTTAAGTTCCTGTATAATTTTCTTTTTTAGATAAGGAAGCCTACCCAGGTAACTTAAGGCCAACAAGTGATGTCTAAATACCTGCCCTCGTCCCAACTACGACATCCTTTTAGTAACAAACATTAATCTTGAAGGCCGTCCTCTTGCAAAATGCTTGCTTCTGAAGCGAATCTTGGAGGCAATATCCGCAACACTGAGGTGGCTTGGGCCAGTCGGTACATTCTCTACATGGGAACAGCGCGGAAAGACGAATGACAAGAAGGGGAACAAGAAGGTCTGTGCTCCCCTTATCCTTCGTCTTTTCGCGTTGTTCCCCTGTAGGCAAGATCCGCTTTATGATCCACAGTGTGACACTGCTGCAGTGTCGTTTGGACGCGACCGCATCCAGTTGACAATTTCAAGATCCTCCTGGCGTACGAACGCAAAGGAACACCGGAACCCATCCAAGAGGTACTTCCCAGAGTCGGCGTACGAGGCCATTGCTGAAGAGTTCGAGCAGCACTTTCAACCGACGGAGACGTCAAGCTATGAGCAATTTGTGTGCGAATTAAGATGCTATACGAAGAAGCACGAAATCCCTGTGAATTCCTAAGGCGGCTTAAAGAGCAAAGGCTGGTGGAGAAAGAAGCTCAAAAAGCCCGTGTCGCAAGACGAACCGCGAACTGCCTTCACAGAGCGGCTGCTACTAAATCATCCTCCGTAGAAGAGTGCATACGGGCATGAGAGGAATTCCTTCGTCTGAAAAGAAAGATGAGGGCCCTGGTACACCTGAAGATATCTGAGCACATCGACAGACAATTGAACTCTGTTTTAGAGAAAGGGTGTAACGCGGCCAAGAAATTCTGGAATTACGTGTCATCGTTAGATTGCAACCCCCTGGCAACCGAAATTTGGCACGAGTCATGCGACCAATCGATCACCGTTGGTTCAGGAAGTCCATGCCGAGAATGATGTCTCGTGAACACTGTTGGAGGATAACGAAGGTGGCAGGGTAATTCAGGTCATGAACGGTAATTCTTGCCGTGCAGATTCCAGTCGGCGTAATGAGGTGTCCTCCAGCGGTCCGAGTTTGAGGGCATTCCCATGCAGCCTTAACTTTCTTCAACTGGGCGGTGATGGGTCCAATCATGACGAAGTAATCGGCTCCTGTGTACACTAAGGCGGTGACTACGTGGCCGTCGAGAAGCACGTCGAGGTCGGTGGTTCTTTGTCTTGCGTTACAGTTAGGTCTTTGCGTCGGATCACGGCTGTGTCGCGTTGACCTGTGGCTGGTACATGGTGTCGTCAGGCCGTCTTTTGTCGGTGTATTCTTTGCTTCCAGACTTCGTCTGAATGGCGGCGTCTCGTTAATATGTCGTCTAGAAAGGCTCCTCGGCGTCTTCGTCGGTGGCGGAGGATCTTCGTCGGTTCGACGAATATCAACCGCACCTCCATCGGTTGCTGCTTTTAGTTTTCCGGATATGGGCTCGCCGCGCGGCCCTGAGCTGGGCCAGTGTATGGACGGTGCTGCAGCGACAGGTAGCGGCCTGGTGATGGCGAACGGGAGGGTCGTCGAGGACTCCACTGAGCACCGGCGAGGTAGTAGGCGATATATCGCGAGGGCGTTCACCTTGCTGAGGGCGCGGAGCGTTGACGGTAAAGCCTTGTAGTCTCATCTCCCGGTATGGGCATCGTCGGTAGACGTGACCCGCTTCTCCGCAGTGGTAGCAGAGCGGGAAGTTGTCAGGAGCGCGCCAAATGTCCGTCTTCTTCGGGTGGCTGCTATGGTCGACGGGCAGCCGAGCTGGCGGCGGCGGCAGACGGCGGGACTGCGTCGTTACAGCGCCCTGGTGCAGGCGCGGAGCGGGGACGTGACGGCGGGCTACGGCGGCGTACGTCATCGATTCCGGCTGAGGCTGCGGCGATTGAGATACTCCGAGTGATTGTTGGAGCTCCTCTCGTACGATGTCGGCAATCGAAGCCACTTGAGGCTGTGATGAAGGGAACAGCCTCTGTAGCTCCTCCCGCACAACCGCTCTGATAGTCTCGCGCAGGTTGTCGGTGGCCAGTGACTGAACTTCGGCGTAGCTTTTTGAGTTCGTGCGGCAGTTGAATTGCCGGTTCAGCATTTCCAGTGGCTTCTCGATGCTGGTGGCCTCTCGAAGAAACTCGTCGACGGTTTTCAGTGGGTTTCGTACCATTCCGGCGAAAAGTTCCTCATTCACACCGCGCATGAGTAGGCGAACTTTCTTCTCCTCGGAGATTTCCGGGTCGGCGTGGCGGAATAGGCGGCTCATTTCTTTTGTAAAGATGGCAACATTCTCGTTTGGTAGCTGCACTCGGGCTTCCAATAGAACTTCGGCCCTTGTTTTCCGGACAACGCTTGTGAAGGTCCTCAGGAAGTTACTGCGGAACTATTCCCCCGTTGTAAGGGTGGACTCCCGATTCTCGAACGACGTCCTCGCGGTATCTTACAAGGAGAAGTATACATGGCGCAGCTTATCCTCAGAGCTCCGATTCTTGAAGGCTGAAATCCTTTCAAAAGTCTCGAGCGAGGTTTCTGGATCGTCTTCCGAAACTCCCCTGAAGGTAGGTGGCTCCCTAGGTTGCTGAAGCACGATGGGGGACGCTGAAGCTGCCATTGTTGCTGGCTTGGGGATGTTCTTTCTGGTCGGCTTGGGTAGAAGACCGTGCTCCGGTCAAGTTCTGTAATCTGCGGCTTCCTCAATGACCGGGGCGACGCTGGTGCTCTCCTCGGCCTTCAGGCTTGGATCGCGGCTTTGCGGGGGCGTTCGGTAGTACATGAACGCACTAGCACCTCTACCAGATGCCACGTGTAGGGACGCAGAAGAAAGTAGCCAAAACTGGGAATGAGGAAACTAGCGTTTTATTGGTCGAACTTGCGCCCTCAAAAACAGGCTACACTCAAAGAACGGCGACAGCGGCGAACACAGTCGGCGATTGGCGAAAATCTGATCAGCGGGTCAAGCGCATCGGCTTTTATACATCAGTCGTCGAACGTTCCAGAGTAATCGCTGGGACCCGCGTCTTCCACAAAGTTCTACACAATTCGCGTCACGTGATGAAATCAGATTACACAAGGTTCGGTGACAACAGAAAGCGGATGGAACCATCGATAACTTTCGAGAAACTTCCAATACATGCAGGCGCGCCCTGCGCTGTGCGATAACATTTGTTAGGCGGTGAAACGTGGTCACCCGATAAAGATAAACAGGTACACGTGTCAATATGACATGACATATCTGCAGATGAATATATTTGTTATGATGAAAACTGCGGGTTCAGTAGTTGTTTGAATTTATCATTGCTCATTTGCGCAACTGTGCGGTAGGAAGCGAATTCCATAATCGAATTGCTCGTGGTACAGCCGAGAAGTTAAATGCGTTAGTGTTCCCATAAATGCGAGTGAGGCTTAAATCATTATAAAGTCGTCGTGATGTGCAAGACGCGCGTTCCAGTGGCAAGTCTGATGGCTGCATTTGGTGAACATACCGATGGAGCAAGAAAAGGAGGGAGAATGTCACGTCGGCTGCTTAGTGATTAAAGACACGGACACTGCGTCTGTCCGTGTCTTTTATTCTGTTGTCCGTGTCTTATTTTTTGCGCCTAAAACCATTTCAAAATGCTGATCCGGAGCCTGTCGCACTCGTGTCTGCACCAAAAGTAAGAAGCTCAGGTCATTTCTCTTCACAGAATTGTGGTGCAGGAAACTTACTTGTGGAGAGCACGATGTATAGCAAAAGTTAAAAGTGCAATCAAAAGAATTTTCTTTCTTAGTCAGACACAACATGGTCACTGTCTGTTGTCTTCTATCGTTTTATCGTTTTGCCTTATCAGAATTTCTTATGTGATATAAGACGTTGCTCAAAACCTTGTTTTTCTTTTATAAGGAGAAGCCTGCATAGAGCAGCTACTGAATTTTGCATTTTAACTCTTTGCTAAAGCTTTGACTCTTCTAACTTGGTGACTTCTTGCATCATTGGACATTAAGAAGTATATGCAATAAGAAGTATATACTGCTACATAAAGAAGAAAATTGTCTGCCTTGCACTAGCCGGGAACGCAGCTGTGGAGACTGCTTTTGGATAGAGGCATAATGCAAAACTCCCGCGTACATACATCATAGTAGGTGTTAAAGAATGCCAAGTGGTCAAAATTTATCAGGAGCCCTTTTACGGCATACCGCATAGCAGCTTCGGGATGTTTAACACCAATAGTTTACACGTGTCCTCTCTCTTAAAAGTTCATTGGTTTTCAGGAGTTGCCACTAGCTTCAAGCAATGTGTTTTTCATCTGCCTGTCTGCCATAGTTCAAGCTAGCTGAGCAGAATAAACGCATGCACATTGTACTTTTCAGTGTAGGGCAAGTTATTGTGCAACATTCCTGTAAAAGAACATATAGATTTCTTTTGTGGTGCATTCTGTGCTTGCGATTTCTTCAGTATACAAGTCAGAAGATATAGAATTTGGCCATCACTTTATTTTAAATTTCTCCATAACTGTATTCAATAAGGAGTATTTCCTCTAAATACTTGTTCAGAAGTAATCTATCATATACAATGTAGAATACACTTTGTTAGGCACTATTATTATGAATACTCTGTAGCTGAGCAGTCCAGGCAGCTGCGTTTGTAGTACAGATCAGTTTACTGCTGCTAAATTAAAAAAAAAATTACATTGCCTGTGTAAAGGACTTTTCAAATTTGTCAGTAAAGTTTTATATTGCATAAGTGATGTCATCGCATTTATTTGCAGTTAGGCATGTGTGGCTAAATCCGTTCTAAAAGCTTTCAATATCCTTGCTGCAAATGATTTAAGGCTACGTCACGCGATTATACGATTGCTACATGTAACAGGTGCATATTCTGTGCAGCGGCGTTCTTTCGGGCGGCGTTCCAACGCCCACGAGGACGTCACCCAAAAAGAGGCTTTGGACCCCAGATGTGTGAACGTCGTTCTAAGTATGTGTGGAGAGGCAGTCAGTTGAAATCTTCGCTTTCATTATAGTCCAATTGAAGTTAAATTCTTGTGCATGACTGCTACATGCTTTCTCGTCCACATACACTCACACAATCCATGACGCTATTCTAACTATTTTTGCATTTTTTCCTCCCTTAGGCTCACAGCAAGGCATATTAATTTGGGCCAGAAGGCTATCAAGAAAGCCTTATTGTCGCTGCTTGCTTGTGGCTGCTGAGGACATGTATAAAAGAGTTGCAAAATAAATATAAGTGTTTCAAAAGATAGTTGTGTTTTGCTAACAGATGGATGGATGGATGCAGAACTTTAATGAAGGTCCTGAGGTACGCGACTCAGCGCGCTGCGGGCCGCTCCCACGTTGGGACAGTCAGGCCATGCCCGACCGCCGCATCGTGGGCCCTCTGGACAGCCCATAGTTGCGCCCCGGCATCGGGGCTCTTGATAGCGGAGAGCCACTTGTCCTCATTGATTTGTTCTGTGCCTCGTAACGAGGGGCAACGCCAGAGCATATGGTCTAGGCTAGCGATGTCATTGCAGTGCCTGCAAGAACCAGTGGCATAGGTGTCGGGATAAAGCTTGTGGAATAAAGCTGGGGCGCTATAACGCAAAACTATTCCAAACTTTTCTATTCCAATTCTGCTATCAACCCCCCCCCCCCCCCCCACGATTGGTCAAAAACTTTTTTCGACCACCCCCACTTCACCTGTCTGTCACGCGACGTCACGAAAACCGCGATAGCTCCGCATCTGATATGATGTGTACACACTGATTATGCATGCTTTGACAGAAAAAAGAAAAACAGTTATTTATGATTCGACCCCTTTTCGCCATTAGCCCTCGGCTACTGGTAAAAAGTTTTCGGGCTGCACCCACTTCACCTGCCTGTCACGCCACGTCACAAAACCGCACAAACTCACCGCGTCAAAGTGACGTGCACGCGATAAAGATGCATTAATATGCCGAACAAAACTGAATTTTCTTCGGAATAGCCGCAGGCTGCCCCGTTCCAAAAGGAATAAAAGATGGCTGCCGCCGATCGCTGAGACGCTGGCTACTCGCACCTGCCGGAGAGCATGGGTGTATTTGCGTATAATAAAACTTCTTGCGTGTCTGTTTAACGTTTTCGAGCACTTTCGGCACGTTTACCACCTCATTCTGCCAACTCTTCTTTGCTGAGGGTCAGTTTTAGCGTCATTCTTAAGCTTCCGTTGCATGCCGCCGCGATTTTCGACAAGCCACCACAAGCTAAGTAAGGGAAAGCCGACCAATCGCAGACGCCGGCACCACCCTCTTCATCCGGTTATCAATTTTCAGTGCACTGGCTCTGCACCAGCGAATACCTCTCCACTTGGGCGTTCTCCTCCCCTTTTGTCAGCCAATTAGATACGACAAGCCGCTCAGTGTAGGCAATGTTATTCGCTTTTCAAGAAAACAAAAGTGACCTCCTATGAACGAGGAGAGCGTTCGATCGGTCTGTTCAGACAACCCTGCGGGTGACCGCCCGGTGCTTGCGTCGGTGGGTACGCAAATTTGACGTCAGGAGATTGGAATAGAAACATATTGGAATAGTTTTACGTTATAGGGCCCCTGGGCTGGGATACGAGCCTGTTTGCAATAATCTGAGGGTCAATGCCTGCGCTCTAGTTAACTTCTTGTGTGGAAGGGGAAAGTCTCTCCTGCCGAGATAAAAGTGCTGCGCAATTTCATTGTATGTGATCGGTTGATCTCTGTTCTCCACCACTGCGGGCCGGCATTGTTGTTCTCCATGGTCGCGGTAAGCGAGACCTCGCGCCTTGGAGTGGGCCAGCTCGTTGAGGTTTGTGGGGCCTCCCATGATGGATCCCATGTGAGCGGGGAACCACGTGAGGGTGTGGGTGGCGATGCTTTTGCCGTCGAGGATGCGACAGGTTTCCTTACACACAGCGCCAACGCTGAAGGCGCGGATGGCTGCCCTGGAGTCGCTGAAGATATGGGCATGTTTGTCGTCCAGGAGGGCTAAGGCAATGGCCACTTGCTCGGCCGCACGTGACGACGTGCTTCGTACCGAAGCGGCGTTAACGGTCGAACCCTTGTGGTTGATCGACACTACGGTGAAATTGTTGCTGTTGCCATACTGGGCCGCGTCAACGAAGCAGCTGCCGCCAGGGAGTTCTGTCGCGCGGTGTAGGAGCGCCACCGCCCTGGCCTTCCTTCTTTCTACGTTGCGCTGGGGATGCATATTGCGCGGGGCAGGCGATATGATGATGATATCTTTCTGCTCTTTCGGAAGGCCCTGATAGGCGTCTTCGACAGTGGCCGGGGGGACGCCCATCTCTGTTAGGAGTCGTCTGCCTGCCCTGGTGCCGGAGAGCCTGAGAATCTGTGCCCTTTCTTGTGCTTCTGCAATTTCTTCCAGGGTATTATGAATACCCAACTGCAGGAGTCGGTCGGTGCGTGTGTAGTTTGGTAGTCCGAGCGCGCTCTTGATCCCCCTCCTTATCATGGCATTTAGCTTGTCTCGCTCGGCCCTTTTCCAGACGTGCATGGCCGCTACGTACGTGAAATGGCATAAAAAGAAAGCGTGGACTAGCCTTATCAGATTCTCTTCGCTCAGGCCTCTCCTTCTGTTAGCTACCCGCGTGATTAGACCGATGACGCTATCCGTCTTCTTTGCTAGTTTGTGAATGGTGATGCTATTCGTGCCCGCCCCTTCGAGTGTCATTCCCAAGATTCGAATGAACGCGACTTTGGGAATGGGATCTCCGCACTTGGTGTAGAGATTATAGTCAATTTCAGTGGGGGGTTTCCAGTTATGTGGCTTGCGGCCCTTTCTAGTTGGGCTGTAGAGAAGGAGCTCCGATTTCTTTGGGGAGCACCGGAGTCCCGTGTCGGTTAGAAAGCGCTCTGTAGTGTCGACAGCTTTCTGGAGAGCGGCTTCGACTTGTCCGTCACTGCCACCCGCGCACCAGACAGTGATGTCGTCTGCATAGATCGTGTGACCGATGCCCTGGACCTTGCCTAAGTACCTTGAGAGGTCGACCATTGCGATGTTAAAGAGGAGCGGTGACATGACTGAACCCTGAGGGGTGCCTCTTCTGCTCAGCTCCATTTTCTCCGATTCCAAATCTCCAGCCTTGAGGATGGCGCATCGTTTGCTCAAGAAAGATCTGACGAAGGCATGGAAGGACGAGCCTAGGTCGAGTTTGGAAATGGCCCCAAGAACGAACTCGTGACGGATGTTATCAAAGGCCTTCTCCAGGTCCAAACCAAGGATGGCTCTCGTGTCCCGTGTGCAGGGTTCCAGGATTTGTATCTTGATAAGCTTCATGGCATCCTGGGTGGAGAGGCCTGGCCTGAAGCCTATCATGTTGTGAGGGAAAAGGTCGTTGGTCTCGATATACTCGGCAATTCTGTTATGGATGGCGTGCTCGGCCACCTTCCCTACACATGACGTCAGTGAGATGGGGCGGAGGTTGTCCAAGCTCGGCGGTTTACCGGGCTTTGGGATTAGTATGACCTTCGCCAACTTCCATTCTTCCGGTACAATTCCCTCCTCCCAAATCCGATTTATCTCATCTGTAAGAAACTCGATCGATGCGTCCTCTAGGTTTCTGAGAGCCTTGTTGTTAATGTGATCCGGGCCGGGCGCTGACTTGCCATTGAGGTCGTGTAGGGCACGACGGATTTCACTGGCTTTGAAAGGCTCGTCTAGCACGGAGTTCGGCTTCCCTTTGTATAATGGGTATGCCGCATCATCGGCCACAGTTTTGAGCGGCAGGTACTTATTAGCTAGCGTCTCCAGCACGTCCTTTTCCGAAGACGACTTCTTGGCTTCGTGGAGCGCTTTAGCGAGGACACTTCTCTGGTTTGACTTGGTGGCGGAGTCGTCGAGCAAGTGTTTGAGAAGATTCCACTTGCCTCCCGTGCGCATCTGCCCGTCGATTGAATTGCAAATTTCGTCCCATTGCTGCCTAGACAGGGCTTGGCAGTGCTCGTCGATCTGCTTGTTGATCTCGGCTATCTTTTTTCTGAGCTTGCGATTTAAGCGTTGGCTTTTCCACCTCTCAAGAAGTGATTGCTTGGCCTCGAGAAGGTGTGCTAGCCTGCTATCATTTTGTCTGTCTGTAGATCCGTCTCTATGGTTTTGGTGGTGGAGCAGACATCTTGCAGAATTAATGCGCACCACTGGACGAGACTTTCCGGCTTTTCTCCACGGACGGCGCGGGCCCTGCGAACCTCACGGAATTTGTCCCAGTCAGGGACCGAGAAGGCCTTCTTTCTTTTCTGCTCCACTTGTAAGCTGGTGACCGTGATGTAGTGATCGCTACCGAGGTCTATGAGCAGATTCGACCACACGGCTCAAAGGCGAGATCTGGGACAGAGTCCCTGGTCGAGGAGGTGCCACGTCTGGTGGGAAAGGCTGGGTCCGTCAACAGAGAGAGTCCCGCATCTCCCGCCTCCTGCCACAGGCTTCTGCCCTTGACCGTGTCGTGCGTGTAGTTCCACGCGTGAAAGGGGGCGTTGAAATCGCCAGCCACAACCAGCGGAGAGTTTCCGGCGAGTTTCGTTGCCCTAGTGATGATGGTTTTGAAACGTTGTCTGTGATCGCTCGGGCTGCTATATACGTTAAGTATAAAAATGCTGGAGATGTTGGATTGACTTGGGATGACTTCTACTAGGGAGGTCTCCGTCTTGCTAGGCCGGACCCCTAGATCGTGTGCGACGAAAGTGAACTTGCTGCAGACTAATGTGCAGATTCCTCTGCCGTCCCCACGGAGAGCCAGAGCTTTGTATTCCTGAAGTGAAACCTGATCAGTCATCGTTTCTTGCAATAATATAACATGTGGCTTTTCTTTGTGAGTGCGAACAAACTGCTGCAGGGTACATCTTTTATGGCGGAGTCCCCTGCAGTTCCACTCCCAAATTCTAAATTGGGTTTGTGGCCCCATCATTGCTGTATAGAGCACCTTCCGGCGTTGCTACTAGGGTCTCGAGGGAGATGGTTCTATTAATCGGTCCGGGGATGTGCAGTGGTGGCGGCGTAGGTACCGACGCGCCATCCATGAAGTAAGCGGTACGTGCGTGGGTCGACGTCCTGATGTCCATTTCCTGCACCTTGGACTCTATCTCTGGCATTCTGTTTTCTAAGCATTGAATTTTGATGTTTTCCGCGTCTAACTTCTGATCCACGACCAAGAGTCGCAGATCCACTGCAGCTAGTCGTTCATTAATCTTCTTGATCTCGAAGCAGATGGAATTCAACATTTCTCTGACTTCCGACTTGGCTTTAGCCTGTACATTATCGGGCATGCTGGGAACGGCCTTTCGTTTCGCTGGGTTGCCCGAGTGGCTTGCATCCACGACCATGGGAATGTCTGCTGTTTGGGGAGAGGGGGTCCCCGAGGGGGATGAACTAGGGATTGGAACGGGTTGAGGTCCCCGAGGGGGGTGGGGCGAGGGGGTCGCCGAGGGGGTCCCTGAGGGGGTTGAACTAGGGACTGGAACGTGGTGAGGTTGCTTAGCCTTTCTGAGCTCTGCTATTTCGGCTCGCATTAACTCGATTATGCTGCGCATCTCATTTTCTTTCCTGAGCTGAGCTATTTAAGAGGAACCATGCTCTGGCGCCGCAGCCCCCGTTACCTTTTCGGCAGTTCTCGCTCCACTCCGCACCCTGTCTGCCCAGGTGGCGCCTTGTTTCCCAGGACCGGCTGGCTCCTCGAACCGGACCCTGTTCTGTGGGCCCCGGGACCTGGACCTAGAACGGCTCCTGGACCGGGAACGGCTCCTGGACCTCGAGCGGCTTCTCGAGCGGGAGCGCCGGCTCGAAGATCTAGCCGGTTCGCTTCCGGCGCATGTCTGTGCTGGCGACGGGTCTCGATTCCTGGATTCCGCATTTCTTTCCCTCCTCCTCCGTCGAACGATGTACGGGAGCTGGAATCTTTGCTTGCAAATATTGTCCGCTGTGGCGTGCGGGCCGCCGCAGAGGCCGCAAGTAGGCGAGCAGGTGTGGTTGTCATCGGGGTTGTTGGCCCCACATTTCCTGCATAGTTTGTCCTCCGGCGTTGGGCAGACGTCGGCTCTGTGGCCTAGCCTACCGCAGGCATAGCAGCAGTCGTGCTGCCTGAGGTACAAGGAGCACTTGACTAGCGCCGAGCCGTAGAAAATGAAGTTGGGGACCTTGTAGCCGTCGAAAACGATGACTACCGTTTCGCTATTCTTGATTCGCTTGGCTCCCAGGGCTAAGGGATTTCTCTCGTTGAGGATGCTTCTGTCCAGGTCGGCCTGGCTCTCCGACACATCAATTTGGCGTATGACACCCTTGCACGTGGCGTGCGGCGCGGCTTCGTAAGTGCTGAGTTCGTATTGTTTGATTCCCAGAGTGATGCAATTCATTTTTAGATAAGCATCTGCGTTATCGCGAGACGCGGTGCTGAGGACGATAATATTTTGTGTTGCGTTGGGGCAGACGATGTCGTGGCTAGCTTGCTCGGACGTGAGTCCTGCCGCGGCGGCGATGGCCCAACCAAGCCTTGCGGAGCCCGTTTTCTGAACATCCAGACCACCCCTGGGCCGGGCGATAATCTTCCAGTGTTCCTTCGGGAGCTGAGGCATTCGCGACGACTTGATGATCTTGTGCTTTAGGCTCATGGGCTTCCTGCTGCCATTGAGACGCTCGCGGTGCCCCTCGCTGCTTGCCGCTTCACGGGTGCTGTCGCGACGAGAGACGCGCAGGGCGTTTTTCTTGACAGTGGCGGAGCGCCAGCCGTGCTACGCACCAAATTCTTCCGGAGGAAGATCGTCTCCTTCCATTACAACGACCATTCCCTCTGTCATGACGAGGCGGGATTAACCCTGCCCGGCGAACGCTGGTTAGGCCTTGCCGTCAGACTGAGGGAAGCGCGGCGTCACGGAAGAGAAGCAGCTCGAAAAACCGCCGAAAAGGCCACCCACCGTTGAAAAGTTGGTATCCGTGGGTTCCTCTTTTCCTTATGCATCCGCTGGTGCAGAAACCATCGAGATTGAGATTAATTGCTCACCGAAAATATCGAAGAAAGCAGGAGCCGATGTGGGCACGACCGTACTACTCGGCTTCTTCTTCCTCCTCCTTGCTAACAGATAAATACATTATACCCCCCTCATATTCAAGGATACATCAGAACAGTACCAGGATATTTCAAAAAATGGTGGAGCAAGTTGGTAAATGTAACCAGGATGTTTCTGAAATATACAAAAAAGTTGCAAGGATGTTTCTAGTGTGAGCAACACAAAGTTGGAGAAACGTTTCCGGGATGTTTGTAGGTCGAGGAATAAAAAGTTTGTAGAATGTTACTATAAGGTTTCTGAGAAATATTAAGATGGTTAGTAAATCCTGATTTTGATGTTTGAAGCCCCATGTTAATTCATTATTTAAAGAAAGTTTGTAAATAAATTTTTAATTCAATATCGGTGGCCAATGGTCGACATGATGTTGGTGTGAAGTACTTAGGAAGTTTAAAAATGGCATGAAAACGTAATAAACCGTTGGTAGGTTCTAGTAATATTTGTCTAAAAAATGTTATTTAAGGTTACTAGAATACTTTGCAAGGGTGCGGGGATGATGGTTACGAAATGGCGCCAGAGTAGCGCGCGACGCCTGGGTGGTCTGTCGGCGGCGGCCGCTGTGAATCGCGCCCACGCGTCACTCTCACGCTACCTCCCGCGAGAGGGGGGCGCTGCGAGCAGCCGAAGCGAGCGGACGCGTGTCACATGCGCTCCGTGAATTTCTGGTGTTTTGGCCCGGTCAAACCAATTAGATCGCCCAAATTTTTGTGGGAATCGACGCCGGAAGCGAAGCGGACCACGAGGACACCAAATTCAAGCCGGTACGTCCAAAATTTTCGGATTTACCGGACTTTGAATTTTCCGAGTGGCCGACCAGGCGCTAAGCCTAACGAGGCCTAGCACGAGTACGAGGCTTCGAGGTCTTCCCCCGGCTTCGGCCAGCGGCGAGGCGGACCCAGAGCGATGGCCCGACACGACATCCCGAGCTACGACCACCTCACGGTATCACGACTACTGACCACCGCCACCGAGGCGCAAGATTTCATGGAACAAGACCCGCACGAAGCCGTCGTCGCCGCACCGTCGACGGCGGTAGGCCTACCCCGAGGAGGAGGCACCCGACCGACCCCAGGCAGCACCCCAGCGACAACGTCGGCCCCCGCGTCGGCGTCAAACCCGCAAGTAAGCCATTTAATTCGAGATCCGGACCCGGAATGGGAAATCGCCATGTCTAGTCGGCAAAAGAGACGCCAGCGCGGAGGCCCGGTTTTGGCAGGAACGCCGCATGGCAACATCCAATCACAGAACGCCGCCATGATGTCAGGCGCCGCGCCAGCTGCGCCCGGCGAAGGAGTGAGAGGAGGAGCGCCGCCGCCGAGGAGGAGGCTGCCGCCGCTCCCGCGCGAAGATATAAAGATCGTCCTGAGGCCGAAGGGACTCGCAGTCAAGGACTTGCACACGCACCAAGTGGCGCGGGCGGTGGTGGCAGCCACCGGCCAGGGCTGTAAGGCGGAGGACTTTATAGTCCGGCTGCGCAACGGCTCCAATATCATAATCATCAGTACCAACGACGAAGAAGCGGCCCAGAAAATCAGATGGATCACTGAGCTGACTTTTGGCGGGAAGAGCTACGCAATGAACAGCCACGTCGCGGCGCCCGAGGGGACGCTGCGCGGAGTCATCCACGGCGTCGACCCGGGGACTCCGGCCGAAGAACTGAAGGCGAACCTCCGCGTCCGCACCCAAGGAGTAAAGGTCCTGGCAGCCAGAATGCTCGGGCGATCCAGCACCGCCGTCGTCACTTTCGACGGCCCACGTCTCCCCAAGCAAGTCATATATTACGGCGGGGAGATGTGGTGCTACGCGTATCGCCCGACGCGGCAAGTCTGCTACGCCTGCGGTCAGCAAGGTCACCGGACAGACGTCTGCCCGAGCCCGGAGTCCAAGACCTGCCGGCAGTGCGGCAGCCAGAATCCAGTCGAAGGCCACGAGTGCACACCCAAGTGCCTGCTGTGCGGGGGCGACCACGCGGCCGGCACCAAGGACTGCAAGATGAGACTCAAGACGGCGAGCGAGCTGCGGTGGGGCAAGCCGCCACAGCCGCAGCAGCAGCGCCACAGCCGCAGCAGCAGCGCCGCAGCCGCAGCAAGAGCCACGGCGGCGGCGGAGCCAGACGTCCGCGGTGGTTCTCGGACGAGGGTGACGAGAGCCAGCAGAGGGGGCGGAGCCGTAGCCGGAGCCGAGACCGGGACGGGTCCTGGCCACCCCCACCTCCGAAGGGCCAGCAGCCAAAGAAGCAGCAGCAACAGAAGCAAGGAGCCGGCCCTCCCATCACGCTTTTTCCAGATGCTCCGCACTCAAACCCAAACACAGACAATACCAAGGACAAAATAATTGAGGAACTAAGGAAAGAAAACCAACAATTAAGGAGACAACTTAATGACATAATTAAAGAACTACAAGAGATTAGACGGCTAGGTTTCGTCTCGCCGCCCTCGTACTCCTCGCCTATTAGGGTAGCTTCGCCACCGAAGACCCCTAGCCCCGTTCAACAGGTGACCGGAGAACTAAGCTTTAATGATAAGCTAGAGAGCTTTATGCAAAGTATGCAGCAAATGCAACAAGAAACACAGAAACAGATGAAGGATATGCAGAAGGAACTGCAGAATACCCAACAAAAGATGGCCCTCCAGGAGCAGGGATTCCGAAACTACATTAAGAACCAGAACACTCAAAAGATAATAGACTCTAGAGAAAGACTCTTTAACTAGCGCCGTTTTGGCGGTAGCACAGAAACGCTAGGAGCGACTAACCCATCGACCTCAACAACATGGCAGGAAACAACCAATTAGAGATTTGGCAGTGGAACTGCAGGGGCTACAAGCGCAAGCAAGGGCTCCTGCAGCAACTCATTTATCACAGAGGAACCGCGCCAGACTTGATACTACTACAGGAAACCTTTAGCACTCCGGCACTTAGGGGCTACACGTGCCTGGAGAAAGGGAATACCGCGACACTCATAAGTAACAAAATCGTCACCATAGCTCACGACGAGATTAAGGATACAAATATCGAGCACGTGATAACGAAGATTATTCCTAAAAAGAAAAGGAAATCGAAGAGCACTTTCGTAATTAACGTATACAGCTCGCCCAAACAAAGGGACGGGGACTTTCTAAAACTTTTTGCCGAAGCCAAGAGGCTAGCGGGACACAACAGCCTAGTGATAGCGGGAGATTTCAACGCTAAGAGCCCCCTGTGGGGTTACGCCAAAGAGGATAAGAAAGGGAGGGCGATTAGCACGGCCGCGGAAAATGCGGGATGCGAGCTCCTAACCGACGAGGCCCAGCCTACCCGAATGGGTAACAGCGTCAGTGTAGACACGTGCCCCGACCTCACGTTTGTCAAGAACGCCAAGAACGCGGAATGGGAGAACCTGCTGGAAAACCTGGGCAGCGACCACCACGTCCTCCGCCTAGTACTCGAGGCGGAAAACACGAAGACAAAGATCGGCTCGACCAGACTGACGGACTGGGACGCCTTCAGAAGACACTGCAGAGAACTGGGCGGCGACATCACTTCCCCGGAAGAATGGAGCCAACAGTTGAAGCAAATCCAGGAGCTCTACACCCGCGAGGTGGACAGAACAGAACAGGCACCGGAGGTGGACAAGCGGCTGCTGGGGCTATGGGAAGCACGCCGCGGTTCACCAAGCGCTGGAAGAAGCAGAGAATGAACAAGAAGCTAAAGAAGAAGATTGCGGAGATCACCAAGAAGGCCGAGGAGTACGCGACGCAACTGGCCAGACAGGGGTGGCAGCAATTCACCGACTCGCTAAACGGCACCCTCAGCACGGCCAGGACGTGGCAGATACTCCGAGGCCTACTGGACCCCAGCAAGAGCAAGCGAGAGAGCAGCAACTCGATCCAGAGGCTGATCCACCTATTCCGAGGCACCGACGAGCAGCTGCTCGAGGAGGTCCGCAAGAAATGCTACGGAACGGGAGAGCCGGAGGGATACCGCGGTGAGTACCGAGGCGAAGACAACCCGGACATGGACCGACCCATCTCGAGGGAGGAGGTCGTCGAGGTCATCAGATCGGCCACCAAGAACACGGCGGCGGGAGCGGACAGAGTCCGGAACTCCCTCATACGCAACCTGAGCGACGGAGTGATAGACCAGCTCGTCAAGTACCTAAACACGCTGTGGCAAGAAGGGAAAGTTCCGGCGGAGTGGAAGCACGCCATCGTCGTAATGATCCCCAAGCCCGGAAAGAAAATCCAGATTGAGAACCTGAGGCCCATCTCGCTGACGTCGTGCCTAGGAAAACTCTACGAGAAAATCGTCACCAAGCGCATCCAGCGGCACCTAGAAAACGGAAGATACTATCCAAACTCG
The DNA here is from genome assembly GCF_023375885.2 of Dermacentor andersoni. Taxonomy (NCBI): domain Eukaryota; kingdom Metazoa; phylum Arthropoda; class Arachnida; order Ixodida; family Ixodidae; genus Dermacentor; species Dermacentor andersoni. The sequence continues at coordinate 263,874,408 of NC_092814.1, forward strand.
ATGTTTGAGTTCAGGGCCAACCTGTCGACGCAAGACGTTCTGCTGCAGCTCGAGAAGGAAGTCCTGACTACAATGCCGAGAAAGGGCGAAAACGTCGTCATGGCCCTCGACGTCAAAGGGGCCTTTGACAACGTCAGCCACGAGGCCATCATGGAGGGCCTCAACAATACAAACTGCGGCAGGAAGACCCACGACTACGTCAGGGACTTCCTCTCGGGCAGAACGGCGACGGTCGGCCTGGGCGAGCTGAGGAGCGGTATCTTTGAAACGCCTAGCAGAGGTACGCCCCAAGGCTCGGTAATCTCGCCCGTACTGTTTAACGTGGCGATGCTGGGCCTAGCGCAGAGACTCGAAAAGATCCAGGGAATCCGGCACGCGATGTATGCGGACGACATCACGGTCTGGACCACCTGCGGAACCTTGGAAGAAAAGCGAGCGGCGCTGCAAGATGCGGCCAAGTGCGTCGAAGACTACGTGAAGGAGAGGGGCCTCAGGTGCTCCACCGAAAAGTCCGAACTGCTAAGAGTCGGCAGACATCCCACCAAGGCGAAACTGGAGGTCAGCCTCGAAGGACAACTCATCCCCGAACGCAACATGATACGCGTCCTCGGCATGTGGCTGCAAGGCAGCAGAAAGTGCAACCACACCATCGGCCTCCTCAAGAAGTCGACCGAGAACGTGAGCAGAATGATAAGCAGGGTCTCCCAGAAGAGGCACGGCATGAGAGAAGAAGACACTCTCAAGCTCGTCAACAGCCTGATCGTCAGCAGAGTCATGTACTCGCTACCCTACCAAGTGAGGACTAAAACGACCAACGAAGAGATTGAAGTCGTCCTGAGGAAAGCCTACAAGACGGCGCTGCACCTGCCGAGAAACACCTCCAACGAAAAGCTGATGCAACTAGGGGTGAGCAATACCTTCGTCGAAATGGCGGAAGCACAGCGGAAAGCGCAAATGAAAAGACTAACGGGGACCTACACGGGGCGAAACCTGATCGGTAGGCTGGGCTTCGAAATAGGAGACGTCGACCGGTACGAGGACGTACCGGCGGGAATTAGGAAAAGCTTTAATGTAAAGCCTATACCGAAGAACATGGATCCCAGGCTCCACGAAGGCAGAAGGAAAGCTAGGGCCGAATACATAGAAAAGACAGTGGCTAGAGAAGAGAACACTCTCTTCACGGACGCGAGCATAAGTTTAATAGGAAGCGAGGCAAAGGCCATCGCGGTAGTAATGAACAAGGAGGAAAAGCTTGTCTCGTGCGTCTCGGCCGAGATACGGAGCGTAGCTGAAGCCGAGGAAATCGCCGTGGCGCTGGCGGCGATGCAAGGATATAGGGAGAATAAATCGCTAAATATTCTCACAGACTCGAAAGAGACTTCTCGCAACTACATAAGGGGCAGAATATGCAAAACTGTCCTTAGGATCCTCAGAGGGGGTAACCCCTCGGAGGAGGCGAAAATCAAACACAATCTGATCTGGATACCTGGACACGAGGGCATAAGGGGTAACGAGGCGGCGGACGGTCTAGCTCGAGCTAATAGATTCCGGGCTGGGCAGCAGCAGGAGTACCGCGCTAGTTACGCCGGGATCCTCAGTGACAGTTATTCGGAATTACTGCAACACTACAGGGGGACTAGATTCAAGTACCCACCGCCCCATAAAGCGCTGACGAAGGAGGAAGCAACGGGCTGGCGTAGGCTCCAGACAAACACCTTCCCCAACCTTTTCATATTCAACAAGATGTTCCCAACGCAGTATAGGGACACCTGCCCCTGGTGCGGGGCTACACCCACACTCTATCACATAACTTGGGAGTGCGAACGAAACGACGCATTCCGCGATCATAAACCCCCGAGTGCGGAGCATTGGGAGAGCCGGCTCGTCAGCTGCGAACTCGCCGTCCAAAGAAGGATGGTGGAGCACGCTAGGGACGCGGCCAAACTCAGTGGAGCCCTGGACTGAGGGACCACCCGTGCTGAAGAGGCTTCCCTTCGACGAGAAGACAGCGTGAAGAAGAGAAGACCTCGATCCGCGAGAATTCCATTTTATAATTCAATAAATGTTTTTCTCTCTCTCTCTCTACCTCCCGCGATCTCCCTAACTGCGAGGCAGTCGCGCGACACTCCCCTCCGTTTTCAACGTGCCGCACGAGACAGATTGTCTGCGCCGGCCAATATATTGCAAAATGAAAACACGTATAGAGCTGCGCTAAAACTATGAATCTTGAGTGTACTGTGCTGATGTAAGAACGGACAAATCACTCGTTTGTCGTGCGGTATAGCCGCACACTTCAGTTTTACTGGTGAATAGGAGCGTATATCTATGCCACTGCTTCAGTATGAGCGGGTCTGCGCAACGCTGTGTGCGTGCGTGCGTGCGTGCGTGCGCGCGTGCATGCGTGTGTGTGTGTGTGTGTGTGTGCGTGTGTGTGCGTGCGTGCGTGCGTGCGTGCGGGCGTGCGTGCGTGCGTGTGCGTGCGCGTGCGTGTGTGTGTGTGTGCGTGCGCGCGCGGGGGGGGGGGGGCGTACGTGCGTCTGCTAGGTCCCATCGATTATGCACACGTGCTGGAATAATGAAAAACCGTTGGTCCCTGTCGACCTTTACGACGGCAATAAAGAATGACGGGCGATCGAAACTGGTCAACAGGGATGTTTCCGCTGTTTGCCTGGCTATAGGCGTTGATTGCAAGCTAATTTCGGCAGCCTATTGAGCAAACCGCGGCCTTGTGCAGCGGTAGGTATTTGACAAATGCACGCGACAAAAGGCGATACGCAGCGCGAATTCTTAGCAGCCGGTCATACAGCGTCAGCGACAGAACGTCGCCAGATGAAAGTGACAACGCATACGACAGCTTATACTGTCCAAAGAAATGGCACAAGAAGATCCGACGCGGCTATTTCAGCAGAGGCGTCCGTAAAGCACCTGAAAGACAACATGCCATTGACTTCGCAATGACCGTGCTTTTCGTGCTTATCGCTGGACGTATTTGCGTAGTCTCGTGCACCGGGGCATGCATCGCAGACGAGGCAGCCCGCGTCTCCGATTGGGCGCTGCACCCTCATCGAGCTGATGCCAAAAAAAGGACAGGACTGTTTACGAACACTGAAATAACCCCACCGCTCAGCGCTGACACGTGGCGACGGCTCTTTATTTAGGGATAAAAGGTATATAAGTGACGCCGTCGAAGAAAGTCATCGGATATGTACACTTACACGTGGCTAATGCCGAACAAGCAAAAGAAGAGCGAAGCTTGCGTAGGCGACAGCCCGAGCACACGAAGCCGCACGTACACGAAAAAGAGATCAGTGGCCTTCATGGAACCGTCCTGCCATGAACGGCGTCCCTTAATGCGGTCACAATGTGGGGTTCGCTTCATCGCAGTTATGGCTTCTCTCAGAGGAAGGGGAAAAACGGACTATATATATATATATATATATATATATATATATATATATATATATATATATATATATATATATATATATATATATATATAATGTTCAGTGCTTTATGAACTGCGCTTCTTCTTAATAGAACTTTAATTTGCAAGTTTATTTCACATAGTGTACAGGAGTTCTCACATTCTCACAAAAGGAAAATGCCAACGGTGATTTTGTAGCGGCACAAAAGCTTTATACCCAGAAAGGCCAACCCCGTACACTTCCACGCCACATTTCAGGATGACAAACTGGAAATATCTGTGCTCAATCTGCCTGTTTGCATTTACTCCCTTTCAATGTCTTCTTTTCTCTCAAACACACGCACTCGCGCGCTAACACAGCACAATATGAGGCCTGGAACGGGATAATGTAATTATTACAGCAGACCAGTCTGACGGCGAGTTGCGCTACGCCACCCTTATGAAAATTTCTTATGTACGCATGGCAACATTCTATTGCTCTTTAACATTAGAGTCATCAAAATTTTCCTAGAGTCCACTTTTGTGCGAAAGATATGAGAAAAGGGAATTGCCCACCGTGTGTCTGGTTGGTACGTGATGGGCGAGTTTCCTTTGTGTTTCTAACGTGTTCCTAAATTGTATACATGAGAATTTCCTTTTGGCGATTGATAAATTTTCTTGTTATGCATAATGGATTTTTGATGGACATTCGGCAAATTATGCTATAATATATTTTAATAAAAAGATAAGTAGATTTTTTCTTAAATCGGGAATTTCAACTACATACCTCTTGAAGGCGCGACCGTACCGCTACGAGGATTCGAACATCTGAACTCGCAATCATGAACGCGGTACCTTTCCACAACGCCACGCCGGAATTTATTTTGTCCATAGCAGGAAAGCGAAACTGATGCACTTACTTTAAACACATCATAAGACAATAATCAGGCAAGCTTATAAACCAAAACCAAATATACGTGAATTAAAGCAGTCATGTGCATCACTACAGCGCTCGTATATCCCACGTATTTGAATTATTTATTTCTGGAAGATGCTCCTTGTTGCTCGCGGTGCTTCAGCATTTCTGTGTATCCTGCTTCCGCTTGTGATCGTGCATTGACCCTTCGGAATCAGACGCTGGCTCACAGAGAACGCGACAACAAGGGGCATGGTAAACGAGCCAACGCCCTTGTCAGAGCCAGCTCCCACTGAGGTAATTTATAGCAACCAGGTATTATTTCTTTATTTACAGATACTATCGGTCCTGCTAAGCTCAATGACAGGAGTGATGTTACGCAACTAGAGAAAATGAGAATAAACACTGTTGGCCTGCTTATTGAGCAAATCGCCGCCTTTCGCAATGGCCCACAGCAGTTGGTCTTTAACAAGTACACGCCACGTCGGACACGCTCAAACGGGTCAGGGCATTCTGCGAAGTGACATTCTGTACAATGACTTCGTGGTGCTTTTCTCCCCTGTCTTCGCTTCGACAGTGAGGAGTTATCCGTGGTGTGTGACCCACTTTCGTGTGCAGTACCGTGCGCGTGTTATGCGCTAAGCTTTCTTCGGAGAAATAGTTCTTCAGACCTCAGGATTGGCCGAAGATAATGTCACCCATCTCCGGACACCGTATTGGGGGAATGTAACGTGACCGGGACGACGGAATGGCATAAAAAAACAGGCGGTCGCTTTGTTGAGGGATCGGCAGCTTGAACTCGAACTAAACTTTTAGTCATCGTCACTTCCCATGTACTTGCAGGTAATGCAAATATAAACGTAGCGTTTAAACGAGCCCTGAATGTCTTCTGCCACGTGTTCACACGAAGCGTCAAGGTATGTAATTTAAAGAAGTCCTTGCTCCCGGAGACACACACATTTTCTTAACAGGATTCAACACACCGAACAATTAACGATTTCTAAATGAAATACCCACACTGACATAGGAAAACACAAATCATTTACGTCCTAACCAACGCCTTGGACTTTAGCTAAATAAATAAACTTTTGAAAGCCTGGTTTGAAGAAATAAAAGACCATCAAGTATTTCCTTTTTGAAACCACGCAAACAACAATTTTCAACTAGGAGATACAACAAGGAAAGGAAAATGAAATGATATAGGGCGCTGGAGTACTTCGCGTAGAAACTAATGTGTAACATCGCGAAAGTGTAACATTGCGTAACGACGCGAGACTTATTGCCATATAAACAAATCTGCAAGGACCAACACCACCCCGCCTCAAGCGGAAGAAGCAAGTTATCTCGCCGCATTGGTTCCCACCCAGAGTGCCAGACAAAGTGGGCGAAGATCATGTCGAATAGTTTACGCGCACAATCAAGGACTTGAAGCACACAAATTAGTTTGACAGCTAAAGAAGTATTGCAGACTGTTGCTATTGTGAAAACGGACACTTTTCTTCCACCCCAGGCCTGAGATGCATGCTGAATTTCTGTACCGCAATCAAACCAATGTGAGCTACTGTCGCGAAATTCATCAAGGGCAAAACCAAAGTAACACATTGCACCAGTATCCCAGGAACACCGAAAAACTGCGATAGAGTGCCTGCCCAGTGGCCACACGAGAATCCTCGGGACTTATCATAATTGACAGAGACACCAGTGGCTGAACAAAAGGATTGGGTTAGGAACGTTACTTATTCCACGCTTTTCTTATCTGAACACATAAACACAGGAGAAGAAGAATAAGCGCCGAGCAGTGCAGACGTGGAAGCATCGGCTCCATTTTTTTCCATGCTCCACTCGCCAATTTTAATAGTGCAACCAAAAGAAGCATACCACTCGATCAGCGAAGCGACGGCGGATCGACTGACAACAAGATTTGAGGTGGGGCTTGTATTTTCACAATTTTACGGGACTTTTTCTGCTTCTACACGCCGAGTTAAGCTTAGCGGAGCTAAGCTTAGTGAGGAGTAGGGCCTTTGTTGGGACTAGTAAACCTACCTGCCCGCAGGCATGGCGGATACAAACATGGAAGATGAAGATTTTGCTGGAAATGAAAGAAACAATGCTCAGGACGACTTCAGTTGGCAAGTAGTGCCTGGCCGAAGATGACAAGCTACCACAAAGGCTGTGGATGAGGAGAGCACATTGCCACGTAATCAGCGAGAGCATGACATCAAGAAAACCGCCGTCGGTGGAATGGTTAAGAATCGGGTTATCAAATCTTCGAGGATTCCTCAACCGCCTGAGGAGCACGGAAAGATCATTATACGACCTCGAGGAGGACTCAGTTTGAACAATGTGAGCACCACCATGATTGGTTTCGCAGTCATCGAGGCGTCAGGCCTAACGGAAGAGGAGGCCCGTGAAGATGTTGTCTGCCCAAACTCCACTCAAAATATCGTAGTCAGCACACCCAAGCCCGAACACGCAGTGAAATGCGTTAGAATCAAGTTCTGCAAGATTATGGAAGCGGAATACGAGGTTAATGCATACGAAGCGGCACCACATGCCACGTGCAAAGTTGTCATCCGAAGTGTGGACATTAGAGACTCGCAAGCTATGATAACAAGAAATATCGTGCATGACTTGAAGCCGCTTGCGCTGGCTGCCAAGCGCATCAAGACTTCGGGATCAGTCATTGTACTCTTCGATGGACTCAAAGTGCCCAATTTTGTCAGATATGGATCCGCACTAGTGAGATGCTACCTTTACAGGAAGCAATTTGACGTCTGTTTCATTTGCGGAAGGGTCGGGCACGGCTCTGATGTGTGTCGAACACCTGACTTTGTTCAGTGCCGGGGATGTGGAACTCGCAACCCAGGAGATGAATATGTGTGTGTACCTAAGTGTAACTTTTGTGAAGGCGATCACCCTACCGGTGACAAGTTTTGCAAGCAATGCTTTCAAATCCCTTACGTCGTACGACTGCGTCGAAGAGAGCGCAACAGGACTCGGTCGTCAACAGGACCGCAGTCGAAGGCGCAACAGCTGGCGCCCAACCATCGCCCCGAGGACAGGCAGCACTCACGCTCCAGGAGTCGCACCAGATTCAGGCATCGTTCACTATCTAGGGAGAGAAGCCGCTCCAAAAGTCAAGGCAAGTGCAGGTGCGCTTCGTGCAAAGGGGCTCAACAGCTGGCGAGAAGAAGACGCCAGGAACCACCTGGGCTGACAAAGTGAAAGGTATGGCAAGGGCTGCTGGGGGCGTCTCGGCGGCTATAGCTGGTGACAATGATGCCAGAATAGAGCAAATAATTAAAGAAGTAACTTCTTTAAGAAAAGCTTTTGAGAATTGACCAGGCCAGGAGCTGCCCGCAGGAATTGACCAGGAGCTGCCTGCAGGAATTGACCAGGAGCTCCCCGCCCTAAAAAGAGGGCGGGGAGCTCCGAGGATCATTCAGTCTTCTCAGCCCTCAGTGAAATAAAAGAGGCAATTAAAGTGATAAGAGAGACAGTGGAAACGACTAACTTTAAAGTGGACAAATTGTGGAAATGGAGGCTAACGGCGGAGAAAAGACTTCGGAAGATTGAGGCGCAAGGTGATGACGACGATGAGTATCTGCCATCAGAGGCGGATAGTATAAAGTCCATTCCTGTATTGTCCGGAGCCATCACAAAGAGGAAAATAGCGGGTAATGAACAGTAATCATGAATTTAACGTGTAGCAATGAAATTGTCGCGGGTTCCAACACAAGAAATCAGCACTTCGACAGGTAATCAGGTCATCTGAGGCCACAAGCCAAAGGTAATTATGCTGCAGGAAACCTTAGCGGACGAAATTATGCTTACTGGGTACAAACCAATATGTACAGACAAAAAAATGGGGAGGGAGTTGGCAACCCTCATTGACAAAAAGTTGCCATACATTGAGCATGATATTCATCTTAGACATTCAAGGTTTGAATTTATTCTAGTTGAGATAATATTTAAAAGGAACAGAGGCAAGACGCAAAACATTTTCTGCTTGAATCTTTACAGCAGTCCTAACTACATGAGACAGAGGTTTAGAGCACACTTCAACAAGGTGCTTTCGGTTGCCAAAAACTCCCCGTTTATTATTGGAGGGGACAATAATGCTCCACATCCCAGATGGAGATACACTTGGAACACAAAGAAGGGAGAGGAGCTATGGAGTCTCGCCGTAGATCTGGGGTTATGCTTGATTACTGATCCCACGTATTCCACCCGTTGTGACACGTCCACAAGCAGGGACTTCACACCACGTCTTACTTTTGTAAACAAATCAAGAGGAGCCAATTGGCAAAATTCAAATATGGATCTCGGCAGCGATAATTACATCATACACATAACCATACGCATGCCGAGACAGGAAACTAGAATCTTCAAGTTCACTGATTGGGATCAGTTCAGGAAAATCAGGGCGAACAGAAGGAAAGTGGGGCCTTTAGATGCCGAGCAGGAGCCCCTTCACACATGGGTCATCCAGCTCAGAGAGGACGTCAAAGAGGCCACTAAATAAATCAGGACAGAGGAAAATACTGAGACTATTGGCAGCAGGCTGGCGCATCTGATTGAGGCCAAACAGACTATATTACAGAGATGGAAAACGGAAAGACTTAACAAGAGGCTAAGGGAAAAAAATAGCGCAGTTAAACAGAGAAATTGATGATCACTCGAAGACCCTCGTGAAGCAACAGTGGGATGAGATTTATAACTCGACTGATGGTAGTCTCAAACATGGAGGTAGCTGGAACCTCCTCAAGCACTTGCTCAACGAGGATGAAACAAGGACAAGCAAGAGAACAGCTATAGCTAAGTTAGTCCATCAAGAAAGCCAGGATAAAACAGAGAGGGATATCATGGATAGACTCGCAGCTAAATATATCCCACTTAAACAAGCAAACGAAGGAGACGAGAGCCCCGAATATACGGGAGGCACATGTGAAAAACTTGACCGGGACTTCACTAAGAGTGAAGTGAGGGCGGCTCTTCACAGTGTTAACGGTAGATCGGCGGCTGGACCTAACGGAATAGCTAACAAGATATTAAGAAATCTAGATGATGAATCCATTTCTGATCTAACTGAACATTTCAATGAATGTTGGAGAAAAGGGGTAAATTCAGAGGAAAGGAGGGTGGTCATTACTATCCTCATACCAAAGCCAGAAAAACTCACTCTGGAAACCTTCGTCCTATTTCCTTAACGTCATGTCTAGGCAAAGCTATGGAACATGTCATCCTAAATCGGCTCACGAAATACGTTGAGCAGAACGACATCCTCCCATAAAACTTGATCGGCTTTCACCCCGGGCGGTCAACTCAGGATGCTGTGCTGCTGATCAAACACCAACTTATACAGGCCAACTCAGCGCATACGAAAGTTCTTTTGAGATTGGATGTGGAAAAAGCTTTTGATCTTACAAAGCATAAGGTAATACTTGATGTTCGCTCGGAGATGGGATTAGGTAAGATACTTTTTAACATGATTAAGGATTTTCTTAGAAACAGAACTACACAACTCATGCTGGGAGAGCTTAAATCAGAAGCTAAGAATTTGGGAAATAGGGGCACTCCACAAGCGGCTGTGCTCTCACCAATGCTATTCAATTTAGCAATGTCCAAGCTTGCGAGAAATCTGGAAAACATTTACGGTATATATTATGTGGTATATGCCGACGACATAACCATACGGAGTACCACGGGTAATGTAGGGCAGACAGAGACCAGATTACAGGAGAGTTTATATGTTGCAGAGAACACACTGAAAGACATGGGTTTGAAATGCTGGGCAGCCAAATCAGAACTATTGGTCATTAAACATCGCAGAAAAGGTAGTAAACCAAGAGGTTACATTCCGGAAGATGAGCCAAGAGTGTGCTTATACACGCATGAAGGATCCGCAATCAGGCTAGTTGAAAAAATCAAGGTTCTTGGGTATCACATAGAAGGAAACAATGCTAACTATAGAACAATACAACACATCTCGAATAAAACACATGAAGTAATTAGGTTATTACGAAGAATTACCAATAGACACAGAGGTTTAATACACAGAGGTCTAATACACACTACTGCCCTCTGTCACTTACCTTATGTGGCTGGATTATTCAAATGGAAGCAGGCAGAACTTAACAAACCTCTTGTGATGCTCAGGAAGCTTGTTAAAATAGCGCTAGGGATACCCAGTAACGCTGCAACCGACAAAGTCATGAGTCTAGAGGTGCAAAACACAATGGAAGAAATCATCATCATCATCAGCCTGGTTACGCCCAATGCAAGGCAAAGGCCTCTCCCATACTTCTCCAACTACCCCGGTCATGTACTAATTGTGGTCATGTTGTCCCTGCAAACTTCTTAATCTCATCCGCCCACCTAACTTTCTGCCGCCCCCTGCTACGCTTCCCTTCCCTTGGAATCCAGTTCGTAACCCTTAATGACCATCGGTTAACTTCCCTCCTCATTACATGTCCTGCCCATGCCCATTTCTTTTTCTTTATTTCAACTAATATGTCATTAACTCGCGTTTGTTCCCTCACCTAATCTGCTCTTTTCTTATCCCTTAACGTTATGCCCATCATTCTTCTTTCTATAGCTCGTTGCGTCGTCCTCAATTTAAGTACAACCCTTTTCGTACGCCTCCAGGTTTCTGTCCCGTACGTGAGTACTGGTAAGACACAGCTGTTATGCACTTTTCTCTTGAGGGATAAAGGCAACCTGCTGTTCATGATCTGAGAATGCCTTCCAAACGCACCCCAGCCCATTCTTATTCTTCTGATTATTTCCGTCTCATGATCCCGACCCGCGGTGACTATCTGTCCTAAGCACATGGAGCACATTCCCTTACTACTTCTAGTGCCTCGCTACCTATCGTAAACTGCTGTTCTCTTCCGAGACTGTTAAACATTACTTTAGTTTTCTGCAGATTAATTTTTAGACCCACCCTTCTGCTTTGCCACTCCAGGTCAATGAGCATGCATTGCAATTGGTCCCCTGAGTTACTAAGCAAGGCAATAGCATCAGCGAATCGCAAGTTACTAAGGTATTCTCCATTAACTCTTATCCCCAATTCTTCCCAATCCAGGTCCCTCAATACCTCCTGTAAACACGCTGTGAAAAGCATTGGAGAGATCGTATCTACCTGCCTGACGCCTCTCCTTATTGGGATTTTGCTGCTTTCTTTATGGAGGACTATATATATAGCCGCTATAGATACCTTTCAGTATTTTTACATACGGCTCGTCTACACCCTGATTCCGTAATGTCTCCATGACTGCTGAGCTTTCGACTGAATCAAACGCTTTCTCGTAATTAATAAAAGCTATATATAAGGGTTGGTTATATTCCGCACATTTCTCTATCACCTGATTGATAGTGTGAACATGGTCTATTATTGAGTAGCCTTTACGAATCCTGCCTGGTCCTTTGGTTGACAGAAGTTTAAGGTGTTCCTGATTCTATTTGCGATTACCTTAGTAAATACGTTGTAGGCAACGGACCATTCGGGCTCCTCGACGCCCGTTTCAGCTATCCCGCTTGCGGAAGAAGGTGTTCATTATCCGCATATTATTCTGTTCTGCAAACTCTACTAATAACTGTTCCCTGCTATTCCTAGCGCCTATGCCATATTCCCCCACTGACTTGTCTCCAGCCTGCTTCTTGCCTACCCTGGCATTGAAGTCGCCCATCAGTATAGTGTATTTTGTTTTGACTTTACCCATTGGTGATTCCACGTCTTCATAGAAGCTTTCGACTTCCTGGTCATCATGACTGGATGTAGGGGCAAAGACCTGTACGACCTTCAATTAGTACCTCTTATTAAGTTTCACAACAAGACCTGCCACCCTCTCGTTCGCGGAGGCCCAACAGCTAGCCAACACGAAAGATTGACAAGAGCACGAACTGGCAGGAACATATTACAGGCAATAGGTGTAGAACTGAATATATCAAGGAGCCCAATAGAGGCTGAAGTAGAATTAAGGACTGCAATAAGATGGATGGATGGATGGATGGATGGACGGACGGACGGACGGACGGACGGACGGACGGACGGACGGACGGACGGACGGACGGACGGACGGACGGACGGACGGACGGACGGACGGACGGACGGACGGACGGACGGACGGACGGACGGACGGACGGACGGACGGACGGACGGACGGACGGACGGACGGACGGACGGACGGACGGACGGACGGACGGACGGACGGACGGACGGACGGACGGACGGACGGACGGACGGACGGACGGACGGACGGACGGACGGACGGACGGACGGACGGACGGACGGACGGACGGACGGACGGACGGACGGACGGACGGACGGACGGACGGACGGACGGACGGACGGACGGACGGACGGACGGACGGACGGACGGACGGACGGACGGACGGACGGACGGACGGACGGACGGACGGACGGACGGACGGACGGACGGACGGATGGATGGATGGATGGATGGATGGATGGATGGATGGATGGATGGATGGATGGATGGATGGATGGATGGATGGATGGATGGATGGATGGATGGATGGATGGATGGATGGATGGATGGATGGATGGATGGATGGATGGATGGATGGATGGATGGATGGATGGATGGATGGATGGATGGATGGATGGATGGATGGATGGATGGATGGATGGATGGATGGATGGATGGATGGATGGATGGATGGATGGATGGATGGATGGATGGATGGATGGATGGATGGATGGATGGATGGATGGATGGATGGATGGATGGATGGATGGATGGATGGATGGATGGATGGATGGATGGATGGATGGATGGATGGATGGATGGATGGATGGATGGATGGATGGATGGATGGATGGATGGATGGATGGATGGATGGATGGATCTTATAAAATCTTATAGCCTATGATACAGAACAATATTTGTTCGTACACGCCTACGTGTCCTTTATCAGCAAGCGAGTCGCTTTTTGGAATGAGAACAGTATGACCATGATAAAAAGTGGGTAGTAACAGGTTAACTATGAAAGCGCAGCTAAAAACTTTCAAGAGCGCTGGATATGTATAACTTATCTTCAAAGCGCTTATAAAACTCAGCTGTGAGGTCGTCTGGACCAGGTGATCTATGCTCTTGTATATTATCTGCCAACACAATTTTGTCAAGAGAAATTTGTGCTTCTAACATCGATTTATCGTATTCTTTTAAGCTAGGGAAAAGTTGTATTACTTGTCCAGTGTTAATTGTTGTGCCACAGAGTAAAATATAATGCCACTCAGGTGCCTTTAAAATTGAAGATGTGCCGTGAATTAACTTTACATGTACTTCTATTTAATTACCGTGTAGACTCGTGTAAGGGCCGCACTTATTTTTCACAATTTGGAAGAGGTGCGGCCCTTACACGGGACCTAACCTTTTGGTCAAAATGGTTTCGGCGCAGCCGGCTACTACTGCACACCCCGGATCCCCGAATGTACCATGGCATCAGAGATCAACGCGCAGCTCTGGCCATCTAGCAGGGACACGCGGAAGTAGACAGAGCGGAAAAGTTCGCCGATACTCGCGCGCGGCATCGGGCACCATATGCAATTGCTTCTCCGATAAATATTTTTTTTACAATTTGGGCTGCCAAGTTGAGGGTACGGCCCTTACATGGGTGCGGTCCTTACACGAGGATATACGGTAATTACGTTAGAAAGTGCATATCTTTCATTATTTATCATTTATTTATTTATTTCACAATACTGCCAATCCCGATAGGGATTATTACAGGAGTGGGCACATTATCATAAAAAGTACAATATGAGCAAAATAACACTTAACAAACAAGAAGTTAGCATAGAAAAACATAGACACTTACATTCATTGAATAACACATTGGTCTTCACACAATTTCTCTTGCATAAAAAATCTAAGTTGGGATCGTGGTTGTTTCTTCTAAATGATTTGTAGATGTTTCTAATGTGGGATTAGCAGTAATAGCAGTGTTTAAGCAGTTCCACTCTCGCACAGCTCGCGGAAAGAATGAAAAGAGAAAAGTATTATTGTTACAAAGAAATTCTTCTAACGCGAAAGCGTGCTTATGTGGAGTAGGTCTGGTGTGTTTGTACTTTACAAAGGCGGCAGGATCCAACTTCAGCGCACTGTGTAATACTAAGTATAGGAACTTTAATCGTTGAACCTTAGCTCGAATTTGAAGGGTAGCGAGGCCTGCGCGAGAAAGAAGTTCGGTTGGTGAACCTGTGCGTTTAAAACGATTATAGATCAATCGGACAGCCTTTCTTTGTATGCGTTCGAGCGTATGAATGTGGTTTTTGGTATGTGGAAACCATACTATGTTGGCATATTCGAGTGCCGATCTGATAAGGCTGACTTAAGCAAGCTGCTTTGTCTGGCTGGTGGAATGCGATTTATCGAAACATCGTTTGGAAGGTTGTTCACACAAGAATCGTTCCTCACGGAACCGAATGAGTACGCCTCTGTAAGGTTCCATGTCAAACGTTTGCTAGTTAGCTTCGACAGACCCTCTCTGTATAGTCCGGACCACTCAGACTCCGGGTGATTCAGTTTATTAAGCTCTATTAAGTTTTTTTTTTTTTGCCATTTCCGGTCGAAGGCTGAACGTGACTATTCCTCTAAAGCTAGTAGCTTGAGATCCTCTTTAAAAATGTTCCATTATGCAAAAATATCATAGTGTTAAGGGTCAAAAGAACAATTAGGTGCGCAGTAGACGCCATCAGCAAATGCGTCGCGATGTAGTAGGCTATTGTTAAATCTCCATAAGTTTCAATTCTTTCGGCGGAACCAGCGTCGAGATCCTCCTAAGGATGCCGGCACGAAACAGTGGTCTAAGAAAATAAATATAGGGCGAACTTCACAGTTTGTTACCTTTTTAGTGAGGCACTCGGACACCTTTGGTTCATCCACTTCAACTGCTCGTCTGGACAACGCCACGCCGGAACACGGCAGTTGATGTAAACTTTACCAAGTCAATAGTAGCATGCACTGTCTACGCTAGTGTCTACATTTAGTGCCTTTACAGGACAGGTGAAATAAATTTTGTACTATACAACTAGAAACTAGAATATTTCCTACCACTTTAATGCTAAGGCCTTTGAGCGCTCCCTGCTTCTTGAGCGTTAAGCGGACATCGTAGGAAGAAAAACTTAACTTGAAACAACCGTGGCCATAATTGAACTGTGCCATCATTTGCCTTTGTTGGCATTGTTTATCCTTGAGCACAAGTGATCCGATCCCGAAGGCAGCCGGTTCACAAGGCCCAACCTTCGGTCGAAGAGGATGATATCGGCTGTAAAACGGCACTGGCTACTGGCGAAGGCTAAAGTTCATGCATTTGAACTTCAGAAGCCTTTTGCTATTCATTTTGAGCCCAAGTATGCATTGCCAGAGCTGTGGTTATGTCGCGACAATTCCGATCATGCAGCGTCCCGGGGCACGTTCGAACGAGTATATCGTCGCCGTCTCCCAATTAAAATTCGTTTAAAAGCTTGTAGATTAGTTGCCTATGGAAGCCAGTCTAAGCTGGGTCAATTTATGAGTCATTGTTATTTATAAACTGAAAAACAAAATGTGGTGAATTACAGCTTGCAACGACACCTCGTGTCACTCTTAACTACAATAAAACCAGAGCATCGCTTGCGTAATGCGAAGACGTGGGTTCGTATTCAACCTGCGGAGAGTTTCTTTTTCATCCACTTCCACTCCCATGTATTTATCATTTCTGGACTTCAATTAAAAACTACAAATAGCTTCCCTTTGCTTTCCTTGGTGTCATTGTCTGTTGGCTTGTTATGATTGTGACTAATAAAAGTCGGGCCCTTCGATTTCCTTCCTCGTTCCATTACAATAAATTTAGTACCCCACCGCCAGGGGCGTAGCCAGGAGGGGGGGGGGGGGGGCTTATGGTGCTTTAGCCCCCTCCGAAATTTTTTCGTGCTGCCCATGCACCGCCGACCAAAGCAGCCCCGGCGCCGGAAATCATTCTGGATTTTGTCTAGAATGCCTTTTTTTTTTTTTCACGCTTGAAAAGACATGTCAGCGCTAAAATTGCGAACTCGGGCTGGGTTTCGTGGCAACGCCCATGCACCGGGAGTCACATAACGCAAGCAGCCCCATCCGAGCACAAAGTTTCAAGGGCGTTTTGATGGCGAACGGGCTCGCCGCGGCATCTCGCGGAGGCCGCGGAATCTACGGAGCACGTGGATGTCAATTCCGAAACTTTATGGGTATAAAGTTCTCATAAACTTTTGATGCGAAAGGTGCACTGACATTTCCAAACGTGTGCTTTAGATTTTTAATTGCTGAACTTTGTGGGTTTAACGTTCCTAAAAATATTTGACGCCAAAGGTGCACTGACTTTTCTAAAGTCTTCCATCGGAACATACGAGACAAGCCAAATCAACACACTATCAGACAAGTTGACAACGCACGCAGCGAGGTCCCATGACGCGAAGCGTTGTGGTGGTTCATTCGCGCCGTCATGTCACATAAAAAAATACCAACATTTTTTTTTTTCACCTGCGCCAAAGCATCCATGTCAAGACACTAAAGCCAGCGAAGGTAACTACGTTCTTATTTATTTTTTCTACTTTGACTTTTATTGGCGAGGACACATTGAGCCTCTTCAATTTTTTTTTTACTCGCTACTCACAGGCTGCCAGAGCCAGCCAGAGCGCATACATTTTTCTCATGTTGCCCTGACCACTGCGCGGCGCACTCGGTGCGCGTTCGGTTTTCTCTGGCCGAATGCATTTTTGCCTAGCAGAGTTTTGGACGCTTTCTGGCTAGCAGACGAGAAAAAGAAACAATGGTCGCTCGCCGCCATCACTGTGGGGACTCGACGGATTGCACCGCGTTCGTTTGAGTGCAACCTCTCCAGGAAGTCTTGTCTCGCCGGTTTAGGATAACGAGCAGTATGCACATGTTTTTCGGTGGACCAAGCGTCTCGCGTTTTCTTCGATATTCCTTTGGTAGCCACAATAGGTGCCCAAAGTAGGCATTCGATTGTGGGCAACATACTTTCCTTTGCATTTTTGATTTCGGTGCCCCCGCCTCACAGAAGGAAAAAAAAGAAAAACATTGTTGCGGCGCAGCGAATTGCCGCACGGTGAAAGTTCGATTTTGTTACTTCTTTTGCGCAAAGTAATGGGCCATGGGACGCTTCAGTTGCCGGATACTCTTACTATATTATTTCGATAGAAATTATAGGGACACTCAGGCGCATTCCTGTCGTCGTCGTCGCCCTCATGTTTCGTCTAAAGCCCAAGGGCGACAATATTGTGACCGCGCGCTGCATGCTGTATGTGCGAGTGAAAGCGTGGGGGGGGGGGGGGGATGAGTGAGCCGACGATGGTGGCTCAGTCTTGTTTGCGCAAGGGAGAAAAGGAAGGAGCAAGCGCGCCGCCTTCCGTCGCGCGCGATACATCGGGGGGAGTGGATAGAATGGGGGCGGGATCTAGGATTCTGTGAATCTGTGATTTCACGTGTTTATTTGCCTTGTTTGACACATTATATACAGTGACTTTTTTCTTAGATACGTAGATTTATTGGCGACTTATACATATATTTAAATATCTTGTTGCGAGATTTTGTGTATACGTGCAGTGAACTTTGTTTCCAGAGACACTTTATTGTCCTTTATCAAGCTGTATCTTCGCATCTGTATATTCTATTGTATCTTCGCGCTTCTAATGTACGAGGACGAGTCGAATGAAAGTGAGCCTACCCACTCCGCGCAAAAATCGTTCAGTTCATTATCTGCGAGGCATGCGCGTAGCACACAGGCATCTTTCATTTACAAAAGTGAAGTGTAGGTGGGAGGATAAATGTTCTTTTTTGCTCTCATACACTGGGTTGAACATGGTTGCGCGACGTAATGGACGCTCTAGAAGTTAAGCAGCGTGGTACCGTTAGGTTTTTGACAGCCGAAGGTGGGTTTCCTAAAGAAAGAAATTAGTCGCCGTATGGCTGCCGTGTACATTGAACATTGCATTTCATTGGCCAATGTGAAGCGTTGGAGCAAACGGTTCAAAGAAGGACGTGAAAGTTGCAAAGACGATCCGAGACCGGGCCAAAGCCATCGTGCAATCACCGCTAACAAAATTGCGAAGGTTGATGAGCTGATGAGACAAGAACGGAGGTTAAGCATCGATGAACTGGCATAGCGTGTGAACATCAGTCACGGTTCGGTTCACGCCATAATTCATGAACCTCTCGATTATCGGCTCTTGTGTGCGCAATGAATGCCCAAGATTTTGAACCACCGCAAGAAGAGGGAGAAGTTCGGCGCTGTCTTTACTCATATGATCCGGTATCACAATGAGGATGACGATTTCTTGTATGCAATTGTGATCGGGGACGAACCATCATGTCACTACTACGAGCCTGAAACACGACGGCAGAGTTTGCAGTGGAAGCATTCGAATTCACCAGCTCCAAAGGAAGCAAAGGCTGGCATTTCCGCCAGAATGGTGTCGTTAACTTTTTTTTTCTATCGTCAGGAGCCATTACTGATAGAATTTGCTAAATCTAGAGAGGCTATCAATTGTTTCCGATATTGTGAAACGCTGGACCAGCTGCGTGTCGCAATCAAGAACAAACTACGTGGATAATTGACGAATGGGGTCATCTTGTTCCACGACAATGCCCGTCCCCACGTCGCTGATGTGGTTAATACAAAACTGGCAAAGTTCAAGCGGAAACACTGCAACCTCCAGCGTACATCTCAGACCTGTCGCCTTGCGACTTCGACATTTTGGGGCAACCGAAAAAACAGCTCAAGGGAACCAGATTCGTGTCGGACGATGACGTGAAAGAGTCAGTTCCATACTTTTTGAAGCGGCAACCCAAGGAGCTTTATGAGACGGGAATCACGCGACTCGTTAGTCAATAGGATAAATGTCTAAATACTCATGGAGGCTACTTTTAAATAAAGTACCCCGTTTGTTATATATTCGCATTGGCTCACTTTCATTTGACTCGGTCTCGTATATTTTGCAGAACTCATGCTTTTTATACGTGCTCTCTGTTACTACTATAATTTCGGTTCAATTACTCTCGATTCACGACCGGTTACAGCTGCTCCTGCGTAATATACTGGAACAAATGAGCGGGTCAATGAGATTTTTCACTGGCCATTGCATATGTACAAGAATGTAAACAAGGTTCTTGAATGACAAAGTTTCATTAACATATTTGTCCTCAACTTGTTCATTTCATGGCCGTTACATTTTTCATATCAGCGGCATGCACTGCTTTGCTGATTTCGAACTGATATAGTTCTAAAGTTCATGTGATATTTTCTTTCGTTATTAAATAGACAAAACACATGGAAATATTGATATCAGTTATTTTGGGCACAATTCTTGGCACAGACGAGTATATTCTTTTATGAAAAAATACATATTTTACCTGTATTGACAGTGGGTAGCATTCAAGAATTCGTTTGCAGCATCTTTGGCAATGGCAATGCAGTTATCATTCATGTATTTGATCCCTAGACAAATTGTTTAAGAGGAAGCTTTACCTCAGGCCCAACTCCGATGTGCCTATTCAAATACATGTAAAACGCAGAAACGCTTTTCTGAGATAACCCCTGGATCGCTTTAATGAAATTTGTTGCATTTGAGACAGGAAGTTAAATTATAGTGCCTGTTGGAAGCGGAATTTCGATTTAGGGCCTGAACTTTGTTTTAAATATTTTGAAAAATTCGAAAGTTCGTAAAAATAGAAGCACGAAGTTTACAAATTAATAGCTCTGCATCAAGAATGGATATTGCGGTTCTTTAAACGGCATCCATTTATAGAACATTGAAAGCGGACAAATTCGATATGTCAATTTGTATCTTACGTGAATTGTTTACGTTATGTACAAGGGTTGTGCAAAAGCCGTATTTCATAATACTTATTTTTTTTTTAGGTTCATGTGTAACATATCAATTTTGCCCGCTGTAGATGTACTGTGATATGCAATTCACAGAATTGTGATACAATTTATCGTTGTTGAGTTACCGAGTTTTAAACTTGGTAGCATCGTTTTCTGAAAATTTGCGATTTTTGTCAATCGTTAATAAAGAAGTGACAACCTAAATGAAAAATCGAAACCAACAGCCACTAGAATTTATGTTTTTCTTTTAAATGCAACAAACCTCGTCAAATTTGGTGCAGTGGTTGCCAAGACAAACTAATTCTTTTTCTACATGTATTTAGATAGGAGCACCTGAGCGAAAGTTTCCTCTTAAGGAGGAGGCCGAGCTGCAACGTGAGCCCCCCACCCGAACTAAATTTCTGGCTACGCCACTGCACACCGCTGTTTTATGTTTTATCGACACCATGTTGCTCGTAAGAGTTGTCCGAATCACTCTTATCGTACGTGCACCGTTTTTTGCGAATATTATTTGTTTGTTTCGTGAATCGGCTTACGCGCATTTTTTCGGTTACGCAAGAATAATAGCCACTGCATCGTCATCACTGACGTATCCCCGGGAAATGGCAGCGAGCTTTTTCTCAGCGGCCGATTTGAGACCCTCAGGCCTAGTACGTCGTCGTTGTCGCGTCGTGAATACACACTAACGCTGCTAAATTTCTTTTACGCCAAGATTTGCTTGTGAGAGGGCTTTGTGAAGTCGGCTAAGGTATTAATTTCCTACTTCCCGTCTGACGATTTATTAGGAGACAATTAAGAACTCATCAGACATAGGAAATCCATTTTCATAAGAGCACCGTTACCGCGGTGTACACTGGCAGTTGGCGCATGGGGAGCGTATGGAATACCGGATGCAGCCATTTTTTTTTATTGTTTGCAACGTTTTTTTTTTCTTTTTCATCGGTGCACCGTGACAGTATGGTAAAGGAATAAACTTTTGTGTGTCTGTGTGCTGTAATAAAATGCTAAGAAAAAGACCTTAAAGAATTTCTCTTTCGAAACGACAACAGCCGGCCCCCGGAATGCATCGTTATATAGACTTTATGCAAAGCAGCGGGACAGAAAAGCAAGCAATAAATTATTGTTTTGTATATGTTTGTTTGATTTCTTCAAAGACCCGCTGCAAAAGTGTAGCGAAAGTTTACAAGGCATAGAACGCGGCACTGGGGCATTTGTGCCACCGTTATGCTGCGAAAGAAGCGGGAGATCAACGTAGAAACTAAAGGACAGATAAGAGCCGTTTTCGCAATATGCCTCTTACTCCGGACGATTCGTGTTAAGCGAAGCGTTAGAAGTGTAGCCGAGTGAGAGAAGCGGCGACGATATCCAGAGATTCGAGACGCGCGAGCGTTCAATTTTACCGCTGCTCACACGGCTGGTCCCAGCCGTCGTCAACAAGAGCGAACACCTGTTGATCGATCCGGCTGCTGGCGCTCATTTGCTGCTCAACAGCGCTAGCCACATCTCCGGCCGTAGAAAATATAACCAAGTGGCAATATTGGCCATATCAGACGGTTTCCCCAACAGTGGCGTTGTTGATAGGCGGCGCTTTGACTGCAGTACCGCGCGGGTGCAATTAGCGAGCACGTCACGCCGCACCCATAAATTACAACCGCTCTGACGCAAACAAATAATTAGCAACCACGTTCTCGCATATTGATGAACGAAACATTTAGTTCGCTTAAGCATTTCTACGCCTTCTATAGACAGCGATATAGAAAGTTCAAAACAACGCCTAACTAATATGCTTCCCGAAGCGCGCATATAATGTGACAGTCCTTTAAATCACACATTCGTCTGGTAATTTCCTAGCATTCCTGCGAATCTTTGGAGCCGTTTAACAAATCGACTAAGCTTTATAGAGACAACCAGCATGCATTAACAAAAAGCTTCATTCATTTTAAACAGCGCCAAAAAGCACACGGACAAGGAAGAGCACAGGACTAGCGCTAAAACCGTGTAGCACAGCTTGGCTGTTTCACACAACTATCAGAGCGCTCGGAAATGACAATATGCCATAAATCATACAGTTTCCAAATACCCAAGTATCCAGTTTCCAAGCGCCTGTGATATTAACCATTGTAAAAAAGAGGTTCCTTCGGGCAAATAAACGTCCTTAAGGAAATTTCAACGCTCGCCAATATATCGTACTGATATATGCACACATATTATTTCATCCGTCGAGGAAAATAGGGCCTTTGGAGAGAAACATATAGGCCTTTGTATGTCTACCACCGCTAACAAAAAATAATGCACAACAGCGCTTCGCATATAGTTGAGGCGTCTTAAGCTTTCTTTTCTTAAGCGAGCTTTCAAAAACACCTCCCACATCGAGAGTATATGAACTTTTTCACGCCTCCAGCCCCTCAAGTTTGACGAAAGGTCGCTGAATGGACCCTTACGGGCTGTTTACTACTACCTGCGCAAAATTCTAGTTGGCGAAGAGGCAAAGTGCACTACCATATCGGGCAGGGCCTTCCCGCCGTGTTCGAACATTTCCCGAGAATTACTAGCAATATGGCGGGCAAGGAGACATCCAGAAAGTGCGCACATGCGAAGTCGGCGTGGTGAGATGATTCTATTCAGTTTTGCGCTTCGTCATTGTTCCAAGCTGCGCTCCACCACGTGATCACCGGGAGCGGCCAGTCGTGAACGGTGGGAGCGAAAGGAATCGGTACAACCCACCTTCCTTCATCAGCGTAACGGAGCTTCACTCAGGATAGCGTGTCTATCATTGAACAATAAGCCCCTACTATAGCCACAATAAAATGAGGCCGCGAAAACTGCACTGGAATATTGCCGCGACCTCGTGATTAATCATGCTGCAATGAACGTGTTCTGCACGAACGAGGACATTTTTTACCTCATACTCCTACGAACACTAGGCGTAAATGGCGAAGACGGCTGCCGTTGCAGAGAAGATGGCGACGGACATGGCTACGGCCAGCAGTAATATACACCTGCAGGATTTGTTCAAAAGGGTTACTGCTCTGTTCATGACGGTAAAGACAGCTCATGCTGCCTATCGCTACATGCTGTCTACCGCTATATACATTACATGACCTCACGGAATGCTTCTTCGGGTTCCTCTTCTTCTGCTTGTACTTCTACGTCTCCTCCTCGTTATTTTGTGCTTCTGTGCATGTGCGTGCTTAAGGAAAGTAATGACACAGCATTTAACGATTGATTTTTTTTTTCCTGACCTGAAGTCAATCAAAACAATGTATGGCTGTATTGTGTGCGACCGACACGCATGTATTCAACATTTACGACCAGTCAAAAAAGAAAATAAAGACAGACCAGTCTGCTCGTCAGCGCAGTGTGTGTGTGGTTCCTCCTTTGTGTCCCGTCTTGAAGCGCTGCTCTTTCTGTGCTGGCCAGCGTTTTAGCCAATGCAAGATGGTCTCGTGCGCACCGCTGCCCCGGTGCTGTTATTCGATGCGCTCACCGAAGGCGAGCACTCTCGGCGGCACGCACGGGAGGCATTCTTGCGATTCTTACGCCTATAGGAACGTTTCAGACCCGCATTACATCCGACGTAGCAATCATTCGCTACAGCGGAGCAAGCTTCTTCGCTGTGTCCCGTGCACATTTTGTTGTTGTTGTTGTTGTTGTTGTTTCACACAAGTATACACAGAACGAACTACACGGCATTATTTTTTGTTCTGCTCATTCAGTACACTTTCCGAGAGTGGAGGATGACGGGACACATGCAGTGCGAAAGGAGCCGTGGCTTAGTAGTTAACACGCTAACCATTGGTTCACTGCCAGGCATACCTGCTCGTATATCTTATTCTTTCTTTTTTCGTCACGTCGTGACGCGCCCGAACCTGGCTCGAACCGAAGCGCGATGAATGAACGCGCACACAAACGGCCCGTTTCCTGCAGATCATGACTGATGTTTGCTGCCAAATCGCCCTATACGTTGTTACGTGGAAAATAAGCATTTTTCGATGGCAACAAGACTACGGGCTGTGCAATGGAGTTGAGTACTCTGAAGACCATTAGCATTCTGTATACGATAATGCTGGAACACGTTGCTTCAACGTACTACAATATACGTGTGGGTCCGCACTATAGAGCAAACACCTATCATTCGCATTCGAGACAAATTGACAGCTACGTTGCATCTGTTTTCTTGATGAAACACAAGAGTTTCAGCGAAATCTGCTATCATCCACAAACACAGAGACAATCTGCAGATTAATAATGCCCGCGCCACACGGCACAGAATATGAGAATAACTTGCTAAGGCCTTAAATGCCGTTTACCTAGTGACATTCTTCTAACCTAATGACATTCTCCTTAACGCCATTGGTTATTTACTGCGTTCGCCAGAACTAATTTCTGTGTACTCCACAATTGAAAAGCACTGCAGCTTAAAACTGTAGTGAATTTCCTTTTTAATATGGCGTCAGTTCTTTAATTCAGCGACAGTCAACGTCAAAACATTATGCAGCGTGATTTCTGCGAAAATGTTGGAATTCCCCGGCAGTTCTTCCACGCGGCCAGACAAAGCCGTAAAAGACTGCGATGTTTGTATTCACCAGTGCAGGTTGTCAATCGGAATACCAGTTTGCATGCCCACGTGCGCAAATATTCAACCTTCATTCTCAGATCCCGCGGTGCGCATATTTTTGACGCCAACTGAGTATCCAACGTGGGCTCAAACGGAATCGTTTATGTGCTGAAACGTTTTCCCTGAATACAATTTTAAGCACAGTGTTTATTATTACTCTGTGTTTTGTAAGGCCAGAAAACACCATGGTAGTTAATTGGGAGTGCACGGACCTTCTCATACCTGCTACCCGTTGCCACGGTTTCAAAAAGCGGACGTCCATGACCTGTGTCGGATCACGTGATACCATGAGTGCTAGTGGTTATGACAACGCCAAAGAAATATCAATTATTCTCTCTCTCTCTTTTTTGAGTGACCTGTAAAACTGCCTCCGTAAAAATAAAATACAAGAACTGATATCAGAAACATTGCAAGGATTAAAAAGACAGGTATTCGTATTGCAGGTTCCAAGTCTGCAGAGCACCTGTCAGGAGGCTGCTAGCTTTTTATTAAGCAAAATATTACAACACACTGGACGTGCTTGCTCAAGCAGAGGTACCATTTCACTGAAAGCCTCAAATTAGTATACCTGCCCGATAATCTGCATACAAAAACAACAAACTGGAACATCCTTTCACCATATGCTTTACAGAGAGTAAAATACTGATTTTAGCATTATTAATTCGTTTTCATACATCGCTGATAAACACATACCACAGCAGTTGCGTTGTAAGGATAGCACATACTTAACAAGCGCAACTTCTTTTACAATACATTTCGTTTCCTGCTCAGTCCCAAAGAGTGGTCTGGCGTTTATGCGAATTCCTGGGAGGCCAGAGATTCCGTTCCACACATCAAAACAACTGTTAGAGGCCCCGACGCCTGTTACAATACACCATTGTCGTTATTGTTCCGGCGCTAGGTTATGTCTCGAACCCGGCTACATGTGGTAGCATGGCGGAGGCTTCGGGTTGAAGAAATCAGAAGCTCGGAAGTTGGGAAAAAGATAACCAACAGCTTTACTGGCACTTGAACCAAACTTATTTACACCGTTCAATAGGAAAAACAGGAAAAAAATCAAGTGTTTATTAACAAGCTACTGGATGAGCCTCGTTTCCCTCGCCCAAAGCAGCTTCTTATTTCTCCGCACCATCATTATAATACCTGTGTTCAAACACTCCCTCCTGGCGGTATCCAATGCCATACAAGTCACAACCCACCAGGACGACAGCCAATAAAGAAGCTAGCACATGCAACACTGTCGCAGACGGAATCATAAACCGGATATTCCTCCCCTTCCCCCCCCCCTCCCCCAAGTTCCAGCGGTCGCAAAGGCAGACAGAGGGTGCGGCCCTGGGAATGGGAGAGATATCTTACTCCCAATTGGTCTTCTCCGCTGCTTCCCAGTATAGGGCAGGCACCAGTTCGTGGAGGCTTTCTTCTGGGAAAGGTCCATGAGCCCTTCGCGTCGTCTCGGACTCCCCTGGAGTGGCAACTCTGTCTTTCCTTTGGGGCGCTTCTTCTGTAACGAGGGGTGCTCGTTACGGGAAAATTAGCAGCGCCTAGCATCGCGTGGGAACTATCCTCAGGCTATATTCTCAGGGTAGTGCTCGCATCATACTCTTGTGCGTGACCAAGAGCATATTGTCTACTGGAGTTATAACAATATTCTCAGCCACTTGTGACTGTAGTTCCTGTGTCACACAGCGTATTTAATTTGTAGCTGTTTGGAAAAAAAGAAAGGAGAGATCGCTGCCACCTGTATTTTAACTTCTACACAGCGCATTTCTGGGTGAAGTCGATACTTCTGTAGCACATATCCGTCGCAATGCACAAGGTATTGCAGCCTCTGTCGCACTATATGGCGTTCACGACTAAAACTAGACGTGTCATTGGTGTCATAGTTTAGATGTTTATACAGGACTTGCAGTGACGTTATCGCAGCCCCTATAATACGGAAAACCTAGCACAGCGAAACGATGTGATCTTGTTTCCCTCATCTCGAGCAGCTGCGTGCTAGCCGTGAATATTTAACAATATCGCGTCTATTAAACCCCGTGAATACCCCATGTACTAAAATATATAATTTAACAATATTCTAGACGTATCTATTAGAGCGTCTGAAATGGACAAATACGACTTTACAGCTTGCGGCTTACGCTGTCTGTACATTGTTAACCCAAGTTTCGCAAAGTCCTATTAGCAAATTTGGGATACATGGAAAATCAATATAGTACGTATAACAATTCTGTCCACTTTGGACCTCCTACAAGTGTTGGCCGATACGGGCAATCTGTATCTGAGGGCCCCGTAAAATTCCAACATTGGAGGTACCACATTCCCCGAGCTTTTCCTTCTAGAAAATTTAACAGCCGGAAAATTGCTGTCATGCACTGTTTTATGTGTTTCACATAAGGACTACAGGAGAGTTCTCTATCAATGATAATGTCAATAAATATTAGCGCACCACTTGGTAATGAAGCTCTGGCTCTTAGATTCAGCCTCGGTTTGCCAAGATGCGCCTCAACAGCGGAAACTATTACTACCACCGGTGACCTTCCAATACAAACAGAATTTGTAATGGAGAGGGAGAGATAGAGCAACAAGTACAGGCATGGAGGTTAACCAGACGCATGACCGGTTTGCTACCCTGCCCTCGTGAAGGAAGTAAAGGGGTGAAAAAATTGTAAGGAAAGAGAGAGCATTAGTTGCACGCACACTCGAAGGTGCATACGAAGTCTATAAATGGTCACAGAGATCTGCCTACTTCTAATATTGTAGCAACGCCCTCACTGCTATCTAGGCCAAGCGATGTGCACGACCATGGTCCAATAATCTTGTATACTGAAAACGGTCTTGAATCCAGCCGGTTTAATGCTGCCGGGAGAGGGTGGTGCTGGACGTCATAACGGCAAGTTCTGAGAGTGCACATTAGGCACCTCGCCTTAGTCCGTTCCCACCATCTTGCCTCGCAACCTTGAGAAAGGCAGCAGACATAATTTGTTGCTACAATCTCTGCTTATTACACCAGCCTTTCATAAAGCTTCACTCCGGCAACTAAACCCTCGATTCCTCCTCGGTGTCTTGTTCGACCCAAAGTGCACTTCACCATACCGGGAATCGGAAAAAAAATTGAGCTGTCAATCTCTGCTTCTTTTGTTTCAGAGGTAGAGTCAACCGCAAATGTTTACGGACTACGGGATCTCAGAAAACGTTCAATTTCTGAGCAGCCTGTAACAGTAGCTAGTAAAACCTAACATCACAATGTTTTTCACATATACTGGTAGAGGCGAATACTAGGCTGCGTTGTGAGACTGCGCCCATATTCAGCTTTTTCTCAGATTTGTGTTCCGCAAAATTTTGTAGTTGACTGTACACCGACCATGTATACTGGTCACTCAGCCATTCTGAAGGGTTCTGCCCGCGCCGTCGTTTTCCCAACCAGAGTTGCCACCATCAGATTCAAGACGTGCCACTTGGCGATACAGACAGCTGCAGTACCTGCAGCTCTTCGCACTGCACTGCGTCTCATAGCCAATAATAACCTCGAAGATGATCCGCATTCCACAATTTGTAGGCGGCACTGGAGTCTCTACTATCAGCCCTGCGGCATACACCACGCGAAAACTAGAGTTTGAAATCAGAGAGCTCATTCATACCTTGACCGACAAAGCACGCGGGGCATCAGAAGCAATGAGCACGCCGGTAACACTGCTCAGTCATATCTTGAGGGCAGTCGACTAAAATCGCTATCGTCGCCACGGTCACGTGCAGCTAAAATATTTTGCGTTCTGGCACGGGACATGACGTTCTGCGCGTATAACACGCCAAGTTTATGAAACAACAGACTGTATCACCTGGACTGTTCCCTCCACCTTCGCATCCCACCAGAACTCCGCCGACGCGAGGCTACCCTACTTTTGTTGGCTATGGTTAGGAGTAGCCGTTACAAGATCTTTTGTCTTCCCTATTGGAATTGCTGACAATGGTGCATGTGTTTAGTGTGGTAACGAGGGGACCCTTGAACACCTCGACACAGGTAAGGACGCGCGCGCTCGCGACTGCGCAAGCTCGCGTTAATGACCGGTCATTTTGAGAGCAAATAACTTTGGAATGCCATCCTCATGAGCCGTAGCCACGAAGTGTTACGGAACCTGTAACAATTTTTAAGGACAACAACCCATGCACAAGTGACTTAACTATTCTGTGATCGCGTGCAGTGTTCGTGACCGGCTGTGATCGTCGTACATGTGCTCTGTCTCTTTCTCTCCCTCTCTACTTCATTTTTCTCTTTCTACCTCTCCCTCGTCCCCCAGTGTATGGTAGCAAACAGTATGTTTAAAGCGAATAGCTTTATTTGGCACTTTGTAGCGCTTTCAAGGTCGGCGACCGGACTTTCCCAGCTCATAACGAAGATAGTGTAGCACTTTAGAGAGGAGAAGAGGGCTGCCACGGAGGCGGAGCCAGTGAGCAGAAAGTGGGTCATAGAAGGAGAGAGAAAGGCCCCAATGTCTCCGGGCCTCGCTGGTTGATTGAAGAGGCGCTGACGTGATGCCAAAGGTTGATGAATCTTGCAGGTAGGCGAAGCGGCGGCCCAGTGCGCCGTTGCGATGACTGTGGAGGGAACAGATGTTGAAAAAGTGCCGCAGCATCAGCGGGAAGCCTCTATGACCTCCGAAGAAAAAGAAGAAACGATTCGCCAATGACACGAGATTCTACAACAACATGCGGACATCGTAACTGCAGAGAAACGAGAAAAAAAAAGCATTGCGGCAGCAACTTTCAGGGATAATTCAGCGGATTCATAAAGCTAGTCACGTACTTTGCCAATCAGCTTCGATGGTTTCCGCATATTCTTATCTGTTTTGTCCTGGTTAGCCTCCCCTGCCTTTTTCTTTTAATTTCTCTCTCTGTCTCTCTTGGGCGTCCTAGTTGATGCAGTTTCATAGTGTTGTAAGAACTCTTTTTATTATGATGTTAAAGTGTTAAACTTGATCTCAACCATTCAAAACCTTGGTGTTGGCCTCGGTGTTGGCGACGCACAGGTTCGAAACACTGGCGGTCCTTTTGAGTCTGATTATCTGTACCGGAGAACCATGCTGAAATTTAACGGCAAATTGCGATACCAAGTGAGTATAGGTAATCAAAAACCTTGTGGTTTATCAAAAGTTTAGAGCTCCGTGCATACGCCGCGTTTGTTGCTGCTGCGTAATTCCACTTGCGGAACGATCAATATGTTAGGTAAAATCGCTAGAAGTAAAAAAAAAAAAACTTTATTTCACTCGTCACTATAGAATGGAAGAATTCTAAGAGTATGGTTAATTCATATGTCCTCAGTGTGTGTGTCTCAAGGTGTGTGTGTGCGTGAGTGACTGGAGTTTGCACTTAGCACGGCCCGAATCTGGCGCTGCTATGTGCCCGCCCGGAAAAGTGACAAAAAACTGCAGTTACAAGAGCGCCTGAATTCTGCTTTAGGAACAAGAACTTGCTTTATGTCCTTATCTGGGTCTCAATTTCTTCAGCAACGCTCAGAAAGACGTCACCTGGTGCCAAGGTTCCAAAGCGCAAAATCATATATCATCCGTCATCCCTCCACAAGTCGGGCTTATGCACTTGAATTCTCGTGCGAGACCTCGTTTTGCGTCTCTGTTGGCGCGGACGTGCCTCTACAAATAATGCCAATAGCAAAAAAAAAAAAAAAAACTCGAATCGATTCTGAGCTAGTGCTTGTGATCAATAAGTATTACTGCTCCGTGTTGTCGCCAATTTCATCTTTTTTTGTGAACGCCGCGCTCCGGAACAACGACACTGTTTTTTTTTGTTTCTTTGTTGCGGTATCTTATTTTCGCACTTCAATGTGCACATGTTTGCCGCGTACGTGTCCTTGAGTGCGAGGAAAAAATATTTCTACATATTAGAATCTCTTGAGCCACTCTGTTCGAGAGTAGCTCAGGAGTCGATGAACTCCTTAAAATAGCGTGCCACGTATCGAACGGCTTTCTGAAATCTATAAAATAGAATCTTCGATGCCCATCTTTTTTTCTTTTTTGCTACAAGTGAGTTAGCAGCAGCTTGTTCGCATATTTCCGAAGGCCCATGCCTGAAAGCGTCGATTAAGATATAGAAAGGCGCATGTGACAAATCCTACTCGGTATATAGAGGCGCGTACCCTCACGATATGCATGTATACTGACCTACTAGATGCGTTGTAAGTTCAGTAAAATAAATACAAGATATGTATACAGGTGTATTCCCTTACCACTTCCAGTACCTCGCTACCTATCGTAAACTGCTGTTCTCTTCCGAGACTGTTAAACATTACTTTACTTTTCTGCAGATTAATTTTAAACCCACCCTTCTGCTTTGCCTCTGCAGGTCAGCGGGTATGCATTGCAATTGGTCCCCTGAGTTACTAAGCAAGGCAATATCATCAGCCAATCGCAAGTTACTAAGGTATTCTCCGTTAACTTTTATCCCCAATTCTTCACAATCCAGGTCTCTGAATACCTCCTGTAAACTCGCTGTGAATAGCATTGGAGAGATCGCATCTCCCTGCCTGACGCTTTTCTTTATTGGGATTTTGTTGCTTTCTTTGTGGAGGATTACGGTGGCTGTGGAGCCGCTATAGATATCTTTCAGTATTTTTACATACGGCTCGTCTATACCCTGATTCCGTAATGCCTCCATGACTCCTGAGGTTTTGACAGAATCAAACGCTTTCTCGTAATCAATGAAAGCTATATATAACGGTTGGTTATATTCGGCACATTTCTCTATCACCTGATTGATAGTGTGCATATGGTCTATTGTTGAGTAGCCTTTACGGAATCCTGCCTGGTCCTTTGCTTGACAGAAGTCTAAGGTGTTCCTGATTCTATTTACGATTACCTTAGTAAATAGTTTGTAGGCAACTGACAGTAAGCTGATCAGTCTATAATTTTTCATGTCTTTGGCGTCCCCTTTCTTGTGGATTAGGATTATGTTAGCGTTCTTCCAAGATTCCGGTACGCTCGAGGTCATGAGGCATTGCGTATACAGGGTGGCCAGTTTCTCTAGAGCAATCTGCCCACCATCCTTCAACAAATCTGCTGTTGCCTGATCCTCCCTAGCTGCCTTCCTCCTTTAAATAGTTCCCAAGGCTTTCTTTACTTCTTCCGGCGTTACCTGTGGGATTTCGAATTCCTCTAGACTATTCTCTCTTCTATTATCGTTGTGGGTGCCACTGGTACTGTATAAATCTCTATAGAACTCCTCAGCCACTTGAACTATCTCATCCATATTAGTAGTGATATTGCCGGCTTTGTCTCTTAACGCATACATCTGATTCTTGCCTATTCCTAGTTTCTTCTTCAGTGCTTTTAGGCTTCCTCCGTTCCTGAGAGCACGTTCAATTCAATCCATATTATACTTCTTTATGTCAGCTCTCTTACGCTTGTTGATTAACTTGGAAAGTTCTGCCAGTTCTATTCTAGCGGTTGGGTTAGAAGCTTTCAAACATTGGCGTTTCTTAATCAGATCTTTCGTCTCCGGCGATATCTTACTGGTATCCTGTCCTGTATCCTGTCCAGACATAAGGTATGTGTGGTACTTGCATCTCTGGCTACGTTGGACATGACGCATAAGGAACGTTGTCCCTGCTTTAGGAGATTTAGGTAATGGCATACCTTCCTTAGTGTTACCACGTTCGGAATTAAACCTCTAGCGCATGGAGCAAATTTTCATGACGAATTTCGCACGTCACGAAAAGAGGCGGTGGTACGACGCAGAACGTTCGCTTGCCTGCGCTGCTTGGAGCGAGACAGAGGCGGACACCGAGGCGCGTTTGCTTCGTCGCTGTCAGAGTGACCAGAAACCGTAGAAACGTTTTAATATCTACGCGATAGGCAAAATAACTGTTAATGGAATTATTTTCGTTTGATGATATCTAATTGACTTTACGTTGGCTAATAATATTATCAATGTCCCTGTACACTTCCTTGCGATCGTTAGCTGTGAGCCACCAAGCGAAAAGAAACACTGCCACGTCCCTGCTGCCCGGCTAGCGTTGACGCTTTCTGCAGATATTTTGAATTAACGTGAAAAATTTTATGACGTTTTCGCTGCTCAGAAAGAAAATTCAGAAGGTATTTCACCATGCATTACTCGTGGGAGGAGGATACTGTATACCAGTGTACTAATGACAAGCGCAAGACAGTGGTTCCTTAGTAGTAGATAAATTATCACGTTAATGAACGAGCTGAATAACGGAAACACCTGCCAGATTTCAGCTCGTTAAGATGTCTTTCCACTGTCATTATTAGCGAATTGTATGACAACTAGCCTCTCTGGCAAAACCAGACCTGCGCCTCTCCTAAAAACGCCTTCCTTTGCAGAACTTCGGACCTTCGAAGAAACGTATCGAATCAAAAATTGCGTGATTATGATTTCCGAGGCGATATATATCACAGGAAGCCAACACACATTGACACCAAGGACAACATAGGGGAAATTACTTGTGCTTAATAAATGAAATAAAGAATGAGTGAGTGGTGGTGCTGTCTAACACTCCCAGGGTTCTACTAGGGCACATAATTACCCAAGAAAGTGGATGGGGAAATGGCGCCGCTGTAGCTCAATTGGTAGAGCATCGCACGCGAAATGCGAAGGTTGTGGGTACGGTTCCCACCTGCGGCAAGTTGTTTCTTCGTCCACTTTAACTTCCATTAATTTGTCGTTTCTTTATTTCATTTATTAAGCACAAGTAATTTCTCCTATGTTGTCCTTGGTGTCAATGTTTGGTGGCTTCTTATGATATGACTAATAAAAATCGGGCCCCTCGGTTAACCCCCTTTCTTCTCGTTTATATATATATATATTTTTCATTTTTTCATTTTATTACCTTGAAGACCCACGAGGGGTATTACATAAGGGGTGGGTACATATATTTTGGTGAGCGAGTGTTAACACAACGAAACATGACTGGTAACATTATCGGCAAAGTTGGATGAGCACGTGATGGCTGCGATGTCGTTGGGTAGGTCGTTCCAGTCTGCTGCAGTACGGGAGAAAAATGATGCGGCAAAAGTGGTAGTTCGGGCACGAGGTCGGGAAACTTGAAGCGGATGACGAGTGCGATGAGATATGCGGGCTGGAGGGACGATGTAGGGTGCGCGACCTAGTGAACTATGGAAAAATTTATGAAACAAGCAAAGGCTGGCAATGCGGCGACGAAGTGCTAAGGGCAATAAGTCGGATTCAGCTTTCAAAGCTGACACACTGATGTCGTAAGAATATGATGAATGGATTAATCTGGCTGCTCTGTTTTGGACTGATTCGAGTGCATTTATAAGGTAAGCTTGGTGCGGGTCCCAAATGGGTGAGGCATATTCTAATTTTGGTCTGACAAGGGATTTGTACGCTAATAATTTCACATGTCTAGGGGCTTGGCGGAGATGACGTCTTAAAAATCCAAGTGTTTTATTAGCGGATGAAATGATGTTCGTAACGTGTGTACTCCAGGACAAGTCGCCACACAAGGTAATGCCTAAGTATTTGTATGATAGAACCGGTGGTACATGGACGTTAGCTATGATGTATGGGAAATGAAGTGGGTTACGGCGACGCGTGAAGGACAAGATATTGCATTTTTGAGGGTTAAGTTCCATTAACCAATTGGCACACCATTCCTGAATGCGGTTAAGGTCGTCTTGAAGAGATGTTTGGTCAGAAGCGTTATTAACCTTGCGATAAATTACACAATCATCGGCGAACATGCGAATATTACTAGAGACATGCGTTGGTAAATCGTTAATAAAAATTAGAAACAGAAGCGGACCGAGGACAGACCCTTGCGGGACACCTGACGTTACTGGGATAGGATTGGAGTTGTGGCTGTTAACGGTGACGTACTGTGAGCGGTTAGTCAAGAATTCTTCTATCCATTTAAAGATATTAGCGGGAAGGTTCAAATATGAAAGTTTTAGTAGTAGGCGTTTCTGAGGAACCTTGTCAAACGCTTTTGCATAGTCTAGAAAGATAGCATCGGTCTGTACGTTAGAGTCAATATTAGCCTGCAAATCATGAATAAAAATGGCCAGCTGTGTTTCACATGAGAAGCCTTTTCGAAAACCGTGTTGCGCAGAATGAAAAAAATTGTGACAATCGAAAAAGCTCATGACATTGGAGTAGATGACGTGTTCCATGAGTTTGCAGGGTACGCTGGTAAGGGAAATGGGACGGTAGTTAAGGGGTGAATTTTTTTTACCCGATTTGAAGACTGGAACGACCTTACCGCTTTTCCACTCGCGTGGTAGTTGACCTGTTAACAGTGACTGTGAAAAAAGTAAGCATAAAAATTGCGTACAAATATGTTATATATCTGTTACGGTCTCCGGAGAGGGTTAAGGGGCTGCTTTATTTATAGGCACAAAAACCGTGGAAATCGTAGGAGCAACGTCGTCCTCCACTTTCGCTTCCCGCATGTTTCACGTGCAGTGACCATTTGTAACATTCCTCTTCTCCCAGACGAAGCCCTCCGGGCGAGTCACTCCGGCTTCCTGCGTGTGAACGACTTCAGACGGGCAACATGCATCACCTCAGTCTTACGTGTACAGCGGCCATTCGAAGTGAGACGTGCAATCGTGTGGTTCACCTCACTTAGAAGATTGAGTATAACGAACGGCCCGGCATAGTCGGCAAGCAGCTTTTGGCTCAAGCCACGTCTGCGTATTGGAGTCCACTTTCGTAGCGTGTTTTAGGGTGGCCTTGCGCGGCCAGTGTACGTAAGCGAGCAAGTCGATGAGCCTCTTCTGCATGACACAAAATCTCCGCGATAGAAAAATCGTAATGGAGGACAAAAGAAAAGATAGTGCATGTGACCCATTGGGGCTTAGGTAGGTTGCTTGTGGCTCTGGCACTGTGTACAACAGGTCACATAGGTGTCAATTGCTTTGAGCATTTGAGGCCAGTAGAATCTTTCCTTGGTACGACTAAGTGTTCGCGCGGTCCCTAAGTGACCTGAGGTCGGGTCATCGTGCGTAACGCGCAGAACAGATGTGTACAGAGACTCCGGAACCCCCAGTAGAAAGCGGGCGCCCGTCCCTGAGAAGTTCCTCTTGTAAAGAAGACCATCTCGGACGCAAAATCGACCTGTGCCTAAAGGCCTTGTGCGGCAGAGAAAAGATCATTCAAGCTTGGGTCTTTGCGCTACCCTGCGGCGAATGTCAAACCACCGGGAAAGCCAGACGACAGGGAAGCCGATAAGGTGATCAAAATTTTCGGCTTCACAATCCGTCGCATGTAGTGGCATCCTAGAAAGGCAATTTGCATCAGCGTGTCGACGGCCACTCTTGTACGAAATAGTGAACACATATTCCTGTAGACGAAGGGACCATCGCGCGAGGCGACCGGATAGCTCACAAAGATTGACCAGCCAGCACAGAGAATGGCGACCTGTGAGGATGGTATGGTGAACGGGCGACCATAGACGTACGAGCAAAACCGCTGCATGGCAAATACTACTGCTAGGCATTCTTGTTCCGTCACAGTGTAGTTCCGTTCAGGCTTGCTTAAAATCGGTTTGAGTACGCGACGACATGTTCGTTGTTTCTAGAGCGCTGAAGGAGGACGGCACCGATACCTACGCCACTGGCGTCTGTGTGAATCTCTGTTGGTGACGAAGGATCGAAGTGCCGGAGTATTGGCTGTGAAGTTAACAAAAACTTCAGCTGGCGAAAAGCGGCTTCACACTCAGGGGCCCACTGAAACGTAGTGTTCTTACACAGAAGATTCGTCACAGGGTGAGCGACATCGGCGAAACCGGGTATGAACCACCGGAAATATGAGCAGAGCCCTACGAAGACACGAAGCTGTTTGACAGATTTAGGTTGTTCATATGATTCAACGGCTGCCTTCTTCTGTGGATCGGGCCTAATGCCATCTTTACCGACGAGATATCCAAACACCACAGTTTTCAAGGCCGCATGCATGCGTGAGATTCAGGAAACACGATGTTAGCACCACAGAGAATTGACCCGATATCGTGAAACCTACGACGATCAGCAATACCCGCAGAGGGTGGATAAATCAATGAATTTCTTAGGCATGAAAGCTTTACGAAAAGGGCTTCGCAATACACTACTGACATGCCCTGCACTTACTTTCTAGTGACAATACTTGAAAATATATCACGGACAAATTCCTAACATCAGCACATGCCGCGATTCTCTATTCGTAAGCCTACAATACATAGAAGCTCACTTATACAAATCTTGCAAACGTATTCGGGGAACCTGATACGTGAAGAGATGTTAGCACTGCACACTCCATGAGAGTACAAATGTTCAAGAATTTATCCGCAGCAACTTACGAGGCGCGCGGCCAAAAAGGGCTTTCTTTGATGATGCGAAATTTCCGCACAAAGGAAACAAAAAAAAATGACGAAAAGGTCTTACAATATATACACGCAAAGACTAAGAAAAAAGCAAGTAGCGACACCACTTCTAAGGTTAAGACAGATTTTCATCACGTCGGAACGATCGTATTTGCGTACATTCCTTTCGTCTACATTTGCTGTTATTCTTGCGTATTTGTCATTGTATTCCCGGGAATTGTATTGCAAGCGCGGCGATAGAGGGTGGATAAATCAACGGATTTCTCAGGCATGTAGGGCCCTCTGGGTTGTACTTTTTGGCGACAAGGTAGCCTCGCTGCCTGCGGGACTATCTGACTGAGCTATGTCGAATGCTCGGTTGCGATAGTAGGAAGTTCGAATCCTTTCTTTCCTTAATCTGACGATGGTGTGCCTGAGTTTGACCTGCTCCAGTGCACTACATCTGCAGGCTTGGAGTGACGTCTGACACCGGCAAAAGTGCCGAGAGCGAGTGGGGCTATACTAATCCATGTACAACCAAATTAGGAAGGCCCCCTAAGCTTCAACAAAACACTCCCTCACCAGAACAAGAATCGGCCTCCCTGGTGCAGTATTCGGCCGCCCCCTCCCTCATGATACCTGCAATTATCCCATGGCCCTCAGCCCCCAGCAGCTGCAGAGCACCTGACCAAGGTGCTGATCAGAATTGTAACGCAGCAGAGGGGGCTAAGAATCTCTGGACCCGGACAGGCCCCCAATGGAAACTGACCCTGGCAACCCTTTACCAGCCGAACTCTGAAAAGTGAGGCTAGCGTAGCAGGACTCTTTGAGAAACTATCAGGCATTGCTTAAGATATCGTTGGCCTTAGGGAGGTTAGAACTGGTGAGGCTTATACAGTGGCGAATAACGGCCATGTCCTCTGCTATAGAGTTCTCCCAGATAAGAAGCAGTTCGCAGTAGGATTCCTAATCCATAAGGACAGAGCGGACAACATTGACGAATTCTGCAGCATTAATGAAATTGTAGAATTAGTCATAATAAAGCTGAATAGCAGGTATCGAATAACGGTAGTACAGACCTAAGCTCCAACCTCCAGTCCCAATGATGAAGAAATAGAACAGCTTTATGAAGATGTTGAATTAGCGATGAGGAAAATGCATACTCCGTATACTGTAGTAATGGGCGATTTCAATACAATAGTGGGGAAAACCCAGGCTGCCGAACAAGCAATCGGCAACTACATCGTCGATTCTAGGAACGCTAGAGGAGAGATACTGGTAGAATTCGCAGAAAGGAATGAGCTGAGAATAATGAACACCTTTTTCAGGAAGCGTAGCAACAGAAAGCTGACCTGAAAAAGCCCCAATGGTGAAACAAGAAATGAAATTGATTTCATACTTTCTGCTGATCCTAGCATAGTGCAGGATGTAGAAGTGATAGGTAGGGTAAAGTGCAGTGATCATAGGTTTGTGAGGGATAGGATTCACCTCAATTTGAAGAGAGAAAGAGTAAACTTGCTCAAGAAGAAACAGGTCGACCGAGAGGCAGTAAGGGTAAAACCAGATAAATTCAGGCTGGTGCTTGCAAACAAATATGCAGCCTTAGAACAGAGAGATGAAGATGACATAGAGGTAATGAATGAAACCGTAACTAGGCTGGCTTCAGAGGCAGTAATTGAAGTGGGAGGCAAGGCACCAAGACAACCAGTAGGCAAGCTCTCCCAAATAACAAAGGACAAATTAAAGAAACGACAAACAATGAAAGTGTACAACTCAAGATTTAAGATAGAATTCGCGGAACTGTCAAAACTGATCAACAAGGCGAAAATAAGCGATATACGAAATGATAACGTGAGAAAGACTAAAGAAGCCGTAAAAATAGGACGCAGCCTGAAATCAGTGATAAGGAAACCTGGCATAGGACAAATCAAGATGTATGCACTGAAAGATAAGCAGGGTAATATCACCAGCAATCGTGAAGGTATAGTAAAAGCAGCGGAAGAATTCTATACTGACCTGTACAGTACCCAGAGGAATCAGGATAACTCCATTCAAAACAGTAATGAACAGGATACAGAAACTCTTCCTGTAACTAGCGATGAGGTCAGAAGGACCTTGCAAGACACGAAACGGGTAAGAGCTGCAGGAAAATATGGAATAACAGTCGATTTAATTAAAGATGGAAAAAACATAATGCTTGGAAACCGGCGGCTCTCTATAGGTAGTGCCTATCGACTGCTAGTGTCCCAGGAAACTAGAATAATGCAAACATTATACTAATACACTAAAAGGGACACGTTAAAGAATTGAAAAATTGTAGGCCCATTGGCTTACTCCCAGTATTATATAAAATATTCACCAAGATAATCTCCAATAGAATAAGGGCAACACTGGACTTTAGTCAACCAAGGAAACAGGCAGGTTTCAAGAAGGGATACCCTACAATAGATCATTTCCGTGTCATCAATCAGGTAATCGAAAAATCCACAGTGTGCAATCAGCCTCTCTATATGGCATTTATAGATTACAAAAAGGCATTTGATTCAGTAAAGATACCAGCAGTCATAGAGGCATTACGTAATCAAGGAGTACAGACCGCTTACGTAGATATTTTGGAAAATATCTACAGAGATTACACAGCTACCTTAATTCTACACAAGAAAAGTAAGACGATACCTGTAAAGAAAGCGGTCAGACAAGGAGACACAACCTCTCCAATGCTATTCACTGCGTGCTTGGAAGAAGTATTCAAGCTATCAATCTAGGAAGGCTTAGGAGTACGGATCGACGGCTAACACCTCAGCAACCTTCGGTTTGCCGATGACGCTGTTCTATTCAGCAACACTGCAGATGAGTTACAACAAATGATTGAGGACCTTAACAGAGAGAGTGTAAGAGTGGGGTTGAAGATTAATATGGAGAAGACAAAGCTAATGATGAATAACCGGGCAAGGGAACAAGAGCTCAGGATCGCCAGTCAGAGCCTAGAGTCTGTGAAAGACTACGTTTACCTAGGTCAATTCGTCACAGGGAACCCTGATCATGAGAAGGAAATTCATAGAAGAATAAGAATGGGTTGGATCGCATACGACGGACATTGTCAGCTACTGACTAGAAGCTTACCATTATCATTGAAAAGAAAGGTGTACAATCAGTGCATTTCACCGGTGCTGCCATATGGGGCAGAGACTTGGAGACTGACAAAGAAGCTTGGGAACAAGTTGAGGCCCTCGCAAGGAGCGATGGAACGAAGAATGCTAGGCATAACTTTAAGAGACAGAAAGAGAGCGGTTTGGATCAGAGAGCAAACGGGTATACACGATATTATAATTGACATCAAGAGAAAAAAATTGAGCTGGGCAGGTCATGTAATGCGCAGGTTAGATAACCGTTCGACCATTAGGGTTACAGAATGGTTACCCAGGGAAGGGAAACGCCATCGAGGACGACAGAAGACTAGGTGGAGCGATGAAATTAGGAAATTTGCGGGTGCTAGCCGGAATCGGTTGGCGCAGGACAGCGGTAATTGGAGATCGCAGGAAGAGGCCTTCGTCCGGCAGTCAACATAAAATAGGACGATGATGATGATGATATTGAAAATGGCATTTTTTGGAATTCCGCTCAAGACCAGCCTTTTCGATCCAGTCGCGTACAATAGCGAGACGAGTGTTGTGCTCCCTGAAATTTGCGTCCAAAAGTAACGACATCATCAAGGTAGCACATACAAATCTGCCGTTTCAAACCGAGCAGAACAGTATCCATGAATCTTTCGAATGTCGCCGGCGCATTGCGCAATCCGAACGGCATGACGGTGAATTCGTACAACCCGTCAAGCGTATCAAATCCCGTCTTGTCAGCTGGGTGCATCAGAATTTGCCAATAACCTGCTCTCAGATCCACGGAAGAAACGTAGGAAGCGAAATGCAGACAGTCGATGGCGTCATCTATACGGCGCAGCGGATAGACGTCTGTCTTGGTAACGGAATTCAGTCGGCGGTAATTAATGCAGAATACCCACGTATCATCTTTCTTCTTCACAAGAATGACGGGAGCGGCCCAGGGACTTGCTATATATATATATATATATATATATATATATATATATATATATATATATATATATATATACACGACAAGAACGGGGGTTAACCGAGGGGCCTGATTTTTATTAAGGATATCATAAGGAGCCAACCAACGTTGACACCAAGGACAGCATAGGGGCAATTACTTGTTCTTACTAAATTATTTAAAGAAATGATAAACTGACAATGACAAAATGACAATGACAAAAACAAGTTGCCGCAGGTTGGGAACGAGCTCACGTCTTCGCATTACGCGTGCGATGCTCTACCAATTCAGCTACCGCGGCGTCGTTTTGCCATCCACTTTCTTGGGTATTTATGTTTCCCACTAGAACCCTGGGAGTGTTAGCCAGCGCTACCACTCACAAACATTGGCGGCGGATGTGGAACATCCCTTGTGCCGCAGGCGTGATCCTTTTTTCATCATCATCACCATCATCATCAGCAGCAGCAGCAGCAGCAGCGGCAGCCTGGTTACGCCCACTGCAAGGCAAAGGGCTCTCCCATACTTCTCCAACAACCCCGGTCATGTACTAATTGTGGCCATGTCGTCCCTGCAAACTTCTTAATCTCAGCCGCCCACCTAACTTTCTGCCGCCCCCTGCTACGCTTCCCTTCCCTTGGAATCCAGTCCGTAACCCTTCATGACCATCGGGTATCTTCCCTCCTGATTACATGTCCTGCCCATGCCCCATTTCTTTTTCTTGATTTCAACTAAGATGTCTTTACCTCGCGTTTGTTCCCTCACCCAATCTGCTCTTTTCTTATCCCTTAACGTTACACCCATCATTCTTCTTTCCATAGCTCGTTGCATCGTCCTCAATTTGAGTAGAACCCTTTTCGTAAGCCTCCAGGTTTCTGCCCCGTACGTGAGTACTGGTAAGACACAGCTATTATACACTTGTCTCTTGAGGGATAACGCCAGCCTGCTGTTCATAATCTGAGAATGCCTGCCAAACGCACCCCAGCCCTATCTTATTCTTCTGATTATTTCAGTCTCATGATCCGGATCCGCCGTCACTACCTGCCCTAAGTAGATGTATTCCCTTAACACTTCCAGTGCCTCACTACCTATTGTAAATTGCGGTTCTCTTCCGAGACTGTTAAACATTACTTTAGTTTTCTGCAGATTAATTTTTAGACCCACTCTTCTGCTTTGCCTCTCCAGGTCAGTGAGCATGCATTGCAATTGGTCCCCTGAGTTACTAAGCAAGGCAATATCATCAGCCAATCGCAAGTTACTAAGGTATTCTCCGTTAACTTTTATCCCCAATTCTTCCCAATCCAAGTCTCTGAATACCTCCTGTAAACTCGCTGTGAATAGCATTGGAGAGATCGCATCTCCCTGCCTGACGCTTTTCTTTATTGGGATTTTGTTGCTTTCTTTGTGGAGGATTACGGTGGCTGTGGAGCCGCTATAGATATCTTTCAGTATTTTTACATACGGCTCGTCTATACCCTGATTCCGTAATGCCTCCATGACTCCTGAGGTTTTGACAGAATCAAACGCTTTCTCGTAATCAATGAAAGCTATATATAACGGTTGGTTATATTCGGCACATTTCTCTATCACCTGATTGATAGTGTGAATATGGTCTATTGTTGAGTAGCCTTTACGGAATCCTGCCTGGTCCTTTGCTTGACAGAAGTCTAAGGTGTTCCTGATTCTATTTGCGATTGCCTTGGTAAATAGTTTGTAGGCAACTGACAGTAAGCTGATCGGTCTATAATTTTTCAAGTCTTTGGCGTCCCCTTTCTTGTGGATTAGGATTATGTTAGCGTTCTTCCAAGATTCCGGTACGCTCGAGGTCATGAGGCATTGCGTATACAGGGTGGCCAGTTTCTCTAGAGCAATCTGCCCACCATCCTTCAACAAATCTGCTGTTACCTGATCCTCCCCAGCTGCCTTCCCCCTTTGCATATCTCCCAAGGCTTTCTTTACTTCTTCCGGCGTTACCTGTGGGATTTCGAATTCCTCTAGACTATTTTCTCTTCCATTATCGTCGTGGTTGTCACTGGTACTGTATAAATCTCTATAGACCTCCTCCGCCACTTGACCGATCTCATCCATATTAGTAATGATATTGCCGGCTTTGCCTCTTAAGGCATACATCTGATTCTTGCCAATTCCTAGTTTCTTCTTCACTGCTTTAAGGCTTCCTCCGTTCCTGAGAGCATGTTAAATTCTATCCATATTATACTTCCTTATGTCAGCTGTCTTACGCTTGTTGATTAACTTCGAAAGTTCTGCCAGTTCTATTCTAGCTGTAGGGTTAGAGTCTTTCGTACATTGGCGTTTCTTGATCAGATCTTTCATCTCCTGCGATAGTTTACTGGTGTCCTGCCTAACGGAGTTACCACCGACTTCCATTGCACACTCCTTAATGATGCCCACAACATTGTCGTTCATAGCTTCAACACTAAGGTCCTCTTCCTGAGTTAAAGCCGAATACCTGTTCTGTAGCTTGACCTGAAATTCCTCTATTTTCCCTCTTACCGCTAACTCATTGATCGGCTTCTTATGTACCAGTTTCTTCCGTTCCCTCCTCAGGTCTAGGCTAATTCGAGATCTTACCATCCTATGGTCACTGCAGCGCACCTTGCTGAGCACGTCCACATCTTGTATGATGCCAGGGTTTGCACAGAGTATGCGTTCTATTTCATTTCTAGTCTCGCCGTTCGGGCTGCTCCACGTCCACTTTCAGCTATCCCGCTTGCGGAAGAAGGTATTCATTATCCGCATATTATTCTGTTCCGCAAACTCTACTAATAACTCTCCCCTGCTATTCCTAGTGCCTATGCCATATTCCCCCACTGCCTTGTCTCCAGCCTGCTTCTTGCATACATTGGCATTAAAGTCGCCCATTGGTATAGTGTATTTTGTATTCACTCTACCCATCGCCGATTCCACGTCTTCATAGAAGCTTTCGACTTCCTGGTCATCATGACTGGATATAAGGGCGTACACCTGTACAACCTTCATTTTGTACCTCTTATTAAGTTTCACAACAATACCTGCCACCCTCTCGTTAATGCTACAGAATGCCTGTATGTTACCAGCTATGTTCTTATTAATCAGGAATCCGACTCCTAGTTCTCGTCTCTCCGCTAAGCCCCGGTAGCACAGGACGTGCCCGCTTTTTAGCACTGTATATGCTTCTTTTGGCCTCCTAACTTCACTGAGCCCTATTATATCCCATTTATTGCCTCCTAATTCCTCCAATAGCACTGCCGCGGTGAACACATCCGCGGTCGGGAGTACTAGAAGACAGCTGGAAATTTGGGTATGACGTAAAGGCAGTGCACAGCTTTCAAAACCCTTTCGCAATCCGCACCAATCGACCCACGCGGAAATAGGCAAGCAAAGGCGCGTGGCGTTTCAAGCGGCTACCGTGGCACTTTTTTTCGGTAAAGAAGGCTGACTAAACCAGCATTTCAGTTCGATGGTCTGCTGATCGAGAACTTCTACCAGGAACCGGGTGGCATCACAGGCCGTGCGTCTAGCTCTGCCGGCTGTTGGAGAGTCTCGAAAAAAAAATACGTTTGCGACATGTTGCAGCTTAGTTCAAACGCGGACAATGTGACCAGTACGTGGATTCCGCTGCTGAGGCGAGAATTTTCAAACACTGCCAACGTTATCGTCGTGTACCGTGAATGCAAGGCCTCGACGGCGACGGGTAAGACAACAAAACTATGTTGTGAATATGATCGCGAAGACCAGATCGACTT
Source organism: Dermacentor andersoni (assembly GCF_023375885.2). Taxonomy (NCBI): domain Eukaryota; kingdom Metazoa; phylum Arthropoda; class Arachnida; order Ixodida; family Ixodidae; genus Dermacentor; species Dermacentor andersoni. The sequence continues at coordinate 263,919,375 of NC_092814.1, forward strand.
TGAGCAGCGAGAAATGACCTTTTTTTGTCATCTGCAATAGTTGACACGTATTAAGGTCGTACTGATAACTGCTATTAAGTGCAATTTTGAACGCGCGCAAAGCGATACCTGTTTAAGTTGTGCGGCACACCTTTGGCGTTAAAAAAGAAAGTTCAGATTGACTCCTGTTACAAAGGAACTCATAAATGCAGTCTGCTTTGAAGCAATTGCTCGTTGCTCGCTTGTTCGCAAATACGGTTTCCGCTAAATCCACATTCCTCAGTGTTTGCAGCCAAAGACGATCATATTGGCATTTTTTGGCACCGCTTTGATCTGGAAGTCGGCCTCGGCAGTTTTTCTTGCCACACTGTTGCTATGTGATAAAGGGGCCAACATTCAAGATGTCGCTCGAGATTGATTGTTTAAATTATCGAGTGCGCATGAAGAGGACGTGGGGCAGTGTAACGAAGGCAAAAAGTCACAAAAGCATAGCAAGAAGCAACACTGGTAACATAGTCAAGTTAGTGAGTAAGCCAGCCTTTAACGGCCAGCTGCAGTATATATTCGCGCATAAGGACAGTAAATGCAATCGATGCTATCTGTGCTCTGAGCATACCCGAAGAGCGCTTTGAAAAATTCGCAGTCACCCGTTCTTTCCTTTTCTCATCCCCCTTGTGGTGTCGTTCTTACATTCATGTATGTCTTATGAAGCAGCGGCGGTATAACTAGGCGGTTTCATTTCGCGCTATGACAAATTTTTTGCGCATTTGCTGACGCTTCAGAAAATCTCTTCAGTCTTACCGCCCACACTGTAAGGACTGAAGATTATATATATATATATATATATATATAACATGAGAAGTACAACTTTTCGGATATCTTATTTACCTAGCAGTTTCGCTCGTCGGTGGACCGACCTTTTTCATCGCTTGAAAAAGGTAGCTCCACCGACCGAAACTGTTAAGCAAATAAACCAAAGGTAGCCGCGAAGCTGCGCTTCTCCTCTTTGTAAATACGCTTGGCCCATTAAAAAATCCAATTATATATATATATATATATATATATATATATATATATATATATATATATATATATATATATATATATATATATATATATATATATATATATATATGAACCCAAAAACAAAGACCGAGGAGCCGCTTTTTATTAGTCATATCATAAGAAGCCAACAATTAATGACACCAAGGACAGCATAGGGCGAATTACTTGTAGTTCTTAATATAACTAAAGAAATGATCAATCAATGGAAATGAAGGCGCTTCAAAAACAACTGGCCGCAGGTGGAATACGCACTCATGTCCTCGCATTACGCGTGCGATGCTCTTGCCAATTGAGCTACCGTAGCGCCGTCTGCCCATCCACTTTTTGGAGTATTTTTTTGTTTATCTGCTCGAACTAACCGTGGCAGTGTTAGCCCGCGCCACCGCTCGCGACCTTGGTGGCGGATGTCGAATACCCTTTATATATATATATATATATATACACTAAATCATGTTATTAGCAAACAAAGTGACCACGTGGGCCGAACCTTGCAAGGCTTGCCAGCAAATGCTTTCAACAGAACACCGCCTTATGAACGCGAAAGCCACACACCGCCGATCAAGCTAAAAGCATGACGGCGCACGGCATACGGGAGAATAAGTCCCGCTGAAACGATGTGGACCGGAAAGAAGAGGGCGTTATCTCGCGCTCCGTCAACTCCATGCCGCCTCCGCCATTTAGCAAGCGTTCCAGCCAAATGTCATATGGTTCATGCCACTTCGATTCGATGCTCGAAGCAGTAAAGCAGCACCAGTCGAAGGTAAACTCCCCAGAAGGGAACCAAATAAAAATACTTATTTCAAATTATTCGTGCTCTTCGTATAACAATATAAAGGAATTCGTCTAGCTGTCGCAAAAGTCTGACACCGCGTTCCGCCTCGATCGCCTCTTGCTGCAATCGTTCCTACGAAAACAATCTTACATAGTTCCAAGTGACATGCCATCATTAGCTCGGCCGAACGCATTTGTCATCAGACAGGGAGAAAAAGAGAACTTCCGCTGACATTAAAGGCAGAGTGGCCGCCATAGCCATCGCGCTCCATCCGACCACTGCGCGCAGCGTAGGTAAAAAGGGGGTGAAATAGGGATGATAGATGACGGTGGTGATCATTTCTCAGACGAAACTTTGCCAAGAATTAACGAAGACGAACTACACAACGATAGTAGAAGAGACCAAGAAGCCTACCGCAGTCTTCTTGAAAAGGAAAGAAAGAAAAAGAAAGTGCGCTTCGCGTCTTCGTAGTTGCAACTCATTAGGCGGTGGTACCTTGCTGCGCAGACACAACCAAGACTAAGATCACTCTCGTTTATTACAACTCGGCGGTAACCTCTGCTGCAGTGTTTTTCTTGCGTCCGATTGCCAGACTTTGGTGGCTGTTGCATTCTGATGGAAAGTCTAAATTAGGCAACTGTGTTCACCAACCTCTAAGCAGCAGCAAATTATTACAAGCGAACACTGAGAAAGTTTTCAACAACCAAAACGTTAATGAACGGCCAATAGCGTTGATTTTCAGAGTAACGTTCACAAGGAAGGCGCATACCGCAAATAACCTGCTTCGAGAGGACCCTTGCAACTTAGCATAGCAAATGTGTGAGGATTTCGCCTGCGGTACTTCACATGACACAGTGTTCATAACCTCTGTTCACATAACATAGCCTGGTTCATAACCGTGCTCAAGAGTCTGCGCCGTGAATGCCAATGTACATGTGTTTCATATGCCATACGGAAGATATGTCTAGGCTGCGATAAACTTGGTGGCTTAGGGGGAAAGCTGTTTGCCTTTTGTCGAGCAAGAATGTCACTGAACTTGTTCTGATATAGCTTCGATATTCGCTAAATGCCTTCGTGAATACGCTGAATAATAGGAGAAAAGTATCTTGCTAAATTCACAAAAGTACTACTAAAAATATCCCTGCCTTCTTTTCTTTTTCGTAGTTGGAACCAGTGAACGTGAAGTCAGTGGATAAGTTAATTAGTGAAACAATGTTAATTAGGAATTGCGATATCTATTACAAATAATCAAGCCATCCACCCAAAGACGCTGAACTGCGATGTCTTGGCGCATCCGAGTTTCAAACCATGATCAAAAGAGAAAAAATGACAAGTGGCATGTTCAGCTATTGTTACGTCTCAACAGCGCAAAGAATATTCCTTAAGTGTTTCTCCTGAGGCAACCCCCCCCCCCTCCACTGATCAGCGCCTACCCATAAGTCGACGCAGCGTTGACACCGATTGTTGACTGGTCAACAAAAGACCCCTCTACCTGAACCTAACCCTGACAACCTGAACTTGATGAAAAGGGGCCAACGTCGAAGGCTACCGTGGCAACAGCGTCGACCTCGCATTCCCAGATTGCTGATATATGCGTGGCCGAAGGTGCAACATAAGAGGAGGAGTCCGGCGGAACGGTGCGACATCATGGGAGGGATATTGCGACCGACTCAACGATTGTGATTGGCCGAGATACAGTCATCAGATTCCCTAGTCTAGTCGCCTAGGGGGGGCAACGGGATTAAAAACGGAGACCTTTCGTGCAGTGAGAGGAGCTGACGTGTCCTGATGTGAACTCAGACATTTAGTGTGCTCCTTCCTGCATGGAGTGGCTTTCCGTATCTGGAGCCAGTGTAAACAACGTAAAATAAACCCGCATTTCTTCATTCCCTCCACCAGACTTACTCATCAATGTGCTTGGTGGATTGCTGGCCCAAACGCCACCTCGAGCCGCAACACTATTAGCAACTCACCTAACTTCTTCATACACTGAACTAGCTACGTCCTTACTAGCCATGTTTCACAAAGCCGATGAAATTAACCCGTGACCTCATTGCGATAAACGCAAATGAGGGACAAGTGATTGAGTATCGCCGAGCACCATTGAATACCAAGTCATAATGTAACAACACTAATATGCTAACCGTAGATTCGCCGCCAGGGGGCCGTGGAGTACTGACGTGCCTCACATGGGCTCCTGCGTCCTGCGCTCATCTCTACAGAAAGGCCGCTCACCCCTTTCATTTTGCACCGTTAGAATCGGCAAGATTCAAGGAACCAGCGGATACCACCTACATTAAATGTGAGTGCGTTTTGGTCAAGATTTCGAGCTTCATCTTCGCCGACCGCCCCGCGCCTTGCTACGCCTAACGCCCCTCGAGACGACGGCGGTCCGCCGGGGAGAACACCTGTCGCACGTGCAGCAGGCACACGGCTCGTGGAAGGAGTCCGACAGCGCTCGATGCCGCACGAGCAACAAGCGTTGCACGTGCACTGTGAGCTGAAGCCGACGCATCCAACACCCGAGGGTCGTTTCGCGGAAGATATGATAGGCTACGTGTCGCTCTGAAGTCTCGGGCCAAGATGGTTTTCGCTTCGCCCGAAGAGCGCCCGCCACGCGTTCGCCACCGTCGCCATGCCAGTTTGAGCCTGGTGACACTCGGCCCTGCATCCCTCGACGAACTCCGGACAAGGGAGGACCTGGAACTTCGTGCCACTCGTATGCTGGGCCAGTGGCTCAGTCAACGGGCCGCCATGCTCGATCTCCCTGTGGATCCCCCCCTGCCTACTACCGCTTCGAAGCCTCTCCAGGACGGGCACCCAGTACAAGAGCCCCATGCTTCGGTCCCGCTCCCCCCCTCCGACGACGAGGACATGGATATGTCCAGCTCCCGGAAACGCGCCCGCGAGACGGAGAGCGAGGACGAGGAGCCAACCGGGCGACGTAAGCAGCCGTCGAGCTCTCCCCCCAGCCCGGAGCAGCACACGGCAGCCAGCTGCCACGTGCAGCAACCGGACCACGGCAGCGCCATTTCCCCACAATCGGGCGAAACAGCCGCCACCTCCTCTCCGCCTGCCGCCCAAGACGGAGGCCCTCCAGGAAGGGCGAGCACCACCTCTCGCCATCCCGCCGAGTCTACAGCCGCCGCCTCCGCGGCCCCTCCGAGCAAGGGCGCGCCCGGAACCATCCTCAACGCGCCGTCTGCTCCTGATGGCGGCGCGTCCACTGCAGCGTCTGCTAGCGAACCAGCTACAAACGAAAGCGCTGCCGACGAGATGGAGCTGACGGACGCAACACCCACTGTTTCGTCACATCAGGGCCCTGATCACCCCGCGGCGCGGTTCCTGAAGGACCCACCATGCCAGCCTGCTTCGCGGCCGAAGCCAAAGGGGCAGAAGAAGAAGCAGAAGAAGAGGAAGGAGCCTGCCCATGTTTCCCGTTCGTCTCCCGGGGCAACGGACGACTCGCGGCGCCCACCCGCTACCCTGGTCACCCCCAGTGTGCCTACAGCCGCAGTACAGAGAGTGACACCATCCGCCCGCGAGTCCACCTCGTACGACTTCACGCTGGTGCACTCAAAGAGGGACCGGCGCCGTGCACGAGCCCTGGAGACTGCTGCACTCCCGGTTGACCCCGCGGTCGTCGGTACGGTGCTCTTCCGTCCCTCGGCGCCCGGCGGAACCTTCCGAGGAGCACCGCGCCTCTCACTCGCTGCAACCCTCTCTTCGCGGCCCGGTGTTGCAGTGGTTCGCGTTAACCATAAGCGCAACATCGTGGCCGCCGATACTACCACCCGGGAGTGCCTGGAGGAGCTGCTGGCAGTCACTGAGCTGCACGGAATTCCAGTGACTGCCCGACTGCCAGCCGAGCGCGGCAAGAGCACCGGCTTCCTGCACGGGGTGGTCGGGTTACCCGCGGACACAGACCTGCTGGGAGCCATCGAGTCGAGCGTTCCCGTGCTGTCGGCAACGAGGGAGGAGAGCACCATCACCATCCGATTCGCGGGACCGGTCCCCCCTGAACACGTGCGCCTTTTCAAGCTCGGGTTCAGGGTGAGACCTGCCAGGCCCCGTCCAGTGCAATGTCGGCAGTGCGGCCGCTTCAGGCACGTGCTGGAGTCCTGCAGATGGCCGACCGACTGCATCTCCTGCGGCAAAAGCCACGCGGAGGGCGCCTCCTGCGAGAAAGTCCGCTGCAGGAACTGCGGGGGCCCCCATAGGGCCGACACTCCCGCCTGCCCCAAATGGCAGGAAGAACGGGAGGTGGCCACCATCATGGCTTCCTCCACCTCGGCATTGTCGCGGCGTGCTGTCAGGGCAGCAGTCCGGGAGGAGAAGCAGCCACAGCAGTCCTCATCTTCGGCGCGGTCCTATGCGAGCGTGCTGAAGGGCCCCAGTCCTGCACCTAGGCATCCGGTACCAGCCCCTCGTGCCTCTCAACGCCAGCAGACACAGGATACTGCTGCTCCACCCGCCCAAGCTACTATGGATCAGCTGGTAGAAAACCTGCTGCTCACCATGCAAGCAGTCAGCACCTTGCTGCCAGCTGACCATCCGCTCCGGGCCATCTGCCTGCAGGCAGTGGCATATCAACAGCAACACAATCACCATGGCTAGTCGCACAGCAAAGCGTCGGCCGCGCATCCTGCAGTGGAACGTGCGCTCGCTGCGCCGACGACACGCCGAACTTTCCGAACACCTACTTCTGCACGAGTACGACGTGCTCGCGTTGCAAGAGACATACACGCGCGACGGGGAGTGCAACTTTCCGGGATTTGTGGGATACCACAGTGCGACCACCTGCGAGTTACGGACTTGCGCCAACGTGCAGTGCTGTGATCCGCTCCATCCACCCGGTCGCTCCCGCGCGTCTATTTACGTCCGTGCGCGTCTTGCCCAAGCCGTCGTTCGTGTGGCCGACATTGTACCCACCTCCGTAGAGTGTGTGGCTGTGACTGTGCTCGTTGGGGGGGGCCGACACTTGTGTCGCCAGCGTGTACGTGCAACCCGTACGACGGTGGGATACGACCTTCATCGAGAGCCTCACCGCGCGCATCGGTGGTGACTGTGTCGTGTGCGGTAACTTCAACTCCCACCACACGGCGTGGGGCAGCGCCCACAGTGAGCCGAACGGCAGGGACCTGCTGAGTTCCATCCATGCTTCGGGCCTGCTTATCATAAACACCGGAAGTCCCACTTTTGTGCGTCGGAGGGTACACGGGAGTGCGATAGACTTGTCGCTCGCGAGTGAGCGATGCCACTACGAGTGGGTTCGCAGCCCTGACACGCAGGGGTCGGATAACTATCCGATCTCTCTCGACCCGCTCGGCCTGAACCGCACGCGGACATGTACGTACCGCGTCACGGACTGGTCCCATTTTCGGTCCCTCTGTGCCATACCCCTTCCGGCGAATACAAACTTTCTTACGCATCTTACGAGGTGTTTGGATGCCGCTACAAAATCGTGCGCGGTGCCTGCTGGAACGCCGGTCCCCGATATCAAGCTTCTCAATCTGCGCGCTGTCCGTCGTCGCGCCGAACGCCGTGCCATCAAGAGCGACAAGGTGGAGCATTGGACTTTATACAACCGCCTGGACGCTGCGTGTCGCCGTCACGCCAGGCAGCGCCGCAATCAGAGCTGGCAAAGTCTCTGCGTGTCATTGGAGGACACTCGCGACAAGTCGCGCCCTTGGCGCATTCTCGCTTCCCTCCTCCGTCCCAAGGTCCCTCGCCATCCTGCACTCTCCATCGCGGTGGCTACGGGCTTGACCACAGAGCAACTGGCCGAACTCTTCGCCGATGCCTTCGCTCCACCGCCACCGTCTGTGCGCCCCGTCAGTGCACCCTGCGAACTACCGCCGCACAACAAGGCTGAACTCCTCGCTCCCCTGCGCTACTTTCCTACGAGGGCAATCTTGGAGCACGTAGAGGTGCTTTGCTCGGCCGAGTTTACCCTCAGTGAGTTGCGCATTGTTTTGAACACGCGTAAACGACGCTCAGCGCCTGGCGCCGACGGACTAACTCATCAGGTCCTCAGGAACGTCGATGCAGCGCAGCTCCCTTCCCTACTCGAGGCCTTCAATGGCGTCTGGCGCAGTGGCATTATTCCTGCTGACTGGAAAGAGGCGATCGTCGTCCCTATTCTCAAGCGCGGCAAAGCTGCCACGAGCGTCAGCTCCTATCGCCCAGTGTCGCTTACTTCGGTAGCCGGCAAAACTCTGGAGGCCATGGCTTTGCGCCGCCTTGAGTGGATTGCCTCCGCCCTCGACGCTTTCGCCCCTGAACAGAGTGGTTTCCAGCGACTGCGCTCAGCAGCTGACTCGCTCGCGGACGTCGTGGCTACGCTAGAGCACGCAGCAAGTCGCCAAGAAGCCGGATATCTCGTGCTGCTCGATGTGCAACGCGCATTTGATGGTCTCCCTCACACCACCATCATTCAAGCCCTCCGTGAGCTACGTGTCACCGGCCGCCTCTTTGACTACATCGCGGCCTTTCTCAGTGACCGCACGCTCAGAGTGCGAGTTGGCGACACGCTCAGTGCCCCTCGCAGCGTGACCTCCGGGGTTCCCCAGGGCAGCGTGATCAGGCCATTTCTTTTTAACTTGGCTCTGGCAAGACTACCTGACTACATCCCCAAGATGACAGCCCACGAAGTCCGCGTGGCGATCTACGCCGATGACATTGCACTGTTCGCGTGCGGGCCCACGGCCCTAGGCTTCCAAGTGCGAGAATCCCTGCAGTCGGCGATCAACGCCGTCGATGAATATCTCGCCAGCATAGGGCTCCAGCTCTCGGCGTCAAAAACTGAGGCGTTGTTAGTACACCCCCGTGCTCGTGCGCGCTTCGAACTGCCTTGTCTCACGCTGCGCGGAAGCCCCCTCCCGTGGCAGAAAAAAGTGCGCTATCTCGGACTTGACATCGACTGCCGGGTCAACTTTAACGCCGCCGTCTCCCAGCTCTGCAAGAATTCTAAGAAGGTGGCTGGCGCCGCACGCTCCCTGCTCGCCCGTGGTCGTGGTTGTACACCGCAACTTGCGCTTCGAGTTTACAACTCCGTCGCAACAACGCGAGCACTCTATGCGCTTCCCCTCACGAACGCCAGAGCCACCAACTGGAACGCCATCGACATGGAGCACCGCACCGTAATTCGTCAACTTTACGGGCTTCCTCGCAACTCGCAAGTAGGAGCAACTCTCGCCGAAGCGGGAGACTGGCCGCCCTCACTTCGCGCACGGAAGCAAGCGATGAACCACATCGAGCGCCTTCAACGTTCGCTACAGGGACAACGCCTCGTTTGTCGCCTCCACACCCTCGAGGGCTCGGGCATGGGCCAGCGTGCCACCGAGTTCAGCGCACTCGTCGCGTCGACGCCGCAATTCCTACCTCTGCCGGTATCGCCGCACGCCTCCGCGCTACTCGATGTAAACACCACGGTGCCAGGCGTCAAGTCCAAGCGTCGAACAGCTGTTTGTGCTATGCAGCAGGAAACGGCCGCACTGCTACACGAGCGCCTAGGGGGCCGGCTGCTCGTTTACACCGACGGCTCCGTGGCGAGTGATGGTTCTGGTGCTGCAGCGTGCACGGCGCCGGATATTTGCGCTACACGGCAGTGCCGCCTTCGTGTTGTGTGGTCGTCGACGGTGGCCGAGCTTGCGGCGATCGACCTAGCCGCTGATCTCCTGCTTCAACAGCGCAGTGTTGTTTCTGCCGCGATCCTTTCGGACTCGCGCGCGGCACTGTGTATGCTGGCGAAGGATTACCTTGGACCTCCGTTGGTGCAGCGCGTCGGCTCAAAGCTCCGCCATCTCGTCAGCCAGGGCTGCGATTTGGCGTTGCAATGGGTTCCAGCGCACATCGGCCTGCTAGGGAACGAAGCCGCGGACGCTCTCGCAAAGCAGGCTCACTCCCTGCGCTTCCCCCTCGCTACCTCGGTCAGCGGCTTCGACGTGGCCAAAGCAACCATTCTGCGAACGCTCCGTGCGCAGCATCCGGACCAGCGCGTCGCCGCGGGTGCGTCACTTCGACTCCTCCCCCGCGTGGGCTTCTCCCGGGCGGACCGCTCTTTCCTGCTTCGCCTGCGCGTCGGCTGCTACAGGACGGCTGCTAGAACGCACAGGCTGCAGGGAATTGGCGACCCCGCGTGCAGCAACTGCGCCGATTTGGAGACGCTCGACCACTTGCTACTTCGCTGCCCTGCCTTCGATGTGGAGCGCACGGACTTGTGTACAGTCTATCGGCGACTGGGACTGACTTACGATACGGCGACCGCGCTGCTATTCCCTGCAGCCCACTCGTCCATCGTGAAGCACGCTCTTTCGGCACTGCTAGACTACTGTAATGCGACGCACTTGAGAGCGCAGCTCTGAGCCCCGCACTCACATTTTTTTGTCCCCCTTGCCACGTTCGACATGTCTTTCTCTCCTTCATCTTTTTCTTCCCATTCCCCCTTCCCCGTGCAGTGCTGTTGAGGTGTCCTCCTGTGAGACACAGTTACGGCGCTGCACTCATCTCTTCCGTTTCCTTTCCTAAAATCACTTCACACACGCGCTAACCGTACTGGTGGAGACGAGAATCAAACCGAAGACCGTCGGATTCCGAGTCGGAGCTCTACCTAGTGGGCTATGAGAGAGAGAGGAATGAATAGAAAGGTAAGGAGGTTAACCATGTGGCAATATCCGGTTTGCTACCCGGAACTAGTGGAGGGGGCAAAGGGAGGATAAAAAATAAAGAAAGAGAGCGTACAAGATAATTGCGGGGAGCACAACACATGTGCGAAATCAAAAAAACGCTGCAGTGTGTTTGCACAGACAGTAGATCGAATGAAACCGACTATCTGCGGCGCGGACAATCGGTGAGGCGACGTTTGCACCTTCCACGAACAAAATGATGGTAGCTTGGAACATTCTTATGCTCAAGAGACGCCAGCAATGCACTAGTTGTATCGAGTGCCTGCATTGCACTTTTACCAGACTTAGTGAGCCGGTTGCTCAAAACTTCACCAACACCTTCCATTGATGCCTGCAGCACATATGTCTTGTCTATTCGCCAGTGCAGGTGATTGCCGCGAACCGCCCGGCTTGCCGGCTTCTGTCTCCGACGTCTCCTCAATGCCAGTTGCGAGCCGTGCTGGCAGGGTAAGGAACATGCTAGATGTAGACGTGTCCTTCGCAGCAGCCGTAGTCTGCACGGAAAACCATCGCTAGTGACGTCGGACAATATGAATGGGTTCTTTTGGGGTCAAATTCTCCCTGACCATTTCTTTTATGATAGCCAACTCGTTCTCAATTCGAGGAGAGTTTTTGGAAGTGGCGTCATCAGAACCGTGGCCGTTCACACACTTCAAGATTTTTTCACGGCATGTGTCTTCTGTGTGGTTCTCCCTACGCCGGACACCCGCATCTGAGCTTGTAATCCAACATGTGCGTTGCATCGGCATATGTTTCTTTATTTTCTTTGAGCGTGAAGCTTTCTTCGCATCTCCCCCCACTTTACGGCCGCTAGCTTCTTGGCTTCTCCTTATTCTTGTTCTTCTTGTTGTTCTTCTTTATTAAATATAAAATATCACCACTTTGACCACAGATATGGTGGTCAAAGTCCATAAGTAGGAAATAGATATGGTGGTCAAATCCATAAGTAGGAAAAACAACAAAGACGAAAAAAATAATGAAAATACAAAATACTATCAATAGTCTGTAACATAATGTCAAAACAATAACTGAGCAAGTCCGTGGATCACGGAGTAGCAAAAAAAGAGGTTTTAAAAGTGCAAGAACAACACAGGTATGGATAGGTCAAGTGAACATTGAGTAAATCGAAAATGCACATTAAGAAATGCAGTTAGCAAGGAATTAATCAATTCACTATTTACGAAAACAGTTCCGTGAAGCACTCAGGGCTAATTTCCGTTTATTGGACACAACCAGAGTCCAAAAATTTTTTACAGAGAGGAACGGTGCCTCTCCAGAGAATTCAGACCACTTCGAAACTCTCTGAAACTGTCAGTCATATTGGGGGCACTCGACGAGATAGTGCGCAACTGAAAGCCGCCGTGGTGGCTTAGTGGTCATGGCGTGGCGCTGCTAAACGATTCCCGGCCGCGACGGACGAAATTTCATGCGGCCGGAATCCAAAAGACGCTCGAGTACTTAGATTTATGTACACGTTACAGGACTCCAAGCGGTCAAAAATGAGTCCCCCACTACGACGTGCTTCATGATTAGATCGTCTTTTTTTTTCTTGTTCGCTTGGGTTGCCACACGGCATAACCTCAGTATGAAGCTAAATACAAGCATGCAGGGCCGTTTCATAGAGATACTGAAAACGTAACTAAAAAAAATGTGTTGTCCATAATCTATCATTCTTAGTCCTCAGCTTGATCACCATTCAATTTCACACCTGTAAGTAAACTTCCGCGAATTTGATTTATCCCAGGGCACGTCCAAACTAGATGGCGGTCATCCGCTGCCGACTCAGGAGTGGAGCACTTCGGACTCTGGACAATGTCTTCCTTTGGTTAACCCTAAGCAGAAGTGATGGTTTGTGTAAGGGCCGCCCCGACCCCAAGTGTCCGGACAAAGACTTCCCCCACCCGAGAAAGATTGTGGGGAAAAAAGCAGACACGCGGGGAGATGAGGGCACACGAGTCGCGCAGGAGGAGGGATTTTCCGGCAATGAAAGCAGAGCGGGGGTCAGAGGGAAGGGAAAGAGAAAGGGCTACGATTGTCGAGAAAGAGTGAGCAATGCGATCAGCAAGATCATTGTTGTGGCCCTGACGATGTGCCTGCACCCAGTGGACAGTAATGTTCACACGTGTAGAATTGTGAATTTTCTGTATCTGCTGACAAATACGCAACGTTCTTGTAACTTGTTTGAGATGGTAATTGCGCCGGGGTTGTCAGTATAGATGTGGGCTTCGTTGATGTTAGGCAAGTTGACAAGGTTTTTTTAACGCATCGTGTATAGCCTGTAGCTCAAATAATAAGGGGTCTGAAAAGGCCGTTGCATAGCTGCGAGTGCCTTCGATGTCAAGGTGTGTTGGACTTGAGAAAGCTACTTGTGCTCCTCTCAAGTTAACCGCCATGTCCGTGAATATCACACAGCGCCCCGTAGGTACGGTCGTTTAAGTTGTTGCAATCGATTGAACCCACCGGCGGAGCTTTGTCGTTTTGTTACTGGGTAGTGATGTGCAAGCCCATGGTGAAAGATTGTCCAAATTCGTAATCGTAGCACAATATCCATAGCAATAGGAACCGAGCATCGCGACTGTCGCTATGTGGCGTCTTTTAAACATTCCTTGCTTGCTTTCGTTGCTCAACAAGCTCAGAAATGGTGTTAAGCTGTGCCTGCTCGTGAGGCATTGGCAGAGGCGTTAGACGAAAAAGGGCCGTAATTATATTCGAGTCACTTCTGTTGATAACCTCAAGTTTGTCCCACTTTTGAGAAGTCAGTCGTGGGAACTGCGCTTCATGTATAATGCGAGGCTGCATGACGGAGCGCAGGAGGCAATGAGCCACGTCATTGCGAGTCTCATCACTCCGGGGCGTAATTTTGCGAATCAGGTGAACTGAAGGAAAAAACCAGTCAAAAAACACAAAGGACAAGAGGAGAGCTTCACACCACAAAGACTGGACTATCAACTGAGCTTTATTAGAAACGGCGTAGTCCCAGCAAGGCCAGCAGAGCATGCGCAACCACATCTTCTCTAATCACTTCATCGCTTGAGGAAACTTGCCTAGCCATTGCAATGAATGTGGCTGTTACACAGCCACATTCATGTGGCAGCCTCACAACACAGACTCCATTTTGTCCTATCGCACTTATTCTTTATTCTCGTTGCTCCCCCTGCCCCTTGTCTTGTTTCAACTTCTTCTGTTTGTAGTCCGTCATAGGATAGCTTCATTATATAAAATATTTATCAAAATAATCTCCAGTAGAATAACCGCAACACTGGACTTCAGTCAACCAAGGGAACAGGCTGGCTTCAGGAAGGGATACTCTACAATGAATCCCATCGATATCATTAATACAAGAATAGGGAGAAATAAGAAGGGAAAACTTGTACGATAACACGAAGAGAAATGCCTTACTATATAAGGCTCGAGCTGGTTGCCTAAGGACAAAAACATACCGGAGCCAATATTCGCAACTAGATGAGGTATGCGTGGCATGCTGCAGCAAAACTCCGGAGACCTGTCAGCACATCCTAATGGAAAACGAAGGAAAGCGAAACCCAACTAGACATGTAGGTAACGTGAACCTTCCAGAAGCACTTGGATTTAACGTGGACGGAAGTATCAACATGTCAGCGGTAGAGAGAAGCACGTTTATAATATTGGTGTAAAGAAAGCAGGGTAGAGAGTGACACGACCGGACCCGTTACAGGCATAGATAGTGATAGAGGGTAGGCAAAGTTGTGAGGGAGAGAAAAAAGTTTAAAGCGATGTACACAAACGTGCTTGAACCAAAAGTACGTGTCATAAACTCAAGCAGGCTAGGTGACTATTTGCCACCGCCTCGTTTCAAAGGGGATGCCAATGTAGGAGATCCAGGACCAAGCCACTAATTGAGGTCCGGTGCGTGAGATTGAGTTACCGGGATGGTAGGTACGCCTGGATGATTCAGCATGGCGAAGTTTGAATCTGTAAATACTTCGTAGACCTGCTAGTCTCTTTTGGAGTCATTTTCATAGCCCCATGTGGTATGCGGGGCACTAAAATCATCTCTAACAAAAACCGGAACCCCATGGATTTACGGATCTGATGTGGTGTAACCAACCAAGATTGAGGCGTGCGCTGCGTGGTCTCGCGTAAAATAAGAACTATTAATGATGTTTTGGCCGGACGTGTTAAAACAGCAACCACTTCTTGCTGTTGTGTGCACAATTTATCGAGGTTGTACGCTATTTGAGGTATGTTTGAATATATGTATATGGTGGCCTTCCGAGGTTTTTCTACTCCGGAACCTCCCCGCTTATCTGGAATTGAAGGGATATGGTAGCCAATGAAATGTAGGATTGCACCGAGTTTATTCTTTATTAAACCCCTGTAGAAGCAACTCCCACACATTAAGTTTGACGAACTGCATTTTTTTACTTCAGTTTTCCTAGTTTGTAAGAGAGACCGCAGCAGTTCCATTGTAGAATGGCTGAATGCTGCTTACATGGAAGGCTAGCCATGGTGAATACTTCTTTGTATCAGTTGTGCCAGTTTGTTCAGGGTGTCAAGTACAAGCGGCCACATGGCCGAATCAGTAGGGGCTTCCTTTTGCACTGGCGGGAATGGCTAAATAGGCGCGGCCTTAGTAGGCGCTAACGTCACTCCGATTTCCTTCCGGCAGGTAGATATCCGTGCTTTTCTTTCGCGCAACAGTTCCGGCTGCCGTGACAGCAGCGCTATCTGTGTGTCCAAATAAACAGTACCTTGCTCTTCAGCTACTCCCCCCTCCGGCTTTATTCAATGTGTTCCCAGCAGTACGAAAAGCTGATTTGCCCTTTTTTGAAATTTTCAGCACCTTAGAATACGACGGGTCTGCTTGGGTGGTTATCTCTGGCTCTGGCTGAGTGTCTTCTGCCGCTGTTAATTTCTGGAAGCGATTGTAAAGCAAGACAGGCTCCGGTGTGTCCCGTGTAGTGCTGCGCGTGCCGTCACGAGCTGAGGCACGCCGCTTGATAGGGCATATAAGGGATGTGATGCCACGCTCATCTACCTTGCAAAGCCCGCATCGTTAGCGGGGCTTCCCATCTGGTGTCCTTCGTTCTGGGGCAGAGTGTGTTGTTGGACAATACTTTTGCATGTGTCCAAGTTTGTAAGACCTGTAGCAGTAGACGGCGCGTGGTTTATGCTACTTTGAGCTATTGTAAAAAAACTTTTCGGGTAATGCCTGGGGACCTTGTATAGTGTCAATGTAAGTCCTACCGTTGCTGAGTCGTGGAACAGCGTGTACATTGATGTAATAGTTCTGCGGAAACCCGCAAGGTGTAGAGAGTACTTAATCAAGGGAATATGAAACATCCACTCAATCGTAGCAACTGCTACACAGGAAACCCATACGGGTTCCTTGAAAGAAAAGCCTCGCAGTTGAAGAAATCCTGGACCAGGACGAATTTTTCTTCAACTACGAGGCTTTTCTTTTGAGGAACCCGTCTGGGTTCACTTTGTAGCGATTGCTGCGATTGGGTGGATCTCTCATATTCCCTTTGTTAGCGTATACATTATGGGACGCGGATGGGATTTCCTGAATAATTTGTGCGGGGGCGTTGTTCGCGTCCAGGCCGTAAACGACGCATCGCTGCACGTTAGATACTGAAGCAAAGTATGCCTGCACTTACACATATTTTTCAGTTGTCACTGGTATTCTTCCTATATCGCTAATCTTCTGCGCGTCGTTAAGAGAGGAAAGGTGGACTGTTACAGAGTACGAGGCTTTATGTATTGCACGAACCTTTGGTATCCATGAGTGCAGAGACACTGATCAATAACATGCTGGATGGTCTTGGTTATGGCACGTGAAGCCTCAGAATAATTATTTTAAAGTGTTCAACAGAAGCTCACATTCTGCTTCACTGCGGGCACTCAGATGATGTCCTTTTCTTTATATGGTGCGAGTGTAAGGCGTATATGCTACTTCAATGCATAAGTGGTGTAGGGGTGCGTCTAGTGTGCAGTCGATCGTGAGGTTTAATGAAAAGCGAACACGAGGGTTAACGATATACAGTATACACTAAAGACGACTTCGCACTGTCATAAAACCACGTCGTCCGGCATAAATTCTATCGCAGGCCTCAAAGCAACCACTTAGCATCCAATGTCGAGAAGGCAACAGGTATCTGTTATCCTAAAGTATGTGCCTCAGCTACTAGTTAATGTGATACTACATAGCCTCTCTACGAATATGACTTCAAATCCACTGTAACTCAGCCTCACTACCTCAGAAGGTTGCAAGAGTTAATGTGTTGGCTCTTTCATAAGATAGTGAGGAAGAGTCAAATGAGAAAGAAAGAGAGAGAAGAGGATGGAAAGGCAGGGAGGTTAACCAGACCGAGTCCAGCTGCCTACCCTATACGTGGGGAGGGGGATGGGGGAGTGCAAGCGAGATAGGAGAAGGCATGAATTTATATCGCACTTTCACATGCACTAAGCTAGCTGCAGCATGTCTACAGTCGGGCGTTGAAGTCTGCTGCCTTCGGGTACTGAAGTAGTGCTCGAATGGCTTTCTGGGCTAATGAACTGTGAGGCCAGGCTCCCAAGACCTTTGCTTCTGTAAATGACATATCACCCAGTCTATTCAAGGCACACTGGACAGTCTGACATTGATTATCGAAGCGAGAACAGTGGCACAGAAGATGATTGATGGTCTCTTCACACTTGCACTTAGAGAACATCGGTGAGTTCGCCATTCCAATACAATAGTTGAAGGAGTTAATGAATGCTACTCCTACCCACAGCCGACGCAGCATTGTTGCATCACGTCGCGAAAGGTTTGCTGGTAATTTCAGTTTCAGTGATGGGCAGAGGCTGCATAATCAATGGTTAGAATCCTGCGGTGTATACCAGTAACTCAACATGATCGTGCGAACGAGAGTGCGAAGCTCTCTTGCAGCATCTACTCTCGATAAAGGTATAAGGAGTGTTGGTGCTCCAGCCTGGGCACGTCGGACAGCGTCATCGGAGGGGTGATTACCAACGATGCCACAATGTCTCGGTAGCCACTGAAAGATTATATCATGTGTCCTCATTCAGAAGCGCAATGGCAAATTTCGTTTAATGAATGACAGTTGGACACCAGCTGCTCGCAATTACCACGTCGTAAAGCTCGCAAGCTTCGGATGGCTGCTTTCGAATCGCAAATATTGCCCATTTTCTAGGTGGTTTCTTTTTCAATGTATTCCACAGCAGCGCGAAGAGCGGCCAGTACGGAAACTGTAGATGTCGTGACGTGTGAAGTCTTAAACTTGATGACGCCCGATTGAGATGATATAATAATGGCGCCCGTCGAACATTCCGAGACCGAACCATCCATGTAAACATGGATTTGGTTAGCGCACGAACAATTTAAAAGTACCAGTGTGATCTGCTTGAGATCCGTGAGGGTCAGGCTAGACTTCTTCGCGATTCCTGGAAATGCAAGGCACAAAGGAGGCTTTTTCAAGCACTTTTCAAGCTTTCTTGTTGAGGGTGAGTATCTCAACGACAAAGAGTGCTGATTAGCCGCAACTGATCTAGAAAACGCTGCGTTGGGTCTTTTCTCAGGCAAGCGAGCGAGATGGTGGTAGTCAGGGACTGTAGATATATCACAAACATACGACCGGAGTTCGTCGACAGCTATATAAGTCGTTATTGGGTGGTCTCACGCGGTGGCAATTGTTGCTTCGGTTGAAGCATATCGAGGTAGCCCCGGACGTGCTCGAAGAGCTTGAGATTTAATGCTCCGTAGGACACGGATGTTAATATTGTTAGCATTGGATAGCACTGGTGTGCTAAATCACAAGTATCCTAGGAAGAGCGTCCTGTATAGTTGAAGCATAGATTCCACAGATGTGTCTCACGTTTTACCGGCAAGAAACCTTAGTATAAGGGCGATAGACACATGGGAAGCAATAATGCGTTAGTCTCGAGGGCTGCTTTAGTTTCAGAGAAAATTACCCATTTGCTGCTGCGGGCACTTTCGGCAACACCTTTCACAGCTTGAAAAATGCCTAGTCGCGGACGTGCGCTTCAACACAAACATGCATTCGTTGTCATGCCGTTATCGTCATTTCATCACCTTCGTTACATTGTGATCATTCATTCGTTGTTATGCCGTCATCGTTCCGCCGTTTTCACTCTGTCATCGTCATTGCATTATCATTTCTTCGTCATTACGCCGTCATCAAAGTCGTTATCACCATTCCATCTTCGTCACTCCGTCATCATTCTGTCGTCACCATTCCATTGTTATCAAGCAGTCGTCATCACGTCTTGCTAATCAGACGCAGTCGTCACTTCGTCGTCGTCATACAATCGTCGTTGTTGCGTCGTCGTCGCCATACAGTCGTTTTCATGCATTCGTGACCATGCCGTCGTCGTCGCGCTGTAGTGGTCATCCCACTGTTGTCATTCCATCGTGGTCATTCTTTTTTCGCCATTCTCTCGTCGTCATGCAGTGATCCTCATGCTAACGTCGTTATTGCGTTGTCCTCGTCATGCCGTCATGGTCGTTCCATAGCTGTCATTCCAGTGTCATTATCCCACTGTCATCATGCTTTCGTCGTCCCAGCTTCGTTGTCATTCTTTAGCCTTTATGCGTAGGATCCGCATGTTTGAGCCCCACAAGTTCATGTTCAGCGAGGCCTCCAGTGACGACCAAGGTGTTCGGTTTGGTTGTGTGCTGCTCACATGCCAATGATCGCAAAATAAAAACAGCGCTCGTCAAAAACAAAACGACGATAGCTTCGCTTATACCGATTCCCACACCCGCAGTTTGGGGGGTCCAAGTTTTTTTTTTTTTTTTCTGCGAAAGCGTCAAATGGCTCATTGAGCGGAAAAGCCGGTATCCGTTGTCAATACGTAGCAGCTAAATGGCACCTAAATTCCCATTGAATATGACGTCACGTCACAAGCGCGCCTCCACGGAGCAGAGCGGGCGAAAGGGTACACCTGTTGCCGCTGTAGCGCTCCAGATTTTGCGTGAGGGGAAAGGGAATCGCGGCGACGCCAAATAATCCTCGCTCTCGCTCTCGTAAGCCAGTGTAATTCCAGCGTTCCTTGTCCGCGCAATCTCTCGTCTGCGTTCTAACTGCAGCTCCGTAAGGTCAAATCAAAACGCGCCAAGCGTCTCAAATCGCTCGCCCGCCCGCGAGGAGCTCATAACCCAGACCCAGACTATGTATCACCCAGACTAGACCACATTCATAAGGTCAGCATTTCATTTTGCAGATCAAACGCTTTTTTGCAGTCATTTGCACCGCGCACTTCCAATGAGTGGAATCACCTCCCCGCCTCGATAGCCACTATCGCAGATCACCAATTATTCAAGAATGCCATAGCTAGCACTGTATAACTAGGAACCTATTTTTTCATACTGCTCAACCTGTACTCACAAATGCCTTTGCTAACATTGTATATCTAGGTGCCATTTGTTAAATAGTTTTGTTTATACATATTTATATACATAATTTTCTGCACAAGTAACTCCTGTTTGTTGAATTTACCCGTTTTGCTTGTAACCACTCCCCTCTATAATGCCGTAATGGCCCTGAGGGTATGATAAATAAATAAATAAATAAATAACTCGAAGGATCGCTCAGCGGCGTTCAATT
Source organism: Dermacentor andersoni (assembly GCF_023375885.2). NCBI lineage: Eukaryota > Metazoa > Arthropoda > Arachnida > Ixodida > Ixodidae > Dermacentor > Dermacentor andersoni. The sequence goes on from NC_092814.1 coordinate 263,939,486, forward strand.
GGACAGTCATGCTTTCGCATTCTCCACTCATAAGAAGGGCTTAGGTGTCCTCGGATTTAATTTTTTTTTTTTTACTTATAGTTCGGCAACCAAAGTAAACTTCGTTTCACATTTAACTTAAGCGTGTTAGTTAGTTACTTCCTCTTTTCTGGAACATTTTTTGGAAGAAACAAAGAACGGATAGTCAGAGAGATGAATCCCGGGCGCGTCTGGATTGCTATCCTACACAGGCAGAAGGGAGTTAATGGTATAAAAGAGAGAGAGAGTAAGCACAAGCAGCGTGCACAAACGAATTTTTCCATCGCGTCTATACCAAAGGTCATTGAGTCCACACCATTTCAGAAATGGTAACTTTGTATGCGTTACTTTGTGAGCCTGCAATGCACGAGGTGCGTTCCTAGCTATACAATCATCATCTTTGAAATTCATTTCGCACAGAGCGAAGGAAGTTGCGCGGGGCATCTTAAGCGAGGAGAAAAACCCGAGACGTGCCCGATTGTTTCATCATAGCCTCATGACCCGCTCGCGGATGGGTCTACCATTACAAAGAAATGATCTGCAGTGCTTTCACGCATGCTCAGTTTGTTATCGGTGGACGTGGCTTCCATGAAATACAATCAATAGTTAGTCAAGCAGTCTTGTGGTTCCTGTGTCTGTTCCATCCTCATTGTTTTGTTTTTTTTTTCTGGTTTCCTACCCGTTTGCTGACATTCCGCTACGTAACTCTAATGAGGAATGAGCAAGCTTATATCGCGATCGGCAACATAGCATAGTTGTGTCGCACCGGGAAAGGTGCGGCGGCAGTTACAGCCTTCAACAAAATATCAAATCTCAATTTAGGCGGTCGGTGTGTTTCACGCGGGCTATGTATAGAAGCGAAATGGGCTCATAGGGAAGTCTCCCAATTTTACGGCGCCCACCTTTATCCCGCTGACCCCTTCCGCCTTTCATGCGACTTTCGTGATTTTTGCTAAGTGGTGTTCCTTACAAACGTCGTTGGATTAGCAACCGAGTTTGGCGTAAGACGGCCACTGGGCCCTAATAAACTCAGAAAGCACACAGATGGCCCCGTGTCGCCCTCTTGTACAAATTGGCATTAAGTAGGAATGCGCACACGTGTACGGGCATCCAACTAATTGTCCACCGAAGAGGAAGGGTGCGTCGGGCAAGGCGCAGGGCCGTCTCCGTTCTCGCAGTGTAGAAACGGGGGCGCATCGGGGGCGTATCGCTGTCCGCTGTGCAAATCCGATCAGTGGGATGCAAGCGCCGAGGGTTAATTCCTCGTCTTGGATATCCGGCATCGCGTCCACGCTCTGTCACGGCCTGTCGTTCCGCAGACGGCGCAGGACGTAAACAAGTCGCGTCCGGACCCTGTGGTCATAGCCGCGCGCTCCGAAGCGAACGGTCTTAGACCACTCGGGGTTAATGCTCCCGCCGCCTGCAAGGAGACGGGCGCTAGGGCAAAACCTCTGTACGCCTGGATAGAATCGTGCACCGGCGACCTCCAGAGTGTAGCGTTCGCTCTCGCCTTCGAAACCCGAGAACACGGGTTCTCAAGCATTTGACTTTAACTTTCGTTCGCTGTAAGCAAAGCTAGCTTATTGCTTAGTGAAACCAGTAAGGTGCCCTTTTGTAGTACAGAGGCGTTTGGGAATTTTGCATCATCGTGGTTTTCTTTATTCTTGTGTTTTGTACTTGCCGGGTCCTTGGTGGATGCTTCATTTATTACTAATACATCGTCTGTTCACAAAGCAGCCGTTCGCTGCTTTGTGCTATATACATTAAGCAAGTAAGTCTACGCTTGCCATACGGAAAGACGAGCACCGTGTCGTAGAATTGCAATTAATCATACGTGCTTACATTATTTCATAACATTAATGCATGCGCCCGTCTGTCTGTCTCACGACGCATAGAGACGTAGGACGCGTATTTAAAGGCTCCGAGGTTGTCGAGCCTATTGACGAAGTCGTTGACTGTACCTCACCCGTCCTCGATGTGTACGCAGCCGGTGAACGCTCGTTTCACGCCAAACATGTCGCAAGAGGGAAAAAGAGAATCAGTGAGTCGCTGCAAACCATGAATCTCAGTGAACCAGACGTTTTGAGAATGTCCTAAGTTCACATTGAACTCTCCTGTTGTAATCAGTGACGTGGCCTCTTGGCAGAATCGTAGTACGGCAAGACTGCGTTTAGGGTGTACGTAACTAGACTTATCGAGAGGGGCTCTTGAGTATTCTTCCTCGCGACTCCTAAGCTGGTGCACACTGCTGCGAGTGCAGTGTATTGCTATCATTGCACTTGCTTCATTTGTGCTAGGTGCATATGTCGCTAACGTTGTCAGAAGTGAATCGACATGAAGGAGATGCGAGGCGAGGGAATTCAGAGAGTGGGGGATATAAGGAAGGCAGGGATCTTAACCAGTCAAGGGTCCGGTTGGCTACCCTACGCTGGCGGTAGGGAGAAGGGAAGCAGAAAGAAGGAATAGAGAGAGGGGGTATAGAGACGTGCACGGACAGTACTTGAGTCAAAACCACTCGTACAAACCAGACGTCCTCAGAAAGCTGCCTTCTGAACCGATGATCGGTGGAGACAGTGTTCTAGTGCTGTCTGTTCACTCAGAGGACGATCATCTGGCTTCCTCAATGTGTTGGACAAAGATTGTTCTTGTGCTTCAAACAGAGGACAGTGGCACAATGAGTGGTCAGTGTATTGTGGCGAGGGAATACGTTCACAGAACTCGTTAAGGGGTGGTAAATGGGATGATTTTGGGGGGTACCTGAAACCGTTGGATTCGGAGAGTTGTATAACTTTCTCCTTTGCGAGACTCTTCCCGCAGGTAGAACAGCCGACAAATTTTGTGAAGTCTTCGGAAGCGAACTCGTCCACGAGCACTGGTACGGAACTCTCTTTTATCTTGGAGACGTCTGATGCATGCCATATACGGTCGCACAGACACTACACGAAACGTCAAACTCGTCTTCGGGGAAGTGCTTCTTGAACTACACTTGTCCGCCGCTGTGAAGCGTTGGGGATGGCGGGTTGCGACCCGTCGTTAATTCGGGGCTTGGCGCTTCTGTTGTAGCCCGGTAGTTGCAGACCAGCGCGTCACTTCATGGTTTGCAGAGAGCACTGACACCCTCTTTTCTTTTTGTGTTGGTCATTTTCTACTTCGCGGTTTCCAGCGACGCCTTGACGCTCAGCCTGTCGCGTTTTGTGTAATCGCCTCTCCCTCGCGTACGCTTGTTGAGCGGCGCGTCCACGGCGAGCTGCCCTTCGCGCGACGCATTTGCCTCTCGTCGACCTCTAGAAGCGTTGAAGTTTTCCTAGAAAGCCCATGTCAATACTGATAGGGAGGCATTGTAAGCACATTTATGTATAATCATGTATGATGGGGAGCGAACTCGTGTGGAGAGCAACGTCCTGCGTCATAGGCGCCAACTACGGCGAAGTATTCCGGGGGGAGGGGGCAGAGACTTCTCGGCGATGCCGAAGCCCCCCCCCAAAGTTTCAGTACCAGAGTTCTGTTACACCATAATTCGAGGTTTCCTTTGAGTTGCCTCTATCTTTTCATTCAATTTGTTGTTGTTGTTGTTGTTGTTGTTGTTAAAAGCTTACTGCATCAGTGTTGGCGCAGACATACACGACCTTTAATTCGTACTTTCGCTTTATTTCTGCAAACCCTGACAACAGAAGAGTAAGCTCCTTAGCAGCATCAGCGGCGGCTGCCTCATCCGTATTCTTTCACTTCAACGTTTTGTTTTTTATTTCCACTGTGAACACCATGCACAGACAGTATATTTAAATAAATGCACAGGAAAAAGTTCATTAAATTTTTAAAGAGAAGGAGGTAGCCAACTATAAATTATTCATACTGTTATCGATAGGCTATGCCTAGAGAATGAATATGTTGGTGTGTGCTCACCATGCATAATATTTCTTTGCGGGCTTTTTCGACCCTTAAATAACCTGCAGACTTCAGTGACCCTTTCGGCAGAGTCTTTCATCAACGGCGTGTGAAATTCACTGGAATTATAATTAAACAGACAAGGACGTGTGGCAAGTTCATCGTGTACGTCTTGTGGCTGCTGCGAGACACCTCAGCACCTTATATTTGAGTGTCCCGCTTTCAGTGCGCAGCGCATGCCGCTAGTGAGAGTCTATATCATCTCCTCGGCCTGCGGCGTACGACACTCGATAGATGTTTGTACTTCAGTGGTTGTGCGTCTCCACATGATCAGGCTCATCGCGCCCTACTTACTTTTCTAGAGTTAACTAACTTAGGTTCACGTTTGTAGCGTCGATACTATTTCTTCTATTAACCATTCTGTAGTTGCGTGACGTTCAGTGACCCGCCCTACTGTGTGTGATCTGTACTGTGTCTTCTACTTTGGTCTTTGAGATTTGTCATCTTGCTCTTTCGTTCCTCATTCCTCCCCTCCTAGCTATATTCAATGTCTCTGTTGCTGTCACCTTCCTTCTGAAAAGTAGGCAGGCGTTGCGCCCCTTCCGGTGGCAGTTGCCAGACTGCTCCTCACTTTCCCTTTCCTGTTAAATGTATATATGTGTTCAAAACAAATAATATTATGTGTCTCAGTATTGTTTCTGTTTCGAGTAAACAATGCTGATGATTCACGAAAAAAGCTCTTCTAATAATTTACAACATTTATTAGGGATGGAAACATCGCCACTTGCATGCACAGGTCACAAATATATACAGGGTCTGTCCTGAAAGTAATGTCAGTGAATTTATTGTGACGCGAATGTACGTCGGAACGTGATCTAACTGGTTGGAAATGGTAGTGGGGGAATCCAGCAAAGCAGCGCTCCATCGCTCAGTGTGATTCGAGCATGGGAGAGTGTAGGACGGGCCTGTCCGTGAGAGGTGTTTTTTAATCTTGTGCAAGTGAAAATACAGCGCTCGTTGGATCAAAGATTTGCGATCAAGTTTTGCGTGAAACTTAGCAAGGCCGCTGCGGAACCTGTTACTATGTTCAAGAGTGCTTACAAAGAACATATCCTGTCAGGTCGGCAAGCGTTTCGGTGGCACAAGGCCTTTTTGGAAGGCCAGGAAGAGGTCCACGACGAGGACCGCGCCGGACGGCCGTTCACGACCACAACGGCTGACAATGTGGCGCGAGTGAAGGAATTGTTGAACTCAGACCGACAATTACGTGTTAGTTTAATGGCCGACATGTTAAACATTTCGAAAACTCAAGTTCATTAAATCGTTACAAACGATGTCGGCATGCGAAATGTGTGCGAAAAAATTATTCCAAAAGTGTTCACTGACGACCAAAAGTCACGCCGCGTTGAAACGTGCCAAGAAAACCTCGACATGTGCAAACGTGATCGAAATTTTTGGACAACGTCATTAGAGGTGACGAGACTTGGGTATTTGAATATGACCTGGATACCATTGGAGCGGCACACGCACTCGTCCCCTCGCCAGAAGCAAGCCAGGATGAGAAATCAAAGATCCAGATCATGCTCATCGTTTTTTTTTTTTACATCCACGGACTGGTCCATCACGAGTTTGTAGAACCTCGAACCACTGTGAACTCAAAATTTTATGTGGAAGTCCTCAAAAGACTGAAACGCCGAGTTCAACGCATCCGGCCGGACATCGCAGACAACTGGAAGTTGCACCACGATAATGCGCCGGCCCACAGTGCCTTCATCGTCAGACTACCTGGTTAAAGCAGAGGTGTCAATGATCCCCCAGCCTCAATACAGCCCGGACTTGGCTTCCCCCGACTTTTTTTTTTTTGTTTCAACGCCTTAAAACCCGCCTGAAAGGCAAGCATTTTGGGACAGCGGGCGGGATCAAAGCAGCTTGCACCGCAGCATTAAAGCCCATTCCGGGGGAGGAGTACGGCAACGCATTCGAGAGCTGGTAGTCTCGCTGGAGCCGATGTGTCGACGCAAAAGGAGAGTATTTTGAAGATTTCTAAACCCTTGTAACGATAAATTCAATAAATTATTTTTAATGGCCTTACTGACATTACTTTAAGGACAGACCCTGTATAATTCACTCAGTAACCGAAACGAGGCCAAGCCAGAGTCACTCGAAATATCAGACTCAATAGCACTCATGCGCAGCAGCGCTTATACTCGGCCTCACAGCAAAAAAAAAAAAATAATAAGGACAAAGGCTGCAGTTTCGTAGGAAAGGCGAAGCCGTGTTAGTGACAGCGAAGTTACGCGATGAAATATTCTTACCGTATAAATCATTGTAAGGGCCGCACCCACAACTTGACAACCAATGTTTTAAAAAAATCCAACAGAGAAGCAATCGCGTTCGGTGCGAGGAAGATATTTCTTGATTGTATTTTTGAGTATTAAAACTTTCACGAGGAATGAAATGCCTTTTTTCATTGATGTGCATTTGTGCGACTTAACACGCACAAAACATATATATCTATCTTAACGTGTTTAAGTGAATCCGCATGTCGCATGGCTGATCCGAAAGACGCCAGTCGCTTGGTGGTGCCAGGGGCCTCAGGCTGCGAAATTGAACCGTCTCCTAGAGGTCTTGCCAAATTGGCACTGAATGCCAATTTGGCTTTCGAAAGGCCTCAGCACAGAGTGTGCCTTACTTGTTCAGAAAGAGTTAATTTCAAGGGCAATTGATGAGGGACAGCTGGTTCTGGGGCTGTTTGTAGATTTTACAAAAGCATTTGATTGTGTAAATCATTCACTTCTCATTAGGAAACTCCTACGTTATGCCTACCGCGGGAAGGCTGCATCCCTCATCACATGTTATCTAGAACACCGCAAGCAAAGGGTCGGTATTAATTATGAACTCTCTAGTCCAGTGCTCGTTTCTTTTGCGTGCCACAACGCAATATTTTAGGCCATTTCCTCTTTAATTTATATATTAATGATATCATTAGTATCAGTATCAAGGCAAACTATATAATTTACGCCGATGATACTAGCATATTCCTGATAAGAAAGTCGGTGGATGACTTAGTTGAGGAAGCAAACTTAATCCTTCAAAGATTACTTGAATGAACACGCAAAAATAGCCTTAAAATAAATACAAACAAAACAAAAGCAATAGTTTTCCGGAGCAAAAATGAAAACGTAATAATTAATAAGCCTATATTGCTAAATTTAACGCCTGTCGATATTCTTCCGTGTTTTAAAACTTTACACGTTATCTTCAAAGAAAAATTATCATGGGATCTGCATGTAAATTCCTTGGCGACAAAATGATCTCAAACAATCGGGCTTGTTTACCGTAACCGTCATATACTGCCAACAAAAATAATGATGCTGATTTTCAACCCACTGTTTCTTTCTAGTCTAAAGTACTGTCACTTAGTTTGGGCTACTACCACAAAGGGAAATTTGGAAAACTTTGTGTACTGCAAAAAAAATTCTTGCCAGTTGTAGAAAACGTTCCAAAATATGTTCATACACGTGAATTTTTTATAAAATACAATATAATGTCAACTGCCGGTATGTAGGATTATCGGCTCTGTAGAGCATACAAACAAGAAATAAAAAGTGGAGTCAGCTTTCTAAGAATACTAGCGGATCTAAAAATCAACGTTACAACATATACGACAAGGAACAGAGATTTCGGAAAGTAGAAACCTTTAGAACGACATACGGACAGCAAACTCTTCGTAACAACCTGCCAAGACTACTCAATAGATTGCACAACGAAACTAATGGATTGGAAAATACCTCTTTTAACGCTCTGTATAGTTATTTCTACCTGCACTAGATTGTTTGGCTGGCTTTCGCAAATTTTTCCTTATTGAAACTAACGAGTCCATTGAATGGATTATATTCTTGGTTTTTCTTTTGTTTAGTTTGTGTGAGAAATGTTATTGTTGCGGCTTGTGTTCTGATTATATCTTTTTCGCATTCGTGTTTTTTAAAAGTTGCGATACCATTATGCCTATCATTGCTTTTTTGTCCTTAATTTTTGGAGATGTTCTTTACTATGCCCTGTTGTTAAAGCACATTTTTTTTCTTCATTTGCTTCGCATGGTTCGCGATGCTAAATTTTGTATAAGTGGCATTTCTAAACAATGCTAGAGGCATAGAGGCATTACGTAATCAAGGAATACAGAACGCTTACGTAAATACCCTGGAAAATATCTACAGAGGTTCTACAGCTACCTTAATTCTACACAAGAAAAGCAGGAAGATATCTATAAAGAAAGGGGTCGGACAGGGAGACACAATCTCTTCCAATGTTATGCATTGCGTGCTTGGAATAAGTATTCAAGCTATTAAACAGGGAAGGCTTAGGAGTAAGGATCAACGGCGAATATCTCAGCAAGCTTCCGTTTGCCGATGACATTGTTCTATTCAGCAACGATCCAGACGAGTTACAACAAATGATTGAGGACCTTAACAGAGAAAGTGTAAGAGTGGGATTGAAGATTAATATGCAGAAGACAAAGATAATGATAAATCCGGGCAAAGGAACAAGAGTTCAGGATCGCCGGTCGGCATCTAGAGTCTGTGAAGGAATACATTTACCTAGGTCAATTAATCACAGGGAACCCTGACCTTGAGAAGGAAATTCACAGAAGGATAAAAAGGGGTTGGATCGCATACGGGAGACGTTGCCAGCTCCTGACTGGAAGCTTATCATTATCATTGAAAAGGAAGGTGTGCAATCAGTGCATTTTACCAGTGCTGACATATGGGGCAGAGACTTGGAGACTGACAAAGAAGCTTGAGAGCAAGTTGAGGACCTCGCAAAGAGCGATGGAACGAAGAATGCAGGGCATAACGTTAAGAGACAGAAAGAGAGCGGTTTGGATCAGAGAGCAAACGGGTATACACGATATTATAATTGACATAGAGAGAGAGAGAGAAAATAATGCAGAGAAAGGCAGGGAGGTTAACCAGAGGTAGTTCCGGTTGGCTACACTGCGCAGGGGGAAGGGTTAAGAGGGATAAAAGGAGAAACAGAGTGGAAGGGGGAGATAGAAAGAAAGGGAGACAAGCACGAACAAAGCGCGTACACTACAGAGCGGTAGGGGGCGGCATTCTTAGAGTCTGTCGTGAAGCCCCGTAGACCGCAAGAACCTTAATAGCGCGAGTATGGCCTTCAACGCGGATGTTCTTTCGGAGCATTGGCCTAAAGCTTTCAGTTCTGAAAGTGGACGATTGTCCAACTGGTCCAGTACTCTGCACATCACTTGTCTCTCAGCACTGTATCGCGGGCAGACACAGATAATGTGTGCGAGCGTCTCGTCGATGTTACATGTGTCGCACGTGGGGCTGTTGGCCATTCCTATGAGGAAAGCATAGGCGTTTGTAAAGGCAACGCCTAGCCACAGACGGTAAAGCATGGTCTGTTCACGTCGTGGTAGTCCAGGCGGGAGGTGCATCCGTATGTCCGGAGACAACGAACGCAACCGACACATGGTGAACACATTGGAGTCCCACAGGGGCAAAGTACACTCACGGGACATCAATCGCAGCGCAGCCGCAGCGTCTGCTCGCGAAAGCGGAATGAAGACTCGTTGACCACTTTCATGTGCAGATCGGGCGGCTTCGTCGGCGTGGTCATTCCCGCTGATGTTACAGTGTCCTGGAAGCCACTGAAAGATTATGTTGTGTCCCTTGTCATAGCTTTGATGATATATGTGCCGAATTTCTGAGGCCAGTTGTTCATTGGGTCCGTGGCGCATTGGGCTTCGTATACACTGAAGAGCTGCCTTGGAGTCACTGAAGACTGCCCATTGTTGCGGTGGTTTCTGCTTAATGAAATCAAGTGCAGCACGGAGCGCCGCGAGTTCTGCACCCGTCGAAGTGGTCACACATGAAGTTCTTAATTTGATTTCCTCAGATTGCGCCGGGATGATGACTGCAGCAGCAGAGCTGTTGAGTTTTACTGAGCCATCTGTGTATACATGTTGCCAGAATCTGTGCACGTTGTGAATGTGCTCCAAAGTTGCATGTTTCAAAGCTTGCAATGGCGCTCCAGCTTTCTTTCTGATTCCTGGAATTGTCAGTTGCACTTGCGGCCGGTGCAGACACCACAATAGATCTGACAATCGTGAAGCGGGCGTAAATTCTGATGGTAAGTACGACTGATGTCTTACAATAGTTTTTGCAAAAGTTGAAAGTGGCCTTTTTGCTGGCAAGCAAGCAAGATGGTGTGAGGGGATCTGAGTCAGGTGTCGGATGTGCGCTCTCAGGACATCTGTATCAATGTAGACTGTCAAAGTAGCGTCTCTGGCTATGGCCACTGTCGCAATCGATGACGTTGTTTTGGGAAGACCGAGACAAGTCCTGAGTGCTTGGGCTTGTACGCTCTGGAGTTTGCGAATATTCGTAGTACAAGTATTTCCTATTACAGGTAAGCTGTACCGCAGGAAGCCCAAAAATAGTGCTTGATATAGTTGCAACATTGACGGTACTGTCGCACCCCAGGACTTCCCGCCGAGAAACGCAAGAAGGTCCACAATGGCGGCCAAACCCTTAGTCATGTACGAGATGTGAGGGCTCCAAGACAAGTCTCTATCAATGATGACGCCAAGAAATCGGTACGTTCGTCTATATCGTATGATTTGGTCATTAATCCGCAAAGCATACGGGGCCATCGATTTGCGAGTAAAAGCAACGACTGCACAATTCTCAGCAGAAAGCTCCAGGCCTTGTCTTCTTAGGTATCTTGACACAGCCGTTGAGGCTTTCTGAAGTCGCGCGCGGACTTGTACACGTGTCACGCCTGAAGCCCATATGCAAATGTCGTCTGCATATACGGAGAGATGTACGGTTTGCGGTAAAGAATCAGCGAGACCAACGAGCACCAGGTTGAAAAGGGTAGGGCTGAGTACTCCGCCTTGCGGTACACCACGACTGGTATAGCTAGATGGCGTTGGTCCGTCTTCAGTCAAAATAAAGAAAGATCTTCCAGGCAAATAGTTGCTTATCCAGCGAAAGGTGCGTCCACCAATCCCTACAGCTTCTACGGCGTCCAGAATTGCATGATGATCTACATTGTCGTACGCACCTTTAACATCAAGGAATAGGGCCGCAGTGATTCGTTTCAGATGTTTCTGGTGTTGTACGTATGTTACCAGGTCGATAACGCTATCTATTGACGAGCGGCTACGTCGAAAACCAGCCATCACCTCTGGATAGACGTTGTAGAATTCCAAGTACCATTCTAACCGTGTAAGTATCATTCTCTCCATTACCTTGCCGACGCAGCTGGCCAGCGCTATTGGACGGTAAGATGACAATTCCAACGGAGATTTGCCAGCCTTGAGGAGTGGAACAAGCCGACTGGATTTCCACGTTGTAGGGACCAAGCCGTCACGCCATGATGCGTTGTATAGGCCAAGAAGGGCATCTCTGGCCTCTTGACCAAGGTTTACAAGCGCAGAGCATGTGATGCCATCGTGTCCTGGTGACGAAGATCGCCTACACCCAGCAAGTGCGGCCTCCAGTTCTTCGATGGAGAAAGCAGCGTCTATGCGAGGATCTCGGGAGCAAGGGGGCACAATGGGAATAGGTGCGCAAGGTGAATACGTGAGCGCCGGACCCGCGATCCTTGCGCAGTAATCTTCGGCTACCTTGACTTCTCGGCGTCCTTGATGTAGGGCTAGAGACTTAAATGGACGACGCTGTTGAGGAGCTGTTCGAAGTCCACGGATTGTTCTCCAGACAACCGACAGAGGTTTACGCGGGTCGAGAGACTCACAAAACGATTTCCAGCGTTGATTTTGCAGTACAGCTAGGCGACGCTGAATTTTCTTTTGAATGCGTCTGGCCTCTCTAAGGTCGTATAGTGATTTAGTCCGTCTGTACCGTCGCTCCGCTCGCCGGCGGATCGCACGGAGGCTCCGTATTTCCGAATCAAAATCTGTGTATTTTTCTAATGGCCGAAATGAGCGCATAGCATCCTGCATAGCCTTGGCGATCTCAAATTCTAGTGTGGACGAAATGCCTTCGTGGCATGCGTCTTCCATAAAAGATTTAAACACGGCCCAATCTATTGTTAGTTTAAAATTTGATGGAACGGATTTGGTGAGGCCTTTTATCTTCAGGTAGGTAGGAATGTGGTCGCTTCTGTGTGTTTCTATATCTGCGAACCAATGGACGCAGCGAGTGAGGCATCGCGAAACAAATGCTAAGTCTAAACAACTACTGTATGTCCGGCCGCGCAGAAACGTGAGACTGCCATCATTTAGACAACAAAGTTCATGGTCGCAAGCAAAGGACACGAGGTTTCTTCCTTTGGAATTTATCTTGTTGCTTCCCCAAAGTGAATGATGCGCGTTGAAGTCCCCAACAACAATCCATGGACCAGGTGTCGCATCTATAATGTCACTCAGTCTCTGCCTATCGAAACGACTTGATGGAGAAAGGTAAGCGCCCACTAAAGTAAACGCAAGTTTTTGTTTTTTCACGGTCAAACACACATACTGATTAGTGTCATGTGGCCGCACTGGATGAACAACATAAGTCAGTTCACACCGTATGTAGATGGTCACTTTGCTAATGTCAGTACAAGTCGATGACACATGAGGTTCATAGCCTGAGATCCGGACGGGTTTCTGTAGCTTCGGTTCACAGACGACAACAATGGGGAATCGATTGGTGAAAACGTAATGGCGAAAATCAACGCGGGATTTCAGGCCACGGGCATTCCATTGCATAATAGATGCTTCCTTGACTTGTCTGAAGAACGGCTGACGCGGTAGAGCCATTGTGCTTGCTACTCGAGGCTCGCAAGAACCGGATCCAGGCCGTCCAGCACTTGTAGTGCACCTCGAGCAGATGGCGTCTGCATGTCGTTTATCAACACGCGAATGACATTCATTAGAGATCTTATTATGGCGATTACTTGCTTGTCTTGACCTCGCACGTGATCTGTGCCCTCATTGGTTCGTCCGTAGTCCACCATCGACCTTTGTTGGGCTGGAGGACTTAATGTCGGAAGTGCAGGCCAGTCGTTTGCAGTAGAGGTATTCACTGCGTGATCAGACACCGTGTTGTTAGTGTGGGTGAGCGCCTTGGAAGCACCAGCCTCAGGAAGTATCGTCTGTCTTGCGGCAGTATCAGTATTTCTAGTAGACGAGGATCGTCTACGGTGACGGCGGACACTACGCCGTCGTACTATGGCGGCGGCTGCTCTGTGAGTTGAGTTGTCTCTCACCATTTGTTTGAGGACTTTCCGCTCTGTCTTGTGTCTCGTGCAGTCTTTCGACGATGCTTCATGGGGACCGGAGCAATTGGCACATTTGAAGTGAGTCGCACGGCAAGCATCTGCACTGTGCTGCTCAGAACATCTTGCGCACACGGTCGAATTTTTGCATATGCCGCTGAAATGTCCGATCTTCAAACAATTACGACACTGAAGTGGTCTTGGAACGAACGGTCGCACTGGATGACGAAAAAATCCAACTTTCACGTGGGACGGCAAGCTACCTCCCTTGAAAGTTATCCTCACACAGCGTGAATCTCCTAGGCGACGGATTTCAATAATAGGTACATCTGCTGTGGCGGGTTTGACCAAAATAGGCAGATCGTTGTCGTCGATTGACTCATCGACATCATAAATCACACCTGATATAGTATTGCTGTCCTGTGGTATTATGGTGCGAACATTTATCTTGCCCAGCATTTTCACTGTACTCAAGATATCCAATGCTGCTCTGTTCTTGACATCAACCGCGAGAATGTTCTTACGAGTGTGAACTCTCATATCCGTGATCTCATTTGGAACAACAGCCTCTAGTGTTACAGATACGGCTTGCCTGTTTAGCCGATTCAGGTTGTCGGTCGGCGTCTCGGGTAAGAAGAAGACACCTTGCTGTACTACTCTGCTTCAGAAGATCTGTCGGATGACGGCGACTACTTGACAGTTGTGAGGCAAAAAGGAAAGAGGAGATTCGTCACTGCCTCCTCGTCTTCAACAAGGACGACGGCGGCAGCAAAGGCCCATGAATTGACATAAAAAAAAGGTGGAGCTAGGCAGGTCACGTAATGCGCTGGTTAGGTAACCGTTCGACCATTAGGGTTACAGAATGGGTACCAAGAGAAGTGAAACGCAGTCGAGGACAGCGGAAGCCTAGGTAGGGCGATGAAATTAGGAAATTCTCGGGCGCTAGTTGGAATCGGTTGGCGCAGGACAGGGGTAATTGGAGATCGCAGGGAGAGGCCTTCGTCCGGCAGTGGACATAAAACAGGCTGATGATGATGAAACAATGATGTACGGCCTTTGTGTTTGCTAACGCCGCGCAAACGCCAATGCGGGGGTCTGCGGCTTCGTCAAGCTGTCCATGTAGCAGCTTTTTCTGCGAGCCCCTCGCGTCATGTACTCATGTAATCATGCAAATAAACATCATTGTCATATATAGCCGCCACTTCAGGGAACATTTCTTTGAGGTGACACGAAGTTAATTCAAGTGCAACTGTTATTAAAGGGTATTATTTATATACACCCCCCCCCCCCGGAAAAATGAAAACTTTCCGCCTGCGCGCGCTGTATTCTGATTGGGTCGTAGCGTGCGTGCGCGGATGGATCTGGGGTTAGGCATATCCGGCTTGCAATGAACTATAGCGCGATTACATGGGCTTATTATTCAGGTGTAAAAGTTTAATTTCCATTTGCCATGTGTAAGACGCGCCTTCTCACATCGATCAATAAATTGTTGCCATGTGACACAATTCACCTGCCAAGCGTCTCAAAGCGTTGGGTTGGACGATTGGAAAGGGGGACGGTGTTATGTAGGATTTCTAGGCGTGCATTGTACTTGACGTCCGTGGTAGCCGTAATAATGGGCGTTCACGCCAAGGAACGGAGTTTATTTCAGAGGGTCTTGCGCGCAGCGCGGTCCGAAGTCATCTCCCGTTGCTCTCTGTGCGACGCCTGCTCCTTGCGTCTCTGCGGGAGCCGCCGACGGGGAGAGGGTGCGTCGAGGGAAAAGAAGGGGATCTCGTAGACACAGGAGCCTCGTAGACATATCATTAAGGAGGTCTGTATCTTGTGTGGATCTGTTCTGTATAGTAGGAATTGTACGACCGGCAATAAGTAAAACTGCAGAAAGAAAAGCGTCTATGCTCTAGAAGGTAGAGAATCGGGCTGCTCTACTGGGGGAACTGGGTTCTATATCAACCATCGGATGTTATTTTTTTATTTTACTCTTAAAGCGAGTCGTGCTGCAGGGGCTAGATAGGCTAAGTAGTGGGGTTAGAATATGTGGTCAACCTGCTGGCATTATTAATGAAGACCTAAATATTGGGAAAAATTAGACTAATATTTACAGATACACTGTAACTTTTCTTTGAAAAAAAATTATGGCAATTTTTTAACATATATTTTTTTTTCTCTTCGGTTTTCTGTTCGCTTATTTTTCTGTGATTTAGCTGAAATACTAAAATTGGGGTATCTTTTTGTCTAATTGTACAGGGAAAAAGATGAGATAGTTTATTCCATTAAGGAGTAACATTTACTCCCCTCATGACTCCTGCTTTCATCATGCCGTACGAAAGAGTCATATTCCGGGATGCGGTGGTATCAGATACTACATGTACAGATAAGCACGCTACGTAGAACATCCGAGATGTGACCGCTGACAAGACACATGGTGCCAAGACACCTGGCACTACGCGACACAGCCAAGTATGCACTCTACGTGTTTATATATTCATACTCTGAACTACATGACTCGCTCTGATTACATGTGTATATCATTGGGGAAATGAGACCAATTGACTCATACATGGGATATCCAACTGCCTATATTGCGTGGCTGGTTAAGCAGCACACAGATGCCAATTGTGGATAGTAAAGAGACGAACAAATCTCATTTCGCTCACACTAATTGATAATTTTTTCCCATTTTAGCGCATGGGTATAAATTCTGTTAAAATCAAGAAAAAATTCTCTCTTTGACCATAAACAGAAAAAGTGATTTTTTTAAAGGAAATAATCTCCATTCTTCCATATAAAGAAACTTTCAGTAGTAAAAATTGAAATTTTCTCTTTTGTATTTGTTTTTTTAGAGTAATTTTTTGCAGTACACGGTACTATAGTCGGATACAACTTTAGGAAAAAGGGGAAGCCCCGCCCAGATGACCGAAGCGCGACAGCCGATTGCCTCCGAGACTAAAATAGTCCCACTCGAAAAATCGTGCTCCTGAAATGCGTAATTCTCGGTATAAATAAAGACTTTTCTATTTTGATGACTGGTTTAGTAGAGCTCTCATGTGCTACAGCACATGCCGGATAGCGACAGAAAAATAAACCCGTGCCTTCTACAACGCTGCCCGTCGTCTGCTCTTTAGCTTCATTGCAAGTGACAAAAGTAGAAAGAGCAGCTCTGCATGGCTTTTGCGCTTGTTTACATGTACACGGCGTATCTACTACTCGTTTTCCAAGCTTAAAATGAATCAGTTGCTATTGAAAAAGTACTTATATAAAAGAATGCATTTATCGCAACCATTACAAACCTGCGGCGAGAATACGGTCGAGGCAGGAAGGTACAAAAATGCTTCATTCATCGTTTTAAATAACTACTTTTGGTTTTAAATAGCATAAAATTTATATTTTTTGGTTTTGTGTTTTCACAGTTTCACAGCACGCATTCTACAGCTTGCGCGTGCAGTGAGCACTGGTGGACAGCAGTCAATCGGCGGTGCTACACAACGCCGAACACCGTCGCTAGGCGCTCGGCTATCTCACTACTGACAATGATCGGTCACGCTAAGTTGACGGCGACAAATCATTGCGTTGAAGGCTTCTTCTGCAAATATTTTCTGTTGAGACACTCGTAGGTTTGCTTCATGCGCGCACACTTTTCTGATTTCTCCCGAGAATGGTTTAGCTCCATCACTTCACCCCGTCCGACGAAAAACGCAGCGACACAGTACACGAACACACCCGCCGCTAACAGTAGGCACCACTCTTTGTAAAACTTTTCTCGTGGTAACGTCAGTCGGGAGCGAAATAAAACAACGTGGAACAAACACGCAGGATGTGGGTTCGTAGATGTCGCCGCGGGATCCTGTTTTCAGACAAAGCGTAGCGCAGTACCAGCGATGCTCGCTGCCATGTTCCTTCGCCGGATCACGGCTCAGAATAAACGCACGCGGCACAAATGCCGCACCGTAGGCTCGTAGTAATATTTCCGGCATAATAGACCATCACAAACAGTTCTGGAATTCACTCTGACGAGGGGCTGAAGCACACAGCTGACGCGACCTCACCCAGTTCGAAGCGTGGGCGGCCATCTTCTCCGTCGGCGGGCTCACCGGCCGTCCGGCTGATGACGTTAGTCCAGAGTGCGCGCCCATTGGTGGGTGCTCGTGTGCCTCCGCCTCGGAGGAGTAAACGCCCCCTTTTTTCTAAAGTTGTATCCGACTATAGAGTGCTAAAGGACTCACCTTAAGAAAAGCTTTCGATTTGAGGACGAAAACTAGATTCCTGGAGCAAATTTTTTTTGTTATTCCTGTCCCAAGGTCACGAAATATGTATCCAAAAGAGGTCACCGCGGCATGCATGTAAACACTGATACTTCAGCGCTCACACGTCCATGGGGTCCAGCCAGAGCTTTCCGTGCGGCGCTGGTCGCATGCGCATACAATGTGAGTTTGTTAACGTGGCTGTCGCGTTGTGAAGGGTGAATAGCAGGGTTGTAAATTCGTTAGCGTAGAGCTCGTATTCAATGCTGCCAATGTTTACACAAACGCTTTTTTCTTACGAATACAGTGGCGCGTTTACGAATAAGTGGCGTGTTTTATTCCGCAAGGCATGCAACAGAGCGTTCTCTTCCAACAGAAATACAACATCTTCGTCACCTGCGCAACTATGAAGCGTCGATGCTGCGCTGATGAATGTTATATAAAAACCTAAATTGGTCAAGGAAATTCTAAGTTTACTATCGCGGGG
Organism: Dermacentor andersoni; assembly: GCF_023375885.2. Lineage (NCBI taxonomy): Eukaryota > Metazoa > Arthropoda > Arachnida > Ixodida > Ixodidae > Dermacentor > Dermacentor andersoni. The sequence goes on from NC_092814.1 coordinate 263,957,366, forward strand.
CTCTCGGCCGGTTATCCAGCGCCAACGCTGACTAGCCTATTTTACGTGAAGTTTCCTACATCGCCTTTTGAATTACGCCTCAGGAACGCTGATGTTTCATTGAATACTGTAACTCACTTATATCTCAAGAAACGAGGCAGATGATGCTCTGGCGACTTCAGCGCGCAATCTTAGCTTCACTCATGACACATTATGCAAATTCTACAGCGCTCGACTGCTTCTAGACTGCCACCTATAGGAGCGCTCGCACCCGGACTAACGGACCACCAAGCGAACGTACCACGGATCCGCATTCTTCATTGTCTCAAGCGTGTTTGGAAGGGGTTCCAAGGCTACGAGCTGCGGTCGGCAGCTTGACAGAGGCCCAGAGACCAGACACAAGGCAGGGCTTTACTTCATGCAAGCGTTGTGCTCGACCTTGATGTCCATGCCAAACCATGAACATATACATACGCAGCTATATATATACGCAGCTAACAAAGCATTAAAGATAACACATCATCAGCAACAATAATAGTGTAGTACGTCGTACGAAATGCTAAGAAAAAGTGATAACACAAAGAATAAAGTGAACATGTTACAGTACTAAAGTACGCAATACTAAATATCTAAGTAAGCGTGTTGTAAAAAATAAAATACTAGCGTAAATGGTGACTCAGACAATATAGAAAACGTATCAGTAGGTAACAGAGCATTAAAATAACAGATCATACAGAAACGCATTAGATAAGCATTCAACATTAAACAATTCAATGTGAAATTATTTACTGTATAAACAACTACAACGTGAAGCACAAATAACAGCAGGATAAGCTAGCCCATGTCCCAAGAACACAATTGAATAAGAACATAAATGAACGCACGCCAAGATAATTAATTAAAAAATAGTTGACGTAGTAATGTCAATGTGAGCTTCGCTATACCTTTGTGTCTATTAAGGATTAACGGAAGGTTATGCTTCAAAGACTGCAATTTATACAAAGTAGGGAAACGTGGTGTATTACTCAAGTCAGTCCTACGTGTGTGAATATCACTGTATTGTTGAAGCAATGCAATTGAAGTAATGAAATGCTTCAAAGTGGGTGAAGCGACATATCATGACCGCAAAACATTAAATTCATTCACATGCTGTATTTTCGTAATGTTGTATGACTGGAGACAATGTTCTGTCCAAGAGAATTAATCAATATTTGCGATGTTGCGAATAACTTTCTTTTGTAATAAATAAATCTTTGTAATATTTCTTTGTGAAATAGTTAACCATACCAAACTACAATAATTAATACGTGAAGCATATCATGCGGAATAAATTTGTCATTTTGCTTGCACTGGAAGAACGGCACGACAACGCGACAGACCTCCTGCACTCATTCGAAGCTTTTTACACTAATTGTCAACGTGGGAATCCCAGGTAAGATACGACGTGACGCCAAGAGGTAATTTGGGACGCCAGGAATGTTATATTCATTCACAATTTCAATCCTGTGTCCATCGCAGTGTATATATTGTTCCAAGTTAATTATTTTATTTTGGGCACGCAATGAAAGGCATCTTAGTTTTATATGGGTTAACGTTAAGACAAAATGAGACCAAGATACTAGTTTCTCGAGGACGTGATTACACCTTGACGCTAGATCGCTTTCAGAAGAGCCAGAGAGCAAGGTAGTGCTGTCATCCGCATATATAATAAATTTTGAACTTGTATCGATACTGGCAACATCGTTTATGGATGGATTAAACAGAATAGGACCTAAAATACTGCCTTGGGGCACGCGACATTTGATAAGGAGGGGAGATGTGTGGTAATTGCGGATACAAAACCCACTGAGTCCTGTTGGTTAAATATGAACGGAATAATTCAAGCCGCCTACCGCGAACCCCATAATCAGAGTTCTTGTATAAGTATATCATGGTTTAGTGAATCGAAGGTTTATATAATCGCTGAAAAGACACAGTTATATGTTTGTTTTCAATGTTCTATAGCACGCCCTATATTAGAGTTAAAACAGCAGTTGCAGTAGAACGCCCTTTCCTAAAACCAAACTGGGCGTCATAAAGTAAATTTAATTTGTTAAAGAAGCTGGTTAATCGAGAAAAGAGTATCTTTTCTAAGCGTTTCGAGGAAATTGGTATCCCAGATATTGGGCTATAATATTTCTGCCTCGTTTTTATTCGCACCTTTGTAAATAAGATTCCCTTGGATCTTTTCAATGCATCAGGAAACTGACCTAATTGGACAGCAAGATCAAATATGTAAGCGAGCACAGGAGTAATATGTTGAATAGCATATTTTATAGGTTTTACCTGCAGGTTGTCTATATCCAAAGCATTGCTGTTCTTTACACCTATAAATGGTCGACAGATTTCAGCTTCACTTATATCATGCAAAGCTCTCAGCAGGGGAATTGATTGATGGTCCGATAACCCCTAGGTTGCTAGCTGCCAAAGCATGTTCAAGACCACTCAGTTAAAATGAACAGCAAGCTCCTGACCGACAATTTCGCGGTTATCGTACCTTATAGCTTTACAGGTTTTTGCGATTTGCTTTCTCGAAAAAAATACTCTGTCTAACACTTTCCACGCAACTTCAGGTTATTCTTCTTTAATATCATCAAATGGTAATTGGTATGTTGTCTTGGCTGATCTAAGCTCGGCATTCAGTTTATTTCTAAAAGGTTTAAATTCTTTCAAGTCTGACAGTGTTCTTGTACGCAAGAACATGCGAAATAATTTATTTCTTATGGATTTCCTGCGATATGGCGTGACCCTATGTTTTTTTTATGTTTTAAAAATATAAAAGGAAAATTTACAGCGTAAATTCCCAAAAGAGTTTGCATAAACATTGAATATGCCATTGTTCACATTTCTTATTCTGCATATAAAAAAAGAATACTGAGCACTGATGTCACGTTTAAATGAAAGTAAAGCACTGTCTGACACATAATGCATCTTAATTACGTCCTTTCGAGTATTTTTATAAGTGTTGGGGGTGCACAAAAACATGAAGGTTCACTGAGTCTGCACATGAGTCTGCACCATCTAGAGCAGCTCGATCCGGATCGGCCCCGACGGCGATCAGAAGAGTACGTGTGACACCCCTATAAATCAAGGCCTTACCTTTGTTGATGCACAGTGCGGGTGCGCGCGTGTTCGTGTACAGAGTGGCAGAACTATATGACGCCACCGAAGCGTAGCCATTAAACGTTATTCGAGCCGATACTAAATAGTATTATAAAACAGCATTTGCAACCGAAAGTAAACGCATTACCTATACGTAAACAAATAGCGTTGTCATCACTGCGCATGCTTCGAACGTTATTGGGTTCCTGTGCTTTACGTGCGCTACGTTAACGTACATTAGATAGATAGTTTTTAGTGCTGCGTATAGCAACAAACGCAAGAATTTAGCGTTAGCGTTAAGTGCTCCACACTGCGCATGCGTTATACGTAAACGGTGCTGGATCTCTTACATATGCATACACTATTAGACAATTTTAGTTGGGCGTCCGCAGCAGCTCTGCGTACGCATGAAACCCTCGAAGGTGGCAGTGCGCATGCGCAGTACGCAGGAGCATGCACGGTCTCTTACGTGCGACCGCAGCTTTTCAAAAGCTGCGTAGCGTCCGCTGCGGGCTCTGCGGGCTTTGCGGGACCTTCTCGCATGTTTTCGCGCGTCCACAACAGCGCATTTTTCGATACGGCTCTTGCCGATGATTTCACTCCGGCTTGTGAATTGACCTCGTGGCGGCTGATATTGGCCACACAGTTTCAGAAGCTGGCACGTGGCGGCGCTGGCTCCTGCGCGTGCAAGTCAGCATTCCCTTTCTGAACTTTTGCATCCGGCCAACTATTGCCGTTTCGTGCGCGCGCGCTTCGCTGCGTACGCATGATCTGGCGCTCTGCGCACGTGGGTGGTTGCGGACGCCCAACTAAAGTTGTCTAAATGTTCTGGATTTAGCGTCGAACGCTAACGAACACAAGGGGAGCCTTACGTACGGCAACATGGAGGGGCCAGTCGAAGTGGGAGCTGCCCGATTCGGACGTATGGAGTAGTCGGCCTGCACTGTTTGGCTCATTCTCATTCGTTCCCCACTAATGCTCATATTTGTTCAGATTTGTGTCATGGTGCTTCGGCAACGTCGTACAGGTTACAAATAGGCGTTGTTTTCGAGATACGTCCTCGATTAGGGGCGCATTAGGCTTAACTACAGATGCTGCTTATGTTTGCTGTAGCCGCGTCGAGATGGCGCCAAAGCCTGTACTAGTTTCTGGTGTCTAGATGGCGCCGTCTATGCTTGCGTTAGCGTTTTACTCCGTTCCACTATTCTAAAAGACTAGTTTGTGCCGCTCAGTGCAGCCTTTCTTAGCGTTAGCGCTGCGTCCTACGCTAACGCTAACTCAAACCATTGGGTATACGCTATAAAATAGCGAGTCGTCACTGCGCATGCGCAGAACGCTAAACGACCCAAAGCGTGTAGCGTACGCACGCTATTTCTCAGATTTAGCGTTGGCGTCATTGCGTGGTTTGCGGAGTTTGCGTAAAACATGGCGGTGGTCCCTTCTGCCCGCTTCGAATTGAATTTTGCGTTGCTTTTGTAAAATACACTTCGTTAGTAGCAAATGACTGTGTAAACGGCTTTCGCTTAGTCTCAGGCCGCTTCGACGACAGAGTATTATTGATAACATTGCGGTGTTTTCGAGACCGCTTCTCGTTTCGAACAAGTCGAAGCCTAACGAAAGAAATGGACGGACGGACGGACGGATGGACGGATGGATGGATGGATGGATGGATGTTATGAGCGCCCCTTTGGAACGGGGCGGTGGGTTGCGCCACCAAGCTCTTGCTATTATAATGCCTAATGTCCTATTTAGGTTAAATGTTAAAAGAAGAAAGAAACCTATGAACTCCCACAACCAAATTTTCTGATCCCCTATTGCGAACTGTTCTTTTGTATGTCTCTGTTTTTTGTCGTTGTCCTACTTTTCTTCCACCAATCCTCCAATCGCCTCTTACTAATGCCTATTGCGGACATGTTTACTTTTCCACTGCTCTCGCTGAACCCAAGGGCTTCAAGGAGGCCAGTGATGCCTAAATTGACCGCTGTGTAGACGTCTTCACATTCTAATAAAACATGCTCCATAGTTTCCCTAGCTTTACCGCAGCAAGCACAAAGAAATGGATGGATGTTATGCGCGTCCCCTTTGGAACGGGGCGGTGGTTTGCGCCACCAAGCTCTTGCTATTATATTGCCTAATGTCCTACCTAGGTTAAACAATAAAAAAAAGAAAAAGATAACACTATGAAATCCCACAACCAAATTTTCTGATCCCCTATTGTGAACTGTGCTTTTGTACGTCTCCGTTTTTTGTCGCTTCCCTACTTTTCTTCCACCAATCCTCCAATCGCCTCTTACTTTCGAAATGTCAGCGCCACCTATCGCTACCGTCGGGAGATAGCCGCAACGACGGCATACGGCATCTAAGATCTGAAGATCTAGCAGGCCAACTAAAGCTGTAAAAAACGTGCGCTGCTTAGCGTACGCTATACCATAGCGTATAGGGTACGCTATAGCTACGTACGCTAAACTAAAATTATTTGACGAGTGGCGTTCGTAAAGTTTACGCACGCTAAGATATAGCCTTGATTTAGGCAGTGTGAAATAAAAGACGAAGGCAAAGTAAACACTCTGCGTTTGATTTCCCTCCGTCTATGTTATTTCGCGCTGCATACGTAAAAGGATGCATTACCAACTCGTCCAGCAAACCGCCCTTCTAAGATATAGCGTTCTTGAACATCGCGGCATGTACACCCATGGCTTCCGCTTCAGCATTAATTCTCGTCGTGGCTACGCTCGCGCTCTCGTTGATCACTGGTAACTATTCAAGTGAGCTTTCGCTTCCACTAAACTCACTTGAAACGTTAGTTATTAGTGCGCAGCGCGTCTGATTTCTGTGATCTTTGGGCGATTCCGGCGTCGGTATATCTAAACGAAACCCGTCCGCACAGCAACAACATGCAGGATAGTTGCTAATGAATTGCCTTGGCTTGGATACGCTTGGCACAAAGAACCAGACGATGCTCTGTTTTTTTTTTTTTTTTTAACATCTTCCTTACGTTTGCCTTCCCGTACGGTCGAATAAAAGTCTTAAAGGGACGCGCACCGTAACCTACCGCAATGGTCCTTGCGTTTAACGCACGTACGAGGCGACAATTTATACGTCGTTGTATACAAGAACGAAGCGTAATGCAAATAGCGAGAATGGCTTCTTTGCTGCCGCAAAGCTAGACAGTTTTAGACTAGCGTTTGTCGCCCTATATATACGCACGTTAAACGCGAGCACCTTTGCGCGAGGTTACAATGCGCGTCGCTTCGCGTATAAAGCGTGTTTCAGAGAACATTTTCAAATTTTTTTAAAGGTTTCCTGTAGCAAATAGCACAATTCTAGTTTATGAGGTGTTCAACTTGAAGCGGCGGACACTATTTGCAAAAAAAAATTGAAATGCAAAATCGACTAATTCAGAAATATTCACTATTTAACTTTTTAACTAATTACCGTATGGCCCATATTGCAATTTACGAATTCTAGCCGCGGAGTTCACAAGGCGGATCCACTTGGAACGAATTCTCAGGACGACACCAGTTTCCAGACATTCATCTCCAAACTTTGCGGAGCAATGCATTGAGGTTCTAGTTAATTTGAGAAAAAAAAAAAGAAAACGTCGTTTCATGCCTTGAAGCACACAAGTAACATGGAACACCAATGCATTTCTCCGCAAAGTTTGGAAATTAATATATGGAAACTGGTGTCGTCCTGAGAATTCGTTCCAAGTGGATCCGCCTTGTGAACTCCACGGCTAGACTTCGTAAATTGCAATATGGGCCATACGGTAATTAGTTAAAAAGTTAAATAGTGAATATTTCTGAATTAGTCGATTTTGCGTTTCAATATTTTGTGGAAATAGTGTCCGCCGTTTCCAATTAATCGGCTCATAAACTAGAATTGTGATATCTGCCACAGCGAACCTTTAATGATTTTTCAAAGTGTTCGCTGAAAGACCCTGTGTGTGTGTGTGTGTGTGTGTGTGTGCGTGCGTGCGTGCGTGCGTGCGTGCGTGCGTGCGTGCGTGCGTGCGTGCGTGCGTGCGTGTGCGTGTGTGTGTGTGTGTGTGTGTGTGTGTGTGTGTGTGTGTGTGTGTGTGTGTGTGTGTGTGTGTGCGTGCGCGTGCGTGTGTGTGTGTGTCGAGTGACCACGTGAACGATACTTGACTGTGTGGTAAACATGGTTGAAATCATGAATCTAGGACATGATAGGACGCGATGCTCACGCACTTCTCTCGCTTTTACCGCTAAGTAGCCAGTGACTCTTTCCTCGTTCGCTTAACCGCACGTGCGACGCGCTGACAGACAGGCTCAGAACGCGGACACGCGCGTCCCCGTGACGAATTACAGCGGCCACGCCAACCACGTGGGCCGACGTGGACCATCACTCGCCCTCATGGACAAAGGCTCACAAAGGGGTGGCGCGGAGATTCGTCATTTTATTTTCCGTGCAGCGCACGTCTGGCCCAGGTTCGAGCCAGGTCGTTCGACTTCGGGTCATGGACGGCTGAGCTTCGATCTCCGCACTCCGGCCGCGGCAGTCCGTGCACGCCGGTGCGCCCCAGTGGCGCACAGTCGTCACCGCGCCGCCGCTGGCTCGCTGCCGGCGAGGTGTTCGCCACTGCAGCCTCGACGCCACGCGTCCTCCCTTAATTACGTCGATGACCGGCGGGCAAGGAGGCGGCGAGGCGAGTCGGCCTGCACGAAACGCGCTTCGCCGGGTAAGGTCTACATTATACACGCAACGAAACCACGCAGTGTTCTCCAAGTATCGTTAACTATAGCACCCACTAACCGGGTGCCGATCCGCATTGGTGCGATTCGGCTACGCACGATTACTGGTTGGCGGTCACCTTGACTACTGTGCCTTTGGCGATTGTGTTTCGCCGCCAGGAGGGAAGCCGCTCAGCTATAAATATTTGTCATGCCAGCGAACGACCTTGCGAATGGCACCACCGATTAGACAACCCCAGCTCTAACTTTCACAACGTTGCAGGGTTCTTATAGGACGGGGTACAGCGAGCACGGATCAGTGAAGGCAGTCGGGCGGTTTCCTTCAATTTGCCGAGTAGGCACGTGTACTCACTCTTTTGAAACGTGGTTGACTTGCTCGGGAAACGCCGGACTTTCCCGATCCGCCACGTATCTTTGTGAGCTGGCATTCGTAAGGCACCAGAATATCGTTGGGACCGGTCAGGAGCCTTCAATGGGCATTCTGCTCGCTTTTTACCACAATTCACCTCCCCACTGCTTTATGGCGTTTATCTGCCAGCCGCCGGCAGGGCAGTTGCGTTGCAGCCAAGGTCTGCACAGTGCGAAGCGAGCTTCCAACGCGTCTTTCTTGAGAGCGCTGCGGTTGCGTCACGTTTATTATCAGACAGTTGGGCCATTTCGCGCATAGACACGTGTACTCAAAAGCTAAACAATACTTGACACGCAGTGGTCTGTCGGATCGATTAGATTTTTTGTAAGTAAACTGGCGATCACTTTTTTTTATTGTTACTCGCAATTTGTTGACGACCAAAGACAGCAACAGCAGCGGACGCATCGGCGGCGTTCTTGCAGCAGGTGTGCTTCAATGCGCTCGCAGCCGAGGCATCATAGCGCGTCCTGGCCCGCATAGCCGCTGACAGGTGCTGACTCTTCGGAGGGTCAGTTGGTGCTCCATGGGACCGGTTATGAAGAGTGCCGGCGCAGCGGTGTAGGAACGCCTCTTCACAAACAGTTGCGCAAATCCCACGCACCGTAGGAATTGACCTTATGCGATGCATTTTGCAGGCAGCTGTCTATGCAGCATTGTTTGGGAATCCGCAAAGCGTTGCCAGGTTGAACAATGTTTTGCGTAAATCACCATTTGTGCGAATGACGCTAGTACAGTGATTAAAAACTAACGCAAGGGTGATCGTGTGCAACGGCAGCAGCAAGGCGACTACGACGGTTATGACCATGGCATGATTTCTAGTAAGGATCAAATTGATGTAAAAGAGCGGCATGGAGGTGCGAAATGGCTAAAAAAACGCAGAAGCTAAATGCTCACAGACGGCAGCACTGGGTATCACTTAGAGGACACCACAAATGGGTGACTTTACGGCGATACTAAGAGCCCAAAATGAACCCTGTGTCCTGTTATAGCCATTAGGAGGAGTGGCGTGGCGCAGCTGCTCGCTTGGCCGAGCCGTGACGAGGCTGCCATAGTGGAATTTGATGCAGCGTTGTCCTGCTCGGACGCTAGCTATGTGCACCAGGAAAGAATACGCCTCGATGTTTGATTAAGCGCCCTGGTAACGACGAGAAGGGACGTGAGTGTCCGGTATGAGCTTCGGGGCGAACGATGAGGAGGCGCGTTGCTGTCCGGAGCTCGGAATCTACGCTCGTGGGAAAGTAGCTTTTCAATCGCTGTTTGAACAACCACCACCCGTTCTGCTGCCGAGATGCCAGGACCTTCTTACGCTTGCCACCTGGCTACTAACTTGAGCCGGTGACTACCTGCTCGCGTTCGTGATGCCGTGATGGTCGTTGCATCGTCATTCCAGCTTCGTAATCCGACTATCGCCTCTGATTCTCGCGTGCCACCTGACTCGAGCGCCTGTGGCACGCGAGAATCAGAGGCGGTAGTCGGATTACGAACCTGGAATGATGATACAACGACCATGACGGCATCACGAACGCGAGCAGGAAGTCATCGGCCCAAGTTAGTAGACAACTTAGCCCACTGGGTCGGCATAAGCTCTTGTCATGGTAATGTCATGCATGCATGCATCATATCATGAATTTATCGCATTCTTGTCATGCTTATCATGACTTTCATGGGAGTCATATCACGGCTTGACAAACAGATAATGGCATTTATGCCCACCATTTTATGACATACATGGCATGACATGTCCTTACTGTAAGACATGCATCTCATGACACGCATATAGAATATATCCAGTTTAAGAAATGCATGTCGTGTCATTCAATGCGTTATTGTTTGTTCGTAATTCTACAAGGTCGCAAACATCTGCTGTCGTTTCCTTTTTTATTAATATTGTAAGTCTTTTATGTTGAATACTTTGATATGCATGACCTCGATAATACAATTACCTTAACGAACGATAAATTTGCACTGTAGACTTATACACCAATGGTATTATTTGTTGTATTATTAAAATTTTGGCAAATGTCTATTTTTATAAGCGCGGTGCCGCTGCTACAGTGCGGCGTCAGGGACTTCTGCCAGGCACTAATTGCCTTTTGTCGCTGTACCATCTAGAAATTTTACATAAGTGCAGGCAATACATTCAAATAATATTTGCTCCACCATGGTTCACCATGTGTGATTGATAATTACGTGTATGGCTCGTAATTATAAAGTTACTGACAGACGCATTTACTGGTTCTTTCCCTTAATGTAATATATATATATATATATATATATATATATATATATATATCTATATATATATATTTGTGTGCGCGCGTGCGCGTGCGCGCGCCCGCGTGTGTGTGCGTGTGTGCGCGTGTGTGCGCGTGCGTGCGCGTGCGTGTGCGTGCGTGCGTGCGTGCGTGCGTGCGTGCGTGCGTGCGTGCGTGTGTGTGCGTGCGTGCGTGCGTGCGTGCGTGTGTGTGTGCGTGCGTGCGTGCGTGCGTGCGTGCGTTCGTGCGTGCGTGCGTGCGTGTGTGTGTGTGTGTGTGTGCGTGCGTGCGTGCGTGCGTGCGTGTGTGCGTGCGTGCGTGTGTGCGTGCGTGCGTGCGTGCGTGCGTGCGTGCGTGCGTGCGTGTGTGTGTGTGCGTGTGTGTGCGTGTGTGTGTGTGTGTGCGTGCGTGCGTGCGTGTGTGCGTGTGTGCGTGTGTGTGTGTGTGTGTGTGTGTGTGTGTGTGTGTGTGTGTGTGTGTGTGTGTGTGTGTGTGTGTGTGTGTGTGTGTGTGTGTGTGTGTGTGTGTGTGTGTGTGTGTGTGTTACCCTGGACCGGAAATTCGCATCGTCACATTAAGCCCAGTCGCTGGCACGAAAAGTGAACAAAGCGTTTCATCTCCTCTGTCTCCTGTCGTCGCGTTGATGAGCAGAGGTGCTCAACCGAGTCTTGTTAATCTTACACGTTGCGTGGATGCCTGCTTTTGGAAGCTGCCCGGCTTCATGACTTTCCGTCCTTGATTGAAAGGAGGCTCCACCATGACACGGAGTCTACAAATTTGCTGGAGCGTACCGCCAACTACATCGAGCCCCCTGGTGCACTGAGAATTTGGAAAAGCACCTTTAGCTGTGCTATACATGCAAGGTCTCTTCAGAATCTCTCTGGAACCTTAACGCAGCACGATTATCACCATTTTTATGGCGTGCAACTGCGATGGGCTGGCACTCGCCGTCAGTAAAGCTTGTCAGAGTGAAGAGCAACAGTACTCGTGTACACACAATGGCCACCATAAAAGCCGCCTTAGACACTGGCGTCACTGAGCGCTATTCTTGATATAGACGGAACCCCTATGTCAGCATATGTTTGTTGTCAGCACAAGAAAGCTGACATGGTGCTTTCTGTAGCTTTACAACTCTTTATTCGTCACTTATACCCAAGACACAGCAGGGAAAATGAAAATATGTATGATGGCTCCCGAGCTTCAAGGACCTTCAGCATCGAAGTTTGTCGTCTGGGCATTTGGTGGCAAACGAACGCATAAACTACTGCAGCAACCTTTTTTGACGACGCTGTAGTTTCGTGCTATTCTTGAAACAGTGAACTTTATCTTTGAAAAAAGTGAAATAAAAGAATGGGTCATTTGCACGGACAGCCCATCAGCGCACAAAACTATCACGAATGCACGGGCAGCCCATAAAAACGGGGAAATTGTTCGAGCCATTGCAAAAACCGTTGAATGTGCGTCAGCACAGGGCCATATTATCACATATGCATTTCAGTGGGTGTCTGGAGATGTCGGATTACGCAGCAATGCCGACGGATGGAATTGCCAAAAAAGTTGTACGCACTTCACAACCCCGCGTCAATAAATGCGCTGAGCAGCTACAGTGCCATGCACCCCTTCGCACGGTCTACCAGCCATGTCATCCGACTAAACTAATGTTTATAGAACCAATGCTCAAGATTGATCATCACGTGAAAGTCACTACGCCCTACTCTGTAAGTATTGTCACTTTGCGCCTCTGCAAGCGCATAAATTCATCCGCCAAGTGGCGGTTAAAGTTATCGGTGCCATGGTGAAACTCGGGATTCTCCCGCGCTTCGAATGATTGTCAGAAACAGCGTGTTTAAAGATGCATTACGCATCCACCATGCAGCATGCCGCAGAGATGGCGATGACCCCAACTTTTATTCCCGGGATTTCGACTTCAGTGAAGGTAAGGTCTACTGCCTGTGTACGCTTAAGTTACGCGGGCACGGGGACATCGAGGCTCCCTAAAGTGCCACGTCGTGCATCTGTGAGGCCATGGATTTCTGCCTATGCTAGAGTCTACTGTACGCTCCACTTGACGGCGCTCGTAAACCACGAGCACAGCACATTCTATAGTCATTTCGGAGTACTTTAACAGGTTTAAATTCGATCTCAAAGAGTAACGAGTTGTGCCATCACAATACGTCTGTCGTATTCCTCGTTCTATAGGCCAGGGGTCGACTCTTCGGCCGAGCAAGCGTGAGAACACGCCGTCAACACGACATGAGATACACGCGGCGCTTGCTTCGAAACAAGGAACGAAGAAATTGTGAACATTTTATCCATCCCTAGCGTATAGAGATGATGATGATCGGGGATGAATCGCTCGGTGGCTAAGGGCCGGACTTGCTGGACTCGAGGCATCCTGCCTATACTTCGCACAATACCTTGTTACTTCTCTTGGCAGCGTTGGTGACTTGCTCGCGTCACATTTAAACATATTGGCATGTGCAACCCATAAAGCTTAAATGTGAGACAATCAAACGGATTTATTGTTGCCATCCTATTACACGCCCAAAAGTGCGTGAAGCTAGAACTTTCCTCCATCTTCTGTTCCTCCTCCTAATTTAATATGTCAAGGTTGCAGAAATCCGCACCATGCCCGTTGTTCACGCACGTGCTCATTCACAGCGCCCATGCGCAATCGGACGCGCATGCGCACATCAATGCGCGATACGCACTATACGGCTATACAGAAGCAGCCTGTGCACCACGCCTGGCGACTACCCTTCGAGAGGGGTCGGCCGAAGCATCCGATGAGCGGCAGAGCCGAACGAAAGCTTGATCCTTTTTGTAGGGAGTCTAGGCCGGTGCTCGTCGATGATTTCTCCTAGAACGCACACGTATAAGAGATGGAGCGTGGCTGGCACGGAAGAACAGAATGATAATCCTGAATTCTGACAGAAATTATTGATGAGAAATTTAAAGCATCATTTAAATATTAAGCGGCATGACCACGACTAAATCTGCGTGTTGTCGGGCGGAAAAAAGCGTCAAGAATAAAATGACGCAGACAGCATGAGTTAGAAAGTACCCTAAGTGAAAAGAAATAAGAACAGAAAACAAGAATACAACAGGCTTCTCCGTTGGTCTCGATGAGAAAATGCGAGACGGTGAAGCAACCTTTCCTTTGCCTGAATCTTAGAGTCAAGCGTCCAGAATAAAGAACAGCAACTTTCAAATCTAGGTCAAGCGTTCAAAGGACAATTTATTTTCTTTCGCTTTTTTTTTTGTTATTCGTTGTTGCTTCGCAAGCTTCTTTGTTAGTTGTGCAGCGGACTATTCGCAACCACTTCCGCGCTGTGTCATCGCAGCGTACCGCCTCTCTCTGGTAAAACCGCGGCACAATGGACCCCGGCGCACGCGGAGATCGAATGGGAGTTTCTAAAACGGCATGGTTCGAGAGCTCAATCGGCAGTGCCATCTTAGTTTGCGTTCTGTTGAAATGCCACATCACGTTACCTTAGTCATTGTTGGCGCTCTTTGGGCGAAATTGCCAGTTTTCCCTCTGCACCGAACACACTGCTTTCGTTCATCGCCCTTTTCTTGCGTGATTGAAGGCGCCAGGCGAAGGCACCTCTGCACCGATAAAAAAATTATATGAACGTAGTTTTTAAATGCATGCGTCAAGCACCTTTTAAAATATTCAGGTACGTAAAGGGTGTGTGTGTGTGTGTGTGTTTTTTTTTTTTTTCATTATAACACTCAATATTCAGGTGCAGTGGTACTTAAAGGTTTCTGGCTTACGCTTAGCTAATGTTACTGTAAATTTGTTTAAATACAAGGCCTGTAATGACAGGTAACTCGGTAATGCAACGCGTAGAGGCATATGTGGTCACACAGCCCTTACCTGATATAAAATTAGCTGCCGATAAGTAGACGACTTCATTAACATTACGAAAAATGCGAGCTTACATTCCTTCCACGACATGTTCTGCACTTTTCATCCGCAAATCACTCGCGATAATGAAAGAAATGGCGTCCAGGCTTCCTTGAATGCGCTTGTGAGACGAGCTTCCAAAACAGCTGCCAACTGGGAACCACGTGAATCTGAATACTTTGTACTGTGGCTCTTATCGTACGCAAGAGCACCGAGTGCCAACGGGTGCCTTCTACACTAGTTGAAAAATTGTCGAACACTCAGAAATTGACAAAGACGTATTCAGCCCTGGGGAGACGAATGCACTCTAAAACATTCACGAATCGCCACGCTGTCGCACGCAAGCAAGCAAGAGAAAGCGATACATCAATGATGGTCATTCTGTATCTTCGAGGTGCTCTTGAAGCACAAAAAAAAAAAGTGTTGCTTATGTTGGGCAGTTCCCACGGCACTTCGGTGCACTTTGGTGGCACGCTGTAGAACTGAAGAAGCCCAGATGACATGGAAAGCTGCGTTGTACAGGGCGTAGACTACAGCGCGATGTACAATAATGAAACTTGCACAGTCAGCGAAGTTCGCTGACTGTGCAAAAAACATTATGCCTGCAAGGCCCATCGCGCCACCAAAACAAAAGCTGAAGTTCGTCAGCGCAGTTGGTGAAAACTGCACCACACATTTAAAATGGACAATTCCATGACTTTGGCTAGTGATACGCTATTTGAAGGACATTCTCGAAATCCTAGTTTTAGAGGTGCGAGTCATTCGTCTGTAGCAAAAACTGCGGCCCTCTCCAAGATACTTACGATGACCGTGTGTTTGAGCAAGACTGGCTGACACCCACCCCTTTCACCGCGGTTAACACCGATACATACGATGAAGTCTATACTGTCGTTGGTATTTTCTTTTTTTTTTTCGGTATGCCAAGAGAACGTAAAACAATTTGCGGCTGTGTACACACACAAGAGGCGAAAGTAAGAAACCCCCCCCCCCCCAATTATGTCACAGTAAATCAAATCAGGCGAGTCTTGAGGTCGTTCACATGTGGCCTGCACCGGTACACTCGCTAGGCCGACCTGAAGGCGGACGGTGACGCAGACAGCGGCTCAGACAGAGGGCTTTACTTTCAGGTAGAACCCCATCGAAACACAAGGCCGTAACCAAATTAACACACTCCGTCTCGCGCGCTTTCCGATCGAATCTGAATTGATCAATCACTTGCAACGCAAGCGACGTTTTCCACTCGGCAACGTTTTGGTAGCGTTTCCTTCCATGCCGTTAGGTGCACGCTTGCTAACAATTAGTGAAGGTGCGCCTTCCCGACATGCTGCGCGCAAGAGGAACGCCTTGCAGTTGGAAATAAATCGCTTTGTACAAGTCGTTCACGCGGCATAAGCACTGACTGAAACTGCAGACAACCTCCGCGTTCAGGCAAGCGTGCGTGAAGTTGGGACGACGTTACGCCGTGAAATATTGAAAAGCGCCGACGCCGTGCGAGTGGCACTCAACTAATTAGTCGCCCTGAAATGGGATTTAGTTGGAACGCACTTGCGGGCTCATCGACCCCGAGAAGTTGTCGCCGCGCAAACAATTTTCACGTTGATTTTTTTTTTTTTCAGAAAAAATCAAGGTTTGACGCAGTTAAAATGTTGCCATCTCGATAATCATTCGAAATGTAACACGTCGCTCAGTTTTCATAATGCCAAAAGCTTTCAAGAGTAAAGCACCAAATCCGAATTGCTCGAGTAAAATACGAAAAAGAAGGCGTGTAAAATTAACAACGCGCTAGCCGTCTTACTCGAGCTTTCACAATAAAAATACCGAAGGGAAACATGACGCTTGAATCCCCGTGCGCTACAAGTATGTGGTTGGTTTAATCAGCGTGGGGAGCGATGGGCGGTACATGGATTTGTCTAAATTTTGTTTCTCTGGCTTCGAACGACCTTGCGGATTCCTACAGTAAGATTGATTGATTTGGTTTGACGATCCAGAACGACAATCAAGCTGCGAGAGACGCCTGCTGCTGCGAGGCTGCAGAAACATCTTGACCTTGTGACGTTTGTTTAACGTGCCCCTACAAAGCCCGGTTCTTTGCTCGGTTGGCGAGCGTTCTCGCATTCACCTAATGCGATCGCCGCGCTGGCAGTCGAACCTAAAATCTCCGTGCTAAAGAATAAATTAACCTTCTAGAAGCTAATTATACCTAGGAATTTAGTTGCACGTCAATAAACATTCATTTGGCCTGTAATTTGTACCATATATTCGACGGGTTCTTGAGGTTTCTTTTTCTTCTTCTTCTTCACAAGATTACAGAAAAATGTTCTTTTTTAGACTATAAAAATAGTCACGCACGGTGAATGTTACTTTCACACAGTCATCCATATTTAGGGACATGCATACCTCGACGTGTCGCGACTTGTGCGTTGGAAATAACGTTATAGAATGAATTTCACGCGATTAGGCGAATTTTGTACACAAAGGCGACAACGCCTAAATTTAGGCTGTCCGTCATAGACAATTTAGCTGTTTACAAATATATATAAATTCTGACGCTTTACGGGCCCAAACCACAATAACATTATGAGGAACGCCGTATATTTGGGAACTCCGGGTTAATTTTGACCACCTGGGCTTCTTTAACGTGCAGCCAATGCACGGTACACTGGCGTTTTGGCACTTCGCCACTACAGAAGTGCGGCCGCCCTGGCAGGGATTCGATCCCGCACACTCGGGCTTAGCAATGCAACGCCATAGTCACTGCACCACCACGGTGGGTACTTAGCTGTTTAGGAATACCGCGGCAAGTTTGCGGCTTTTCTCGCAGAAGTAGAGCGCGCAAGAAATATAACGGAGAGCCGTAATAGTACGGCAAAAAGAAAGCCCCGCACATTATCTGCAGTTATTTCAGATAATATGCGATAATTATCTGCAGTTATTATCTGAGCTAAACACAAATTTACAAATTAATTTGTAACAACTAGCTTAGTTGAGACCGTTGCTGATTTAAAATGTAATTTGTCGTGATCATATGGGACATTTCACTGACTCAAAGAGGTGCTCTGCGCGCGGCTAACATGAAACGCAAAGAACAGTGCAGGAAGCTATGATTTTCTTTCTCAAGGAAGCCATATCAAATCGTTGAGAAGTCCGTGTACAACGAATAACTGGCGCGGTGGTCGGACGATTGCGGTGCAACATTTCCTGCGCTGGATATTAATAGCCTATGGCTTTACGCAGACTACCTTCTCTGAACATGTATATACCGTGATGGATACCGAGCAGAGCATCAACAGAGGCTTAGGAGAGAGAACGCGAGTATCGAACCGAAGAGGAAGCACAGAGGTTTTGTCGTGCGAATGCAGACGACAGCGCTTGCCGCGGGGTGACCGCACGCTCGGGATTTATATAGGGTGATTACGGTGGAGTTACAGCCGCGATCAGCCAGCGCGCGACGCAACCAGACGTTTAGGACGCAAAGTTCCCGCTATGATGCAATCTGTGACGCTTGTCACCCTGCGCGGCGAGTCCATGAATGTAGGAAAGGTAGGGTGAAACAACATGTCGAGCGCAGTGGTCGACCTAGCGAAATGAGGTCCACTCTGCCATATATATATATAGCTGGATCATCGACCGTCTCATCCACTCAGGCGCGACCTACAGGACCACTTTGACCATTTGGCTCTCATATAGTGCTTATACTTATTTGCTGGATATCGATACTTATGAAGCGATTCTAGAACAGCTGCGTCAGTTCGAGTCACGCTGCTACAACGAGCTGAGAGCTAATTTTCTTTATTCAATAAACCCGCTGGAGTCCTTGAAACCTGATAAAGCGCTGGTTAAATCTAATAACACACACGAAAAAAAAATGCATTAACAAATATAGGGATGCACACAGAAATGTATCTGCATTTCGGTATCTTCAACACGCATATTAACATTAGTAATATTTTTAGAGAAGGGAAACATTACAGTATAATAGGCGTTTAATCGAAGCACAGGCAACGTATGCACACGTGTATCGAGGGTCGTAAATTCAATTACAGGTTGCGGCAAATACCCGCGTATTCTTCTCTCTCTCTTCTCTGCCTCTTATTTGCAGTTATTTTTGCCCGTGCTGCTGCTTGGCAACAGATGTCGTCATCTTACCATTATGCAGTTCTCTTCAGCAACACTCGTGCCAGTTGTGAAACGAGGAATATTTCCTAAAGCTGCTTTTTTTTTATATATATAAGCTCGCCGGCGTAAATTCCTAATAAACGAATTTTCGCAACAGCATGCCACCTTGTGAAAGGCGAGTCGTGTTTCTTGAATCGTTTAGTGAGCTGTCGATTGAGTCGAGAGTATTTGCGACTCTAGGACATTTACGTCCCATCAGACATGCTAGATTAAGCACGGTGAACCACTGGATTGGTAATAGGCAGGAAAAAACAGTAGTTGCGACATTCTCGTATAAGCTTATTCTCTATCTCTCTCTTCTTTATTTTCTTGCTTACGGAGTGAAATGCTCACACTCCAATTCAGATTTATGCTGTTTATTCAGACGAAAGGCGCAAAACGTACCTGGCTCGTGTAGAAGCCGAATAAAAAGCCACATGTGTCAGCTTTTCTTTTTTCCATCTGACTTCCCATTCATGCGCCGCTGAAACGGGGACCTTGATAAAACTCAAGATTTTAGGCGTGGGTTAACTGCAAGCTGTACTACAAGTGCAAAGCGGTACCATGCGAACGAAAAAAAATTAATTAATTATAGAGTTTTACGTGCCAAAACCACGATCTGATTATGAGGCAAGCCGTAGTGTGGGCTCCGGAAATTTGGACCACCTGGGGTTCTTTAACGTTCACTCAACTCTAAGCACACGGCTGCTTTCGCGTTTCGCCCCCATAGAAATGCGGCCTCTGTGGCCGCGATTCAATCCCGCGACCTTGTACTTAGCAGCCCGCCATCATTGCCACTGAGCAACCACGTGAACAAAAGGTTCATGTCGGTACAAAAACAAAATTGCTCATACGCAATTTATGCAGCTTGACAGCAGTCACAAGTTGGCATACTGAATTTAGCGCTGTCTGTCTAAAAACATAAAAAGAAACTGCGTTAACTTCTGGGCCTACCCAAAATGCGCATTCACCCATCTTTAATTTTTTTGCCTTGTGGTGACACCATCTTGCATCATGCGCGGGACCACAGGCGGCGACAACTAAAGAAGTCTTTTACGCGTGGCTGATTTTGCATGCCAATTTCCTCGTGACTTGCCATTATCGTAACGTGTCTGTCCTGTTACACCCGCGTCCTTTAAATGCAACATTTGTATACAACATTCCGTGCGCCGATTGCGAATCGGTGTATATTCGTGACAGCGGAAATTGCTGCTCGCGTCTCAGGCAGCGCACACCCGCCGTGGTTGCTCAGTGGCTATGGTGTTAGGCTGCTGAGCACGAGGTCGCGGGATCGAATCCCGGCCACGGCGGCCGCATTTCGATGGGGGCGAAATGCGAAAACACCCGTGTACTTAGATTTAGGCGCACGTTAAAGAACCCCAGGTGGTCGAAATTTCCGGAGCCCTCCACTACGGCGT
The DNA here is from genome assembly GCF_023375885.2 of Dermacentor andersoni. Classification (NCBI taxonomy): domain Eukaryota; kingdom Metazoa; phylum Arthropoda; class Arachnida; order Ixodida; family Ixodidae; genus Dermacentor; species Dermacentor andersoni. Next base: position 263,977,348 of record NC_092814.1, read on the forward strand.
GCCTCATAATCAGAAAGTTGTTTTGGCACGTAAAACCCCCTAATTTAATTAATTCTCATGCAGCGCACGAATGGTGTCGCCAAGAGAGAGAGAGAAGAATACAGGAAGGCAGGGATGTTAACCAGTCAATAGTCGCCAAAGGCCACACAGTGACAAATACCCTCGCAGAGCATGCCAAGAAGACGGGTCACGAGATATGCTGGGACAACGCGCGTATCGTGGCCACAGAGAAGAACTTGACAAGGAGGTTAAATCACCAATCTTCACGACAAATGCCGCACTCGATAGATCATCTGGCACTTTAAACCGCGTGTGCTCCCGAACTTTGCGTCATGTGCTCAGCGCTACTTGAGAACCTTCCGCTTGGCCGACATTCTATTGCGAACAAGGCATGCGTACGAGTTCCGAAACGTCATTTTATTATGACCTTGGTCAGGGACCTGCTTCATGTTTAACAGCGCTTTTGCCTGATCAGACGGTATTCTGACGGACTCTTGACGTCATATAAAAGTTATAACTAGTAAAATTTGTTAGTAATTGTATTGCCGATAATTGCATACATTATGATGTCCGTCACTGCTATATGAAGATTGATCAGGAAAATTTACCATTCTGTTTTAAATCTCCTACGCACATTTAATAAATCAGAGACGGTCGTCACTGGAATGCAAGGCATAGTTCTTGCTATATAACACGACATCTGCGGCCATATTCTCCTCCAGGTACGTCTTATTGTCTCCTCGTTTGTCGATTAAGGACGCTCTTAATCTCTCTACGCGGACACGAGGAAACTGGCTGAAAACGGAGTGCAACTCAAAACCGCGGCATATGAATTGTCGGCATTCACTTTGACACACACGGGTGGGCGTCGCTATTGCGTACGTCAGAGTATTGCGACACCACCACAGCTCGCTTGATTCACCTGTGCCCCGAAAGGAGGAAATACGTGGCCGTGGCTCTCGCAATCTTAATCATACCTTCGATGTTGGTGCGCGTTCGTAAAAATGCGAGCGCAGGTGTGTACAATGCGCCCGTGGAAGGCCCACGCCCCTAGAGTCGTCAAAAGATACGACTACAAAGAAAAAAGAGCTATATTAAAGAAACCGCTTCAAACTAAAAGGAACAAATTTTACTGTATCCGACGGCTACTCACGTGAAACACTTGAAAAAAAAAAAGTTGCTTTGGCGCTCTGCGCAGGAAAATAAAAGCGGTGGTGCCGAGCTGAAGCTAGTCCGTGACAAACTTTGCTACGAGTGGGTGGATGTCTGATTTTCCCTTAATTATTTACTTCTCTCCACCTTGCGGGTTTCCGCAGAACCATTACGTCAAACTCTTGCATTTGCTTCGAGTTGTTGACAGATTCGACTTCGCCCTGCGATTTGCTAGCCGCCCGGTTAGCTCAATTGGTAGAGCGGCTGCCCCGGGAAGGCGGTGGTCCCGGGCTCGAGTCCCTGACCAGGACGAATTTTTCTTCAACTGCGAGGCATTTCTTTCCAGGAGCCCGTATGGGTTTCCTTTTGTAGCAATTCCTACGATTGGGTGGATGTCTCATTTTCCCTTAATTAATGAATTCTCTCCATCTTTCGGGATTCCGCAGAACTATTACGTCAAACTTTGTGTAAACCGCGTGGCTTACACGTGGAACTGCCGGTCCAATTCGCGGGTGAAGCGCGCAAGCAATTACAACGATGTTTCCTCCCACCTTGAGTGACGTCAAAAGCCGTGTGAGATCAGACTAATCAATGTTAATGTACGAAGTGTTGTTAATAAAAGTGAACAATCAGAGAGCTTGGTATTACTACATGAACCAGATCTTATTGCCATTACTGAGACCTGGTTGTCTCCTGATGTTGCGTACGCCGATGTGTTTCCTGCTTCGTACTTCGTAACGACGGGCAGACGAAAGGCGGTGATGTCGCATTACTAGACGGAAAGACTCTGAAATATGAACCGCTACTGAGCTTGCACTGATGTGAAAATTTGTGGTGCAGGTTATTCACGAATGAAATACCGTAAATTGGTGGCGCTATTGACAGGCCTCCGGGAAGCTCAATGGAGGTATTTGATAAACCCGCTGCCCACTTATCAAATGTGACAAACAGCAGAAGTAAAATAATATTAGTAGGGGATTTTAACCTACGTGGCATGGACGGGGAGGATAGAATTCCAGGATCTTTAACTAACTTGCATGCTGAAAGCTTGTTCGAAACAATGTCGAAGTACGACAATTATTACAGATTGTTAACCAACCAACATGAGTTGAAGCGTCGAACAACGTACCTCAGACGACAAACTTATCGTAACCACCCTGAAACTCAATAACAAGCGTTTGGTAAGCTACCCGACAACAAAAGTGTACAATTTCAGCAGCGCAGACGAGATGTACATTTTAGATTGTTTTAGAGATAGCGCTTGACGTAATGCCTACAACGAATGATATCGGCCAACTTTGGAATTAGTTCATATCTACCGTACAAGATTGTTTATCGAGTTTTGTACCTCAAAGGGCAAAATGCTCCGAAAAAATCAATTCGTGGGTAACGCGGAACATCATCCATCTCAAACGGTGACTGCGCCGTGTGCGTAATAACAAGCCAGAAAATACTGCAGTGATTGCAAACTTAAGTTGTCAGGTGCGCAGTGAGCTAAAAACAGCTCGAATGTATTTTATGACTAATACTCTGTCCGAATACACGGCACCGTCACCGCAGAAGTTGTGGCGGTATATGAGTGATTAAAAAGTGCGGCAAAAAGTGTGCTCTTGAAAGAAAACGCGTGTAGCGAACCTAAACTGGTTGTGCAAGCACTTAATCAGTTCTTCACATATGTTTTCATTCCAAAAAAATAAAAATGCTTCAGAGCTAACTCGACGATCGAGTGATAAAAGCAACCTCAATATTTCAAAAGTAGGCATAATGACAATGCTTCTCAAATTAGACACCAAGAAATTTCCAGGTCCTGATATGATACACAATTAATTCTTAAAACGCTATTGTGACTGGGTATCAAGGTTCTTCGCTATTATTTTTTATTTGTCACTCCGCGAAGGGAAAGTGCCACGCGGCTACCCACTATAGCGATAGTGGTACCTGTCTTCAGAGCAGGTAAAAAGCTCTTTGCGGATAATTATCGTCCCATTTCAATCGCTTGTACGGCATGTAAAATTCGGGAACATGTGAATGCAAAGCAATTAGTACAATATCTAGAAAACAATACCCTGTTTTACGGCAAACAACACGGATTAGCAAGAGCCTGACGACAGTAACTCAACTGTTCTCAGCTCCCGGAAGCAAATATATATGATTGCAATAGACTTGTCAAAGGCTTTCGGCAGCGTGTGTCATCTGAAGCTGATTGAAAAATATGTGTGACGTTGGTGTTGATTCTAAAATAATTAAATGGGTTCAAGCCTACGTGCATAATCGGTACCAATATGTTGAAATATCGTGAAGCCATTCATCTACATTGCCTGTGTCGTCTGGTGAGCCGCAAGGGTGAGTTTTGGGACCTGCCTTATATTTACGGTATATTAATGATAATGCAATCGGTGTCCATCCAATGGTTGGTGTGAGGTTGTTCGCAGATGACTGCATTTTGTTTTGTTGTGTGGAAAGTGTCAGTGACCAAATAATTTTGAATGAGTCTTTGAAAGCTATCAACGACTGATGTTCTAAATGGGAAATGAATATTAATTTTGAAAAACTACCTGTATGACAATTACAAATAAGAAATAACCCCTACGACATCCACATACCATAATCAGAAAGAAATCAAGCGTTCCAAGCATGTAAAATATCTCGGAGTCACTATTACCGATAACTTGAGATGGTACAAACACATTGAGAACATTTGCAATCCGCCCAACGTAAGCTTGCTTTTCTAAAAAGGAGGCTACGGAATGCCACTCCCAATGTCAAATTCGCGGCATATAATAGTATGGCCAGCACTGGAACATGCTGGTATTGTTTGGCACCCTCACAGTCAAACCAAAATTAGTAAATCAAAAAGCGTCCAGAGGTTAGCGCCCAGGTTCATTTTCTCGTGCTACGACAGAAAACAATCCGTGACTGCACTCCTTGACAGGGTCGGTCTAAAACCCTTGTCTCAATGAAGCAAAATGGCGCGGCTAAATTCCCCGTATGAGCTTTATTATAGAAACTTCAAAATAGATCCAGACGTATATCTACCATGTCCAGTACAATTATCAGCTCGACCAAATCACCCCCATTCCATTCAGCCTTACACACCAAGTGTTGGCACGTTCCAAATGTTAATTTCTCAGTCGAACCATTGTTGGATGGAACAGACTCGACGCCAATGTGTTCACAGGATGCCACTCAGCCGAAATGTGTCAGCAGAGGCTGGAAATACTTTTTCTGCAAATGTGTATGAAATGTTTTTTTTCTCGCACTCGGTAACCACCCGTAAGTGCTTAACAGTATTGGAAATTAAAAAAAGCCATCATGAGACCCTCGTTCATTCCCCATCCACCCGTATACACATAGTGTATATATATATATATATATATATATATATATAATGTATATATCACACGCGGACTGTTCTCAGCTACGAGAGAAGAGGTCACTCGCCTCTCTTGAGGTATAATTGTTTTGAGAGCCAGGACAAAGCAAAGCCCAGCGCACTTTGCAGCGATGACTTTGGTGTTAGGTATAGGGAGGTTAGAACGAAAGGAACGGCACGTGGCAGTGATTACTTTTCCATTAAGCGCAGCGCTAACAATGCACCACTCGCCTGCTGTCGACGCGCTGCACAAACTGACACGCCTCGAGAACAACACACCGGGCGTATCATCAGGTGGCAACAACGCGGCCAGCAGAGAGGCGCTGACAACTGGATGTGCGTATACGAGCCGACATTTTCGAGGGTTGTTGCCCTCGCCTTTCCAACCCCGAAGCAGCGCACGACAACAACCTGACCCCAGCGCCGACTGACGGCTTGGACAAAGAGCCGCTCGTAAACAAAGTTGATCTCCATCCCTGTTTCCCAGTGTTATGATCAACTGTCGACAGCACATGCACAGCGTGTTTATAAGGCATGCAGCGCGGCGACTGCGTGGCGCAGTGGTTTCCTGCGGCTTCTGTTGCAGGCACTAAACAACCAGAGGATTTCAATTAGCACAACACGTTCTTGTTTTCGGTACTATAGTTAGTGGCGGGTTTTTGATGTAGCGGCACAGTTTAATTACTCAGCTTATATTTTGCTGACGAACTAATTATTTCAGTCTGGAACCAACACTTATAAGAACCGTAAGTTTTTTTTTTTTTTTTTTTTTATCACGACCAATAGCTTTCAGGCCTCTTCTTGTAAAGGAAATTTCAGCTCCATGTGTGAGCGCTTGGTGTCCGTAACAGAACAGTAAATACTGCAATCGGTAGCAGTATTTCCAAGGGTGCTAAAATCTGTTGACGACCATACATATACAGACGTTGCACACACGCATTAGCAAATCTGCTCGTCTCCGATTTGTCAAATAGTTCCTTTTTTTTTTCGCTTACATGCAAGCACCGTGTCCTTCTCGCCAACGATGCCCCCTTGATTACAGCCTGTGTAGAGAGGAAAATCAGTGCGCTCAGTGTTGAACGAGAAGGCTGAAGTAAACGCAGATCGTGTCCGGATCTCCGGATTCCATACAAGAGCGCGCCTTCATTGCGGTTGAGCCCTTTGATTACGCATGGACCGTGAGGCGGAATCCAGAGGGACTAGAAGTGGAAGCGAATTGTCTCCTTGTCTAATATCTTGTACTGAACTAGTTTCGCGTGGCTCCAGAGTTCCGCTCCTGACTGTACCGAGCTCGTTCTAAGTAGCAGGACCCGACTGCCACACAGAACCGCGGCGCCTGCTATAAGTTTGTCAATATTGCCAGTAATAAAAAGAACCAATGCGGTCTAACGCCTCAAAGCTAAAAACCAACTCTATGAGATACGCTGCACTGGAAGGAAATTCTCAATTGCGATTGATCCCAATTCAAAAGTTGCAGCGCACCATCCGAGGAGCTCAGAAACGTTTCCATAAATGCAAAAAGTTGGCGCTGTTAATTTTTTACCGCGTAATGAATTCCGGCCAATGTCACGCAAAATGAGGTTTTTTTTTTTTTTTTTTTAGAATGTATTACAGCTCATGCAGCAGGCGTGTGGTTCCATACCCGCCGGCAAAACGGGTACAAGCGATACCCCGCGCCAGGCGCCCGGTCGTTGAAACTGCTTGGGGGAAGCTCCTGCCGTATACATATGTAGGTTAGGCAGAGGGTCGTGGCTCCGCGTACGGGGCAGATGGGTGACCGTAACCACACAGAAAAGTGAAACTGAACAGCCGAAGAGGGCGAGTGTCACACCCATTGCAGATGTCCATCACTGATGTCAATCCTTGCGCCTCACCAGTGGGCGGGCATCAAGTGGGTGTTCTTATCAAACCGCGATCTGGCTCGCTTCACGCTTGCCCGACGGTGCACGAGGCCCAAGCAGAGAGAGCACTGATGCGCACCTACTAGGGCGCTCGTTCTACTACTAAGGGCGTTAATAATTGAAATGTTTATTAGTCCGATTTGCATAATTACTTGCCTAATAACTACACCCAGTCATTTTCAAAACTATGCCTTCGTGATAAAAGTAATCCAGAGGAAATAATTTAAATATCTCATCTTTTCTATGTGGAATTTCAAACGCATTTTGTGATGCATCCGGTAGTATATTTCTAAACTACCTGGTGCCCACACTTTTTTGTTAAAACAGAGGCGTAAATTTGTTTTCAAATAAAGAAGTAACAATAAAATAATCAAAAGAACAATTTCGAGCGCACAGACACTCACACTCACAAGAGTGAAAGATAAAACAAACGAACCCTAACAACGGAGGCGAGTTACTGTACAGAATCAGTCCTAGTATTTCGCGCAGATGTCGTACTCATAAAAATAAAATTCGGCAGAGCCCATATCACGATGACCAGTCGACGGTAATGCGCTTAGAACTGAAGCAACAACGTATTGCCATCATCGAAACGCCTTATGTATGAGGGGTGCACTGTAGCGGGCCTCCTCTCTCGGGCTTCCGCTAACACTCTGCGCCACATAGCGGCGCATACCTGAAGCCTGCGCGTGGCCTCCGAAATGCATGGCGTGCCGGCGCATGCGCCGAGAAAAGCGGCCGCCGGGCTCCTCCATGGCCTCCGAGATTGCTCGCGCTGGCAGCTTTTGCTCCGTCCATCCCATTTCAGACGGAGGGAGCGTATATAAGTTCTGTGGTGGGCGTGGTCGGCTCCTTGTCCGCATAGCGGCGCTCGCAACCGAGGGCTTTCTATGCGTCGAGGAGTCTTTCCGGAGCTACGCTACTGTTGTTTCGGCTTGAATGAGGCTAGAGAAAAAAAATTTTCCGCTGCTCAATATGATCCTTTACTTATTTGGAGATGATGGCTGAAGGTCTGCGAATGGCAAAGGGCGTGCAGGTGCTTATTTATTATCAGATGCGTTTATAATTTTTTTGTCTCCACAAACGTCGCGAAGTACGAGCGTTTGGCAAAGACCAGAACCGGACGACACACCCTCGCGAAACGCTGCGCCTCAGCTACCACACGCAGCACGGCGAAAATGTCGCGATACCGACGCCGATTCGCGAGCGCATCGTCGTTTCGCCGTTGCCCAAGAACATGCATCCGACGCATCACGTCAGCCGTCGCAACAGGAGCGCTCAAGATCTGGAAAAGAAATACGGCAGCAGCAACGAAACCGTTTACGTAGACGCGGCCCGTTACGAGCGGCGACGCGGTTTCGCGGTCGCAATCGCGGACCGCAGCGGAACTTGCATCGCGAGCGCGACTATACGCACGAAAGAGACGGAGGCGGCCGAGGAAGCGGCGATAGCTCTCGCAGTAGCCACCACGGACGCCGAGATAAGTGACTCGCAGGCAGCGATACGTAACTACGCTAGCGGCCTGATCTCCCGGGAAGCGGCCCGCATTCTCCAAATTCAAGACGGCAATATTTGCCGCAAACAGTTTCCTCGTATGGACTCCCGCCCACACGGACCCTCCGCTCCCGGGCAACGTGACTGCCCACGCCGCGGCTCGAGGACTTACATGCTGAGCCGCGGCGGCCGCCGGCCATCCCGACGTCTCGCCCACCGCGAGAGCGATGCGGGAGTGAACGTGGGCGGTAGACCGCTTTCAGAGACATCACGCAACACTACAGATTGAACTGATGCAAATACCCACCACCGCCCGCCAAACTAAACAAGAAACAGGCGGTTGACCGTAGACAATTGCAGACAGACACGTATCGAAACCCGCCGATCGTTCGCCTCTGCTACGCCGACCTTTATTCATCCGACGAGTGTAAAGCGTGCGGAGCCAGAGCAACGCTGCAGCACATGCTGTGGGAGGGCACCGGTAGCGCGCAGCTGTGGCTGCTTCATGTCAGCATTTGAAATACACAATCATCCAGTGGTTTGTATCTGCCCCGTTGCATGCACATGCTGTTAAATGTAAGCTATTAAAGCTGTTTTTTAAGTCCCCGACGAACGGGGTAGACATGGCGGTCTCGAACCGCGGGGCGCGTCGGGAGGTGGACCTGCTCAGCCGCGACCTCGCCGGTCAACTGTGGGCTGTCCGGCAGGCCGAGAAAGCCGCCCGTGTCCAAGAACTCGAAGGCGTCACCTAGGCTTGGGTGCTTGTGGCCCTACCCCGCCCAGATCGCCGGAAATTTCAAATAAAGTATTCACTCACTCCACTCATACCTCCAGTACATTCACGTGGATATCTAGAAGCGGTATATCTGTGCAAAACTCCGCCATGCGCCGGAAACGCACTACACCCCAGATTTTGCGAGTTAAATGTGTGTTTATCATTTTGTGAGCTGGCTTCAAAGCTTTGATCGAGTTGCCTGCTGGCGTCGGCGCTTGCTTTTGTCTGTGCGCTTCGCCGTCGTGGTAGGGCGTGAATTAAGCAAGGCGTAGCATAATACACCCGCAGAAATCAGACGCAACCACTCTCGTACTTCGACCTAGGTGCCCATTAAAGAACTCTAGATGGTCAGAATCATTCTGGAGTCCCTCACTGCGGCGTGCCGCTCAATAATCATAACGTGTTTCTGGCACGTACGCCGTGTACGTATGTGTGTGTGTGCGTGTTATACTATATTTATACTATCTTATATTTTATATATTTTATACTATTTTATTGTTATACTATTATACTATATATAATAATTAATAATTAATAATAATAATTAATAATTAAAGTACTCACGTACGGGGCAGAAACCTGGAGGCTTACGAAAAGGGTTCTACTTAAATTGAAGACGACGCAACGAGCTATGGAAAGAAGAATGATAGGTGTAACGTTAAGGGATAAGAAAAGAGCAGATTGGGTGAGGGAACAAACGCGCGTTAATGACATCTTAGTTGAAATCAAGAAAAAGAAATGGGCATGGGCAGGACATGTAATGAGGAGGGAAGATAACCGATGGTCATTAAGGGTTACGGACTGGATTCCGAGGGAAGGGAAGCGTAGCAGGGGGCGACAGAAAGTTAGGTGGGCAGATGAGATTAGGAAGTTTGGAGGGTCAACATGGCCACAATTAGTACATGACCGGGGTAGTTGGAGAAGTATGGGAGAGGCCTTTGCCCTGCAGTGGGCATAATCAGGCTGATGATGATGATGATGAATAATTATACGATAGTAGAGAAAGAACGATTGAGTGCTTGTCTGCGTGTCCAGTGTTAGCTTTATCAGCAAATGAACTAACCTAACTCGCAGGATTAAGCGTGCCAAAGCAAAAGCAAATATTCGAGGTGAAGTCACCGGACTGTGCAAACGCATAAAGAAGGTTTCAACTAAGGCGCAGCAAGCTTAAAGGGCTCCTCGACCACTCCTCGGTCTTGGGGAAGAAATGCAGTCCGCGGATCGCATACGCGCTGCTGTTAATATCTGAAACAAATTCTGCAGTCGTGCGCGCCGCTTGGAGCTAGCAAGCGGAGCCCAAAGTCACCTTTTTCTAAAACACTCTTGTTTTCAGCAGAAGCCTTTTACCCTTGCGGTGCTGCCGTATTTCGTCATATAGCAGGTTTCCATGGGCGAATAGCTCACATCATTCAAGAAAGATGTTTGGATCAGCGCACTTCTTCCTACTGTTACTGTGTATATTTATTGACGAAACTTAACAGGCGGAAGTAAGCGAAAATCTGCTTTCTGAATTTCGATAATAATTACGCACTTCCGGAAGTACGACTATCGATCGTACCACTGCCGACTATGGTCCGCTAACGCTCGGCCACTCCCGTTCGCGTATGGGAATAAAACTTTGCCCAGACTGCCTTCCAGAACCTCTGTGGCGGCTTAGCGGCTATGGCGTTGTGCTGCTAAGCACGATATCGCGAGATCGAATCCCGGCTGCGGCGGCCGCATTTCGATGGGGGCGAAATGCAAAAACGTCAGTGGTATTGTGCATTGGGCGCACGTTAAAGAACCCCAGGTGGTCAAAATTGACCCGGAGTCCCCCAACACGGCGCGTCTCATAATCAGGTCGTCGTTTTGGCACGTAAAACCCCAAAATATGATTTTAGTTCCTTTAACTGCTTATCAGTGTCGTAGCCGTCGGGTCTCGCGAATCTCGATTGGGTTTGAACGCTCAAGCACGCGAAGTTTAAGGCCCCACCACACGCAGGCTTGCCAGCGCGCGCTCACTCCGGGCCACACTCGGCGAGAGGCCTTGGCAGACTTCGCTTTGTACTGGGCGATTGCGCAAAATGCGCCGTTCGAATGTGGCTGCGATCTATCGTTCAAGCTGGTGCACGACAAAGCCGGTCCGCACCGCGTAGAACGGCGAGACTGGCGCACATGAGCGCGAGCGCGCACACTATAGGTTTTTCGTGCCCATAGTTAGCCACTATGTAGTAGCATGTAGCTGTGATTCGCACCCTCGATGTGCGTCGCAATCTTGTTCGAAGCTCGTTGCGTTAGGAATCCTTTCAACGCGAGTTCGTATCGCACTATCCGTGGCTTAGCCGATTCGCGTGCTGCCGACCTGTTCACACTAGCGAACATAAAGGTGAAGCTTGTTAGGCCGTCGGAAATTGTGTGATTGCCGTAGACGATAACAACGATCCCGCCGCGGCTCGAGGCCGCATTGAGGCGCTACGATTACGAGGTCCAAGCCCAGGCCGTCCTGCAGATCTCGGCGGCCCTCGAAAGGCAACGACCGAGCGAAACCGGAGGGAGGCGGCCACCCCAAAAGAGGGTCAGGCGCGGTCGACCAATGGGAGTAGTGCGGCCACGGCCGGAGTAGAGGCGCCACACGCCGGGAAGATGTCATGGCCGCGCCACGGTGACGCCTCCCTTACAGGGGTAGGCTAATTGTTCTGCAGGCATTCATAATAAAATTGCTTCACTCACTCATTGCCGTAGAGATGAACGCAAAATGAAATCTGCTACTCGTGCCATTCGGTGCGAGAATATACGAGCCTAACTACTTAGCTCAGCAAGCCGATGAGACGCTGTGAAGTCCACCGTAAGTTGAGTGAGTTTGGTGCGTTGTTAATGCGCCGAACGTTTTGGCACGTAAACCCCATAATTAATTAATAATTAATGCGCCGAAATCGGAAGTAGTGGCGCCTATGTGAACACCCGAAATCAACTTTGAACTGTACGCCACCGCGACGTCCAGTAGGCGAAGAGATGGCCTTTGCCGTGCAAGGCATTGACGAAAGACCGGGAGCACCTCCAAGGCAATCACAGACGATCTTTGGTTTCGGATAACTTCGCCTCTGACGAACGTATTGAAGTACTTCTTTTTCCACGGTATTTCTGGAATCGCGTATTATAACGTCAGGTGCATTTCTAGACTTCGATAGAAAATGGCTCCGGACCCCTTTAAAGAAAAGTTTCTTTTCGGATTAAACAAAATCTGTATGTTCTGCCTGAGCTCGCATGCCATTGCCTCCTGCGTGCCGCAGTCTCAAGGCTCGATGCAGCGAGAAATTGTGCAGAAAGCATGAAATGGTAAATTATGCGACTATTTACTTGTTTATGAGCGCACGCAGATGCCATGCAAGCGGGCATTAACATAACTATAAACAGTAATGGCTAAAATGATCACTGCACCGAACACAAACATGCTAGTCACTTTATCGCGTGTCTGCTTCCGGCAAGTTCATTTTGCTTGTGTGTCTTTATATGTTCATTTTTGAATGCCTTAGACAGAATTCAGGAAGCCATTGACTAAGGTGAAAGCTTCGGTTAGATCGACGTGAAACAATGGTTATTCAACAAGATAAAAAAAAGGAAGGCATCAACGTAAGAATAAAATTATTCGCACCCCACAAGAGCATGCAGCGTCAGTACAGTCAATACAAAAAAGTACAAATAAAATGAAAATTAAAAACAGAAAGAAGTACGCTGGAGAAGGCAGTAGTAATTAGCACACGACGATCACTGCACGATGGAGTTGGCGTACGAACGGGGAACATAGCTATATCAATTACTGGATCACCGCAACGCAAAGTAATAAATAAATTAAGTGACATGCAGTAATTAAAATCTGCCATCTACGATAAGCTATAAGTTCACAAACAATCAATGGTGTGTGAACCTGCACTGATTTGTTTCGAAAAAACATACAATAATAAACACCCTAAATACGGAATATAGATTCCACAATATCAATGGATGAGGATGTAGACAGGTACAGGATAAAATAAAGGCACAAAAGGACTAAGCGGTGGAGATGGCAAAATGGTCGAGGCAGAGCACGACGCATAGCTTGAAGATTGCCTGGGATATATTCAGTTGAAATCCTTCTGCAAAACGTGAAAATAGACGCAATGCGCACGTTGAGAACTTCTACGGCCGCCTCCGTGGCCACCAGATGGATGGATGGTTACTCATGGCAGGTTTATCAGCGTCCCCTTTGGAACGGGGCGGTGGGTTGCGCCACCAAGCTCTTTGCTACTATACTGCCTAATTTCCTACCTAGGTTAAAAAAGAAAAAAAAGAAGAAAAAGAAAAAGAACCACAATGAATTCCCGCAACCAAATTTTTCGACCCCATATTGTGAACCTTGTTTTTGTACGTCTCCGTTGTTTGTCGTTTCCCTACTTTTCTTCAACCAATCTTTCAATCGCCTCTTACTAATATCTATTGTGGACATGTTTACTTTCCCCCTGCTCTCGCTGAACCCAAGGTCTTCAAGGAGTCCAGTGGTGCCTAAAACGACCGCTGGGCTGGTATCTTCACATTCTAATGCAACATGCTCCATCGTTTCTCTAGCTTTACCGCAGCAAGCACATGCTTCTTCTTCCTTCTTATATTTCGCTTTATAGGTGCGTGTTCTAAGGCATCCTGATCTCGCTTCGAAAAGTAATGAGCTTCCCTTTGAGTTATCATGAATTCTTTCTTTCCTGATTTCATTTTTTCCACTTAAGTAGTTACTCGTGGCAGGTTTCTTCTCTATTGCCGCCGCGCATGAGATTATTTCAGCCTCTCTGACTTTCCGCTTGACGTTCTTTGTTGCTGTGTTGCTCACCCTACAGGCCGCATACTTGCTGGTAAGCTTCCTAGTTCTTTTACTCCACTGTGAATCAATGTTTTGTTTTTTTCTGTACAAATACCTCAACACTCTCCCAGCCCATTTACTTTCTTACATATTCCTCAGTCACCCTTCATAATCAATTTTACTGTGAGCTACCCTCACTTCAAAGCTTATAATGCCCGTATCATCCTGCATATGAACCGAACAGTACATACTGAGTGACTAAATAAAAAAAAAATATTGTAGATCAAAGATTCCATAACAGATAATTCATCATTCCATTAACAGATCGGTGTGCTTTAGAAATGCCTGGGAGTCGACATTGTATGCCTAGGTTTTAATTAAGAAGGTTTTTTTTTTTTTACACAGTACAGAACTGGATATACGTGGCCAGCATACAAGGTTCGTAGAACCACTTCGTGGATACCTTCATATAACCATATATCATTCATGTATATGCGCAAATATATTCGACCAGACAGCATACAGCTACGGGTCGTGTAAGTCTGGGAGGGTTAGAAACGAAAGCCTTCGCTTTAAAACTATTTCGCTACCTTGCCTATAGAAATCGATAAATTTGTTCAAAAATTCTTCTACACGTTGTTAAACGTTTCCGCTAGAATTCTTCTAGCAGCAACATCATGCACCGTCTCGTATGACGACTGAACTTGGATGGTCTCTCAGATTTGGCATTTTTTTGGCAGATTGGGGAATCTGGAAAAGTAAAACCTCGACTGGAGATATCGTCAAAACTAGCTCCAATGCTCCTAACACTTCTTCGATAAAGAAACGCAAACTTTGGCTTTGGTAGACTCGGCAGCATAATTTTAAAATGGCAGCAGCGATGAAAACACAGAAGCTTCTCCCAGGTTGTAAATTTTCCGATCCGATGTACAGGCTATCTAACGATGTCTCAAACAACGGTAGGTGCTCATGAGTGCAGGTTATTTTGATAATTGTGTTCGACTAATATCAAGTGCAACTTTATTTCACCCCCTCTCCCCCCCGGGAATCACTTTTATCTATCAGCACTTCGACAGCATATGTACAAATTATTACGAGCAATCTTTCCTGTTGTGGGTGGTTTTCACTCACACAAGAATACGCAGTCGGCTTCAGACCGGCCTTCTACCGAAACTTGACTATAGATGTCTAATATTTTACATTTTGAACAGCACCTGTGCAAGTGCCCTTATTCATGACTGTACAACGTTGTCCAACACCACATTACTGTACAGCCCTGTACAGAAATTGAACAAAGCATGTGTGCAGAGGCTGCCGCGCCAGTTGAACGCACACTGGACCACCTTGCTTCCACAGAAAAGCTCATCAAACGCAATAATCATGAGTAAGAAGAATTCTGCATGCTCCCTAACCTGACAACCATTGCTTCGTGAGCAGAATGCAGCAAAAAACAAACCAGGTGCCTGCCGCAACGAGTTAACACAAATGCTCCGCGTACAATGGGAACGTACCCATTTACACATTTGCGAAGCTACTGCTTTCCAGCATAGCATGGACCTCACTAGAGCTAGTACTGATGCCAGCAAATCTTCATATTAGGGGTTTTCTTTTCTTCGTTTTCCTTTCTTCTTCTTTTTTTTTTCCGTAATCTGACTCCCAAAAGTTCGGAACAAGGATCAGGTGGGGGCATATATTGTATATTTCATTTTTTTTCTTACTCTCAGACTTACACTAAAAATAGCGAAGTATTACTTTCATTCGTTTTTCTTGAGATGAATCTTTGAAGTTTCACATAACAATTCTCAAAAAAATTGTCTGAACAATTATTGCTATGAATCCGTTCAAAACACCAGTGATCAGGCTATAACTTTATGTATCGCAGTATACGTTGCGACTACTACGTCTTGAAATAAAATGTTAGAAAAGCACCGAAAATGAGCGCTTTTCTATC